>NC_068924.1:43048076-43672500 GCF_023091745.1 Budorcas taxicolor | reverse complement strand
ATGTCCAGCCCCAGCCATCCCTCCTGCCTTCCAGGGATGCGCTTACTCAGGGGGAACGAGGCATGCTCGTCAACTCTGGGAGATCGCTACCCCTGCCCGGAAGCAGTCCTTCAGTCCCTATGCCCCCAAGGGAAAGCAGGACAAGACCCAAGCTCGGGACAAGAGGTTCACAGAGTGAGAACTGGTCAGGGCTTTGGCAAGATGGGGCTTACTCCAGGGGGCATGGACTCCATCAGGAGATTGGGGTTTGCATCCTGAAAAGGACTCTTCATCTCTGCATGTCTTGGGTGAGTCAAAAACATGGCCCTTGCCATTCCTGGTGGCTGAAGACTGAGAGGGACAGTGTCCAAGGAAGTGCATTGCCAGCCTCGTGGCATCAGGCTGGCAGTCAGCCTCACTGTCTCCCAAGGACCTTTAGAGCTGTTACTCTCGTTCTCTCCAAGCCCATGTCCAATTAAATTCACAGCCTGTTGCTCATACTTTCCAAATACGTGCAGAATCTAGCTGCTGCTCACCACACTCGCCCTAACCTAAGACTCTGTTATCCCTTGCCTGCATCATTGCAATAGCCTTCTGGCACTCCTCCTGCTTGTCCCTCCTACAGACCATTTCCCCCACAGCTGTCAGTAATCTTCAGGGGTGGGAGGTGGGAGGGAGGTGAGAGGGAGAGGACACATGTATGCCTATGGCTGACTCATGTTGGCGTATGGCAGAGGCCCACAGAATATTATGAAGCAGTTTTCCTTCAATTAAAAATAAATTTGGGAAAACAAACAAACATCAGATCACGTCATTCCTTAGTGGCATCTCAAGTGAAACTTCCAGTCCCTTGAGCTCCTATGTGATCTGCCCGTCCCTCCTCCTCCTGCATCTACCCCTGCACCCTCCCTCTTGCTCTCTTACTATTTCCACACATGAGTCTCCTCACTCTTCCCAAACTTGCCAAGATTCCTCATGTCCCAGGCCACTGGGCTGTCTGTGCCCTCTGCCTAGAAGGTTCTCCCCAGATATGTACATTCATTCCTCGATCCATCTCTTTGACCAGATCTCTGCCCACATGTCACCTTATCCATGAGCCCTCCTTCCTGGTTACTGTCTTCCTCCCCTGCTATATGTATTTATGGTACTTATTATTTATAGGACTCATGGTTACAGTATTGTATAATATTATTACAAATACAGTATCGTAGTGGTATGTGTGTGTGTGTCTCTCCCATCGCATGTAAACTCCGTGGGAGGAGCTATATTTTATCCCTGATGCGTCTCCAGCCAAGAGCACAGTGCTCGACATGCGGTTGATACTTGGTAAACACCTGTTGGTTACACTGAACGTGGACACCAGAGTTCAGTGAGGCAAGCTCCCAGGGGTGTCAGAACAGGAGAAGGCAGAAAGGGTCTGAGCCAGGCTGGTTTGTGAGGGGTCTTCCCCGCAGACGCAAGGCTTTGTTTGTATAAAATCTGGGGATTGGCAGCGGGTTGCTGTCCAGATGTCTCCTGGCCAGGCCCAAGGGGCTTCTGGCTGGAGATGCCTTCACTCAGACATGGTTCCCACCTGCTGCGAGGGATGGAGGCATATGCTCAGGACTCTCAGCTCTTTCTGTGAGCTGCAGGATGAGGACTGGATGTCAGCAGGACCCCTGAAGAATCTGGAATGGTTCAGGTGGCTAATGGCAGACGGGAGCAGAGGTCTGGCATCCCACTGAAATACACAGCCCCTGGTTTGGGCACAGGTCTTGGCTTGGCCACTCACTCACCCTATGACTCTGGATAAGAACAGCCCACTCTGGGCCTCAGCCTGCCTATGTCTAAAATGGGACTCCATTAGCTCCAAGGCTGACTTTGACTGTGATCTGCCTTCGCGATGAGGAAACTGAGGAGCAGAGAGGTTCAGCAACTGGCCTGAGGTCACACAGCAGCGTTAGTCCTAGAGCTGGCCCCCATCCCTTCACTCCTACCTTTCCATGCCCTTGCCCTGCTGTGTTCAAACTCTGACTTAGAGAACTGGTCTTCTCCCCTCATCTTGGGACTTGTTTCCCAATTAGGCTTTGAGCCCCTCAGGGCAGGAACCACATCTGGTTCCTGCTTCTCCCATTTCTTCAGGATTAGCCAACCCCAGGTTCTGGAGGAAGGCTTGGCAAGTGTAAGAAGAAGCTAGGTTGCACAAGGGAAATGGCAGCAAAGCCAGAATCCCCACCAGGTCTTAATGGTTCCCCAGAGCCTGGTGATGCTAGGATTTGAGTCATTCATTCACTCATTCGCTCACCCAAACAAAAACTGCCAATCATCTGGTATGTGCCAGTTAACAACCAGAGTGCTGGGAATCCAGCAGTGACCAAGCTAGACAAGGTCCCTGCCCTCTGGAGCTTATGTTCCAGTGGGAACCAAATCTAGACACAGAGCAGTTTGAGATCAGGATAAGGCCTTTGAAGGAAACAAAACAGGAGGTAGACAGAAGCTGGGTTGGAGCTGGTTTTGATCAGGCAGTCAGGGTAGGCCTTCTCTGAGGAGCTGAGACCTGCAGGATGAGAAGGAAAATCCCAGCAGGCAGAACGAAGAGCAAGTACAAAGGTCCTGAGGCAGGGAAGATCTCTCAGCATGTGTGAGGAACAGACAGAAGGCCTGTAAGGGACAGCTGGGCCAGGCGAGCTGGAGAGGTAGGCAGCGGCTAGATGACGCTCTTGTAAAGAGATTGCAGGCTTCCCAGGTGGCGTTAGTGGTAAAGAACCTGCCTGCTAATGCAGGAGAGGTAAGAGATGTGGTTAGATCCCTGGGTCAGGAAGATTCCCTGGAGGAGGGCATGGCAACCTACTCCAGTATTCTTGCCTGAGAAATCCCATGGACAGAGGAGCGAGTACAGTCCATGGGATCACAAAGAGCTGGACATGACTGAAGCGACTTAGCATTCATGCAAGAAATTTGCATTTTACTTGGAGTTGGGAAGTCTCTTGGAGAGGGAAAAGGGGATCAGGAAAGATTGAAATACATAATCGATGTTTCTAAAGCATCTCGCTGACTCTAGAACTTCTTGCTGTTGCTAGTAGGGGAACCACGAGAGTCTGTGGTCTTTTGCCCAGGGGGAAGAAAGCCTTTTCTCCCAGGCAGCCAGAGGTTGTGGTGGCTGATGGGGGCAGGGCAGCCCACAAGAGAACTGTGGCTGTGGTTCTGGTCTGGAGGAGCGCAGCCGCGTCCTTCCCCCACCCCCAAGATCGCATCAACCACCCCCTCCCCCAGATATCCCAGGGGTGTTACAGAAAGCCGTGCCTGCAAGATGTCTAGGCCCCCACTCCTTGATTATATTAATGCCAAAATGTATTAAAGAAGCGTGGTAGAAATGCCATTCTAATTGTTTCGTACACACGCCACTGGGAGGGAACTGATTGGACACAGCTCACAGGCAGTATGTTAATATGCTATTTTCATATGATGATAGCTTTGCATAATCTTCCTTTCTCCCAGCTTTGCAGGGACCTGTTGTTAACCAAGCCCCAGGAGAGAGGGGGAAAGGCAATCTGACTTCAAGTCCACTCCCCGCCACATTAATTAGTCATGTGGCTGGGGAAAGGTGTGCGCAGTCAGTACAAAGTAGACTTTATAATTTATACACCAGCTGTTTCCGTCCATTCTCTTCCCTGCCTGCCTCTAATGAAATCGTGTTACCAGAGAACTGACTGGCGTGAATTGAGCCTTTAATCCCATTGACCCTGGCCTGGCTTGTGGGTCCCAGGGGAGGGGGCGGGGCGGGGCCTTTCAGCAAGGGGCTATGATTCGAAGACACTGGCAGACAGGACCGTTCGGTCCCCTACCCCAGCCTGCCAGCCTGCACAATGGAACGGCTTGGCACAGGAAGCGGGTGCTGGGAGTGGGGGCCTGCCTGGCTGAGCAACCCTCGTGGGGATCCCTGGAGTCTGGGATGGCTCACATTTATTGCCTCATCTTCTGAGATCCAGCGAAGCACAACATTCTCATCTAGGTTGTTCCTTTACTTAGAGAACAGGCTAGGCCAGACTGCACAACCAATGAGCTAATGCTTGCTTTTCTGACTCTGGGGGTCACTGGGAAGACAGAGACGTGATTCCAAGGAGAGAATGCTGCCTCCGCCCCCCAGCAGCAAACCTAAAGTCTCCTGACCCAGGAAGCTGACTCTGAGCCCAGGGGCTTCTTCCTGGAGACAAGGGGTAGAGGCAAGACAAGGGGACAGGCCCTAGAGCTGGGTTCTGGCCTGTCTGAGAAAGGCAGTGATGGAAAGGGTGTGTCTCTTTCCCTACTCCCCCAAAAGAAAAACAAGCAAGATCAGACATCCAGAACCACTCAAGCAAATGCCTGCAAAACAGAGCACATTTGGCGAGCAAGAATAAACACAGCAATTAGCACCATGGCAGCCTCTTAAACAAACACATGGGACCAAGTCATGGGTGGGGGAGATGCATCTGTCAGAGGAACCAGAGGTTATAAAGATGAGGCCTGAGTGGAGGGAAGCTGAAAATAAGAATGATCAGGCTAAGCTGTTGGGGTGGGGCAGATCTATGGGTGGATAAAGAGATGGGGTAGGGACTGGCGGGCTGCAGGCTCAGGAAATACAGGAAGGGTGGTAACAGGGCATGGGGTGTTGATGAGGTGGGATAAAGTGGGGACAGTGTGGCCTCCTGGCTGCCATCTTTAATTTATTGGGAGCCTTGATAACCTCATAAGGGTATGAGGGCCCTCTGTCTGGGAAATCAGTAAGGTGCAATGTGGCAACCTCAGGCCTCATTTCCCACAAGAGCTTGAGTGGGCAACCTCTACCCAAACCCAGATACACTCCCAAGTCACATTGCTTGGCCTTGGCTGTTGCCTTCTCCCTCATCTGGAATGGAAGCTTTCTCTTCTTTCCCCAGCTAACTCCTAGATCCTTCAAGACTCAGATCTGATGTCAGCTTTGCCTTTTCTGATTCCCCACGCTGGTCTGTGCTGACCCCATCATAGCCTACATCTCTATCTTCCCTATCCCTTGCAGCTAGCATTGGGCTGGACAAGGTGACCTGGAATGGGTCTCCTTCTTGGGCTTGTCCTCAGTTTACTGATCTGTAAAATGGATTTGATGCTGTCCTGAGCCACTCTGATTGGCTGAGAGTCCTAACTGTATTCTTTCAGGCCAAAAACCATACACTCTATCCTCCTAGGAGGAGGGGAACTGTGTTGTGGGCATCCAAGCTGATTTATTAGCTCTGAAATAGCCAAAGTACTACTTTTGCTTAATAGCATTTTAAAAAAATGTGACCAGTCCTTTTTTTTTTTTTTTAAATGAAAGTGTGGGGGAACATCAGGGGAACCTATCCAGGGAGAGAAAATGAAGTTGTCATTTTTCAATGTAATTAAACTTGGTTTTCAAAAAATCTCCTGATCTGAAATGTGAATTATGCTAATTACTTCTGGTGGCTGCAACATTGATTTCAGTGTTAAAGTTAATGGACTTAATGGATGTTGCTTTTCCCTTAGACACGGCTAGGGGCTCCTTGCTGGAGGTCCTGTTTGTCCACCATGAAGGGCTTCTGCTGGACCCTCTGAATCCTCTGTCATCAGCTTCTGCTGCCTGAAGTCCCCTCCATGTTGGTTCCTCCCTGTCCAGCCATGGTTCTGGGCATGAGGCCCCAGGGGTACAGTTGTCCCATTTTCCTGTAGGTGGATGGGGATCAGGCACCTACTTTATGCTTCAGCAGTGCTAGGCCCTATGGGGGGCACAGAGAAGGAAACAGCAGATGGAGGTCTGGAGGTCTCATGGCCTAGAGGAAGCCTGATAGGAGCCAATGGAAGACCTAGACGCTGGCAGGGCTGAGATTTAGACCCAGGGGCTCTCTCGGCCCTGAGGGCTCTCTGTGATGGCTGGCTGGTGGTTCCAGGAGAAAAGAGGAGGGAGAAACAGAGATAGGCCAAGAAGGCCAGGGCAGCCTTGCTCCCTGGAAGAATGGGTGCAGGAGCTGATTAAGAAGGGGGAGTACAGGAGTGAGCAGGGCAGGGGATGGTCCCTTGGGGGCAGGGGAAGCAGCTGGGGCATGGTCAGGCCACGGAGTTCTCAGTGGGGGAGCTATGGTACAGGGTCTTGGAGGGCAGGAGGAGACTTGGGATATGGTCTTGTGTCTTAGCCAGAATGAGATGGGGCCTTGATGTGACGGTACAACCTGATAGTTCTCTCCTCCAGGAAGAACTGCTTCAGGATGCCCTGAGGGCAGGCCGGGCCAGCTGCCTCTGGCCCAGAGCGTCTCAGCTTCCCCCATTCAAGTGTCATCTTAATGGGGAGTCTGCAGGCCTTTCATGAACGTCCATTTTTCTAAGAGAAGATTTTGGCTTCTCCCTGACCAAAAGGTCACAAGATACAGGGCCCAAAGTTGTAGTCATGAGTAAACATGTGCCTCCTTCACAAATGGACCCTGCCTATGCCAGGGAGAGGGCTCTGGGGACATGGGCACACTCCCTCCAACCTGCAGCCACTGAGGACACAGCACAGAGGCAGAGCTCCCCCCCCCCACCCCCCCCCCCCCCCCCCCCGGAAGCTGTGCCGGCTGGAGAACTCCTTCCTGAGGCATGCAGGCAACTCACCGTGTGGCCACCAGGAGGCAGCCCTGAGTCACTGCCAGAGACTGGGCTCCGGGGGAGCTAATGGGGGCCAAGCTGCAGTGGAGGGGCCTGCAGAAGGAAGCAGGGCCCGATGAGGGCAGCACAAAGGGTCTTGAAGGGGCAGTGAGATATGGAGCCAGCTAGGGTCAGGGTAGGAAGGGCCTTGACCACCAGGCCAAAGACTGGACTGGATCCTATCAGGAGAGAGGGCAGGGGACTCCAGGCAGGGGCAGGGAAGGGCCTTCTTGAATTGAACTCCCTGGGGGCAGGGAGGAGCAGTGGGCTCCAGGAGGGAGAGCGAGGAGAAGGCCACTGCAGGAACATCATCAGCAATGAGGAGGGCCGGATGTCGCTGCTCCGCCCTCTCCTTCAACTTCGCTCCTCCTTCTTTAAAAAAAATAAAAATTTACTTATTTGGCTGCACTGGTCTTAGTTGAGCATGTAGGATCTTTTAGTTGCGTGTGGACTCTAGTTCCCTGACCAGGGATTGAACATGGGCCTCTGCATTGGGAGCATGGAGTCTTAGCCATTGGACCACAAGGGAAGTCCTCAAATTCCCTTCTTCTAAGAGGGAGTATGAGGTACAGTTCACCAAGGTTACCTCACACATTTTTCTCAAATCCTTCCAGTTCTCTCCATCCCCTAGCGAGGGGCACTGTGACCCCTCACCCTGGGCCACCATCATCTCTTCCCTGGACTACTGCAAAGCCCCTCTCCCGCCCTCTGGCCCCTGCATACCACCTCCTCATGCCAGCATAAGTGAGCTTTATGACTTGGAGAGCTGACTTGTCTCTCCTCTTTGAAAGAGCCAGTAGCACTTGCTACAAGCCAGGTACCTACTTGTAGCATTTTAGGTGATTTAACTATTTTAAACCTTGTAGTGATCCTATGGCTTAGTAGCAAATAATTGGCTTGCAATGCAGCAGGTGCAGGAGATTCGGGTTTGATCCCTGGGTCAGGAAGATCCTCTGGAGGAGGAAATGACAACCCACTCTAGTATTCTTGCCTGGGAGAGCCCATGGACAGAGGACCCCGGCAGGCGAAGAGTTGGACACGACTTAGTGACTAGGCACACAAGCAATGATCCTGTGAAGCTGACAGTATTATGAATCCCTGGGTTACATTTAAGAAACTGAGGTTCAGAGAAGTTATTTCCCTGAGGTTATACAGTTAGTAGGTGGCCAAGCCAAGATTTGAACCCAGGTGGTGTCCACAAGGGGGCCCTTGTGACCCCTTTGAGTCTGCTCTCAATGAGATAGTCAGCAAGCCACCAGCCATGTTACCTACAAGGCCTTCTGCCACCTGGTTTTTCTTCTCTGCCCCCTCCACTTCCCCCTCCTCACCATTTGTACAATTTGTTTATTGTAGTATTTATTATCTTTCTCTTCCAATAGGAGGGAAACTTCATGAAGACGAGGATTATTCCCTGTTTTGTTCTTTGCAGCATCTCTATTACCCCAGCAAGAAAATCAAACTAGTCAATCCTAAAAGAAATCAACCCTGAAAATACACTGGAAGGACTGATGCTGAAGCTGAAGCTCCAAAACTTTGGCCTCCTGATGCGAAGAGCTGACTTGTTGGAAAAGACCCTGATGCTGGGAGAGATTAAAGGCAGGGGAGTAAGGGGGCAACAGAGGATGAGATGGTTGGATGGCATCACTGACTCAAAGGACATGAGTCTGAGCAAGCTCCAGGAGATGGTAAAGGACAGGGAAGCCTGGTGTGCTGCAGTCCATGGGTCACAGAGTCAGATATGACTTAAAGACTGAACAACAACAGTGCCCAGAACAGTGCGTGTAGTGGTCACAATAATCTTTTTTTAATGAATGAATGTATCCTCATAGCTTTGTGTGTTCCATTTCCTTGAAATGCCTTTTCCCCCGCAGTGCATTCGAAACTGCAAAGTGCTCTTTCTATAAACGTCTTTGATGGCACTTCTGCCAGGAAGCCTTGAGCCAGGACCCTCAGATGCTCACAGCCCAGGAAGTGGGTCTCCTGTCACCAACTACACACTGTCTCTCCTGTGTGGTGTTATCCCTGCATTTGACTCGTCACAGGTAGGGATTGGGGATATTCTGCCAGTGGGCACACTGGTGCCTGACTCATCACTTGCTTCGGAAACCACGTTCCCCTGCTTGCCAGGAGGATTGGGATGAGACAAACCCCATAAAGCAGAGGAGAAGGGAGAGGGTTCATCAGCCCATACTTAATGCAGCTTGTGGTCACAGACATGCCTTTGCAGTCTTCTGCGACTTTACACCTCTGATTTCTGCTCTGATCCCTGGGACCTTCAACTCTTCACTTCAAGTCCAAATCTTCAAACTTCTGTACTTGTCTCCAACCTGACCCTCACTTCGCCACCAGTATAGCTCCAACAGAGCTCTGGACTCTGCAATTCTAACTCTGGGCCCAGAGTCTAAGTTTGCCATGTTCCGTTGTAGAAGTTGTGCACTGCACAATTTAAAGAGGTAGCATTCATATTGTAGACTGCATAAACACCTCTCCCTGGAGCTGGTGTAGTGCAAAGTAGCACAGCCAGACTAGGAGGGCTGTTAAGACTCCCACTCACAGTAACTGCTTGGGTAACATTCCCACTGTCTTTGGGTCTTTCCGGGGGCCAAGCCCTATTCTACCGGTGTCAGACTTAACCCACTCTGCTGCCCACAACCTAGCTGAATTGACTGAAGAGAGAGGAAGGGTTGAGAGGGAAGCATCCTCTGCTTTGAGTCTTCCTGCCCCTCCTGTGGGAGAGGCTAAGCCTGAAGAGGGGAATGAGGAATCCCAGCTGAGAGGAATAGCCTCCGTGGACCGGGAGTTGAACTAGTAGCTAACCAGTTTCGGGCTCTATAAACATGATGGAGAGACAAGAAGATGTGGTGCACAGGTTATTTTGGGGATCATTCCTGGGCCAACAGACACTTTTTGATGTGATTTGGTCACTTCTCACCATGTGGGGTAGCAACAGAGAGCTCCTGGTCATCCCACCTCACCCTCACTTCCTATAGCCGCCTCTTATTGCACTGGCTCAGCCCTATCCAGTTGAGCTGCCCACCTCCATCAAGACAGCCCACCCATTTCCCCATCTTCCTCTTTGGAATAACATAGACTCAGGCCACAACAACCATTGTAATCAGTCTTATGATTGTTAATCAATGTATTAGACAAGATGGAGACATCATTATGCCTATTTTACAAACGAGCATGTCAAGACCACAGAGGTTATGTGACTTAACCCAACTCATCGTTAAGTGGCAGTTAGGATTTGAACCCAGGCTTGTCTGGCACCACGTCCTACATTCTGAGCCATCCTGCTTTCCTGCCTATGGAGCCTGTGGCCTCTGAACACCTGGTTGAATATGTATACAAGGCCCTCCCTACCCCAGCACCCAGGTGCAGAGGATGTGGGTGTTAACCTGCACCCAGACTAAGGAGCTACCCCGGTAAAGTGTGGCTGGTAGGTGGGTGGATTGGATGGGGGCCATTCCCGTGCATCTTTGAAGATCTGAGGAACAGAGCATGGGAGCCTGGGCCTCTCTTCTCCTGATGGAAGCAATTGCCTGAATGGATTTCTCACTGAGCAGAAGTCAGGCTAAATCTGCTTCCTCCCAGGTGTTAGGTTGCTCCCCCGTTGGCTGGAAACTTGACTGTGGTTGATTTAAGATCCTGGCACCTGTGTCCATCACCCCAGCCTCCACCATGATTACTGTCCCTATAAAGTCCCTAATTCCTATACTTGTGCGGTGTCCTTACCCTCTGACGGGCCGGACCTCTGTGAGCAGGGAGATTGGGTTATTATGTAGAAGAGTTATAATAAGAAATATGACTGCAAAAGCCAAGTCAGTTGAAATTGGACTATAATTAAATGCTTAGAAAATTCTATGCTTGGCTCATTTTAAAATCAAGTGCTTCTTTGTAGCAATTTCCTTTCTTTAATTACAATTTCCTGTCTAGTTTGACATTTACAATGCAATCTTGGGGGACATGTTTGTGATTTATTATTCCTGCTCCTATCAGGATATCACTGTGCAGAAATGAGTTTATAAAATAAGAGCTCAAATTATTATGGCCTTTGACCAATAAAGCAGGCTCATAATTTCAGGCCTGAGAGAAGATTACCATTTTTGACAACCCAAGGCAGAAATAGTGGAGAGGGGGAGGGCACAGTCTAGGAATTCACTCCATGTTCAAAAAACATGGCATCGTCTCCTCTGGGAAGGCCAGCTTTGGAGGCAGGGGTTTTAATAACCCCTTGAATACCTACAAGCCTTTGCAGCTTTGAAGAACTTTCACTGTCGCTGATTCATATCCTAGAGTTAGACAGGCAGGCGTCATTATACCCACCTTGTTGCTGTTGTTCAGTTGCTAAGTTGTGTCCGACTCTTTACGACCCTGTGGACTGCAGCACGCCAAGCCTCCCTGACCCCTACCATCTCCAGGAGTTCGCCCAAGTTCATGTCCATTGAACTGGTGATCCCATCCAGCCATCTCATCCTCTGCTGCCTTCTTCTCCTTTTGCCTTCAATCTTTCCCACCTTACAGAGGGGGAAACATGCCCCGAAAAGTTAAGTGACTTGCCCAAGGTCGCAAAGCCCATGAGAAGAGTCTTAGAATCAGTACCCAGGTCCAACTTAGTCCTTTCCCCACAAAATAATAGCTGTCTTAAAGGCCTGAGAATGGACCTGAGACATGGAAGACGCCCTCAGCATGCATCCAGGCAGGGAGTAATTCTGCCCCGGTTTCAGGAACTTTGACCAGTTCCCAGAGCAGTACATGCTCATGACCTGCATGAGACCTCTGGGACTGTGGCCCAGCCCATGAGAAAGGTAATGTCATTTCCTTTTTGCTTTGATCTCAGAGTTTTACCTAGAGATCTGAGAGTCCTTATTGGCTTGCCACATGCCTTTTCACCCTGGGCTGCAAAGGCAGACCTCCAAGCCCAGCACCCAAAGGGTTTGCCTTCATGTGCACACGTGGACGTGTGATTGCTCAGCTACATGTGTGCCTGGACGTCTGCACGTGTGTGGGCATCTGTGCACATATGTGCTGAGCACAGTACAGGGGCTGAGTACAGGAGGGGCAAGAGAGCCTTATTACCCAGGCCATTAGATATCATCTAAAGACCAGAAGCCGGTGTGGAGGCACAAAAGGCCATGCCTGAGAATTATGCAGGACTCAGTTTCAGGCCCTCTGGGAAGGCCTTGAAGAGAACAGGAAGCGCAGAGAGAAGCGGGTCTCTAGGGCTTGTCTGTGGCCCTTCATCCTGTTCCTTAGAACTTCCTGCAGTGAAGGCTCCCGTCAGTCTGGTCCTCAGTCTGGTCCTCACCTGACTTTGATCAGGTCAGGTACACCCACTGGCCCCTCTCTGAGCTGGGAAGTCTCTGGGGAGTGAGAATACACTATCCCACTCCCTTCCAGAATGCCAGCCAGGTCGGTGCCCTGGTCAGAAAGTGGGTGATTTCATCCTGTGAGGAGACACACAGGAGCGGGGGCAGGCCCGAGAGATGGTGATGAGTCTAGCTTCCCAGGTGGCTCAGTGGTAAAGAATTCGCCTGCCAAAGCAGGAGGTGCCAGAGATGTGGGTTTGATCCCTGGGTCGGAACCTCCCCTCAGGGAGAAAATGGCAACCCACTCCAGTATTCTTGCCTGGAAAATCCCATGGACAGAGGAGCCTGTGGGCTACAGTTCGTGGGGTCACAAAGAGTTGGACATGCCTGAGTGACTGAGCATGTATGCATGCACGCGTGCTAGCTGTGGACACAGTGGGAGGGGGCACGTGTGAAACACCTACGGGGAAATGTCCAGGCAGGTCTGGAGCCTGGGAAGAAGGTCTGAGCTGGGCTTGCATTTTCTGCCCTGCCCCACAACACTTGCTGTGGTCTTCAGCCCCAGTGTTCCTTCCCTGCTTTCACTGTGGCTAGGTAGCCTGGATGGGGACAGATCAGACCCCTGAGGTTGGCTGAGGCAGTTGGTTCCTGGCTAGAGTGGCAGCCAGCAACTGGTAGAAATGGGTTTGTAGAGCTGCTGGTTTAGGTTTGCTCACATGCAAGGCTTATAGGCCGGGAGCAGGGGTTTCTGGGGTGCTCCCTCCTGCCCCACTGTGGATCCCCTTCAGGACTGGAAGTCGGGTTTCCGCTTTGTCTCACTTGAAAGGAATCATTATGGGAGGTAAATCCCCGTCTCTGGCTTTTGGCCTCAGATTAAGTCTGTCCAGAGACTCATCTGTTGCCTGTGAAAATCCCTTTATTACTTCAAAACAATTTTAAGGCAGAATGCATTAAGATTTTTGAAGAAAGAGAAAGAATCATATCCCTACACCAGGAGGCCGGTTATGAAATTCAAATGGATGGGCCAAGCCAATCTTCTTACTGTGCCTCTCTCACATCCAACCAGGAGATGGGTGGGGGCTCGGGTCCTCCCCTCTCTATTCTGACCCCTGAGCAAAATGCTACTCTCCTAAAGGTTGTCACTGGACTGGCCCTGCCTGGAACAATGGATCTGCACTCGCTTCCCTCCCCTACACACACACACACACGTTCACACCAACACAACCTCAAGCATGCAAACACACACGGTCCCTCCCTGTCTACAGTTACTGCTTTGAATCACGTGTTGTTCAGGGGGGAAGCCTGGAAGTCTATTTAATCTCTATTGTTCAAAGGAGACAATGGAAGCTCAGACAGGGGAAGTGACCCTTCCAAGGTCAACCAGGACCAGATCTGAAGTCTTCTTCTTCCAAGGTCAGGACTCTCCCCTAGGAACCCCAAGATCTCTAAGCATAGGTCTGAGGCTCCTCCCAGGTTCCTGACTGCATGAGGAAGGCCAGCCTGGACCCAGGTGATCTTTGGTCCCCAGTCCCTCCCTCAGTGAGTCTGTGAGGATTTCTGTCCTACCCTGCCCATAGAGACAGAGAATTAGGCCAAATTAATGCTTCTGCCCTTACCCCACCTCATTCCTCTACTGCATCGGCCCCATCAAGTCACAGCAGCAAACAATGACAATGGTCTGTACAGGAGGAGACAGTTTCCAGAACTCGTGGAAATCCATTCATCTCTGCATCCATCCTTCCATCCATCCAAGTTCAGCTACACTGCATCCATCCAAGTTCAGCTCCACTATAGCTGCAGCAGAGAGTAAGGCAGCCACGGTTCTGCCCTCAAGTTGCCTGTGGAACTGTGAGCAGACAGACAGGAAAACAGCCCTTGCAACCCAGTGTGTTAAGTATCAAGCCTGGAAAACTACAGGAAGCTGGGGGAGCAGAGGAATGTCACTTATCCAGCCTCCTGGCCCGTGAGAGATCAATCAGCCAACCACATGTTCCTGGGGAGGAAGGAGATTGGACAATGTGTGATCAAGTTCTTTCCAAATGTTTGCTGGGGAGCAAAGGTTGGGGTAGGGATGGGAGTCTGGGACCTGGACCTGCCTCTGTTCATTGCCACGGAGTTTCTAGGAAGCCTTCACCTGACCTTACCTGGAGTCCTCTGAGTCTGAACATCTACTGTAATTCCACCATTGCACATTCATCAGTAGGGACCTTTCTCTCATTTCTGTTTAAATATAACTATCTCTGGCAGGAATACTCCAAAGATGCATACCACACCTTATACTAAATGCTTTAGGAATATCATTGCCCTTGGAGGTAATGAAGCAGGTACACATTGCTTTGTGATGCTCAGGATGCAAGCAATGGTACATTTTCTTATTTTTCTAACACAAATTATATCTGGTGCCAGCCCAAGCTCACCCATGTTGGTGAGAGATCCAATGCCAGTGATTTGTAGGGGGCTCTCTCTTCCTCTTCTTTTTGTATTATAAGAACTTCAGATGTTACACTTCCCAGAGAACCAGAGAGGCCTCATCCTTGAACATGGCTGCCTTTGCTCCTGACCTAGGCCCATTCATAGGCAGGTCCATTTGAATGCTTGGAGCCGATCACGAGACCTTGGAGTCTGGGGCTTGGTCTTCTAGCTTCTCCTCCAGTGGACCCAAATGCATGTTCTCCAGGGCTTGAGGTTATAACCTGTGGACTAGAACATTTGGGGGACTTCTTGCTTGAGGCTTATAAGTTGGCCTAGTGACCTGGGATCCCCTTCAGCCACTCAAGGTCTTGGTTGTCAGCAAGCCCAGCACTGTGGGGACTTCTCACTGGCCACTGGGAAGGGTCCGGCAGCCTGCTGTCCCTTCAGTCTCCTCCCAAAGCCCTGCCAGTCTCTTGACTGCCTGCGGGCTGACCCAGCTCTGTGACAATTCAGAAATTGTGCATTCAGTGGGAAGATTAAGGCTGATTAAGAAATTCGTGCTAACGAACTGTGCTTAATTGGATTTGGGGAAGGACACAGAATGGGCTGCTTGACATTCCAGGGTCCTCAGCACAGTCCTGGGGCCACTCTGGCTCCTCCTTGCAAGACTGACCATATCAGCAGCCCCTTTCCCCCAGTTCCTCAGCCTTCGGCCTCTCAGCCTGGTAATGGGGAACTTCTCTGCCTAATCAGACTAATTAGCACTGGGGACACAAAGTCATAATCTACAAAGAATGCAAATGCCAGTTTTACAAAACGAAAACGCCATATGTGCAGTAATTAGCAAACCACGGGCACATTTTATAAATCATATTTATTAGTTTGTAAACAAATCAAGCTCTAAATGAAATGAAAGATGCCATTAACTGGGACTGCTACAGTGGCAGTGCCGAGCAGGCCTAGATAGGGGGAATGAAGTACAGAGTAGAAACTGATCCAGGAGCCCTGTCTGGGAACCCATCCATCTCCACCCAATCTCCCTTCCAGCTCAGGAACCCTGGTGAGGGAGGCAGAGGTCTCTGCCCTGGCTAGCCAAGATCCATGGACCATTGTCCTCCTACCAAAGCCCCCTGGCAGGCTGTCCATCTGCCCAGCATCCCATAACCCTAGTTATTCAGACTAGAGCTTAAACAAATGATTGTTCCCACCATGATGACAGATGGCATCTGAACCCCAGCTCAGTACCAGACCCCTCTTTCCTTAATTTTGGAACCATAGGCCTCTTGGTCTACTCACATACCTCTAGGGCTTGAGGAAAAGTAAATGTTTCAGTTGAAGGGACTTCATACATTGACCAAGCTTGCTGCCCTGCTTCTCAGCCTCTGCTGTTCTTGGAGAGGAGCCTGAGGGAAGGGGACTTGCCCAGGTCGGTCCTCTCCTGCGCTGCACTAATGTGTTTCCTGTCCATCCGGCTGAGGTCCTGCCTTACACTCAGCCACCCACCGGGCATTCAAAGTGTTGAAATAGAAATGTAGCAGTAAGTCTAAGCTTTCCAGGGGGTCCAGACCATCAGAAGGGTTCCCATTGTGCCCGATGATAGCCATGATTGTGTTCTGCTCAGTGTATTATCCTGTCTCCCTTCTTTGGGGAACTGTTCCTTCTTGCCTTGGGAAAAACCTCCTTCTGTCCAATGTGGCTTTCAGTCCAAATATCCAGCACTACCTCCACCACAAGGTGGGCATGTAACCTATGTCACTGCATTGGATCCACTAATACAAATTGAACCCATCACTCTCCTTATCCAGAATTTCTGAAAAGAGTGGGAGTGTCAATTTCAGAATGACATAGCTGGTTCACACTTTGATGATCTGACCTGGTTAACACTGAGCAATGACAGTAGATTACATGAAATGAAAACCAAAAGTTCATAGGCAGTTTCAAAAATAAGATTAGTATTTCCATGAACCAGAAATGGAATACAAATCATATATATATTAGATGCACACACATACATGCTGCTGCTGCTAAGTCGCTTCAGTCATATCCGACTCTGTGCGACCCCATAGACGGCAGCCCACCAGGCTCCCCCGACCCTGGGATTCTCCAGGCAAGAACACTGGAGTGGGTTGCCATTTCCTTCTCCAATGCATGAAAGTGAAAAGTGAAAGTGAAGTAGCTCAGTCGTGCCCGACTCTTAGCAACCCCATGGACTACAGCCCACCAGGCTCCTCTGTCCACGGGACTTTCCAGGCAAGAGTACTGGAGTGGGGTGCCATTGCCTTCTCTGACACACATATATATGTGTATATTTGTATATATATGTGTGTGTGTATGTATTTGTTGTTGTTTAGTCACTCAGTCATGTCTGACTCTTTTGCAACCCCATGGACTGTAGCCCACCAGGCTTCTCTGCCCATGGAGATTTTCCAGGCAAGAATACTGAAGTGGGTTGCCATTTCCTCCTCCAGAAGATCTTCCTAACTCAGGGATTGAACCTGAATCGCCACATAGCCTGCATTGTAGGTGGATTCTTTAATGCTGAACCATGGGGAAAGCCATATATATGTGTGTGTGTGTGTTTGAATAAATATGTATATATGTTTTTAAATATATATATATATTTAATGCTTTCAAACTGTGATGTTGGAGAAGACTCTTGAGAGTCCCTTGGACAGCAAGATCAATCCAGTCAATCCTAAAGGAAATCAACCCTGAATATTCATTGGAAGGACTGATGCTGAAGCTGAAGCTCCAATACTTTGGCCACCTGATGCCAAGAACTGACTCCTTGGAAAAGACCCTGATGCTGGGAAAGACTGAAGGCAGGAGGAGAAGGGGATGACAGAGGATGAGATGGTTGGATGGCATCAGCGATCCAATGGACATGAGTTTAAGCAGTCTCTGGGAGATGGTGAAGGACAGGAAAGCCTGGCATGCCAGGACAGACCCCTGGCATGGGGTCTCAAACAGTCAGACACGACTGACTGAACAACAACAATAAAATAAGCAAAATGAAGACTAATCTTTAGAAGGTGTTAAAAACAAAGTAGAACTAAAATATTTTATAACAATAGTGAGAAGACAGGAGTGGGGACTGAAGTTAAAACATTAAAAAATTTTGTATTATTGGAGGCAAATGAAGAAACTAAGTTTGGACTTTTAAAAAAGGTATAACATTCAAACCAGCAGAGAGAAGAAAACAGGTAATAAAAAGAACTCCATAGGGCCTTCCCTGGTGGTCCACTGGTTAAGAATCCGTCTTATAATACAGAGGTCATGAGTTTGATCCCTGGTCGGAGAACTAAGATCCCACATGCCACAGAGCAATGAAATCTGTATGTGGCAACTTCTGGAGTCACAACTAGAGAGCCTGTGCACAGCAACTAAAGATCCCCACATATTGCAACAAATATCCTGCATGTTGAAACTAAGACTCGAAGCAGTCAAAAAACAACAGCAAAAGGAAAAAAAAAAGTACATGGCCAAAAATGTTAAAGATGGTATAACATAGTTCAACTTTACCAGTTATTACAATAAATTTAAGTGAATTAAACCCACTTATTCTGAGATGGACATTAACTTGGGCAAACTCCAGGAGATAGCGATGGACAGGGAGGCCTGGCAGGCTGCAGTCCATGTGGTTGCAAAGAGTCAGACACGACTTAGTGACTGAACAAAAACATTCTGAGATACTCTCAGATAAGAAGTTAAAATCTAGTCATAGGTTGTTTATAAGAGACATAAAAACTAAGACATACTTTTGCAGAATGCTTGTTGGTAAAAGGACAGAAGAATATATTGTAAATACGTAACCAAAAGAAAGGAGACATAGTAATATTAATAGCAAGTGAAAGGGATTTTATGACTATAATATTTCAGATTTAAAGAAGGTGAGTATTTACTGGCAAGAGGAAACACTGAGATAGAGATCTATATTGATGCTGAACCTGATTGCTATTAATAATATAACCTTAAAATGAAAGAATTATGAGGAAAAATTGACAATACATTAAGCAAAATTACATAGGAAAATTTGACAGAACTGTCAGAGAAACTGACAAACTTACAATTACAATGAGAAATTTTAACATTGTTTTTTAAGAAACTGACGGAACAGAAAAAAAATTAGTAAAAACATAGGCAGTTGAATGGATGACATCACTGACTCGATGGACGTGAGTCTGAGTGAACTCCGGGAGTTGGTGATGGACAGGGAGGCCTGGCGTGCTGCGATTCATGGGGTCGCAAAGAGTCGGACACAACTGAGCAACTGAACTGAACTGAATTATACAATTAATAGTTGTTTACTATAAAAACACTGAGTCCAGGAGACTACACTTTATTTTCAAGTCTACATGAAACATTAACAAAATTGATTATACAATAGGCCACAAAGGATGTTTTAACAGACACTAAATACTCGACATAATTAATGACATAGTCTATGACTCCAGTGCCATAAAGTTAGAAAACAATAAAAAAAGGTCTAAAAAAACTCATTCATTTTTTTCTTTGTAGTAAAACTACATGTATAAAAGTATACATAATATATATAGAATTTAAAGAAATATAATAAAATGAACATCTGTGTAACATCACTCAGATTTAAAAATATTATATTTCCAGACTCTTTCTTTACCAGCTGCATTCTCTTCCTTTTCCCCGGGGATAACCACCACTCTGACTTCTAGGAAAATACTTCTCTTGTTTTTTTCTTACTGTTTTACTGTTTATGTATGCATCCTTAAATAGTATTGATTAGCTATCTGTTTTTTAGCTTTATACTAATTGAAAGCATCAGTTCTTCAAAAGCATCAATTCTTTGGCGCTCAGCCTTTTTTATGGTCCAACTCTCACCTCCATATATGACTACTGGAAAAACCAGAGCTTTGACTATACGGACCTTTGTCGGCAAAGTGATGTCTCTGCTTTTTAATACACTGTCTAGGTTTGTCATAGCTTTCCTTCCAAAGAGCAAGCATCTTTTAATTTCTTGGCTTTGAACCACAGTTCGAAGAATTGATCCTTTTGAACTGTGGTGCTGGAGAAAACTCTTGAGAGTCCCCTGGACAGCAAGGCGATCAAACTAGTCAATCCTAAAGGGAATCAGTCCTGAATATTCATTGGAAGGACTGATGCTGAAGCTGAAGCTACAATACTTTGGCCACCTGATGTGAAGAGCTGACTCACTGGAAAAGACCTTGATGCTGGGAAAGATTGAGGGCAGGAGGAGAAGGTGGTGACAGAGGAGGAGGTGGTTGGATGGTATCATAGACTCAATGGACATGAGTTTGAACAAACTCTGGGAGATAGAGAAGGACAGGGAAGCCTGGTGTGCTGCAGTCCATGCGGTCGCAAAGAGCCGGACAGGACTGAGTAGCTGAACAGCAACAACAATACTAACTGAATCATACCCATATTCCCTGCTTGGTGTCTAATCACGTGCTGCACAAAGGGATTATAGAGATAAATCAGACATGGATCCTGCTGTCAACATGATCACATCTGATTGTGGGAATGGGCAATTATGACACAGTATGAAGTAAGATATGGAAGCACAGAGAAGGGGTATTATCATAATCAGAATGGGAAAAAGAGAGACTTCTCAGAGCAGTTGACATCTGAGATATGTCTCAAAATTAGTTGCCTTATTTTCTAATAAGACAAGGGAGGTTGAGAATTACTGACAGTTTTGAATACATAGTGTGAAGCAATTCAGCCTTGTCTTAGTCAAGATTCAAAGTAGGCAAAAATAAATTTTGTTTTTAATTTACATAATTGAAAAGTCATGTGTAGTGGGTTCAGGCATGGCTGGATCCAGGAGCTTGATTGATTTTGAGGTTCTATTTCTCTCTACATCATTCAAATAGGCTTTTTCTATGTGATGAATCAGGTTGTCCCCACCCTAAGACTCACTTTCTTTCAGCATAACATTATCAACAGGAAGTATTTTCTTTCTTAAGTTTCAGCTGTGATTCTCAGGGAGCACCCTAACATTCCTGCATTAATCGCTGTGCCTAGAAGGGAATGAGTGTTGTTATCATCCTAGATCAAAGACCAAGATCACCTACCCATCTTCTTTCAAACAATGGTTCAGGTCTCAGACGTGAGAAGGCATCTCAAGAAAGCAAAAACAACCAGAATCCACCCGAAGTATGAGAGACTCCTTTGCATCTGAGACATGGCAAGCTATTTGGTACAACTGGAGGATGCGATGAAGAGGGATGCCTGGAGGAGGTGAGAGAGATGCAGAATACGTGAACTAGCAAGTTTAAATTGATCCTGGATTCCACGGGGAACTTTCTAGTGATTGAAGGGGTTGAAGCAGAGGGTGAGGAGTTCACAGGTTCCCTCAGAATGATCTCCCTGGGACCTGTGGGAGGGAGGGACTGAGAGTGAGGGCTTTCATGATAATCTCAGTGAGGGGCCTGAAATGAGGTAGAGGAAAAGGAAGCCTTGTGGGGCAGAGGGCAGAGAATGACCGGATAGTAAACTGACAGAGAAGCAGAGACTGTAGGATGCGGTAAGAAAGGATGGGGAGATGAAGAAGAGAGAGGAGTCAAGGTGACCTCCACGCTTCTCACGAGTATGGGTGCCCATCACCGAGATGGAGAGCATGAGTGCGATGGGTCCGTTATTTTAAATGGAGGCTGTGGCTCTGCTCCTCTCCCCAGCTTCTTCAAGCCTAGTGCTGCATACACACCAGGTTCCTGACACATCTTTACGAGCAGCGGACTAATTGGAAGTTGCATTGACATGTAGATGCTAACTATGGTTTGTGCTTCAAGATGTAGGTCTCCTTGGGGCCCCCTTGCCAAGTCCTTGAGAGCTCACTGAGGAGGTCGTGTGCCTGTGGGAGAGGACAGCCAGGTTCCCACGCCCATGTATCCTGCTGGTGGGATCAGGGTTGGCTGCTCCTCCCCTGCTACTTTGCCTGGTGTGTGGAATGTCCTGAGACCTTCTCCTCCTATAGCTCCACTCTTTCCACCTCTGCCAAACCTTTCAGAGCAAATCCTAGAGAGGCTGGAGTGACATGTCCTAACCCCAGCCAGAGAGGGTGCTTCAAGGAGGGATCTGACCACAGACAGGTGCTCTACCCCACCGTGGGCAGGGTTCTATGATGCCCTCCCTCCACTCACCCTCACTCACAACACTCCATGAGGCAGACACTAGCCTTGTCCCCCAACTCACAGAGAAGGAAACTGGAGTCCAGAGAGGTAAAGTAGGTTGCCTGAGGCCCCTCGTTAGTAAAGTGGGGGATCCAAGTGCAGGTCCAATCAGAATCTTGGGTGCATCAGCTCATTCCAGAGCTATGGTCAGGAGGCAGGCAGCCTGAAGTGGTAGTAGCCTGGGAAGGACAAAGACTGAGCTCAGATTTTCCTCGGCTCCAGAAGGGGTAGACCAGAAGCCCAGCTCCACAGTGAGCACGTGACCCCTCCCTCTTGGGCCTGGGTTCCTAGGGGCCCATGCTTTGGATGGTGACAGGCAGAAGACTGGTAGCAATGTGGCAGGAGAGGGCTGGAGGAGTGGGTGGCTGGGGTGGGTTAATGCTGCTACCTTATGAAGGACATTTTTCAATTGAGCCAGTAACTGGAGGCCCTGAGCATGTGTTCTGTCTCAGCAACTCTACAATCAGAGGATATGAACTGGCTGTGAGAAAGCCATCAGGGGCTGGCTATTCCCAAACTCTTGGAAGGCACAGAACTAGATTTAATAAAAGGGGAAAATGGAACATTTTCATTAGCACCAAATTTTCCATTTAATTTGGACTTTTGCAAATAAGTGGCCTAATTACTGCCGTGATTTGAGTGTCTCAATAGGTTTCTCCTCTAAGAAGTTGTAGACTCCACATCGGCTCCAATGTCCAGAGCTTATTCTTACACCATGGCCTCTCCCACCCCTTCCCTGGAAGCAGGCAGGTCTCAGAGGCCAGGCTGGGCCAGGGAAGCCATTGGAGGGGAGCACAAAGCTTTGGGTTGGCCTGAGCTCACAAGGCCGTCCTTGCCACCAGCTCCAGCAGCCGGCAGGAAAGCCACCATTCTGGGGCCTGTGGACCCCCGACCTAGCCTAGACTGTGTCTGAGCCCTGGCTTGAGTCTTGCTCAGGTGTTAGCTCAGTCCTGGGAGTTTGTGGAGCTACAGTGAACTGACAGCATCTTGAGCCCTGTGGTCTGGTTTTTGGCTTTTTTTTTTTGCTGCTCGCCCCAGGCCTCTGTTCTCAGCCTATAAAAATGACTGCAGCTCAGCAATCTCAGCCCACAGCCACTTACACTGACTGTGCCCATCCTGGAGAGGTCAAGAAAGAGGAGGCAGCCCCAGTCCTGAGTCTCACAGCTCTGGTCCGGGACCTTCAAAGGCCCTTGCTCTCCCCACCTGGTGTTGCGTCTGGATGCCTAGGGCTGGAGCCCATTCCTTCAGTTCTTTTCACCCCTCCCCTACTCGTCCCACCAACAGGCTTTTGCTTTTTCTCTTCCCTCTGCGCTTGAAGAGAATCAGGGATTAAAGAAACAGAGCAAGAAATTGCCGTGAACTAGCCTAGCAGACGATCAGATAGAGTGATGGAGAAAAGGGGCCCTTCCCCCCAAAGCAGCTTGGAACGTCCAGCCCAATGGGCTCCCCACCCCCTCCTCAAGAGAGGCAGGGTTAAACAGTGGGCAGAGTCTGGGTGTGTTCAGTGCCAGAGACCAGCACACTTCCCCACCATCCCTAACCTAGACCCCAAGTCCTCTTCTCTCCCAGAGAACCAGTCCCTTAACCAGTTATTGTTGGGACTTTGGTCTAAGCACAGCTTTTTAATGTCCCCTCCCCTTCCTACCCAGGACAGCAAAGACCACTCTGAGCAGTCTCCAAGCCAAACTCAGCTGTCCCAATACTTCTAGGGACTCCCACTTCTGATTTCCAGTGTCGAGGCATATGTTAGCCTTAGCACCCCAGTTCTGGCCCTCTTCTTCCACGGGAGAGAGAGGACACCCCGAGCCCCTTATGGAAGAGCAGCTGGAGGTTCATGGAGACACATCAACAGCCACATTATAACTAGGATGTCGGCAAAGCAAGATAAGATGTTTCCTGGGGAGCTGTGGGTTCCCTTCAGACCCACAGCCCTTCCCACACCTGGGGGAGGGTCTTTTTATATCAGCAATTCTTAAGCCAGACCTTTAGTAGGGCAACGAAGGACACAGAACGGAGTCCCCATTCTCTGCTGAGAAGTTCCTCTGTGGTGCCTACTCTCATGGAGCTCACAGGCCAGTGGAAAGAGGTATTTGATGCTCTCCCTGTTTATGGGTCTTCCCTCGTGGCTCAGACGGTAAAGACCCTGCCTGCAATATAGGAGACCGGAGTTCGATCCCTGGGTTGGGAAGATCCCCGGAGAAGGAAATGGCAACCCACTCCAGTATTCTTGCCTGGAAAATCTCATGGATAGAGGAGCCTGGCGGGCTCCAGTCCATGGGGTGGCAAAGAGTAGGATATGACTGAGCGACTAACACTTTCTTTCTGTTTATAGACTGAACCTCAGACCTTGGCTGATGCACCTCATCACCCAGCTGGCGGGTGGTAGAGTTGAGATTCCAACAAGCTCCTTAAGGGCAAGACCTGTGCTTATTTGTTTGTTATCACTAAAATTTTAAATTTACGTAGAGCAAAGCGTGCAACAGCAGCTCAATGGTTTTTCACATGTGTGTGCACCCAGGTAACCATCACCCGATTCAAGGGCTAGATTCCCAGCATCCCAGAGGCTCCTTTGTGCCCCTTTCCAGTCAGTACACTCCCACAAAGTTCTTCTCTATTCTGCACATCGTGCATATTTTTGTGAGCAAGAGGATTCATTGGCCGAGAAG
This sequence comes from Budorcas taxicolor, assembly GCF_023091745.1. Lineage (NCBI taxonomy): Eukaryota > Metazoa > Chordata > Mammalia > Artiodactyla > Bovidae > Budorcas > Budorcas taxicolor. The sequence goes on along the minus strand of NC_068924.1, from coordinate 43,648,338 downwards.
GGCTTTCCCTTGGTAGCTATGACTCAGATGTTGCTGGAAAAATGGCAACCCAGCACCTGACTGGCACATAGGTGGAAACCCTGGCACTTTGAGAAGTGAAAAGAGTTATGACATCAGGTATTATCAGGGACTGTCCCAGTCTCTCTCTATCCAGCCCTGCTGCTGCTCAACCTGCAGGGAGAGTCCAGAGGCTCTAATGCAAGGTTTTTGATGGGGGCCTTTTGGGGCTTCCCAGGTGGTTCAGTGGGTAAAGAGTCCTCCTGCAATGCAGGAGACCCGGGTTCGATCCCTGGGTCAGGAAGATCTCCTGGAGGAGAAAATGGCAACCCACTCCAGTATTCTTGCCTAGGAAATCCCATGGACAGCTTGGCGGGCTGCAGTCCATGGGGTCACTAAAGAGTCACACAACTGAAGCAACTGAGCATGCAGGCATGTGGGGGCCCTCACTTGTAGTAGGACCAGACCAGGCCCACCAATCCCTTCTAGGGGTCCACCAGCCTCAGGACTCAGCAAGAAGGGTGGGGGCAGGCAAGACACCCTGTAGGCCTGAGAGGCTTCCTTTGCCTCTGCTGGCAGCCAGCTCATCTAGTTCTGCCAGGCCCAGGCTGCACTTTCCTTGCATGTGGACTTCAGAGGGGGCTGGTGAGGATACAGTATCTGGCATCCACAGGATGGAGACTGTCAGGAGGCTGGGATCCCCCAAGAGACCTTCTAGGGCCCCAGGGCTCCCCAGACTCACCCCACCCCAGCCAGCTACCCATCATTCACTGGCCAGGAAGGGACTGCCCAGGCAGATCCTCATTGACTTCAGTCTGCCTTTTTGTCTTTGAGCAAGCCCGGCCAGTTCAGTGCTAAAGCCGCTGGAGTGTCCAAGGAGACATAAAGAAAGTTTAGAGACTTTTAATTTGCCAGCACGGCCTCTCCTGCCGGCCAGCAGGTTGAGTGTTTATGGAGAAGGGCAGCTGCAATAAAGGCTTATTGTTCCTCCTCTGAGCCACCGCTTGGTGACTCCTTTCTTAAGTGAGACAAAGGGAACCCAAGGCCCATAGCCCTCCCCAGGCTTGGGGGGCTGGGCCCACAATTAGCAAGCATCTCCAGGCTCCTCCAGAGCCAGGACCTGTGAGGAAGTCCCAGGTCTGCCTCCGTCTGGACTGTACCCACGGGAGAGGGCAGGCTGAGGGCATTGACCGTGGAACCCACACTTCAGTAGGGACTCCAGGGGACCCTAGAGCATCAGGAGGTGGGACTCTGACAGGGAGGGGCCCTGAAGTCCCTCTGCAGGGGAGCCACAAGGCCAGCAGAGGAGCAGCTACGGGGGCTGTAGGAGACAAGCCTCATTTTCCAAGTCTTCCTGGGGAGGGTGTCCCAGGAAAGATTTCCATAACCAGAGAGGCTGCTACAGAAAGGAGTGAGTTCCCCACCACAGGAGGTATGTAGGCAGAGGCCAGAAACCCACCTGCTATGAGTGTGCCCAGAATGAAGGCTGACACCTGAGCCCGAAGCTCACTTCCACTGCCCAAATGCCCAGACTCAGGATCCCCAAGGGGGTCCTCCTGGCCTGGCAGGGATGGGGTGTGGGGAGCAGAGGGCTAGTGTGACTCTTCCAGAGACACTCTGCACCTGAGGCCACCACCTGGTACTACACACATCCGGAAGCCAGGTGTCCCACAACCCTGGGAATGGAGCCTGAGAGGTGGTACCATGTCCCAGGGCATCCTTTGCTGAGAGCACCTGGCATCATATCTCATAGGCAGCAATGCCCAGGGCCCAGAAGGGAAAACGAACCATTTGTCTGTTCTGCCTACCCTCACCTGCTATGAGGTCCTCTCTGGAGACTCACCTTGCTTTACTGCCCTGAACGTTAATGGCTTTGGAGACATTGTACAGGCAGTGAGTTGCTTAAATAGTAGCATCCTGACACTTCAAGCAGGGGGTAGGGGTGTCACATACAGTTGTATAGGTTGTTCACTGCACAAGGTCAAAGGGAACAAATGAGGATTAGAATCCAACCTGCGGGCCCTGCTTGGCCCACCCCTGCCTGGAGTAAGATATGCAGAGGCACTGTAAGGGCTAGTGGAGACCCTGAAGAACCCACCTGGTCTGTGAGGACTGATCATTCCTCTCCAGAGCACTCTGACCAAGGGTTGAACTTTTGAGGCCTTTATGACAGTCAAAGACTCAGCTGGTGTGTCCCCAGCATGCAGGGCCTTTCCTGGGGCTGGCAGCATGAACTGGTGCCTGTAACTTTCATGTCTGCACACGAGGCTTCAGCCCGTTATCTCAGGAGCTGTTACCTCAGTCCTCCTGCCTCCTCAAGCCACTTGCCCTTGGCTAATTCGATTGGGGGAAGGAAACATTATTTACCAGTCGCTTAGACCTATTCCTCTCCGTCCCCCACCTCCCATTCTCTGCCTTTGCCAAAGAATGAAGATGGGGGATGAAATGAATTCAAAAATAACCAATAAGGACCCCCAGAAAAAATAAAGCAGATTTTATTAAACTTCTTCCAAGACCTTTGTGCTGAGCCTCTGCAGGCTGCCTGGGTGCAGCCTTTGCAGGCTTGGCTCTGATCCTATCGGCAAGGGGAAACCTCAAGGCTGGCTATCTTGGTCCCTCCTGCAGACGCCCAGCAATAACTCGAGTCTTGGTCCTTTCCATGGCTGTCCTGAGTTGACTCCTATTTGAAAGGCAGTTAGAGCCACAGAAATGACTCAGGCTGTGCATTGCCCAGTTCTGAGGTTTTGGTGGACTGGTCTTTCACAGCCGGACCAGGGTTCTGGGCAGCTGGTACCAACGGGGCCGGCTCCAGAGGCGACTGAGTTGAGGCTCAGGACCTGCTGCCATTCATCCCCGGAGTCATCTCTCCAGGTTGAGTATGGCACGATTTAATGCTCCCATTCCTCCATTCCTGCTCTGCATGACAAATTGTTTTAATAAACATAAACCGGGTAATAATAAAGTCATAATAAGCCCGCGACTCACCTTATATCACTGCAGTTAAATCCTCCCATAAGCCGGCGCTGGTTACAATGACAATTACGGCCCGGCCAATCCGCAGGCAGGCCTGCGTGCAGACAGATTTAATATCGTTTGTAAATATGATTAGTGGGCTGTCATGTTATTGCAGGCTGCTATTTACATTTCTCTCCGGGGTTATACACTCCGCCAAATCAACATTAAGTAGTGGGCCTCTCTTTCCTCCTTAAATCATACATTCCCTCTGCCTGCACCAATCCCGCTTAATGAAGAAAGGGAACCTGACGGCGGCGGCGGGCGCTGGGCTGGACGGAGCCTCGCCTCGGCGGTTTGCCGAAGACAGATGGGCACCGGGAGCCCCGAGAAAGCTCCGCCCGGAAATTCCGGTGGGTGGATGGACCCTGCCCGCCGCGGCCCCCTCCCCTCTCGCCCACAGCCCCTGCCCCTCTCCCTGCCTGCTCGCTTATGAAAAATGTTCAAATAATGAATGGTTGTTGTTTACAGAAGTAATTTCATGCTACATTTCCATTATTGCCTGGATTTGTTTGGCTTCGCACACTACCCCATTGCCTACGATGAACTTTTAAGGAAATATTGCTCGTGCTTCCTGCTCTGCCGTTCCGCTTGTAATGGAAGCCGCTTGCATTGGAGACATATTGCGACACTTCATAACTGTGCGCAAATAAGCATTCTTAAACTGCTAGGCTCTATTAATCATTGTTGGGAAGGCTGATCTGCTCCTGGTGCACCAGAACACACCCCACTGAGGAGCGTGGTTGGAGGGGGAAAAGCTAAAAATAACATCGGGACAGCGCGCAGGGGATGGGAGGGGCGGGGAGCCACAGCTGTGCCTTCCAGATCATCCTGTCACTGGAGACAACACGGGGCGGCTCCTCTCTGTCCCCAGCATAGTTTAGGGTGGGCCCACTGGCCAGAGGCACGAGAAAGGCTAGGGTGGAGTCGCTTGGAAGAAAAGAATAAAACTTGAATGTCATATGCCTCTGGTGCCTTCTCTAAGACAGCATTCCAGATAGGATTTCATCTTCTTGAGACGGCCAAGGTCCCCATTAATGTTTGGAAGTGGAATAAATTGATTCACTCTGAGGCTAGGAAGGCTTCCTAGGTGGCGCTAGTGGTGAAGAACCTACCTGCCAATGCAGGAGATGTAAGAGTCGCAGGTTTGATCCGTGGATCAGGAAGATACCCTGGAGGAGGATATGGCAACCCATTCTAGCATTCTTGCCTGGAGAATCCCACGGACAGAGGAGCCTGGTGGGCTACAGTCCACAGGGTTGCACAGATTTGGACATGACTGAAGTGACTTAGCATGCACGAGGCTATGGGGGCTGCAGGAGTGTAAGCCCTTTCACAGAATGTCCCACAACTGTGCGTTTCTGAGCCTTGTGTATACAGTGTGGGTGTGTACAGGGTTATAACCACCAGGGTGTCTGTCTCTAGCATCTTCACTTTTCACGCTGCTCCTAATTTTCGGCGAGCTTGGAGACCAGGAAGTTAGCTTTGGAGCATGAAGACTAGAAAACCAAACTTTATACATTATTTGTAAAGAAGGTGAAATAGACCTTGTCGTGAGCATGGGGACTCTCGTCAAAGGAAGAATCAGGATGTGTGTTTTATTCAGAGCTCTTTGTTTCCTTCTTGATTCTCAGCTGAGCTGGAGCTGAGAAAGGGCCTGGATGGAGGCTGGCAGGAGCTCTATCCTTACGCTGAAGTGTGTTCATTGATTCATTTTACAAATCTTTGTGTATCGAGCCCCGACTGTGGACCAGGCACCTTTCTGGGCACTGTGGGTCATAGAGTCTCCTTCTTCCCCTGAGGAGATGATGTTTGAGCTGAGATAAACACACCCCTCTCTTGGTGCCCACATGCAAATCCTTACAGACTCCATATACATGCACACCTGTATGCATTTTCTTCTTCATTAATGACTCCTGAATGAAATAATTTCTCCTCATAATGGCCTATAGTTGCCAAACTTTGTATAATGAATATTTATTATTTTAATAAAAAGAGATAAAGATATAGTCTTTTCTTAATGTCAGGAGATTTGGAAAAATTTTTCATCCAAAAAGGTTAAAATGATAAAGTGGGTGCTTATACAGTCATACATATTCCACTGTCTAGAAAATGTGGACCTTTGAGTCAGGGTCGATGGTGTGCATGTTCGTGTGTGTGTGTGTGTGTGTGTGTGTGTGTGTGAGAGAGAGAGAGAGAGAGAGAGAGAGAGAGAGAGAGAAGGGGAAGCAGGGATGGATGTAGCTAAGGGCAAGGTGTTAGGCCTCGGCTTCCCAGGCAGTGTGAAACAAACCAGGGGTCCCAGAGCCATGTGTTCACCAGGCTTGTCAGCCTGCACAGAGATTAGGGCTGGGACCGTGGCCAGAGAACCGTCTCGCTCCCCAGAAGCACAGAGGAAGAAGTGTGAGATGTAATGAGAAGTAGTCGCCCAGCACTTAAAGTGGAAAATGGTATTGATTTTCCTGTGCTTGGTTGCTCAGGGGAGCTCATCAGGTGCAACCTTAGAGGTGTCCACCACCCTGGAGGGGTCTGTGGCGCCCCCTGCCTGCCTTGATTCTCTGCTCCACAGAGGCCAGTTCCCCAATCCAGCCTTTGCAAATCCCATGAAATGCCTTACCCTCTGTCCCGGGGTCCAGCTCAGACAGTGGAAGGACAGGTGACAATGGACAGAAGAGGCCTGGGAAGACACAGTGCTCTGCTCTGAAATGTGTGGCCAGAAGTCAGGCTGCTGCCCTGGCCCTAGGTCCCTACCCACACCAATCTCTGTGGCTTCCAGGCACTCAGGTAAGCCCCCAGCAGCCCCCAGCACTGGAGCCTGTCCCTACACAGATCCAGAGCTGTGTGAAGGAAGACTGAGCTCCATTCTGGAGCTCAAAAGCAGTGAACAGAGGCAGAAAGTCCAGTGAGTTACCCTGAATACAAGGTCGGTGCAGCCCCAAGGCTCATACCTACAAGCAGGGGTTACCATTTGAGGAGGTGATACAATGCAGCTGTTAAGAGTAGGGTGTGGGCAGGGGAAGGAGGTTCTAAAGGGAGGGCATATACGTATACTTATGGCTGATTCACCTTGTTGTAGGGTAGAAACCAACACAACATTGTAAAGTAACTATCCTCCAGTTTAAAATAAATTTTAAAAAAAACAGTGGGGTGTTCGGAGTCAGCTAGGCTTAGACTGGCATTCTGGTTCCTTCATTCGCCAAGTATGTGAACTCAGACAAAATTTTTAACTTTCTTCAGCCTCAGTAGTCCCATCTGTAGAACAGGGATAATAGTTGTCTCCTTAGGGGTTTATTGTGAGGATTCCATCAGATAAAGAGATAAAGCAGGTAAAGCATTTAGCACTTGCATATTTTGTATAGTGCATTTGTGCTTATGTTTTCTAAAAGCACTGAACAGATTGAGGATTATAATCAGAAACTAGATGCAAATCCCTCAAAGCTATGGCCAAATGTCCCATCTCATTTCCTGATAACTTCTCAAGGTTGAAGAACTTTGGAAGCCATATGGAGAGAGAAGAGCTCTGGTCCTTGTCAGCTTCAGGAGGATGCATTCCCAATTGGTGGAAATATGGCAGGGGGCAGTTGGTAAAGAACTGACCCCCTGAGTCTGGAATGTTCCTACCCTGCTGCTCTTACTCCCTGGCAGTTAACCTCACTGAGTCCAAACTAGTCCCTCACCTGGGTCAGCATCAGAGTGAAGGTCACTGTCCCCCGTCCATCCTATGACAGTAGTCACAGTGACCTTACTCAGATGGAATCAAGTCACTAGACTGTCTGAAACCTTTAATGGCTCCCCATCACCTAGAGAGTAAAGTGCAAAATCCTTACCAGAGCATTCCAAGCCCTTCAACACTTTTCCTTGAGTTAACCAGCCCCTGCCCACCTATTCCTCCTCTTCTCCTTCCCCAGTGCCCACCCCATCCCAACAGGCCACTGCTTCACGCCTTCAAGGCTGTGTCACCAGAGGCAGGTTAAAAAATTTGGCTTCCAATACCAGTAAATAATGGGGTCAGAAGTGGCCTCGGGTAGACCTTCCTTCCTTCTTTTCTTCCCTTCTTCTTTAATTCAACAAATATTTATTAGTTGCTTCCAGACCCTGATGATAAAAAGATGATGAGAAAGCGATCTCTAGGGGTTGGTTAACCCTCAAGGGAGAATGTTAGCCAGGCTGTAACTGAACATAAAACATGCTCAATAAATATATATTAAGCAAATAAGTGAACAAATGTAGTGAGTGTCACAGTAGGTTATCACAGAACAAGGCACATGGAGAGAAAAGAAAAGAAGCCTCTTTACCACTTCCTGGAGATCAAGGAAGACTTCAGGAGGCAGGTGATGAGCTAGATGAATTTGGAAGAGTTGACTTAGAGCTTGCAGGGGGCACTGGGAAATGCACTGAGCACAGGCATAGCCAAAGGCTGGGAGAGAAAAAAGCCTGCAAAGTGTAAGTGGATTGGCATAACCTGGGCACAGGCGCAGGGGCAGGAGATGGGGTGGAGGAGGAAGGAGGCTCTGGTCACAGACAGCAGTGAGCAAGGACTCCCTCCTGGGGCTGAAGGGGGCTTTTCCAGACACTCAGGAGGAAAATGACCACGCAGGGGCCTGAAGAGGCATTTGGGTGCAGATCCGTGGGACCTGGTTGTTGAACAAGCAGCAGTGGCCTGGGTGTGGTGGCCCAGGCTCAGAAGTGCTTGAAGTTTAATGCTCTGCAGTTGCCATCTTGGAATTCTTCTAATTTTACATAAGAATTTATGTTTTAGGGGTGAAGCCTACTAGGTGAAGCATGTGCTGGGGCTTGGAGCACAGTCCAGTTTCTCCCTACTCCCATGGATGAGCTCTGGGTCTGCTCCCTACCCCTGGCGGGGCCCTCAAGCCCTGGTTACCTCTCTCCATTCCAGGTGTGACCCATTGCAATCCAAGCCTGCATTACTCTGTGGTGTGATTCAGGGCAAAAGGCCTGATGTAGGTCCTGTGGAGGGAGTAAAGAAGGAGGTGTGAACCTCTCCTCATGTCTCAGCCTACTGGGCCTCTGGCCCTGCTTCCATGCTTCCAGGGACAGGGGACCCACTGCCTCCCAGGGGAGCTGTGGGAATGTCACTGGTCAATCCAGCACCACCATCCTCCTGCCTGGACTTCCTTCCCTCGGGGGCTAACTGGGTCCTCTCAGGGCTTGAATAATCCTTCTGCACTCACTGGGAGCTCAACCCCCTCCTCCAGAAACTAAGCCTGCTCCAGGCCAATGCCCTTCCTGTCTCTGTCTGTCCAGACCCCCTCAGACAGCCACTCCTACAGCAGCCTGGCCTGGGATGGAATACACAGTGTCCTGGGAGTCAGTAAGCACCAACTGTTAAAAATGCAGGAATTCTGTGAGTTAAACTGTTGGTAACTTAAAAGATGCCAAGGTGGAAGTATTTACACCAAGGAAATGCAAACACAACAAAGCAGGGCCAATTTTTACCTTGGAGAGGCGGTTTACTAACTCACCACAGCCTGGAACCCTGATTTCCATAGACCCAGGGTTTGGAAAGGCTTAGAGGGTTTCCTGGTTTCCCCAGTGGCTCAGTGGTAAAGAATCTACCCGCAATGCAAGAGCCACAGGAGACACAGTTTCGATCCCTGGGTCAGGAAGATCCCCTGGAGAAGAGCATGGCAACCCACTCTAGTATTCTTGCCTGAAGGATCCTATGGACAGAGGAGCCTGGCGGGCTACAGTCCATAGTGTTGCAAAGAGTCAGACATGATTACTAATACTTATATGTGTGTGTCTGTGTGTTTGCTTATATGTGCAAGTATGTGTTTGCTCTTGTGTGAGTCTCTATAGGTGTTTCCATGTGTGTGCACACATGTGTGTGTTTCAGCAAAGGGACCGGGAGTGTGGATTCTCTGACAACCAAAACTACCGATAGCTCAGTTGGTAAAAAATCTGCCTGCAATGCAGGAGACCCTGGTTTGATTCCTGCGTTGGGAAGATCTGCTGGAGAAGAAATAGGCTACCCACTCCAGTGTTCTTGGGCTTTCCTTGTGGCTTAGCTGGTAGAGAATCCGCCTGCAATGTGGGAGACCTGGGTTCGATCCCTGGGTTGGGAAGATCCTCTGGAGAAGGGAAAGGCTACCCGCTACAGTATTCTGGCCTGGAGAATTGCATGGACCGTATAGTCCACCGGGTTACAAGAGTTGGACACGACTGAGAGACTCTTACTTCACCCATTTTAGTAGGGGAAGTGTGCCCCAGAGGTCCAGCAGGGAACTCCACTCTGTGACCATGCAGGCTCTCCTGCCAGACCCCAGGGGCCTCAGTTCCTTACAATAATGGCTTGGGGCTTCTGTGCACATAAGCCCATTAGCAGCCCCAGAATTCTGGCAGCTGGTCTAGCTCTGTTCACAAACTGTGTTCTGATTCCTTTGGTTGTTTATTTTAATATTTGTAGAAAACACAATTTAGCCCCTTTGGAAAGTCTTAAGTCTGAAACAGTTTAAAACTAAATAAAATGAAACAACAAATTATTAATATCAGAAGTTAGTTAAGAGATAATCCTTAGCTTTTCATGCAAAGTTATACTCACAGGACCTCCAGAGAAAACCATGGAGAAGACAGAAGGAGGCAGTAAGGAGGGCCTGGTTCTATGGCAACTCCAACATGATCAGGAAAAAGTCTGTGAAACAAGCTCAGTGTGCTACCAGGGCTGGGGAGAGCCTAGGACTCAGTCCAGCTCGGCACTGGTGGAAGAAGGTGGGACTTTTTCCCTCAGTCAACAGAGGCCATCAGGCAGACCTGGGTGCACCCAAACTGGGAAGGCTGACAGTGAAGTAACACTGCCATGGCCCCATGCAGCTCACTCACAGGAGGTGCTTAATCAGTGTTTTGTTTTGTTTTTTATTGTTCTTTTATTTGGGAGTCTTCCTCCCTCTTCTTTCTTTCCTTCCTCCTCCTTCCTCTTTTTCTTTCTCCTGGATGAGGACTGAATATGTCTGTGCACCCTGGATCCTCCAGATGCTGGTTAGAGCCCAGGATGTAAAGATAATAATCCAGGCCCCTCTCTCATCTTCCCTGAAGTTCTAAGAGGGAAGAACTATGTTGCTATGTCCACAAAGGAAAGAAGCCAGGGAGGGCATCTACTTGCACAATGGGTGACCAAGAGGGTCAGGACATCAGGCCAGGACCCACTTGCTCTCTAGTTTGAACTAGAGCTCTAAGAGCAGTGCATTATAAAGTTTCTCAGCCTTCCTGCCACAGCCTCTGTCCTCAGCAGACCTGGAGGAACTCAGCTGTACCCCTACTTACTCCCTGACCATCCTACATTCAGCTGGCTGCACCCACAGATGGGGTCCTCCAGGAGGAGTCCCCAGGAACCACAAACTAGAGGCTCACCTTCCTGGTGCCTGAGTGGCTGCCCCCTGGGGAAATTCTAGGGCTTCCCCCAGATGCCTCGTAATAGAGGGGAGGTGCATGTTTGGTTGCTAAGTTGCTTCAGTCATGTCTGACTCTTTGCAAACCTGTGGACTGTAACCCGCCAGTCTCCTCTGTCCATGACCTTTTCCAGGCAAGAATTACTGGAGTGGGTTGCCATGCCTTCCTCCAGGGAATCTTCCTGACTCAGGAATTGAACCTGCATCTCTTACGTCTCCTGCATTGGCAGGTGGGTTCTTTACCGCTAGCGCCACCGAGGAAGCCCAATAGGGGAGGTACAGGAATGGCAATTAAGATATGTAACTCAAGTTCTCTTATCTGCTTTGCTTTTACAGGTTATTTGCTTTTACAGGTTTTGTTGGAAGAAAAGGTTCAACTACTTTTTAAAAATTGTAAATCATCATTCTTAAGTGAGTGAAAGTTGCTCAGTCGTGTCCGACTCTTTGCAACCCCATGGACTATACAGTCCATGGAATTTGCCAGGCCAGAATACTGGAGTGGGTAGCCTTTCCCTTCTTCAGGGGATCTTTCCAACCCAGGGATCGAAACCAGGTCTCCCGCATTGCGGGTGGATTCTTTACCAGCTGAGCCACGAGGGAAGCCCAAACCATTGTTCTAGGGGTAGCTATTTCATTAGGTAGGTTTGTTAATAATAGCCTTTAGGGGATTCCACATGAGGGTGGAAGGCTTGCATGTGTTTTATTCAAGATTCTCTGGCGCTCTGATTTGCCCTGTCTGAGCACCAGTAGCCTAGCGGGTCAGGGAAGGCTGAAGTGGGCAGGTCCCACAGATCGTGTCCCTTCTGTGTCTCCACAGCATCCTCCTCGACTGGACATGGGCCCGACGCCTGCCCATCTGTCTTATTCTTTTGCGGGTGCTGTCTTGGCTGTCTGGGTGGGTCTTCTTATGACTGTATTGGGGAGAGGTGGTTACACCACCCTCCACCCCTGACTCCCTGCTCTGGGTGTGCCTCTCAGAGGCTGAAGGAGAGACAAGGGGATGCCTGTCATCTCCGAGAACAGGGCATCGTCCCACATGGCTGGGGCCACGGAGTTTCCTCTGACAGACAGGAGGAAGGAAGGGGGCCTTTGGAGAGGGTGACTCAGTCCCTGGGCCCCTCACCTTCCCCTGTCTCTCTCAGTGCTTTGGAAGTCGGAACCTAATGGAAAGGGTTCCCTGAGAGAATGGGGGGAAAGCGGGCTTGCCCTGGAGGAGGCTGTGCCTAAGGTTGATCCAGGGCTGGAATTGGGACGCCAAGGGGCAGGGGTGGGGGTCGACTGGAGCCAGACAAGAGGTGCTGGTCCTTGGACTGTCCTCCCTTCCTGGCCTGTAGGCTTTACCCACCCCTCGCCACTTGCAGACCCTCCCTCTGCCTGGATGTCCCAGGCTGGGCCCCTGGTCTTCTCCCCCTCCACCCTCTGGCCCCTCTGCAGACCCAGCCGCTCACTCCTGGCAGGGCACGGGAGTTCCTGTCCTGTTGTTCTCCATGTATTCCTGTGCAGAGCTCTGTACCTGCCCAGGTGAGCCTGTGCCAACAGCCCAGGGCCTCTAGGGGGCAGCAGAGAGAGAGTACGCACCCGCTGAGCAGCCTAAGAGCCCTGTTCGAGATGCATTTCTGTCCGTGAGTTGCTTGCTGGGTTCCTTGGGGGCAATCCACTGCCCTCTCTGGGCCTCCGTTTCTTCACTGGCTTTTTGGGGAGATGACTCACAATCCCCTTCCTGTCAGAATTCAGTAACTGAACTGCTGCAGAGAATCCAAGGAGGAGGTGGAGAACAGAGTATTCAGGCTGCCTGGAAGAAGTGTAGGAGGCTAGGCAGTGGGGCGGCCCCAGCAGGTGTGTGCCCCTTCTCAGCATCCCCCAACCCCGGGACAGCAGACCAGAGGCTACAGACAGCGGGAAAGCATGGCGCCGGAGCATGGTGGCTGGTGTCGCAGCTATAGGCAAGGGGCCTAAGAACCAGAGACTGCTGTGTGCCTGGAGGAGCCTAGTACCCCATGGGGCCTCACAAGCCTATGAACAACCCCTCCCTCCACAACCTCTACCAGGGTTTTCTCAGCTCTGATTGTAGGACTAATAGATTTGAGATTTCTTTCTGTAAAGAAATACAACCCCAGTGGACCCAGCTGTGATGTCCCTACCCCACCCAGAAGCCCAGAATCCCACATGCCCCTTTCGCTCAGAAAGGCTGGAATTGGGGATCAGAGGGGCTTGCTTAGCCCTGCCCAAGATGGGCTGGAAAGTCGAGGAGGCTGGAGGGGCCTGTACCGGGCTCTGGCCTCTGCCAAGCTGCACTGGGGAGGCCCAGAGGGGTTTATTTGGATTTTTTAATTATCATTTTTACTTTTTTTCTCCTCATGAAAAAGTTTTAATATACACAGTAAATTAAGCCCAGAAAAAAGGAGGGGGGCACATTTCATCTTTAATCTATTTACTTCTGAATATTTAACATACAATTCTGGCACCAATCACCAAATTTAACTGGAAAATTACTCACTAATCTGTTTGCTTATTTGGAATAATTGGGTCGGCTGCCAGCGCGAGGATTTCCCCCCCTGTTTAATATCTCAGTTAGTAGTCCAATTTCAGCTTGGCGGCATAATTACTCTGACAGAGCTGTAGCCACGGGGCCTGTGAGTGGGGCTGCTTTTAAACCGTAAATTATGAAGGATTAGCATTTATGAATTTTAAATCAGGGCTGGGGTAGGAGACACTAAAGCTGCTTAACGCTGGGGAACAGCAGCCTCCACTCAGCAGCAGAAGCCGTAACCCTTCCACTCCCAGGACGGGCCATGGGACATGGGAGCCTGGGACGCGGAGGTTGGTGACCCAGAAGGTGTGGCAACACAACGGACATAGGAGTGAGGAAAGCTGTAGCAGTGATAGAGCCCCCAGGAGCTGAAAGCTAGGGCGAGCAAGGGCTTTGGCCTCCCCACTCTCCGACCCGAGTCCACGGGGTGCAGTTTCCTCTTGGTTAGTAACGGTTCGCCTCCCCACTGCCCTAGAGGATGCTTGGAGCGATGACTTAACTGGGAGTTGAGGTCAGTCCCTGCAGCCTGCCTGCCACAGGAAGAGTCCCTACTGCTCTTAAGAATCCTCATCTGGCCGTGAGCCAGTCTGACTCAGCGTCCTCTGGCTCTCGGTGTGACTTCCTGGTGTGCTTGGCTCAGGCCAGCTGCAGAATGGCCAACAAGGCTTCCCCAGGTATGTTATTCTGAGTTCTCGTCTTCCCTCTCCTCTTCCTCCATCCCTACTCCACCTTCCTCTGGCCCATGATGGCCTTAGACCCACCTTTGAAATCATATGAACCTGGGTTTGAAACCCAGCAATGCTTTTTAGAAGCTGTGTGACTATGGACGAGTTACTTAACCTTTCTGAGACTCCATCATATTCATCAGTTAAATAGAGACAGTAATTCTGACCTTGCAGGGCTGCTGGGGACTCCCATCAGGTACTGTGGGTGACACGCTAGGCACAGTACCCGGCACACAGCGGGTGTTTATCCCATTAGCTCCATATACCCAAGTCTATGCCCTGCATCCACTGCCCCCTCTCTGTGCCTTATTTCTCATAGCACAGGAAAATCTCAGCCTCTAGCCACTCAGTCTGGCTTTATGATTGATGCCAAGGTTGTATCTCAAGATTCTACTGGACCCCAGGCACAAGTGGCCACTAGAACACTGATTCTGGGGCCACGTTGCCTGGATTTGAACTCTCACTCTGTCATTTACTAGCTCGGTGATCTTGAACAAGTTATTTAGCCTCTCTAAGCCTCAGTTTTCCTAATCTGCAAAATGGGGATAATAATAGTATCTCATCATAGTGCTATTAAGAGTTGTTAAGTTAATGTACAGCATTCAGAATCATACCTGCCTCACAGGGAACACTAACTATGCTAGTTATTGTTATTTACTATCATTATGAGGAAGATAACTATGGCCCACTCTGTGGAACCTGCCTGTTCTAAGGCTCGAGTTTGAGCCTGAGGGATCTCCACAAAAACACAGGGAAATGAGGCAGGATCTGAGTGGGCAGGACAGGGCCACTAGGCACCTCATTGAGGGCCAGTCTGGAGCACATCTTTCTGAGATCAAGCAGTCCTTATAGTGGGCAGACCTCTACCTGTCCCATGTGTGGGTGACGGGACCTTTCCATCACCTGCAGTTCTGGAAGAGCCTCCTGATATACTTTATAGGGCAGATTCTGGGGTGCAGGCCCTCTGTGCAGGCAGCTGAGGCTGGAGAGGCAGGAATGAGACCACAAGGATACGTCAGCTCAGACATTCTCTCTGTGTGGGCTAGCGTGCCTTCCCAAGCTGGCCAAGATCTCTGTCCTTCAGGTCCCCAGGCCTGGGCTAGACCAGGGCAGTGGCTGGCCAGGGATGGAATGGCAGTGACTCCAGGCATCTCAGCCTGCAAGGTGAGCAGGCCAGGCCAGGCTGGGTCCAGAGCCTCCCTCTAGGTCTCCAGGGCTCCCAGCCCTTCCCACTGCCCCTCACCGGCTTCAACATCAGCCTGTCCTAGGCCATCACGCGTACACCGTGTGATAAGCTGCCAGTGCCTCCACTGAGTCCTCCGGCAGTTCACCTTCCTGGTCGGGACCTGATTTTGCACATCTGAAAGAACAGGAGGGTTCTTGCCTACCTAGAGATCTATGATTCAAGTTCACAGCCTGTTATCTCAGCAGAATGGACACAGCCCATCACTCTCCTGTTCTCTGCAGAGGAGGTCCCACAGCCCACTTATAGGTCCAGGTGGGGCTCAGTTTGGCTTCTTGTGACATACTGGATGGGTTCTGCTCTCCAACACCATCCATGACTTAGAGTTAATGATGGATGGAGCCGCATAGCCCCAGCTCCTGGGCACAGGCTGGCTGTGGGAGTCCTGGGGAAATGCTGTTGCCCAGCCAGGGCTCACGGGCCCTCACATAGTAATAATGCTCTTTTTAAAAACAATTTTTTTGTTTGTTTATTTTTGGCTGCACTGGATCTTTGTTGCTTCCCACGGGCTTTCTCTCTAGTAGTGGCAAGCAGGTGGTGCTCTTGGTTATAGTGCATGGGCTTCTCATTGTGAAGGCTGTGTTGTGGAGCACAGGCTACAGTATTTGTGGCCCACGGGCCTAGTTGGCCCATGGCATGTGGAATCTTCCTGAGCCAGGGATTGAACCTGTGTCCCCTGCACTGGCAGGTGGATTCTTAACCACTCGACCACCAGGGGATTCCTAATGCTCTTAAAAATATGTCCTGCCTGGAACATTGTATGGCAGCTCAAGATAGCTCAGACAGTTAAGAATCTGCCTGCAGTGCAGGAGACTGGGGTTCAATCCCTGGATTGGGAAGATCCTCTGGAGAAAGGAATGGCAACCCACTCCAGTATTCTTGCCTGGAAAAGCCCATGGACGGCGGAGCCTGGCGGGCTACGGTTCGTGGGGTCGCAAAGAGTCGGACACGACCGAATGACTAACACTACTACTATACTACTATGATAATTTTGCTGCAGCAAATAAGTCCTTAAGTATCCCTCCTTATACCTCCATGTTCCCCACACCATCACTCTCAGCCATCTGGCCCTTAAGGACCATGATTTGGGGGATGAGTAAAGGAGGAAGGAAACCACCGCAGGGGCTGCCAGCAGCCGAAGAAGGACTGCACTCCCAGGGTCCCCACAGGACTTCCAGCACAGCTGGTCTGTGAGCACGCTGGGGTGCTTGATGGATGGGAAGTGCCCGGTTTGTCGAGTTCTTGCTGAGCTTTGTGATAACTCATTGTATTTCTTTCTTTACAAATTGGCCCATTAGTACTCCCGAACTGAATGGAATTCTAACCAGGAGCATCCCTGAGCCTGGGCCAGGAATTACCTGCGGCAGGAAGGCAGGAAGGCCTGCACTCTGGGGAGGAAGCCCGGGAGGCTGGCTGAAGCGGGCCCTGCATTCTGCAAGGGAAGTGGGTTTGTTTTCTTTAAACTTGAGAGAATGAAAGAGTTCTAACCAAGCTCTGCTGGATTTAAATTGCAAGATCTGCCTCTCTGCTCACTGGCTTTCAAGCTGGGGGCTCCGATCCCTGTTTGAGGAGTTAAACTCTAACCCCATTAAGCCATTTATGGAAAGCTGACCACCAGGGAGGGAGGCGGCCCCTCTTCCTGCAGCCTCCCTAAACCCCACAGATTCTGAAATTGGTTGTCACTCTCAGTCAGAGGATTCTAAACAAGTAGGCGCTAATCCCCTCTGTTAAGGAGATACTTATTTTGTCTGAAAAACTTCAAAGAGCCCATGACAGACACTCAAAATCAAAATTAGCATTCCAATGAGGATTTTAAAAAAAAAATAATTCTTACAGTTCTGCTAAGGAGAGGAGGAGAGGGAAAGCGGCAGCCCTGGAGGCTGGGGGAGGGAGCAGGACTGTGCCTTTCATCTGGCTACCCGCAGGAGCTCTGGGCATCTGTCCCTGCTGGTTGAGATGCCAAAGACCCCTCCCCAAAGGGCAAAAGCTAGGCTGTAACCTGGGACCTTCATGGTGGGCAGGAAGTGGCAACCCCCAAGGGTCCTGCAGTTGAGAAGCTCAAGTCTCAGAGAGGGCAGTGGCAGTTGGAGCCAGGCATTTGGACCCAGGGTGGGCCTTGGGTCTGCCTGCCTGAGCCCACACTGGTGTTCTCGGCTCACTGGGCTGGTAGGAGTGTAGAGAGCCTTATAGAGTGTGGAGGCTTGCTGCATTTTAAAAAAAAATAATGATATTTTAAAATTTTAAAAATTTACTTGTTTTACTTATTTTTGGCTACACTGGGTCTTCCTTGCTGTGCACAGGCTTTCTCTGGTTGCAGTGAGCAGGAGTCACTCTAGTTGCGGTGTACAGGCTTCTTATCGTGGTAGCTTCTCTTGTTGCAGAGCATGGGTTCTCGAGAGCAGGCTCAGTAGTTGTGGCACGCAAGCTTAGTTGTGCTGCAGTATGTGTCCCCTGCATTGGCAGGCAGATTCTTAACCCCTGGACCACCTGGGAAGTCCAGTCCTGCAGTCTTGCCCACACATCTGTCCATGTCATGGCCGTGTCTGGAGGCACTGCAGGGTCTGAACACTCCTCTCCAGCCCCGGCAGCCTCCCTTCTGGAACCCAGTGAGCCTCCTCCCACCCCCAAGCCTGACCTTTCCCCTTGCTGGACCAGTGCCGCCAACCCAGCCTCACCCTGGCCTGCCCCTCCCCATGACCCGGGCCCAGAATGAGCCCCAGAAGGGCTCCATCACCAGAGTCATTCTGGTATGTTCAGAATCTCTCAAGGGACTCTCCATTCCAGATTCCAGATTCCCAGGCCAGGAAGAGCCTCCCACCTCCAGGCAGGGGGCTCCCCTCCCCTAGTCTCTATAGCCATTCCTTTCTAAAGTCCTTCAGGGGCCTGCAGGGCCTCCTGGGCCCCCCTCAGCTCCTGGACCAAATCCTCCATTTGTACTCTCAGCTCCTGTTCGGCCTTCCCCAGAAGCCATGGGGCAGGACCTATCCCTCCTGCTCCCCTCAGCCAGGATGCCCCTAAACCTGTGTGGTGTCACCCCTTATGGAGAGGACTCCGCACCTTGAAGACTTTTAATCCTCAGTCGTCCCTCGCTTCTCCCAATACCCACTGCTTTTCTGCATCATCTCCAAGCTCTCCCCGTCACCTGCCCGGTCCCCACTAGGCACTGTGCCCCTCTTCAAGGCTGATGCAGAACTAGATTCTGTCCTCCCACTCAAACCCTCTGCCAATGTGCAGATCTGCTCTGTGCCTGGCCCGCACTGGGTGCTGGAGCACAGGGCCCAGACCCTGATCTTGGGATGCTTCCATCCAAAGTAAGAGTGCTGGCCCATCGCAGTACACAGGCATCAGAGTTCCATCTGGGGCTCCCTGAGGAGGTGCCAGTGAGCTTCAGTAGGAAGTTACCAGGCGGGCAGAAGAACACAGGACTTTCCAGTAGGAACACAGGGAGGCAGGGGAACCTGGGAATAACGAGAACTGCAGCTCTCAGCTCAGGCAACCGCAGTATCCCTTCCTGATCCCTAGCCCAGGTCCCCAGGCCCTATATGAGGTCCAAGTGTTCTAGTAACAGTATTGCCCAGCACAGAACCTCAGAGAGGGAAAGAAGGAAGTGTCTGTGATACCCTCACCTCCAGTGAGAGAGACCCCTTGAAAGCATCGCCTCATCCACGACAATGGCCTTTGATCTGGGGACTAGAAAAGCCTGAAAGATATATCCAAAATGCCCAGCTTTTGGCATTAACCCTTCCTGAGGCAGGCCTGGTTTCTCCTGGCTGGCCGGTGTTATCCCTATGAGATTGGCTCTGTTCAAAGCACTCTCTCACCCATATCTCATGTATAGATCTCTAGAACATTCATGCTCAGAACCCACATAGACAGGTGTTGTCCAATAGAAATACACTGCAAGCCACATACGGGATTTTTCAAGTTTCTAGTAGTCACATTGAAAAGATAAAGCTAGTAATTTATTTTTCCTTAGTCCAATATTATTACTGGGTTTATGTAACCCAAAACATTATCATTTAAATACGTAACCAATGTAAATTTATTAATGAGGTGTTTTTTTTTTTTTTTTTTTGGTAAGAAGTCTTAGAAATCTAGTGTGTATTTTACACTGACAGCATATCTCCCTTCCAACTAGGCACATTTTAAGTGTTCCGTGGCCACAAACAGCTTGTTGTTGCTCACTTGCTAAGGCAAGTCTGACTGTTTATAACCCCATGGACTACAGCACACCAGGCTTTCCTGTCCTTCACTATCGCCAGGAGTTTGCTCAAACACATGTGCATTGACAGAAGTGGCTAGTGGCTACTAAGTGGACAGCACAGAGGCCAGCCCAGTGTGTCTCTGGGTGAAGAAACTGGGAAAGAGGGGAGTGGACTTCGTTATAGATTGTGTGTTTGTGTCTCCTCAAAATCCATGTGTTGAAACCCACCCTCAGTGTGAAGGTATTAGGCAGTGGGACCTTTGGGAGGTAATTAGAATTAGAAGAGATCACGAGGGCGGGCCCTCATGAATGGGATTAGCATCCTTATAAGAATCATAAGAGAGCTTGCTTCTTCTCTCTGTTGGCTACCATGTGACACGTCAGCGGTCTGCAGCCCACAAGAGCGCCCTCCCCAGAACCCAGCCAACTATGCTGGTGCCCCGATCTTGCATTTCCAGACTCCAGAACTGTGAGAGGGAAAGTTCTATTCTTTACGCATCACCCAGTCTATGATATTCTATTATAGCTAAGACCAACTTGCTCAGAGTCAAATGCAAACCCGACTTTCGGACACAGTCTCCTGACTCCAGCTTTTGGCCTTCCCACAGAAGGACCCTGATGGACGCTGAGGGGGTCCAGGGCACTGAGGACGCTGAGGCAGAAGACACTGGGCTGGGCCAGAGGTGGGCATCACATGCTGGGTCTGCTGCTAACCTCCCCACGCACGGCCTTGGGCGGACCAGGAGCGGCACTGAACGTGGGGACCCTACCAGCCCTGCCCTCCAGTCCTGCGGGCTGCACAAGGAGGCCTGATGAAAACACATCAAAGCAGGAGACATTGCCAGCAGCTGCTCTGTGCCCGGAGCCCTGTGGCGCGATGCGGGCAGTCCTCGCACTGAGGAGCTCGCGGTGGGGATGGGCAAGGACAGTACAGGCACTAAGGCCCACCAGGAGAGAAGCACAGGCTGTGGGGGCACCGGGGACACGGTGTTCATCTTTCATGGGGAGACGGGAGAGGCGAAAGCTAACCTGGGTCTGGGAAGAGGAGCAGAAATTCTGCTCGGAGGTCTCTTTCTGCAGCTCGGACCCCCACTCCTTCCCCTAGTTTCCTAAGACCCCAGGACCTCAGCTGTCCCTGAAGGGTGAACAGCCCAGGTAAGGACAGCCCAATAGCACAAAGTAGGCGGCCCAACCCTGCCCACAGTGCTGTTAGACAGGCAACAGCCAGGCTCAGGGGAGCCTAGTGCCGTGTCCCCCTCAGGAGAGCCCCATGGAGTCTGGCCTCGGCCCTCCCTCTTCCCTTCAGCCATTCCAGACTTGCTTGGGGTGAACTGAATCTGCCTGTGGAACCAGAGAGGTGGCCTGAGTCCTGCCTGCTGAAAGCTGGGGAAGCCACCACCTGAGAGTCCGGCTGGCCTCCTCCTGGGCTAAGGCTGGATGGCAGTCCCCGGGGCCTGGGGGTCTCTGGGGCTGCACTCTGCCGGCGAGGCCTTGCTGCCTCTTGCCCCCACCTGGCCACGAAGCCCCAGTGCTGGTAATGAGCATCTCCGGCTCCACCGTGGCTCAGAGGAGGCCTCCTGGCAGTCAGGCCTTGTTCTCATTGTCCCGCTCCAGCCCAAATGCACCAGGCCCAGGCCTCAATCACGATCAATGGGCCGAGGATGTGCTGAGGCGGCACTTTCATCTTTTCTCAAGGCCAGTGTTTGAACTTCTCTGAGCAAGCGGCCTTCCCAAACGGGCTTGTCTTCTAAGAAGGCGGCCAATCTCCTTTCCCTTGCTTCCTAAGCAGGCTGATCCTGACAGTTATTGAGGCACCGAAAAAAAAAAAAAATAAAGAGAGAGATGTTCAAAGGCAAATCTAAATTACCGTTCTCTTCAAACTGGGGAAAAGTCTTATTAAGTCACCTGCGTGTGAATCCCGGCCTATTTCTGTCTGCAGACCTTTCTTCCTTTGTGGCACATAAATGGACACATCTTATTGATTTTCTTTCAACCTGGATCACCTCCATCGCTGTGAACATGGGCAGACAAATCCTGCTCCTTCCTTCCCAGCGGGGCAGAGGAAGAATGGGGGTGGCAGCCGGAGGGGCCCCAGACGACAAGGGCAGCTGCCCGCTCCTCACCACCCCCTGTGTGCCTTCCCACAGGATCGGCATTTTTCTGGGGGAGCCGGGGAGGCATGGGAGGCCTCAGGGAGGCTCTGGGACTGCAGCCAGCAGACAGGGCCTTGCCAATCCTTCCTGGTTTGGGAGGACAACTCCAGGGGCCCTTGGTCTCATCTCCCTGCTACACGCCCTCAGCCTGTTCTCTCAGGTCCTGGGCCTCCCACCACTTGTCGTCTGTAACTCCCACCCTCAAGCACTGGCCACTCTGCTTACTCCATTTCTAGCCTTGACCGCTTTGCTGAATAGCCCTTGCACACTCCCACCTCAGGGCCTTAGCACTGCTGCTCCCATGCCTGGAAAGATCCCCAAGCCTCTTTCCCTCACCTCCTTCAAGTCTCCACTCAAATGTCAACCTCTCAGTGAAACTTCCTTGGGCCACCCCATGTAAAATTGTACCCATCCCTCTAGGTGCCCCAGCCCCCTCCCCACTTTATTTGCCAGCATTGCACTTATAATTCGCATGCTCTGTGTTCTACTTGCTTGTGTTGGTTGGTTATCTGCCCCCTCTAAAGTCTAAACTCCATGCCAACAGAGCTGTTTGCCCCTTTGGTTCACTACCTAGACTAGCATTCAGTATGCAAAGGTGCTTTGTAAACAGTTATTTGGTACAAGTCATACAGGGGCCCTGGAGAAGGAAATGGCAACCCACTCCAGTACTTTTGCCTAGAGAATCACATGGACAAAGGAGCCTGGTGGGCTACAGTCCATGGGGTTGCAAAGAGTCGGACATGACTGAGCGACTAACACACAAATACAGAGGCCCAGGCCGCGCTAGCATCCCCCTTCTGATCCAGTCTCCAGCCTCCAGGGGACACCACACAGGAGGCCCAGGCCACATTGTCAGTTCATCATCACCTCTACTTGAAGTGACCACAGGCTCCCAGGAAAAATATCCTTCCTTAGGCCTGCAGCTTGGCCTAGACACTGCCTGGTCCAGCTGTGGCCTCAGCCCACGTTTCTAAGAAGGCGGCCAATCTGCCATGGGTCTAAGCCCATGACCACATCTCGAGCCCAACAGTCTCCTTCTACTGGGGATAGGCCCCTGGTATGAAGGTATTTCAACCCATCAGATCTAGCCCACCGGGGTGGTACCAGAGGAACACTCTGGGTCCTTAGCTGCCCTCCCCAAGCCACCCCCAGAGGACAGATCCTCCTTTGGGGACCACAGGGCTGCTGCCCATCTTCCATGCTCCATCCTGATACTGGACAAGTGGTATAATAATTACTGTACACTGTGGTCTAGTTGTTGCCTCCAAACTCAAATGCAGAAATTCTAATCCCCAAGGTAATTAGGAAGAGGGGACCTTGGGAAGTGATTATAAAAGAGGGCCCACAGAGCTCCCTAGCCAGTTCCACCAGGTGAGAGCACAGCAAGAAGTCACAATCCACAACATGGAAGCGGGCCTGCCCTGGATCCTGACCACACTGGCATCCTGACCTTGGCCTTACAGCCTCCAGAACTGTGAGAAATGCATTTCTGTCCTGTGTGAGCCACCCAGTCTGTGGGATTGTGTTCTATCAGCCCAAAGAGATGCTGTACAAATACCCTGGCTGGCCACCGGGAGCCCCAGGCTAGCCTTGGCTCAGGAGTTACTCTCTGTATGGCTCCGAGGGACTTTTTTCCATCTCCTGACTTGAGTTTCCCCATCTGCAACATGGAAGGAGTGAGCCAGAGAACCACGGACCCCTTTGTAGGTCAGAGCCCCCTCTGGCTCATTCTGGCAAAGATTAGACTCTCCAGCTGGAGGTGCTGGGGCTGCAGGCAGGGCAAGTCCACCAGTGAGACTGACCTTCTCAGGGCAGTTCATATCTTTGGGCTACACTGGGCCAGAAGGGAGGGTTGAGAGCCTAGGGCAGGGTGGATCCTTGGACCTGCAACAGTGCCCTGGCCAGGTCAGAGGTACATGTCCCAAGTTCTTACTTCATTCCCCTTTGTTCTTGGGCCTCAGATGAGCCACAAGGGCCAGGTGGTTGGGCTGCGAGCATCCAAAGGCCACCAAACCTGACATCAGTGCTCAAGGGAACTTTACACTGGTCAGAGACAGGAGTGATGGGTGGTAGCCAGGAGCATTGGACTCAGGGTCCATGACCCTGTGGTGTCCCTTCTACCAGCCTGAGTATGCTGAGTAGAATCCTGGTCACAAATTCATGCCTGAGCTTGACTCTGTCACAGACCTTGACCCTGGACCAGGCCCAGCCAAGATCTCCTACCCCAGAGGCCATGCTACCCTCCAGGCTGCCAGCCTCTGGCTGAGCTGAGCTACAGGGAGCATGAGTACCTCCCTGCGTCCATCTCCGTCAGATTTCCTCTTGTGGCCAAGCAGGGGACAGCTTTGCCCGCAGTGATACACCTCACCCCACCACCCTATCCCACCCCACCCAGCCTCCAAGAGGCCTGTTCTCTCATTAATCTAGGGACTCTCCCAGTGAGGCCCACCAGTGCTTCCTCCAGTCCCTCTGCATGAGCACAGCCCCTCCCCCATTCTCCCTGCCTCATCTTGACGAAGGGGTTCTCTCTCTAGGACCCCTGCAGCCACTTCCTAACTGGCCTCCCTGACCCTAACCCTTGGGCTGCACTGGGCTGGGAGGATGGGTTCCAGCACACAGCCACCAACAATCTTTCTAAAACAGTCTGGTCCTGTACCTCTCTCTTGGAAAACTTCCATTGCCCCAGGTCCCAGACTGGGGCACAGAATTTAAGAATGCCCTCTCCCTCTAGGTTGTGCCAGCCAGTGCAGGCCAGCCTAAAAATCAATGCCGCCTTAAATCCCTACGGGCTCTGCTGGACCCACCCAGTCCTAGCCCAGTGCCCTTAAATCCAGATAAATTCCAGATTCCTACACTAGGCTCAAGCTACCGCCACATCCCAGGCCAGCCCTCCCATGTCTATTTCCTCCCAAATCCCACACTGCTGCGCCTGGCCACACTGGCGCACCCAGGCGAGCACCCTCAGCGCCCTCCCACTTCGTGTTTCTGCATGCTCCTGACACACCTTCTTTTCTCCAAGACTTGTCTTTCTTGTCCTTCCAGGCCTCACTGGGCCGTTTCTTTCTCCAGGTAAGCCTTTGACCAGGGTCCCCTGGGGAGCAGCGCACGGCACTGCAGTGAGTCCCCTGCCTACGAATGAGTTCTATTCTGAGAGCGTGTTTGTAAGTCTAGTTTGTTTGTAAATCCGAAACAGTTAGCCTAAGTATCCAACTAACACAATCAGCTATATAGTACTGTACAGCAATAGGTTTATAATACTTTTTATACAAATAATACATAAAAACAAACACACAAAAATAAAGAACACATTTTTGATCTTACAGTACAGTACCTTGAAAAGCACAGCAGCACAGCACAATGGCTGGCTTACAGAGGCTGGCATCAAGTGAACAGGCAAGAAGAGGTACTGACTGGAGGAGAAAGACGAGGTGGGAGATGGCAGAGCTGAAGGATCATCAGCAATAGGAGATGGATGGCCAGCTGCAGTTTCACTCAAGCCTGATGTTGATGAAACACACATCTGTATCTTTGAAAGCTCACGCCTTGAAGGTTTGTATGTAGGGGACTTAGAGTAGCCACATGGCACTACTCAGGTCCATTTTGGGTCCCTCTGTCTTGATGGTTGAGTCATCTTTGAGGGCTGAACAACATCTGCTTTTTCTCCAGCTTAGGGCAAGTCCCAGAGTGAAGTTCTCAGTAGGCGTTCATGGAATGAAAGGCTGGATGACTGAAAGAAGAACCCACAGGTCCACAGACCCATAAAGGAACCATCCCACCGAGAGGCATCATGCATCTGCTTGCTGGAGAGAAGCAGACAGACAGATGGAAGGGAGGGAGGCCGAAGAATTCTATGGGGGGAAGAAGCTCATTTCCAAACGAGAGGCATACAGGCCATGGGAAGACAAAAAAATTTCTCAAAATTAAACCAAAGGAGGGGTTTGGGGAGTGGTGGGGCTCCCAGGGATTTATTAATGCACGCCTCCGAGTGATTCTTCCTCCTGCGATACAGGCACTGGGTTAGCACTGACTTCCAAATTATATTTAATTGGACAATTATTCAAACTGGAAAACCTGCACAGGAAACGAAGGCGGTCCTTAATAAACACCTTGTCTCCTCAGCCCAAAACAGGCAAGTCGTTTACTGACCCAAGAGGCACAATTTTGTCTTTGGTAAATTTATTTTGAAGTAATTGCCGACTCCAGGAGTAACCATTTTTCAAAGGGAAACTTGGCTCTAGCCAGCAGAATAATAAATTGTTCCCTGACCTGTGTGAAGCCTAATCCCATTAGAAAGATGTGCGCTTAGAGGGTAGCGGGCCTTGGTGGAAAGGGACTTTGCAGCCGCCTCACTGCCGCCCCACCATGGACCCGTGGAAGCCTCCTAGGCTGAGCAGGGTGCAGCCACAGGGACCAGCGCAGACTTTCTCTGCAGGAGGGCTGCAAGGGCTGGGCAAGAGGTCATTACCCCACCACCGCCACGGTCCTCACGGCTGGGGAGAGAAAGCGCACCTTCCCGAGCCATCCCTGGAAACTGCTTGGAGTCCAGTGCAGCCCAGCGGAGCCCTCGTATTCAAGTCTCTCCTCCTGGCTCCTCAACCACCCCCTCCCACCTCCCACCAGCTGGCCCTTCCACTACTCCACCAGACTGTCCTCCTCACAGGCCCCTCGCCCTGCTGGCTCCTGGCTCCACCTCATCCCCTTCTCGGTGCCCCTGTGAGGTTGTGCGGTGTCTGGGCATAGAGGAGGCACCTTTCACACAGAAGGTGCACAAGTCAACCCACACCTTGTTGAGCAACTGAGGGCCTTGGGGAACCTGCTTTAATGAATAGGAGTGTGTTTATAAATAGCATATCCGTATGCAAATAAGTACCTCCAACAGCCTGGAAACTGGCTGGACTCTGATGGCTTCCTATTAAGCAAAAACAGTTGATAACAACTAGGCTGTTTTTTTCAGGAATGTAATGAAGAGACTTCCCTTGATTTATAAAGGGATTCCAACTTGGTTTCCTGGAAGATCAAGGTCCTTTCCTTCACAGATAGTATAATGCAATGCCCCCAAACCCCTGCTTGACCTGACACGCTCTCTATTGGGGGTCCTTTTGTTCACTGATGCATCCAAGTGCCCACAGCTGTGCCTGCCAGGAGACGGTGGGCAATAAATACTGTTTACAGAGATGGAGTCCTGGGGAACCCAGGCACCCCTCCCCAGGGGCCTCTGAGAGCCAGTCTTCAGATCTTGAGCAAAGTAGAGCTTATAGGACACCAGTGTTGGAAAGACTCTTGAGTGTGATCACTGACCCTCTTCTCTGTCATCCAGCTGGGGTAGCAAGCTCTGAGAGACTAAGTCTTGGCCAACAAACAAAGCATGTCAGAGGTGGAAGCAGGGCTGGAGACTGGGTCTCCAATTTCCAGAGCCTAGTCTCTCCTGGAGTTTAGGCTGCCTCCCAACACCAGCCTGGCCCCATCTGAAAAGAAACACCCTCAAAAGAGCCCGAACAGTGAGCAGGGCTTCCAAGAGCGCTTTGGCTACACGCTTCCAGTTAGCAGTCAGAGAAGCCAGGCTCACAGAATAGAGCCTTGCCTCTGGTCACACCTGGAAGGGGCTGTTTTCCTGACTTTCTGATATCAGCATGCAGCCTCGGAGATAAGGCCAGGCTCCCCATCACTGCCTTTGGTTCCCTTGGGGGTCACAAGGCTTAGTTCCGTCTATCTAGTAAGGTCACTTGGTCAGAGGACAGGGATCTCACAGAACAGAGAGGCTGCCTCTTTGCCTTCTAACTCCTGGCTCATTCTACTGTCCCCACTCCAGCCTGGGCAGCTTTTGGAGCATCAGAGGGGGCCATTTCCACACTGCTCCCATGGTCTCCCTGAAACCTTCTTTGGTCCTGGCCCATGGGCTCCCAGATCAGTTCTGCCATCGGCCTAGAGTCACATCCTCACCCACTGGCTTCCTCCAGGATTTCCGTAACTGTGTCCTCACCTTCTGTTTATGGAAAAAAAAATAAATTGTTCAACAATAATAACCTGAGGACAACTGGAAGAATTGGAGGCATTTTGCAAGAATAGACCAAATTCAAGGACTAAATGGGAAAGCAGTTTAACAGTTAGGGGTTAGGAGAGCAGGTCCTAAAAAAGTCCCACCCCTCTTTTAATCAACTGCATGGCTCCCCAAATCACACCACCTCTCACAGACTGTTTTCTTGCCTGAAAAAAGGCATGATTTGCCTGGGAAATATAGCACCTAAAATCACTAAATTGTTTAATAATGAGAGTTAATGTGTTTTGAACACTTGCTATGTACCAAACTCTATTCTGAACACTTTACCGTTATTCATTCAACTTGCACTACACGCTGATGCACTCAACATGCCAGCAAATTTGGGAAACTCAGCAGCGGCCGCTGAACTGGAAAAGGTCAGTTTTCATTCCAATACCAAAGAAAGGCAATGCCAAAGAATGTTCAAACTACCGCACAACTGCACTCAACTGCAGTCATTTCACACGCCAGCATATTAATGCTCAAAGTTCTCCAAGCCAGGCTTCAACAGTACATGAATTGAGAACTTCCAGATGTTCAAGCTGGATTTAGAAAAGGCAGAGGAACCAGAGATCAAATTGCCAACATCCGCTGGATCATGGAAAAAGCAAGAGAGTTCCAGAAAAACATCTATTTTTGCTTTATTGACTACGCTAAAGCCTTTGACTGTGTGGATCACAACAAACTGTGCAAAATTCCTAAAGATATGGGAATACCAGACCACCTTACCTGCCTCTTGAGAAACCTGTATACAGATCAAGAAGAAACAGTTAGAACTGGACATGGAACAGACTGGTTCCAAATTGGGAAAGGAGTATGTCAAGGCTATATATTGTCACCCTGCTTGCTTAATTTATATGCAGAGTACATCATGCAAAATGCAGGGTTGGATGAAGCACAAGCTGGAATCAACATTGCTGGGAGAAATATCAATAACGTCAGATATGCAGATGGCACCACCCTTATGGCAAAAAGCCAAGAGGAACTAAAGAGCCTCTTGATGAAAGTGAAAGAGGACAGTGAAAAAGCTGGCTTAAAACTCAACATTCAAAAAACTAAGATCCTGGCCTCAGGTCCCATCACTGCCTGGGAAATAGGTGGGGAAGCAATGGAAACAGTGACAGACTTTATTTTGGGGGGCTGAAGAATCACTGCAGATGGTGACTGCAGTCACAAAATTAAAAGATGCTTGCTTCTTGGAAGAAAAGCTATGGCAAACCTAGACAGCATATTAAAAAGCAGAGACACTGCTTTGCCAGTAAAGGTCTGTCTAGTCAAAGCTATGGTTTTTCCACTAGTCATGTATGGATGTGAGAGTTGGACCATCAAGAAGGTTGAGTGCCAAAGAATTGATGCTTTTGAACTGTGGTTTTGGAGAAGACTCTTGAGAGTCCCTTGGACTGCAAGGAGATCAAACCAGTCAATCCTAAAGGAAATTAATCCTGACTATTCATTGGAGGGACTGATGCTGAGGCTGAAGCTCCAATATCTTGGCCACCTGATGAGAAGAGCCATCTTGCTGGAAAAGACCCTGATGCTGGGAAAGATAGAAGGCAGGAGGAAAAGGGGACAACAGAGGATGAGATGGTTGGATGGCATCACTGACTCAGTGGACATGAGTTTGAGCAAGCTTCGGTAGATAGTGAAAGAGAGGAAAGCCTCAAATAGTCAGACATGACTGAGAGACTGAACAACATCACACCTATGAGGTAGATATTAGTTCCCCATTTTACAGATCAGGTACATGAGAACCAGAGACATTAGGTTACTTGCCCAAGGTCACACAGCTAGTAGGCATTCTTCCAACGGATGTAATAGACTTGGTACACTGTAAGCACTCAACTGGGCTTCCCTGGTGGCTCAACGGGTAAGGAATCCACCTGCAGTGAGGGAGACCTGGGTTCGATCCCTGGATTGGGAAGGTCCCCTGGAGAAGGGAATAGCTACCCACTCCAGTACTCTGGCCTGGAGAATTGCATGGACTGTCCAAGAGGTCTCAAACAGAGTCGGACACGACTGAGCAACTGTCACTTCACTTCACTTCAAGCACTCGCTTAGTAGTCTTATTGCTATCATTATGACTCGACTTTCTTTGTACCAGTCCAAACAGCAGGATGAGCAAGTTGCATGCTAAGGAGTTTGTAATGGAGCAGGTGTTGGGGGGGGCGGACAAGAGCTGCCTCTAACACTTCTGATGGAGCATCGAGGCACGTCCCCTCAAAGTGTTTGCATCCAAGGTTTACATAAGAGCCAAGATGTATACTGGGAAAAGGCCTTGAATTTAGATCATATACAGTCATTTTCTATGGGCTCCAGGGCTCTGAGAGAGCAGAGAAGCCCTAGGTGAGCACCCACCCAAACAAGGGATGGTGGCTGGACTGAGGGTAAACCAGCCAGATCAGGACCCCAGTGGGGATGTGGGGCCTGGCCCTGTAGCTGGGGGAGGAACACAGCCTGGCTGGCCACCCTGGGAGTATGCACGTACTGTGCTCTGTGGGGAGGAAACCATTCCAGCCTGAGTCAGTTCACTCACACCCTGAAGCCAGGCCGTCAGCTGTGTGGGACCCCTAACTGGCATGGCTGGAGGCAGAGCTCCCCCCACTTGGAAGGGGAGGCCCAGAAGACACCAGGTGAGCCTGCCATGTGATTGGCAACAGCGAAAGTGTAAGGTGATGAGTCGTGTCCAGCTCTTTGCCACCGGGTGGACAGTACCCACCAGGCTCCTCTGTCCACGGTAGGGGCAGCAGGAAATGCTGGCACAGTGAGCTCCGAGGTGACTCTAAATCTTGGCCAGGGT
The DNA here is from genome assembly GCF_023091745.1 of Budorcas taxicolor. Classification (NCBI taxonomy): domain Eukaryota; kingdom Metazoa; phylum Chordata; class Mammalia; order Artiodactyla; family Bovidae; genus Budorcas; species Budorcas taxicolor. The sequence continues at coordinate 43,618,234 of NC_068924.1, read as the reverse complement.
TCTGGCTCGGTTGGCTGCCCCTGTGAGCACAAATCATGTCAGGAACTTCTGGAAATACCTCAAGCCCCCAAAAGACTTGAGAAAGGGAGAGCCACGGATACCCGAGCTGGAGCAGGGCCATGGGGATCCAGGGGCTTTGCTAAGGCCTGAGACATACAGGGAGGAGCTTGCTAACATCAGAGAGTCTAACAATAAACCCAGCAACGTGGAATGGGAATGAGGTCTCTGAGGCTGGGCGTGTGTCAGTAGAGGTTAGAGCACTGTCCACCAGGGCTGCTGCGGGGACGCTCCCAGTCCTGTCCAGAGAGGTGTGAGATAAGCCTCCCTGATCCATCCTTCCTTTCTCTCTCTGCTTCCTCCTCTCTTCCCCTCCCCTCCCCAGGTTTGCCCAGTTTCCATCCAATGCTTTTCTCTCCCAGGGTTTCTCTGTTCACACATCATCAGGCCCCCATACAGCCACAGAGCACAAAACGATGACAGAAACAGTGAGCTAACACATAGGGGAACTGTGTGCTGTGACTCTGTGGATCCTGACCCATTCGTGGCCTCAGGACAGGTCACCCAGGGATTATTAGCCCTCATTTCACAGATGGGGAAACTGAGACCCAGAGAGGCTGAGTAGAGGAGGCTCAGCACTACACGTCTAGGAAGTGGTGGCACCAGGTGGCCTGGTCTCAGGTCCACACACTCAACCCCATTCCAGGTTGCCTTCCGCCACATACGGCAGTGCCCCCGTGGGCCCCACATGGCTGGCCCGAGGCCTTGAGCCCTAGGTGGATCCCAGCCTGGAGGAGCCCATAGGAGTTCCCTCTTGGAGCCAAGAAGGCTCCAGCTGTCCTGGCTCGGTGGACTCTCCCTGTTGGACAAGAGAATTCGTGGCTCTCAGGCGGGTTAGGGAGGAGTGAGGATGAGCTCCGCCTGCAGGAAGGAAGCCAGGGCCAAGGTTATCAGAGCTCTAGGCGGGCAACTCGCCGGGCAGGGCTCTGGCCACCTATCTCACCTCTGCTGTGATTTCTGCCACTGTCTGCAGGAAGCCCCTCGAGGAGACTGAGCCAGGGGTCTTGCTGGGGGCTATGAAGAAAATGACAGGTGTGGAAATGTGTGGTTTCTCACTCTACAACCCAGGAAGGAGAGAATGCCCAGGACCAGAGCAGGCAAGAACAGCTCCACAGAGGAGCGGCTGAGCCCTGGGCCATGCCCCGGGCAAAGGAAGAGAAAGGGAGAGGGGTCAGGGAGCCGGCACCAGGAGGCCCCCTCCTCACCCCAGTTCATAGGGCTGCTTCCATTCCCCACTCTGCAGGCCCTGTCCTCACTAAGGCTGGGTGTGAGCCTGCTAGCCGGCCTCCTTGCCCCACCCTCACTCTATAATCCCCTACCCAACGATCACTTATTCTCCACTGCTCCACACTGATTCCAGAACATACTTCTGCCTCTGCCTTGACCCTGGTAACAGCTTCCGGTGGCTTCTCAGCACCCAGGAGCAGAGCCCAATCCTCAGCCTGGTCTCGCCACCCACAACTCTCCCTCCTGAGCCCCCATCACCCCAGCCTTTACCATTCTCCAAAAGGGCAATCTAATTACCAACTCAGATTCTGTCCTCAGCTTTGAAGGCCCTTCCACTCTCTTCTCCACAGGAAATTGTATTAGTTCTTCAAAGGCCAAACCCATCGCTCCTTGTATCATGAGGCACCCCCCCCCCCCCAATCCCTCTTTTTCTTCCCTGGAGCTTCCAGACAATAAGTACAAAAATGACAGCAACCACTTCTATAGCACTTGCTATGTTCCAGCACTATTTGAGCACTATTCTGGGTTAGTTAGCTTTACCCCACTAAGTCTTTTCACCCTTACAGTTGTGTGACATAAATATTACATCTGTCCCATTTCACAGATTAGAAGACTGAGTATAGATAGGTTAAGTAATGGGTCCAGGGTCACACAGCTAGTAAGGAGTATAACTGATATTCAGACCTGGAGAGCATGGTTTCAGAGCCTTAACCATGATTTGAGACTCATAGGTTTGGGTGTTGGTTATAGGCTTTGTTTCCTTCTAGGTGTGAAGCAAAGAAAGAACTAAAGAGTCTTGATGAAAGTGAAAGAGGAGAATGAAAAAGTTGGCTTAAAACTCAACATTCAGAAAACTAAGATCACAGCCTCCGGTCCCAACACTTCATGGCACATATATGGGGAAACAGTGGAAACAGTGACAGACTATTTTCTTAGGCTACAAAATCACTGCAGATGGTGACTTCAGCCATGAAATTAAAAGACGCTCGCTCCTTGGAAGAAAAGCAACCAACCTAGATAGCATATTAAAAAGCAGAGACATTACTTTGCCAAGAAAGGTCCACCTAATCAAAGCTATAGTTTTTCCAATAGTCATGTATGGATGTGAGAGTTGGACTATAAAGAAAGCTGAGTGCTGAAGAATTAATGCTTTGAAACTGTGGTGTTGGAGAAGACTCTTTAGAGTACCTTGGACTGCAAGAAGTTCCAACCAGTCAATCCTAAAGGAAATCAGCTCTGAATATTCACTGAAAGGACTGATGGTGAAGCTGAAACTCCACCTGATGCGAGGAACTGACTACTTTGAAAAGACCCTGATGCTGGGAAAGATTGAAGGCAGGAGGAGAAGGGGACAACAGAGGATGAGATGGTTGAATGACATCACCAACTCAATGGACATGAGATTGAGTGGCCTCTGGGAGTTGGTGATGGACAGGAAGGCCTGGTGTGCTGCAGTCCATGGGGTCTCAAAAGCTGGACACAAGCGACTGAACTGAACTGAGGGTGTGAAGAGGAAGCCTGTGTCTTCTTCACTCCATAGCTCTTTGCCTGAGTGGGATTGAATTCCACAGTTGACTGATGACCCAGCTGGGCAGGGGGCTTTGATCCCCACCCCCTGCATCACTGGGAACATCTCGTATGGGCAGATCCTCTCCTGGGCACCATCCCTGTCTCCCAGAGCTTGGCTTTTCACAGCATTACCCATGTGTCTCTGGAGCTGCCTGACAAAGACCTCCCAGTTGGATTTGACAGTCCCCAAATCAGCTCAGGCTCCTAGAAAAAGTGCCAGTCCAAACTTTTGCCTCTAAATCTCCCCATTCTCCCATCTCCACTCTCCACCACGTTCAGCCCCAGAGAATGGTGATGTTGGAGCCCCGTAACAACAGGCATCTCCAGAGCTCCCCTAAGAGGCTATGCAGAGTTCAATTTTAAAAAATATTTGCTTTTATTTATTTTTTTATTTGGCTGCATCAGGTGTTAGTTGCATCATGCAGAATCTTTAGTTGTAGCATGCAAATGCTTAGTTGCAGCATGTAGGATCTAGTTTCTCAAACAGAGATCAAATCCAGGCCCCCTGCATTGGGAGTGTGGAGTCTTAACCACTGGACCACCAGGGAAGTCCCAGAATCCAATTTAAAATCTATTATCCTGCTTTGGTCCAAATTCCAAGTGTTGACAATCCCAACCTTGTAATCTTAACACCACTTATAAAGTTCTGGCTAGTATTCATCATCAACTCACTATGTCTATATTAACACAATTAAAGGCCAGTAATTCTTATGCAAACAAAAGATAATGTGCCCAGGGCCTGGCACAGAGCAGAAGTCATTAAACTCTAGTCTCCCTTCCTTCCTTCTGCACTTCTGTACCGAGCGCTTGCTCTGAGCCAAGGTTTGTGCTGGCTGCCCAGGAAAGTGCCAAAAAGCCAAAATACTGATCTTCATGGACTTGATAACCACCCATTGCATGAGGTTTGAGAGCACCAGCAGAAGGAAGCCCAGGGAGCTGAGGACACAGTCCTCTACCTGGAGGGGTCCTGTGTGTGTGTGTGTGTGTGAGCAACGTGGTGAGATGTGAGCTTCAGCAGAATCATTCTGGTAGAAGAGGAAAGGGGTGAGACTGGAGGCTGGCACACCAAGGAGGATAACTAAAATGGTCAGGAGAAAGATAACGGCCACCTCTTCTAGGAAAGTGTCAGTGAGGTCAGAGATAAATGACACTTCAACAGTGTTTAGAGGTTACGATAAATTACAGCTTCTAGTTATCAAGTGACAACTGTGTCCTCAATGTTGGATCTTTGTTCATTATCCATTATCTCCATCCTTACAGAAATTCTTCCACTGAGCTTCTATCAAACATGCTGGCAGAAGGCAGATGGCACCCTCAGACTCAGCGCCATAAGAAGAGTTTAATCAATGGGCTGTTTCACAGATGTGAGCAGGGTTAAGGAAAACTCCACAGAATGGTGTGGCATCCTAGAGCCAGGAACCTGAGGCCAGAAAGTAGACGAAGAGGAAGCAGCTACTGGGGCCCAGAGAGGAGAGCTCTGGGGCGCACCGAAGAGGGAAGGGTGCTTCAGCTGGGGGGCCACACCACACCGTGGTGACCCTGCAGGAAGGAGAACTAGGAGGAGTGTAACCACCACATGGGGGCAGACCAGGTGATCGGCCTCCTGGGCACAGGGCTCAGTGGGAGAGGACAGTCCTGGAGGGCCCAGCACACGGTCAAGGCCAGAGGGCCTGGGGACTGAATGCAGAGGAGGAGTTAAGGGTGACTCAGATTTCTGGTTGGACAATGGTGGCAGATGGTGGCGTGATGCTCTGAGATAGAGTCAAAGGGAAAGGAGGGCAGGACCTCTGTGCGGGAAGGCCCCTGCCTCCACCCCCAGGCTTCCACGTAGTCCCTGAGGGCCTGCCATATTTCTAAAACAAAGGACTGACCAGCTACTGGGAATGGCCTCCTTTTGTCCCCTAACCAAGCACTCATCTTTCTTACTGTCACAACTCTGAGCCAGTACATGGCCCTTGGAGCCTTTCTCCCTACCCTCTAACTCCCTCCCTTCTGCCACCCAGGAGGGCAGCCTTTTAGAGAACATCCGGGGACAGCAAGAGAGAGAAAGGCCAGACTCTGGAGTCAGATGGAAGTGGAGTTGGGCAGGCATAAACAGGCAGAATTTTATACATTCAGATGTGCAAAAGCACAGACTCTTATTTTCCATAATTCATCTTATCTTGCGCTTGTGCTTGTATTCCCACCGATGCCAAGGAAAGGAGTTGGGGAGATCTTTTAACTCATCAATTAAAGATCGCTCAGACTTTTCTAGCTTAAAACAGTCTCTTTCAGGTTAATTCAACATCTTTGGCATAAATACTCAAGTCTCTCAAAATTCAAGATCTCAGTTTCCCCCTTCATTGTATCTTCATTTTACTCCCTTCTTGCAGACAGCAACTGACTGCAGAGGGCAGCTGGCACCTCTCCTGGTGGATGAGTAAAGGCTTTAGACACCCATGCTGCCCATTGGCCTCTCACTGGTCTCAGACTGTGTGACCAGCTCCTGCTATTCACTGAGGTATTGAGTCCTTGAGCTTTATCCTGGCTTCTAGTCACGTAGCCTGTATCAGCCAGTATCAGCTAGGTTTATGCTGTGACAACAAACAGTCCCCAAATCTCAGGGACATACAACCACGGAGTATTTCTCACTGTGTTACATGTCCATCACAAGTCAGCCATGGGCTCTGAGCCATATCATCACTGCTCCTTTCAGGATGCAGGCTGACGGAGCAGTCACCCTCCGGAACACTGTGAATGACTCAGCAGGGGGAAGGAAGTGGTATGGAGGGTTTCACTTCATGGCTGAGTGCTCTGTCCGAGAAGTGGCACCAGCCACTTTTGCTCACGATGCTTTGACTAGCCCTGGACTTGTGACCCCACCACAGAGCCAGGAGCTCAGTGCTTCCCTGTGCCAGGAAAGGGAGAGCAGCTGGAACACTTGGAGAATAGAACTAATGACCTCCAGTAAGACTCCGTTCTGCGTTCGCCAGTACCTGACCAACCCCAGACCTACTTGAATCCACCATCATTCTCCCCCAAACCCCTCTGTGGGCTGGAAACACAGACAGGTTTTCTCCACCTTTCACCCCTACCCTTGACAGAGCAGAGTGCGGGAGGTCTTGTGGGGCTGCCCTTTGGCTCGGTCACCCAGATACCTTCCTTTGCCATTTAAAAAAATGTACGTAAGTATTATTTTTACCAAAGTATAGTTGATTTACAATGTTGTGTTAGTTTCAGGTGTATAGCAAAGTGACTTGGTTATATATATGTGTGTATATCTATATTCTTTTTTTCCTGTTCCTTTCCATTACAGTTTATTACAAGATATTGAATATGGTTTCCTGTACTATATAGTAAATCCTTGTTGTTCATCTATTTTACATATGGTAGTCAGTTCAGTCGCTCAGTCATGTCCGACTCTGTGACCCCATGAATCGCAGCACGCCAGGCCTCCCTGTCCATCACCATCTCCCGGAGTTCACTCAGACTCATGTTCATCGGTCGGTGATGCCATCCAGCCATCTCATCCTCTGTCATCCCCTTTTCCTCCTGCCCCCAATCCCTCCCAGCATCAGAGTCTTTTCCAATGAGTCAACTGTTCACATGAGGTGGCCAAAGTACTGGAGTTTCAGCTTCAGCATCATTCCTTCCAAAGAACACCCAGGGCTGATCTCCTCTAGGATGGACTGGTTGGATCTCCTTGCAGTCCAAGGGACTCTCAAGAGTCTTCTCCAACACCACAGTTCAAAAGCATCAATTCTTTGGCACTCAGCTTTCTTCACAGTCCAACTCTCACATCCATACATGACCACTGGAAAAACCATAGCCTTGACTAGATGGACATTTGTTGGCAAAGTAATGTCTCTGCTTATAGGCATCTGTTAATCCCCTGCTTCCAATTTCTCTCTCTTTCCCCTCTCCTTGGTAACCATAAGTTTGTTTTCGGTGTCCGTGAGTCTGTTTCTGTTTTGTAAATAAGTTCCTTTGTACTACTTTTTAGTTTCCACATGTAAGTGAGATCACATATCCAGAAAAGATGAAAACTGTAAACTGAAGGCACATGCACCCCAATGTTCACAGTGGCACTCTTTACAATAGCCAAGACATGGAAGCCACCTAGCTGTCCATCAACAAATGAATAAAGAATATATGGTATATAGGCAATGGAATATTACTCAGCCATAACAAAGAATGAAATAATGTCATTTGCAGCAACACAGACGGACCTGGAGATTGTCATACACGGAGGCTTCCAGCCCCATCTCGGTGACTGATCCCACTTCCCTGGCTCTTCCACGCTGGGAGCAACCAGTGAATTGGCCCTTTGCCTTTCTTCCTGCTCGCCATCTCAGTGGTGTCCATTCCTCTACTTCCTCTGCCTGGGGAGGGGAACTTCCTCCCTGTGATAGCCTCCATTCTCTATTTTCCCCTCCTACACACCAGCCTGGTTTTTCCCTCCTGGCCATCTGCCCACTCTTGCTCTTCACATGCTCATCCTGGGAGCACCTCCTTCATAAGCCACTTATACATGATTTCTCATCTTAGGGTTTGCTGTGGAAAATGCCACCTGGCACAGCACAGGCCCCACAGAGCTGTGAGCATGCACAGGTACGGTTGAGAGTACCAGCTGCTCATCGAGTGCCTACTGTGTGCATGGCCTTTCACGTGGTTTGTGTCAACCTTCAGAACTGAACTGCCAGCTAGGATACATCATTGTTATTCCCATTTTACAGATGAGGAAATTGAGGCTTACAGCAGTCATGTGACTTGTTGATGACCATTGGGCCCATATGTGGTGGAGCAAGATTTGGATCCAAGACTGTGGGACCCTGCAACCTGCTCCCCCACCATGCACACCCCCACCTCAAGGTGCTCAGTGGGTTAACACAGCCCAGATTCCCACAGCAGGAGGTAAGGTAATTAATATGAGGAAGAACAAGATCCTTTTTGGAGGAATTGTAGAAGAGCAGGACTTCCCTGGTGGCTCAGATGGTAAAGCATCTGCCTACAATTCAGGAGACCTGGGTTCGATCCCTGGGTTGGGAAGATCCTCTGGAGAAGGAAATGGCAACCCACTGGAAAATCCCATGGATGGAGGAGCCTGGTAGCTTACAGTCCATGGGGTCACAAAGAGTCAGACATGACTGAAAACAAAGACCTCAAAGTGGGGCCTTGGGAGGAGGGGCAGACCCCAGCCAGCAAGGGGGATCGGGAAGGGTCAGGGCTGAGCCAGCCCACGGGCACTACAAGAGACAGGGGTCAGACTACAGGCTGTTCCCTCTCCTGCCCCGCGCTGACACACAGAGCTTATACACAACACGGGATGCGTACACACCACCACGACACAGACACACCAGGGGCATTCCGGGGGTTACAGCACATACCTCGTCATTCCCTTGCAGGGACCCTGGTTGCCCAACATCACTCTCCTGGGTGCAGCCACTTCCTCTGTACTAGAACACTCCCAGGATAGCTCCAGCCCCCAAGGAGGAAGGGATAGGCCGTGTGGGACACCCAGGGCAGGGGGGTCAGCTCAGAGAGGGTCCTGGGTTGAGCTTGGAGACACAACCCCCACAGGACATGTTTGAATCTGAACTGGGGGAAAGATTATCCTGATCCAGCCCCTGATGAGGGACCTGGGAATAGCATGGACCTCAGCTGGACAGTGAGGGTCAGCAGGGGAAGGCAGGAGTGACCCATAGCTGGGACCCATCATAGGGCAGCTTCTGCGTAAGACCCAGGAGGCTGCAGGAGTGGCTGTGGGTCAAGTGCCGCCCACACAGGAGTTCAAAGAGTGCCTTCCTAAGATCTGGGACCAAGCTTCCACATGAGCTGCTGACAGGGCTTGCAGCTAATCACAGGTGTGGGCAAGTGGCCGTGGCTGTGGGCAGGGAGGAGAGAGAGAGAAGAGAGAAGCTCAAGAATCACTGTCCTTTGAAGATGGCACCACGCAGCCCACACTGGCAGCAACGGAAGTATGTAGGGACCTTCAGTTTCAGGACTTCCACAGGGTCACCAGCCCCTAACACCCCTAGCCTCAGAAAATGGTTGGCTGGTGCTCTGTGACAACCTAGATGAGTGGCATGGGGTGGGAGATGGGAGGGGAGTTTAAGAGGGAGGGAATATATGTATACCTATGGCTGATTCATGTTGATGTAAAGCAGAAAGCAACACAACATTGTAAAGCAACTGTCCTCCAGTTAAAAATACATAAACTTTTTAAAATAAGGAAATGCTTGGGGGCAGGAGAGGGGACAAGGACAGGGGTAAGGAAGCATAGAACCCTGGGCTGGAAACAAGACAAGCAAAACCTGGGAGTTCTCCAGGGGCAAACTGGAGTAGTCCCTTGGGATGACACGCCTGGTCTTGTCCTCTGTCTGTGTCCCTAGATGGTATCCCCTAAATGAGGAAATCCTCCACCCGACACATACATAACCCCACCTGCACCCTCATCCAGGACAAAATCCTTTCCTGCTAAGACCAAACTCCAGTGCTATTCCCTGGAATAAAACTGACCCTTCTCCCAAGCTTCCATGGAAGCCTCCCTTGACCCCTGGCCTGAATTCAGCCTTACTGCAAGCCTGCCCTGACAGCCTAGATCCAACTGGAAACCTCACTCATGCTCTGCCCTGAAACTGAACGTTCTTTGTGAGCCTGGGACCTCAGTCCCAACAGCAGGTGCTGGCTTGCATGTGTCCAGGGCCCTGGCTTCACTAGTTCAGAAGGACCATGATTGGCACCTGGCAGCCGCCAGCCTCTGCTTACCTCGCCCTGAGTGCCACAGGGGACCACCTTAGAGTGCCTGGGGCTCCACACAGTTCCGGCTGCACCTGCACGTGATGGATGAGCGCTGGCATCATCAGCACCTCAGGAGGGATTCACCCATTTCCCTGCCTGTCACTTACCGCACTTTCTAAAGCACAATAAGCCAGTTTCTTCTCTCAACACCATTTGACTCCATCCCTGCCTCGGAGGGCTTCCTTGGCCCAGGACCCAGAAGGGATAGCCCAGTGTGTGATCATTTTGCTGACACTAACACAGGCCATGTCAGCAGTCACACATTCTGCTGGCCACCTGGACCCCTCTGGCCTGGACCCAGAACTCCTGGCTCCTCTGAGGCCTCCATGCCCCCATAAGAATCTCCATCATCTTGGAGTCCGAAGAAGGCAGGTGAGGCCAAGGCTACTGGGGGTCCCTGTGACACTGTGTCTCTAGCCCCTCTGGTTGGAGGGACTTGAGCAGACTTTGCTGTGGTCTCTCTCCCACCACCTTTGCCCTTTGCAACTGTCCCAACAAAGTGCATGTTAGCGGTCTTTACTGCTGTCACAGGACCCTGTGGGCAGTGGATGGTTAGTTGCTGCATGACCCTTTGGAGAGTTGGGCGCTGGCGTGGGATAAGTGATTCAGGAAGAAGCCTGCACGTAACAAGGAGGAGGGATGCTGTCACAAAGCCTGGTACGATCACCGCTGGGACCTGAAAACATTGAAGGTACCACCTCCACCCCCCAGAAAACTGATGTGAACCACGGAGTGCTAGGGTTTCAGCCTGAGGCTCAGAGGCAGAATTCTGCCAGGAAGAGATGGAAAAGCGTTTCCAGACCTGGGGCCCCAGCTTGTGGGGTTGTCCTCTGGTGCAGCCCCAAGGTGCAGGGTGGCTGTCAGGGTGCCCCACCACTGAGTGCACAGGCTACCACAGGGTCCTGTGCCTGGGGCCACCAGGGGCTCCAGCCTGGCATAGCGGGAGGAAAGTAGAGTGTTGACAGTAAGGTTTCACCTCAATATAAGAAAACAACTTCCTAACACAGCATCCAATGTAAAAGAAAATCTAAAAAGAAGACATGTCATCAACTCTCTGGCTGTTTATGGGCTTTGAAGACTGCCTGTAAACCCTCCTCGGTGATTAAGCAGAATGACTCTATTTTGCCACGTAAGCATGGTTATTGCTCCTGGGTGGCTGCAATGAATATAAAAACAGCTTAAGGAAGCCATCATCAAGGCATAATGAGTTTTTAAATATTAATTAATATGTTAATAACCATTCTAGATTAAGGGTGAGGTTTTGTGCTGTTAGCTCTCTGCCAGGGACCCAGGAACGCCTGCATTCTACTCTAGGTAACCTCCCCTTCCCGGTGGGACTCTTGGGGGAGCAGGAGCAGAGAGAAGATCCGAGCCCTGCTTTCTTCACAGCTACATAATGCGTGATGCCCAGTGCAACACTCTGAAGGGCTGGAACCTGGAACGTGGAGCATCGGCTTTGGGGGGGCTGAACACTTCCCCAGATCTAGATGTGGCATCCACAGCTCCCAAGGGTCTGGGGAAAGAGCAAAACCCTGGAAGAGGTTCTCAGTCTGCTTATCCTCCCAGGATGTAGAGTCAGAGGGGACGAGCAGAGGAGGGTTGGTCCCAGGATCCAGGGTTCATGCACTGCCTGGGTCATCAAGATATCATGAACCTAAGCTGGAGTTCACTAAAGCAGTGACATGGCCCAGCCGATGTCCTGAGTTCTGACCATGGGAGCTGGCAAAGCTCTCCTTTGGTGGGAGGACAGTGGTCGGGGACGGTCTGGAGAGGGCACAGTGGAGGGGTGAAGCAGCCTGTTTTTGTTTTCTCTTGACTTTCTGGTCTACCTTGTAGAGGGCATGGCTGCCTCCCAGGGGAGGGGACATAACTAGGAGACCACTGATGCAGTTCTGTGCCCAGCTCACTAAAGCTCCTCCATCAGTCCCTACTGGTGGGACTTCCCTAGTGCTCCAGTGGTTAAGACTCCACACTTGCACTACATGCGTTTGATCCTGATCGGGGGAACTAAGATTCCACATGCCCTGAGTTATGGGGAAAAAGACAGGACATTAGCCGAATAACCCAAGGTGTCCCATCAACTTAGGCCAAAAATTCAGCCTCCCTTCCATCTCCCCACCTTAAGTTCTGAGCAGCCCCACTGGCTCTGCTAGTTTACTCAGGGGCACCAATGACAGCACAGGCGGCAGAAGTCTAATTAGTAGCAGAAAAATGCCCCCAAGTCTGAGCCTTATCTCCTCATTAAGTTCTTACAGGGAAACTAATGCCCCAAATGAAATCCCTTTCCATGTGTTAATCCATATTCAAAATTCTCCCTTCCTATCATTTTTTCGGTAGCCCCAAGGGAAGAGGGCCTTTCTTGGAGGCCTGGGTGTTGTCAAGGGTACTTCTTTTAATTTTTGTTTATTTATTTTTGGTTGCACTGGGTCTTCACTGCTGCACATGGGCTTTCTCTAGCTGCACTGCGAGGGCTTCTCATTGCGGTGGCTTCTCATGTGAGCTCAGTAGCTGTGGTGCACAGCCTTAGTTGCACTGTGGAATGTGGGATCCTGCTGGAACAGGGTTCAAATCCATGCCCCCTGCACTGGCAGGCAGATTCTTAACCATTGGACCACCAGTGAAATCCTTGAGGGAACCTCCTCACATTTGCAGCCTGGACCAAAAAACTTTGGTTTTCACAGTCATACTTTGGCATACTTTGGCCACCTGATACGAAGAACTGACTCATTGGAAAAGACCCTGATGCTGGAAAAGACTGAAGGCAGGAGGAGAAGGGGATGACAGAGGATGAGATGGTTGGATGGCATCACTGACTCGGTGGACATGAGTTTAAGCAGCTCTAGGAATTGGTAATGCACAGGGAGGCCTAGCGTGCAGCAGTCCATGGGGCTGCAGAGTCGGACAAGACTGAGTGACCGAACTGAACTGAACTGAATTCAAACTCTCTCGTCTGTGCCATTTTCCCTAAAACTCCAAATAAGAAACATCAGTCACAGCCCCCGATCTGGGCGATTTGGAAACAAGTATGGCCACATTATCAATAAATAACATTCCCCAGGGGAAGTGAAGCTCTGACGTTTCTATAGGCAACCATGGACCACAGCCTCTGTTAGAACCCTGGACTGGGAAGCAAGAGGACCAAGGTCAGCTTTCAACTCTCCCTCTAACCCTACATGTCCTTGAGCAAATCAGTTCCACCCATGGGCCTCAGTTTTTCCTACTGCAGAATGGGAATGACAGTTCTACTGCTTCTTTCCCAAACCTATGGGGATAAACCGAGTGGAAGCACTTTATAACTGTGGAGTGAGACCCAAAAGGAGAATGCTCTCTGGATGTGTCCCCTCCTCCCTTCCTTGGCTTTCTTCCATGTGGATCAGCTCCAAGGCCAAGGTGGCATCGGTGAGGAAACGCCCCTGCCAGGCCCAGCCTGAGCCAACCTCCAGAGTCTTCTCACCTCTGCCCCTACTTTCACTCTCACCCTCAGGCCTTATCTCCCTTCTTAACTCTGTGCCCTGCCCTGCCATCTCTGCTTATCCAGAGAAAGTGTCCTCAGGCACAGGCCTAAGGATACCTAGATGTCCAGATGTAAACTCAGGCACCAAAGCACAGCCCTGGGGTGCCCCACATCTGGCCCAGCCCCGCCCAGGGCAGGACACGTTACATCATGTCAAGGAGCTTTCTCTCCCAGCAATCTTCCCCAGGGGCATGAAGGAAGTCCTGAGTGCTGTGAACACAGGGCTCCCGCCTTTTTCTAGATGGTTTCAGACTTGCTGGGACAAAGGGCTGAGCCCCTTCCTGGAGAGAAGCGACAGCTGGGCCCGCGGAGCAAGGGGAACACTGCCGAGCAAGCCCGAGCATCAACTGGGATCTGACTGGTGGGGAGGGGGCCAGGTGGGCTGCGGGCTGGGCTCCAGCCCCACCATGGCCACAGCCTTGCTTCCCTATTTGGAAACGGAGCCTGCAGGGCTGGACACAGACTTCATGCTGAGAAAGAGGAGAGAGCCAGGCAAGGCCTAAAGGTTTCTGTTTCTGATCTCTTCTTGAGGACAAAGAGCAAAGCTGCTGGGAGCTGCTTGCCTCTGGGAGGAGGGAATGAGCAGCAGGTTAAGCAGCGGCCCCTGCTTGCTAACTGCAGCTCCTGATGCCTGACGGTGGGCTGCAGAGGCAGGTGTAAAGGTGGGGCTCTCATGCTTCCCCACCCAGCCCCTTCCCACCCTGTCCCTGTCATGCTCCGAGGCCCTGAAGGACACCCGAGAGAAGAGTCCTGAAGATTGCTGACTCCAAGCTCTACCCCGAGCTAAGAAGTCCACTGGTGTTCAGTATGGGGTGACTGGTAACAGCAAACGTTAATACTCCACATCTGAGTACTGAACACGGAAATGTGACTGGCGTGACTGAGGAACCCAATGTATAATTTTGTTGGGTTCATTTCGAAAGCCACATGGGGTGAGTGGCTACAGCCCTGGCCAGCACAGATCTAGACTGAAGTGAGGAAGATGCTGCCCAGATTCCTTGCAGGTCCCTTCGGGGGCCCTGAGGAATGACATGACTGTCCCCTACTCCCTTTCTCTCCACTGGCCTTTCCTTTCTCTCCGCATCCAGAATGGGTCCTGCCCTGGGAGCTCCAGGTCTTGCTGACTGGGCTTCTAGGAACACTCAAGGAGTGAGGTTAGAAGCACGGGCTTTGGGGCTAGACAGACTGGAGTTCAAATCCATTGTTCCTCTGCCACTTAAAACAATCCACCCAGCTTTTCTGAACCTCTGTTTCCTCATCTGTAAAATGGGGCATCATAAACAATACTAGCATCCACTCTGGGTTACTGTGAGCAAGGCGTGAGTTAATACATGTGAAGCACCAAGACTAGTGCCTGGCACACAGGAAGCACTCAACAAATGGGAGTTTTTGTTGCTTTCACCACCATTATCAGCGTCACCATCAGTCAGCATGCAAAGCAGCAGCTAGAACTAGAAGGAAGTATTGACAACTGTCTTCTAGAGGGAGACTGTAGACCTTAAAAATGCAGGTTGAGCCAGGAGCTTCTCTAAGAGCAACAGTGAGTAAAGGCTGTCAGGAAAAATCCCGAACACTGCTCTAACCAATAATGGGGAGAGGGGGCAATACCCTCTGCTAATTGAGGAGGTATGTTCTTTCAGAGTATGGACAGACCTAATAATTGATGCCCCCTGCGTTGGAGGGCTGGGCAAGGGATGCACGTGTTGAATGGGATTTGTCAGCTGTCATGGGAACAATCAGGCCTGCAGCTCGCCCCAGTGGGGACAGAGATAGGACAATGCACCCAGAGCCTCCCATGTCCACTGTTGACCATGGCCCTGGCGCTCTTCCTGCCCACCGCTGAGCTGGGGGGCCTCGTGGTGTTGGACCTTAAAGGGGAGGGTGCTCTGAGATGGATGACTGACGTGGGACTCTACACGGGGCAGAAGGACAGACGCCAGCTGGGAGTGGTGAGGTCTTCCTGAGGCAGGTGGGTGGGATTTCAGATGGAGGTTTGCAGGAGAGCCCTGGTGGGGCAGTGGTCTTGGAATTGGGAGAGGGCAGACAGGGACTGGAGCACACGTAGGCATCAACGCCTTCTGTCCAGGTCTGAGGCCTGCGGTGACACGCCTGGGAGATTCTGGAGTCTGGGAGTCCTGTCGGCAAGGGCCCTAAACTCCCCATCCGCCTCCACCCCCCAACCATGTGGTACCACTCCTATCAGTGCCAGCCCCGGGGATCTGGGGGAGCCTGAAGCCCTCCATCGAAGAGCAACATCAGCGGTCAGATGGCTGGATCATGACCCACCATGGTGGCTGGCAGCAGAGAGTCAAGGCCGTCCGGGGAGCTGGGAGTGCCCAGGGACAACCCGCCATGCCAGGGGAGCGCTCTGGAGAGCTAGGAGCCTGAGCCCAAGGTGACCATGAGGGCGAGGAATTTGTCTTGGGGGGGCGGGGGGGGGGCGGTTTGCGGGGAGTTGGGGGGCGGTTGGGAGAGGTTGGGGCGGGAGCGGGTGCACACAGCTCCATTGCCTTGAACAGAATGAAGGTATATCCCCACCCCCTGGGAACGGCGGAGTCTGGGTGCCTGGCTGGCTCCTCCCTCCCTGTCACCCTTCCGCCCCCCACCCCCAACCGGCAGGGCTGTCATCAGACTCATTGGCTCCCAAGTTCTGAAATGAACTCTGCTCCAAGTAATTACAGCTCTTCAAGTTTCCCGTCCTCTGTTTAAAGAATTCGTCCTCTCGCCCTCCATGCCCCAACAGCTCCCTAATTAGCAGCGCGCGGCGCGATTACACATTCTCCGCAGCTCGCTGGGTCCGGCCCCTAATGAGTGTTTGTGGACAGCTGGGAGCCGGGCCGCCGCCGCAGCCCCGCCGAGCCAGGAGTCAGGGCCCAGGAGTGCGAGCTGTCAGCTCCGTGATGGGGCTGGAGCTGGTCGCAGCCCCGCGGGCCTCCAGGAGGAAAGGCCTTGAAATATAAATGAAGATGAATATTCATATTTGGTTCAATAAGTGCCAACTATTAATATACATGTCTGTCGGGAAGAGGCGGCAGCGCGGAGCCAATTCTGCTGGGCGTAATTGGGCTCCTAATTCACAATTAGCCTGGAGCTCCAGGCCTGTGCACGGCTGGAACTGGGCTCTGAACGGGGGCAGGGGTAGGGCCGCCCGCAGGGAAGACCCTGTACAGCCCAGGGTGCCTCTGCCCTGAGACCTCCCCGCTAGGTGTAGGCAGCCTGCAGTGTCCCCTCCAGGAATCCCACAGGAATCCTGGGAACTGTGACCTTCAGGTGGACCCCAGAGTCCCATTTGAACCACACAGACTGCTCCCCTGTGGGGCTGTCAGCCCAGAGAGCTCTTGCCCAGTCCGTAACTGGAGCTCCTGCACCAGGAAGCATCTAGAGATGCATGGGAACCGAAGCCAGAAAATTGTAAGGACTCAGCCTGGTGTGGCTGCTGTCCATCATGAAGGCTGGCCTTCTGGAGACCCAGCCTCTGTGGCCAGAGAGACTCCGGGTGCCACCCCACCCAGATCCCGGGTGTCACTCAGCCTCTCCACACTCTCTTGTTTGCCTAGACTCTGCCCAGATGACCTCCATTATGACACAGCTGCTACCAGGCCTTCACAGCCTAAAACATCACAGAGTGCCTGCAGGTGGACGGAAAGCAATGCTGAGACCTACCCTCTCCTGCAACTTGGACTTGGAGACCACAGGGAAGGAGACTTCAGGGTCTTGAGGAGTGGGAGGAGCCACAGCCCAGGAGGAGGGCACGTCTGAGCCCCGGGAATGAGCCCACACCCAGGGCAGCCCCCACTGGAGCCCATAGCCCATCCTGCCTCCTACATGCTAGTGGGTGGAGTACCAGAAGGCCCCTGGCTCAGCCCCATATCTGCTCCAGCCAGGGTCAGGGGCTGAGGTATGCCCCCGGGAAAGGGCCTGCCTCTGCTCCACAGTGGGGATAGGAAGTGGGTACCCAGCAGGCCCTCCTGAGGGTGGAAGGATGGACTTTAAGCTTGTCCAGGTACACTTCTGCTGGAGCAGTGGCCAAGAGCAGGCTGGAACCATGAGGGGGAGGCAGGAGCTGTGACAAGGCCCTGGGTTGGGCCCCCAGAAGGGCTGGAGCGTTGCATCCTCTCAACAGCGTGTGAGGTGGATGCCACTGTCTGCATTCTGCTCGTAAGAAGGCTGAGGCACATAGAGGAAGGCTGAGCACAAGCAAAGCCACTCCCCAGTCTGATTCCCATGATCTACAAATGGCAATGCCACAGGGGCCTGCAGGAAAGGGGGTGGCCTCCCATCACAGGTGAGTAAGAGGGATTTTAAATGGATTTGCTATTCTTTCTCTTTTCTCCCTTCCCCTCCTCCTCTTCCCATCCCTTCCCTTTCCTTCCTTTTATGAACAACTTTGTCCAAAAGCTACTAGGTGAGGCCAAGCAAGGTCATTGTCTTCTCTGAAGGCCAGCAGAGGCCACAGTGGCCCAGAGCAGTGTGTCCTGTTGGATTTTGAGCACATGAACCCCATGTGGAGGGGTGTCCGCTTCAGTGGGTCAGAATATAGACAGGGTGAGGAAGGTGCCTGGGAGAATGGTATGGCAGGGAGAGCCTAATTACATAGAGGGGATAAAATGTATAGATATATGGAGGATCATGGGATTCATGTTTTACACTTTGGGTGAAGGGATTGAATGATCCTGGGTTAGAGTTGGAGTTGTCAGTGGGAACTCACAATTCTCGGTAGAGACATAGATAAGATTCCTTCTCCAGTGCATAAAAATGAAAGTGAAGTCACTCAGTCGTGCCCAACTCTCAGCCACCCCATGGACTGCAGCCCACCAGGCTCCTCCGTCCATTGGATTTTCCAGGCAAGAGTACTAGAGCGGGGTGCCATTGCCTTCTCCAGATGATAGATAGATAAAAACAAAAATAAAGATGTAATGTGATCTATTCATCGATCGACCTATATTAATTTATTCCTTTGCTCAGTCCACCGAGAGAGCATGGGAACAGTGACACACCAATAGTAAAGAGTGTACCTTGCACCCAGATCTTGAATTCTAAACATAGTTGTCCCTGAAACAGTGGTGACCAATCTTTTTGGCACCAGGGACAGGTTTCGTGGAAGACAATTTTTCCACAGACTTGGGTTGGGGGTGGTTTGGAGATGATTCAAGTGCATTTGACAACCCACTCCAGTATTCTTGCCTGGAGAATCCCATGGACAGAGGAGCCTGGAAGGCTACAGTCCATGAGGTCACAAGAATCGGACACGACTTATCGACTAAACCGGCATAAGTGCATTATATTTATTGTGCACTTCCTATTATTATTACATCAACTCCACTTTAGACCATCAGGCATTAGATCCTGGAGGGTGGGTACCCCGTCCTAAAATAAACCAGCATTTCTTGGAGAAGTGCCTGATTCCAGGGCCAGAGCAGGGGAAGTACCAGATTAACCTAGGATATCCTATTGTGCCAAAAAGCCAGTGTGCTGAGATCCCAATGTGGGTATATCAAAAGGAAACAGAAGTCAGCTTGAAGGGGCTGTGCGCGCTCAGTCGCTTCAGCCGTGTGTGACTCTGCATGGCCGTGTGAACTGTACCGCCAGGCTCCTCTGTGGAGCTTGGATAACCATGGGATTATCCAGGCAAGGATACTGGAGTGGGTTGCCATGCCCTCCTCCATCCCATTGGGCAAATCTGGGGCAGTTTGACCATCAAAATAAATAATGATAGTAGCAGTTTATAGCCCATTGAATAAAATAGGAAACCATGAATCCGTAGTGACAAATGACTAAATGGAAAACTTAATGAGGAATGGGATATTTATATAGTCTCAAAGTACCTTCCCACATAGTTATTCATTTAAAAGGGGAAAAGAGTGATTTTACAATGGAGCAGCCTAGCAGACACCATCTAATCAAGTGATTGAAGTGAATATTAGTAATCAAACAGATAAAAATTGGGCATCACTTGATTAGAGACAATGAAAAGAGCTTTGCCTCACACCTGTCATGTTTCTGCCAAAGACACTCGGTCTGAACCAAATCATGAAAAACATTGTACAAACCCAAACTGAGGGACATTCTACCAAAGAAGTAGCTTGCAGTCTCAAAAGTGATAACACAAAGGAGACGCTGAGAAACTGTTTCTGGAATGAAGTAGACAAAAGGAATATGATAACTCAATGAGCTGTGATCTCCCCTAATTGGGTCCTTTTGCTATAAGGAACATTACTGGGACAATTGGTGAAGTTTGAGTGGGATCAGTGTGAGTGGGATCTAAAGACTAATTGGTAAGTTAGGTATGGATGTTAACTTGCTGATTTTGCAGGCTGGCTGGTGGTTATGTAGGAGAATGTTCCTCTTGGTAGAAAATGCACCATAACCCATGTGGGTGGAAGGTGATAAGGCATCCTGTAAGGAACTTATTTTCAAACGGTTCAGGGAAAAAGACAGTTTTGTGTGTTGTAGTCACCATTTTTCTGTAAAGTTGAGGTTATTTCAAAATAAGAATTAAACTTTATAACAAACGCTGGAGAGGGTGTGGAGAAAAAGGGACTCTCCCACACTGTTGGTGGGAATGTAGATTAGTGCAGTCACTTTGGAAAATTTTATGGCAGGTCCTCAAAAAAATCCTAAAGTTAGAGCTACTGTATGATCCAGAAATCCCACTCCTGGGAGTATATCTGGAGTAAACCGTATTTCAGAAAAGATACTTGCATCCTTACATTCATAGCCACGCTATTCACAATAGCCAAGATATGGAAACAACATCCACTGGCGGAGGAATGGATGAGGAGGTAGTACATATATTACTAATGGAATAACTACTCAACCATAGAAAAGGAGACGCCATTCGCAACAATCTGCATAGACTCAGAGATGACCATGCTAAGTGAAGTCAGAAAGAGAAAAATACCATATGATACCACTTACGTGTGAAATCTAAAATATGACACGGATGGACCTACTGACAAAACAGAAACAAACTCACAGACAGAGAACAGACTTGTGATTGCCAAGGGGGAGTTTGGGAGTCGGGGATTAGCAGAGGCAAACTACTATACATAGGATGGATAAACAAGATCCTACTGTACAGCGCAGGGAACTATATTCAATATCCCATGATAAACCATAATGGAAAATATATGTAAAAGAATGGATATACGCATATAACTGAATCACTTGGCTGTACAGCAGAAATGAACACAGCATTGTAAATCAACTATACTTCAATAAAATAAGTTTTTAAAAAAGAATTAAAGTTTAAAAGGACTGGGGGGGAGGTCCTGCACTGGGCTGAGATCCGAAGCTGGAAAAAACAAGAACGCAGTTGCTCATGTTCCAGGGGAGGTCCTGGATACCGCTGCAAGGCTTGCCAAGGGGAGGCCCAAACCAGCCCAGGCCCCTCCCCCAGGCATCAGCCTCCATCCAGCTCATCGGAGGGAGAGGTCAGAGGCAAAGGGAAGATTTGGGAGCCAGGAATTCTCTGGACGATCACATACTGCTGCTTGCCTCCCACCTGCCCCAGCAGTGGGAAAGGGCTGCCAGGCCATCACAGGGTATTTTGAGGGCATGTGGCCTCGCCTCTGAGTTTGGGGCAGGTTCCTGACATCTCCCAGGGAAATCTGAAAGTCAGAGGCCAGCTGCAGCCATCTCTGCTGCAGAGAGAACTCACACCCCGAGTGGTCCAGGTATGCTGGTGGCGTTTGGCTGAATGGAGGTGAAGAGGAGGTCTCTAGAAGCAAGGGAAATGTTGCATGGCTCAGCTTTCTTGGAAGAATCCTCCCCAAGGGGACAGTGTCCTCGCTGGTGGGCACAGTGACTTCAGGAGTTGACTCCAATCGGAAGGGCATGCAGAAGCCCAGAAGAGTGGTTGTAAGGACACAGTGAGCTGAGCTCTGAGTGAACTAAGGCCAGGGGTCAGAGGGAGCGCTTGCTCAGCCCGGGTCCGAAGTCTCCAGGGCTCACATTACACGAGAGTCCTGCTCCAGGACCTAAACACAGCCCCAGCTTCCTCCCCAGCCGCTGCTCAGATGTAGATGCTTGTAACAGTCAATAATTGCTGTAACATCAGTGTGACAAACCCCTCCAGAAGTACATGGAGACAGCAACCTCTCTCCCAGGTTGGCAGGTTGGGTAGGTGGCCACTTCAGGATGCAGGCCAGCTGGGTAGGATGCAGGCCAGCTGGGTTGGCTGCAGGTTTTTGTTGGGTCTAGGCAGGCTTCTTAAGCCCAGCAGAGGGCTAATAGCTCCCTGGGCTTGTGCTTGTTAGCCCATCAAAGGAAAGAGGTGGCTGAGCAGAAACACAGGGCCCTGTCCAGAGCCTACACACTGTCACTTCCGTTGTTCAAACAAGTCACAAAATGTGTCAGTCTTCTACTGCTGTGTAACAAAGTACCATAAGCTGAGCCGCTTAAAAAACACCCATTTATTAGCTCACAGTCTGTAGGTCAGAAGCCCGGCTTGGCGTGATGGGTTCTCCTTGTGCTTCTGTGCTGTGCGACCCTATGGACTATGGCCTGCTAGGTTCGTCTGTCCATGGGATTCCTCAGGCAAGATTACTGGAGTGGGTGGCCATGCCCTCCTCCAGGGGATCTTCCCGACCCAGGATGGAAGCTGCGTCTCTCACATCTCTTGCACTGGCAAGCGGCTTCTTTTTTTTTTTTTTAATTTTTTTATTTTTTTAATTTTAAAATCTTTAATTCTTACATGCGTTCCCAAACATGAACCCCCCTCCCACCTCCCTCCCCATAACATCTCTGTGGGTCATCCCCATGCACCAGCCCCAAGCATGCTGTATCCTGCGTCAGACATAGACTGGCGATTCAATTCTTACATGATAGTATACATGATAGAATGCCATTCTCCCAAATCATCCCACCCTCTCCCTCTCCCTCTGAGTCCAAAAGTCCGTTATACATAGCTGTGTCTTTTTTCCTGTCTTGCATACAGGGTCGTCATTGCCATCTTTCTAAATTCCATATATATGTGTTAGTATACTGTATCATCCCACCCTCTCCCTCTCCCTCTGAGTCCAAAAGTCCGTTATGCACATCTGTGTCTTTTTCCCGTCTTCTGGCAAGCGGCTTCTTTACCACTAGTGCCACCTGGGAAGCCAGATGGATTCTCTGCTCAGGCTGAAATCAGGGTGTGAGCTGTTCTCATCTAGAGCCCAGATTCTCTTCCGAGCTCATTCCTACTATTGTGGTGGTAGGATCATTCCTTGAGCCCACTGAAGTCCCTACTTCCTTGCTGGCTGTCTGCCAGGGCTGCTCTCAGCTTCTGGAGGCCGCCCACATTCGTTGTCACATGGCCTCCCCGGTCCTTAATATAGCAACGTTGCAGCAAATTCATCTCATACTTTGAAACTTTCTGACTTTGCTTTCTGCTGCTGGCCAGAGAAATTGCTCTGCTTTTAAGGGGCTTATTTGAGTGGGTCGGGCCCACCTGGATAATCTCTGATTGTAAGATCAGCTGACCTGGGACTTTAGTTACGTCTGCAAAGTCCCTTCACAGCAGCACCTAGATTCGTGTTTTATTGAATAACTTGGGGTCGAGAAACCTGGAGGTTGGAGGGCATCTTTAGAATTCTGCTTACCACACAAGACCAAGTCCAACATCTGTGGGTGGGAAACCATTTGCCTCCCCAGAGAGGGAAGCGACATGTTCCCAAACCATTATCGTATCTCTCTCATGTTCCTGAAAAACCTCTAAATCCGCTCCTGTGACCACAGACAGTCTTCAGCGGCACCTGGGCAGAGCCTAAGAGAAAAGGAGGGCCCCAGGCCTGTTCCCAAGGAGCTCCATCGCTGTCCTCTTCCCAAGATGGCCCTGGACCTAGGATCTGAGCTCCACCCAGGCCCCGGGGACCCTCCTAAACCCCCTGCCTTTGGTTCCTTATCCTGTCCCACTCTGGGTGGTGGTCCAGCCTTCACTTCACTCGCTCTGTCACGGGCTCTGGGACCCCTACCCACGATGGTTGAGTGTCTGAGCTGCCTCTGTTTCCCTAGGGGTGACATGTTTTGGAAGAGTGTCTCTACCTCCTGGGACTCAGGACCCAGACTCAGTTTAACAGAGAGGGTGAGCTGACTCCCTGGGTGCTGGCTCTGAGCGTTCTCTAGTCAGCAGCCTTGGGCCTGACCAAGCAACTGAGGGGCTTTGAGAACAAGGTCACGACTTGGCAACTGAAAGCCAGTCGAGCTCCTTCCATCAAGTTTTTAACTAGAAAAATAGTGTGCCCATTTCTCTGTAATACACCTCTGGGCTTTTTTTATTATGACTTCATTTCCCCTTGTAATATTGGAACGTCTCTATAATTGTAAAAGTGTAATAGAATCTAATAGAATTTCATTTGGCGCCCGGAATGCTCCGTGCCATGGCTGCTCGTTCGAAGTGAAATAATGATGTCTAATGCCCACACACGGCTCCCCGTGACCTTATTCAATCTTGGGGCTGATCGGGAAATATATTGATTCAATTATACACTGATGACAAATGAACTCAAAGAAAGAGGAAAAAAAGGTCAGCATATATTTGAAAATGTAAATCTTAGCAATGTCTTTGGGGTTCACCCAAAAAAAAAAAAGCCATTTCAAAATGCCATTTGTGGCTAATAGTGTGGAGTTCCAGGCTCGATTAGGGAGACTCGTTGGGTGGCTGGAAAGGCATTAATGGGGCATCGCTTCTTTAGAGCAGGGATTAGGCCCAAATCTGCCCTCAGCAGCTCCTGCCTGCACAACCTCTCCCAGCACTGCGTCTTCCCCTGCAGCCAGGCCTTCCTCCCTCCCTGTCGTCCTCCTTCCTTCCCTCCTTCCCTCCGGAGAGATGGCAAGGAGACAGGGTGACAGGTCAAACCACTAGGCGTCTGGACGGAGTGAGGACAGGGAGGGTCAAGGATGGAGGGTGGTGTCCCATCAGCAGGGCGGCACAGCAGACAAACACACAATTGGGTATCAAGGGGCGAGGTGTGCCAGAGGAGCAGGGACAGAGATCCAGGGTATCAAGGGGCGAGGTGTGCCAGAGGAGGAGGGACACAGGAGGAGGAGAGATCCAGGAGGCCTGGGTCCCAGGAGTCAGGCGAGACAAGAGTTTAAAGAAGGAGGAAAAGACCAGTCATGTCAAACACTGTCAAATTCTAGAAGAAGGAGCATAAAACTCCAAGGTATTCATGGAATTTCTCTAATTAAAAAATTCTTTAATTAGGACTATCTTATGGCAGCATACATAAATATGAAGTGTACAGCTTGATGAGATTTTTTCCAAATTTATACGTCCCTGTAATCACCACCCAAATCGACATAATCGACATATAGGATATAGTCAACCCTGTGTATTCATGGCATCTGCATCCATAAATTCAAAATATTTGAGCTTTGAAAGTATTTGGGAAACAATAATTCCAGAAAGCTCCAAAAAGCAAAATTTGGTTTTGCCACACACTGACAACTATTTATGGACTACCACAGGTGGCTCAGTGGTAAAGAATTCACTTGCCAATGCAGGAGACACAGGAGATGCGGGTTCAATCCCTGGGTTGGGAAGATCCCCTGGAGGAGGGTATGACAACCCACTCCAGCAATCTTGCCTAGAGAATCTCATGGACCGAGAAGCATGGTGGGCTACAAAGTCACAAAGAGTTGGACTCAACTAAAGTGACTGAGCATGCATGGGGAAATATGCACAGATTACATACAAATACTCCATCATTTGATATAAAGGACTTGAGCATCCTTGAGTTTTGGAATCCAAGGGAGGTTCCTGGAGCCAGCACCTCGTGGATACCAAAGGACCACTATATTTCCAGTACCCAGTGGCCTTCCGACTCCTTGAAATTAATAGCCCCACATGGCCCTAGGTAAACACTGTTCTGGCATCTATCCTCATACATTAGTTTTGCCTGCCTTTGCATTTCTTGTAAATGGAATCACAAAGTATGTACTTTTCTGCGCCTGGCTTCTTTCCTTCAATTTTGTGTCAGTGAGACTCATCCATGCTGTATGCACCAGCAGTCCTTGCTTTTCACAGCAGGACTGTGAAATGAATATATAGGCTGAAACCACACGAAGTGATCTTGATAGTCGGTGGGGAACATTATAATTGCTCTGTGACTTTAAAAATTTTTAATCAAAACATTAAAAACACTCTTCCTGTTGGTTATAAATTACAAGGAAATGAAAAAATAGTAACACTAATATTTAGTACCCTGTAATTCAAAGCATTAAAAATTAAAGTGTTGTATTTTTTTGTAAAAAGAAAAGTATCAAGAGTAGTTGGAACAGTACCTGTCTCCTTCTGCTTGTGCTGTGTAACTTACAATACAGAGCAAACTGAAAGAGCTCTATTAATTTCGAGGAGTCAGGAGAAGCTGCGGGTGCTGGAAATATAGTGGCCCATTGCTATCTGTGAGGCGTTGGCTCCAGGCCCCTGTGTTTGGCAAACCGTCCTGCTGTTTTCTAAGTCTGGATCAGCTTCCAACTTTGTGCCTTTTGTGCTCTCAGTGTGGTGAAATATCTCTGAAAGTTCTTTAATTCGAAGTTTTGTGTGAGCTTCCCTGTCTCTGGGACATCTTCATCCATTCCGTCACAACCATGTTCCTCAGTTATGATAAACTCGTCCTCACTAAGTTCCTCTGGCTGCCTGTCTAAAGTCAATCCGTGGCTATGTCAGCATTCTCACAATCAGCTATCTCTTCTGTAACTCCGCTTAACATTTGATTCAGATTTCAACTCCATCATTATTGATTTTCATTTCTTTGTTGCACTTTCATCTTTGTGACTGATTCCTTCTTTCGTGTAACAGGTTTTGCAAGTGTTGGATGTATAATTTAGAGATGAGGCGGCAACACAACGATACAGCTGCCGTCTGTTCATAAAATAAACAGCAGATGCCCAGTGGCTAGTCACCCACAGACTCTCAAAGAAGTGACATGACTGGCCACAGACCATGATGTGTACCTGCTCTTTAAGTAGTGATTTGCAGACTGAAGACCGAGTAGGGAAGTTTGTGTTCTACACAGGTGCAACCATGGTAACTAAAATTTGAACCATGTTATTGTGAAACTGCATTATCTGTCTAAATTATGGTAGTTGAGATTTATGCATACTGGAGCCATGTAAAATGAAGCTTGCTTGTGTAGATATTGCTTCTTTTTCATGGCTGTATACTACTCTGCCGTGTGACTGTGTCACTATTTGCTCCTCCTTCTGTTGATGGATACTTGGGTTGTTTCCAGTTTGCCTCTATTATGAATAAAGCTGCTATGAATTTCATTGTACCTGTCTCTGAGAACATATGCACTCATTTTGGTTGGTTAAAGCTTTTTCTATCCAATTATTTCATGTGACGCCAGGCAAGTCCCCATCCTCACAGAGCTGGGGCATCTGAGCCACACCTGTAAAGAGAGAGGGTTCACAGAGTGGTAACTGGACTGATATGGGAGAAAGGACCTGAGGGATCACCTAGTTTGTTCCTTCCCCTCCTCCAGAACCATTTCACAGTTAGGAAGATAGACTCTAGGTCCAGAGAGACTTCCCTGAGATCACACAGAGTGAGATCTCTGGGGCCCTCTCACCTGCCCTCTATGAAACCTGCCTGCCCTGTGGAGGGTTACCCTCAAGGGTCAGTCGTCCTGGTTATGGGGCTAGAGCGTGCCTTATACTGGGACTAGTGGGGTTTCCCCCTCCCTCTCTCTCTACAGGAAAACAACTCCACCCCATCTACATGACACTGAGGTCAAATCAGGTGTGTGGGGCTGGGAGGCTGGAAAAACTGAAACCTTCCCTTCTCCTGATACTCCAGAAGTTCTCAGTAAAAGCTCAGCAGGCCTGGCTGCCCCATTTAATTTTCATAATTAGCTGACAGCTCATTAGCAGCTCATTAGAAGCCCTGGAAATGCAGTGACAGTAACAAATTCGGTGCAACCAGGCAGTCTGGGGGTGTCCCCAGGGGCCTGACCCACACTGGGCTTGTGGGTACCGGGAATGGGGTAGGGGGCAGGAAGCTACTGGGAATGAGCTCAGCTTCTATGCCCATGTCTGAATCCTCAGAGCCTGAATCCTAGTCCTTGGATCCCATTAAAACATGCCCCCCTCCAACCACCTGCCCACTGCCACTTTCCAGCCCCACCTCCAGCTGCAGGACACTCAGCTACCCTCCTGTGGGCTTCTCTCCCTTGAGGACCAGGTAGGAGGAGGCAGGCTGGCTCCAAGACAAGGTAGGGTACTCCAAAGCCTCTAGGGAGTCCCAGAGAGCCCAGATTCTCTGCCCAGCACTGGGTACCAGGCTGTGCCCGGAGACCTGAGTGCCCCTCTGTCCGCTCACTGCATGCTGGGGTGCATGCACTCCAAACTCTTCTCCACTTGTCCCTCCCACTCTTGTCAAAGCTCTGTCTGTCTGTCTGAATCTATTCCCATGCCTTCAACATTCATTAGGCACCTATGATTTGCCTGTTCTGTGCTAAGTCAGAAGTAGCTACAAAGAGCTAGGTTACACCAAGTCCTGAAGTAAAGGACTCACGACACAGCGGAAAGGAGAGGAGTAAACAGACATCACAGGCCTATGGAAAAGGTTGGGTAAAGGATGGAGTAGAAACTGCAGACATCTCAGAAGAGAGGACGCCAGGACTCCAGGGGTTGGACCTGTCAGCGGAGGCTTCCTGGAGGAGGTAGTATCTTGAAGGAGGAGCAGGGGTTTGTGGTCTGTTTATCCTCCAAAGCATCACCTCTGCACCTTCATTCTTCTCACTGTAGCCCAGGCCCCCCTCCTTATAGCTGAGCCCCTCCACCTCAGGGCCTCAGACCCACCGAAGGCTCCGGGAGCAGAGGACAGAGACTGGGAATGGAGACACCCCCACAGGAGACAGCTAGAGCCTGGAGGGGCCAGGGAGAGACATAGCGACTTCTAGGGAGGGGATAGGAGAAGGAAAGAACAGGACATAGGGGTGGGCAGGCATGCAGGAGGGGAGAGGAAAGTCAGAGGGGAAGGGCCCAGGCAGTCCCAGACTCCTTCAGCCCACTGACCTTGGAAAAGTCACTTCCCTCCCCTGGATTTCAGTTCTGTCTTTCTATCACACTCCATGGGAACCATGCAAGGTCAGACCTCACCAAGGACTGGGTGCCTGGTGTGGCCACCAAAGGTCAGGGCGTTGCAAGGCCAGCCTGGCTCCCAAACCTGAGCTCCCGGCTCCACCTCAGGGTGGCTGTACGTCTGCCACTGGGATCGATGGGAAGCCATTATCATCGCCACATTTTAATGACACCAATTAATTCCCCATCTGTGGGTCCCCTGCTGCCTTCAGCGCTGAAGGTTAAAAGGAGGGGCACCGGCTCAGTGTGGCTCTTCCCCGGGATGACAGTTACAGGCCGGTCTGTGTGATGTGTGTGTACCACTGTGTGTGTTCATTATCCTTGTGCTGCCTGTATGTAAAGGCAATGCTCATTGTTACTGGTTTATGTGTGTACCCGTGTGTACTCTGTATGTGTCATGTGTATACACAATGTGTGTACAAGTCTACATTTTTATGTATGTGTAAAGTATATGCGTCCTTATATGCATACAAAGTGTGTACATAAAAATTATGCCTCTATATGTTTGTACACAATGTAGGGCTTATCGGTGTGCACTGTGTGTGTGTGAAGGTTCTGTGTGTGAGTCCTATGCCAAGGAACAGTGAGGACACAGAGAATTTGCATCTCTGTGGGAGTACCTTCTGTGTGTGCCTGCGTCATTGTATACACACCTGTGGATGTGTGCTCACTTGTGCATTCGTGTGCTGACCGTGTGGAGCCCTGACCAGCAGATCCTGCTTGCTGCAGTGGTGTGGATAGGCAGGGGTAGAGGCTCCTCTTGGCTTCCTTGGGGCTGGGTTCTGCCCTTGAGCCCAGAGGTCTAACGGTAGGTCTTGTGCTCTGACATGGACCTGAGGCTGCCTGACCTTCGTGTGTATCTCAAAGGATAAATAGGAGTTCACCAAGCAAATGGAGTGGTAGAGAGGGAAGGGGGTTCCTAAATGTTCTAAGGGTGAATCATACATTCATATATCTTTACAGAAACCCTGTGGAGTGGGCATCATCCTTAGTTCCATTTGAAAGATGAGGAAAATGAGGCACAGAGGTGTCATCCAAAGACACATAGCTTGAAAGTGGTAAATCAGGATTTGAACAGACACCCACACTGGCTCATATACGCATTGCACATGTAGACAAGGCAATGGACACACGCTCATGATCACACAGGCATGCTGGGCACACACTTGTGCACCCACACACATGTACACACCCACACCCAGGCTGTGTGCAGTGTCCCCAACTGTCCACGGTGACCCAGACCAGAGCTCTAGCCCAGCCCTGGCTTTGTTGGGGGTGGGCACCTAGGGGGAGGAAGGCGGTGAGCATGAGATGAAGGAGGACCAGAGGGAAGTGCCCGGGGGGTGGTCTTCACCTTGTAACCCCACCCCTGCAGCCCAAGAACAGAGGGTAGGGTCCTCCCCATGCAGCACCTAAACAAGCACGCATGCTCCACAGACCCCAGCATAGCTCACTTTTTCCATCAGCCTTGGGGGAGGAACACTGCCACCCTGTCCCTGCCCAAGCCTGTGGAAAAGATTCTCTGGGAAATGGGAGACCCCCATTCCCAGATGCCATTCCCCACAAGCCTCACACGTCCCCAGTCTCCTGCAGGGCCAGAAGTCATCTAGGTTTAATAAGAAAAAGACCTAAAAGCTGCTGCCTGCCCGGTGCATGGATGCTGCCTCTGGCCCAAGGAGGCTCCCTGAGGGCCAGGCTGTCCCTGATGTGCTCCCCAAGGTCAAGCAGTGCTCCGGCCACACCCTAATCCCCCAGAAGTCACCGAAGGGTAGGCTGCCCTGCCCTGTCTGTGCCAGAAAGCCTGCTTGCCGTCCCTCCCCTGGGCTCTCCTCTCTTCTTAATTAACAGAAAGCCATTGTGAATACTAAAGAAGAAATTAGCACCTGTCAGTCATTTCTGGTGTTTATAGATTTCTCAATCCCTCTTTAATTAACCCCTCCAGTTCCAAAGCCCAGCCTCTCCTTGGATGGGAGACTGGCCCCTGCCCTCAAGGAGCCTAGGTCTTGATTCCCTGTTTAACAGCAGCTTCCCATTCATCTTAGGCCCCAAGGGAGGGCCCCAGCCACCCCAAGATGTCTGGCAGTCTGATCGAGACATGAAATATACATGCCCTTCCACCTCCCAATCCATATCTGGGAATTGATAGAAAGGAGCTGATCACACAAATGAGCACCTTCACAGTACTGACGGTCACAGCCAAAGTCGCAACCAGCTGAGGTCCATGGGGGAGGGAGGGCTTCTTATGGGGACAACAGTTCTGCTGGGCAGTGACATAAATCTGTAGTTACTGCCATGGAAAATGTCCGTTATACACTGTTTTGGCAAAGCCGTAGGTTACTAAAATGCATTTATAATATGACATTTACATAAAATCATATTTGTTGAGAGCAAGAGAAAGGAAAAAAGTCTCAAGAGATGGATGTTTTAAAGCACCCAAAATGTTAACAGTTATTATTTCTCAGTGGTGAAATCTCAGGTGGTTTTTTTAACTTTCTTTTTTTTTTTTTCCATTTCTTTGTGGTGTTTATATTTATATGTGCTGTGCTGTGCTAAGTCACTTCAGTTGTGTCCGACTCTTTGCTACCCTATGGACTGTAGCCCGCCAGGTTCCTCTGTCCATGGGATTCTCACTGAAGTGGTTTCCATTTCCTGTTCCAGGGAATCTTCCCAACCCAGGGATGGAACCAGTGTCTCTTATGGCTCCTGCCTCTGCAGGAGGGTTCTTCACCATTAGAGCCACCTGGGAAGCTCACTGTGTGTATTCAAATCAGAAAGTCCAGCTAAGATACACTGATGTGATGGAGGGCGCTGAAAGGCTGAAGAGAGACAGGTGCTTGGTGCCCCAGGGGTAGCTGGAGAGGCTGGTAGGACTTTTTCCCTTTTTCTTTCTTTTTTTATTAAAGGATCTTTTAACCTAAGAGCACTTGGGAAGAGCCTGCAGGGGGCAGGGGAGCTGAGCAAGTCTGCCAGAGGAAACTGCTTCTTAATTTGTGAGGAAAGCAAGACTATTTGGGGTAGAGGGTGGGATGGGTGAGGGGAGGGTTCTCGAGGAGGGGAGGGAATCGCCTGCTGGTATAGCTTCTCTTTTCCTGCCCCTCCAGCAGGGGAGAGTGCAGCTGGCTTGTGGGGAAGAGAAAGCCCTGGGACTGGAGCTCCCAGACTTCGGTTTCCATTCACTGGACCTCAGTTACTTAGTTTGAAAACTCTGAAATCCCAGAGCATGGCGACTCCTTAGATCCTGGCCCAGCAAGTCCCCAGGACTTAGTGAGAAGCACTCAAAGGGTTCAGGTCAAGGCTGGTCCACCTTACTCTGAGGGCCTTGTCAAGGGTCATGTAGGCCTGAGAGATGGGAGGTTTTTTTTTTTTTTTTAATGTGTGTAATGAAGTTTTATTAAAGTATAAAGGAGATAGAGAAAGCTTGTGACATGAGATGGGAGTTTTAACCTCAGAGCCAAGGAGTGTCTTGGGCACACTTCCAGACCAAGTGCTCAATCCTGTGTGTCTGTTTTCTTTAAAGAGGACTCAGAGGCCAGGGTGGAGGGCCCCAAACAGAGGCAGGTGTCTGTTATCTCTGAATTCCTGACTCAAGGCCCCTCAGCTTTAAGAACCGAACAGCCCACAGGCTCCAGCTGTATCTGCCGCCAGAGAAGTCAGGAGGAGGCCTGCCAAGGCCCCCTGCTCCTCCTGTAGGCCACATCTGAGGTTGGAGGTGTCTTGGGGATTCTTGGAACAGAGTTAAGGGGGAAAAACCCATTCAGGCCCAAAGCATCAAAAGCTGAGAGTTTATACAACTCTTTGGTGCTTTCTCCAAGTGAAGAAAATCACTTTCCCCCTTTTTCCTTAAGGGAAAAACACAGGGCAACACTGGGCCAAAATTCCCCATTCCTGCAGCCAAAGTACTGCATACAGCCCTTCCAGGTGGGCCCTCACAGGGGTAAAGGCAACATCCTGGATCTCTGGTCAAAAAATTAACTGCTGGAGGTACATGCAAAGGTGTTCAACATCATGAATCTTCAGGGAAATGCAAACCAAAGCCACAATCAGATATCTCCTCACATGGGTCAGACTGGCTATCATCAACAAAGAACACAAATAACAAATTGCTGGCAAGGATGTGGAGAGAAGGCAAACCTAGCACACTAGGTGGGGCTGTAAACTGGTGCAGCCATTGTGGCAAACAATATGGAAATTAAAAAAAAACCAGAACTACGATGTGCATGTGCAGTCGTGCCCAACTCTGAGACCCCATGGACTGTTGCTTGCCAGGCTCTTCTGTCCATGGAATTTTCCAGGCAACAGTACTAGAGTGGGTTGCCATCTTTTCAACCTAGGGATTGAACTTGTATGACCCAGCAATTCTACTCCTGTGTCTGCGTGTGTATACACTGATACGTAATTAATATGATTGTAATTTCAAAAGATACATACACCCCGATGTCCATACCAGCATTATTTATAATTGCCAAGATATAGAAACAACTAAACATCCATCAACAGATGGATAAAGATGATATGCATTCATGTACAATGGAAAACTACTCAGCCATAAAGAAGAATGAAACTTTGCCATTTGCATGGATGGACTTACAGGGCATTTTGCTAAGTGAAATAAATTACACAGAGAAAGACAAATACTGTATGATATCATTTAATGTAAAGTTTAAAAAATACAAGCTAGTGACTTTAACTTTTTTTTTTTTTTTACTTTATTTTACTTTACAATACTGTATTGGTTTTGCCATACATTGACATGAATCCACCATGGGTGTATACAAGCTCCCAATCCTGATTCCCCCTCCCACCTCCCACCCCATATCATCTCTCTGGATCATCCCCATGCACCAGCCCCAAGCATCCTGTATCCTGTATTGAACATAGACTGGCACTTCGTTTCTTACATGATAGTACACATGTTTCAATGCCATTCTCCCAAATCATCCCACCCTCTCCCTCTCCCTCAGAGTCCAAAAGTCCATTCTATACATCTGTGTCTCTTTTGCTGTCTCGCATACAGGGTCATCATTACCATCTTTCTAAATTCCGTATATATGTGTCAGTATACTGTATTGGTGTTTTTCTTTCTGGCTTACTTCACTCTGTATAATCGGCTCCAGTTTCATCCATCTCATTAGAACTGATTCAAACGTATTCTTTTTAATGGCCGAGTAATATTCCATTGTGTATATGTACCACAGCTTTCTTATCCATTCATCTGCTGATGGACATCTAGGTTGTTTCCATGTCCTGGCTATTATAAACAGTGCTGCGATGAACATTGGGGTACATGTGTCTCTTTCAATTCTGGTTTCCTCAGTGTGTATGCCCAGCAGTGGGATTGCTGGGTCATAAGGCAGCTCTATTTGCAATTTTTTAAGGAATCTCCACACTGTTTTCCATAGTGGCTGTACTAGTTTGCATTCCCACCAACAGTGTAAGAGGGTTCCCTTTTCTCCACATCCTCTACAGCATTAATTGCTTGTAGACTTTAACTTTTAAAAAAGCAGCAGATTCACAGATATAGAAGGCAAACCAGTGGTTACCAGTAGTGAGAGGGAAGCAGGGACAGGCAATCTAAGTGTAGGAGATTAAGAGGTACATACTCTTAAGGTATAAAATGAGCTATAAGAGTATATTGCACAAAATGGGGAATGTGACCAACATTTTATATTATAAATGGAGTATGTTAAAAGTGTTAGTCACTCAGTCATGTCCAACTCTTTGCGACCCCATGGCCCATAGCCTGCCAGGCTCCTCTGTCTATGGAATTCTCCAGCCAAGAATACTGGAATGGGTAGCCATTCCCTTCTCCAGGGAATCTTCCCAACCCAGGGATCAAACCCGGGTCTCCCAAATTGCAGGCAAATTCTTTACCATCTGAGGCACCAGGGAAGCCCAAATGGACTGTAACCTTAAAAAATTATGAACCACATTATTGTACACCTGTAACTCATATAATTTTGTATGGCAACTATACTTCAATAAAAAGTTAATTGCTGGAGTTGAAGGTGGAGGAAACAAGGTAGCTCATGTGAAAATTGGACCTGGAGAAGGATCCGAGGAGTTCCGGGCACGTATGCTGTGACCACAGGCATCTAGTGCAAGAGCACACCGAGTCACAGGGAGTGGCCAGGAGGTCTGGTTCTGCCCCACTGCTCAGCCGTGGCTTCAGTGATGCGCTCAGTTTCAAGGCCATGTTTTCAGAGGCTTTGACACCTGGGTGGTTCAGAGTGGGATGAACAGGAGGGTCATGGGTCTGGAGACCAGGAACTGGGACGAGGAGAGGAATGGGGTTATTTGCCGTGAAACAAAGCCAGGGGCATGGCTGATACTGTCAGATCTCTGTCAGGCTGATGGGGCCGGGGACAGGCCATGGGGCAGTGTAATGTATTGAATAATGCCCTCCCCCAACTTCCCGCAATTCATGTCTACCTGGAGCCTCAGAATGTGACCCATTTGGAAATAGGGAGGGTCTTTGTGATGTTAATTAGTGAAAGCTCTCTCAATTAAATCATAGCCCTAGATCCTATAAGAGGGGAGGACTCGCAGGCTCAGGAGGTCAAGGGAAGATGGAGGCAGAGACTGGGGTGATGCTGCCACAAGTCAAGGAACGCCAGGAGCCACCAGAGGCTGGAAGAGGCAAGGGAGGGGCTTCCTCTAGAGGCTTCAGAGAGAGCACAGACCTGCCAACACCTTGTTGTGGACTCCTGGCTTCCTGAACTGTGAGAGTAAATTCCATTGTTTTAAGCTACTGACTTTAATTTTTTCAGCTGCTCTAGGAAACTGACACAAGGAGAAAGGATGAAGGAAGCTTTCAGAGTAATATGTTTTCTAATCGCAGGAATCACACAGAAAGAGCAGATTGTCCTGTAAGGTAATGAGCTCCCTGTGGCTGTAAGCGCTCAGGCCAAGTTCTGTGAATATCATCAGACCATTGTAGGGATGGAGGAGCCCCACTCTGGAAAGGGAAGGGCTTCCAGGGATCCAAGTGACTTATTTAGCTCAAGATCAAGTGTTTCTGATCTGGGCTGACCCTGGCTCGACAAAGTGTGTGGGGCCCAAGGAGGGAAAGCTTGCCACGTGCTTGACTTTCTCACCACAGCTGAGCTCCAGCATGAGCAGCAGACACCCTAGTCGGTCAGAAAAGCCTTGCAACTTTGTCTCCCAACTAGAAACTAGGGGAAATGTGGGCACTTGGAAGAGGGATCTGGGGACAGTGTGCCCTTGAGGTTTGAGCACTGGGGCTTGAGTTCTGCTTTTCACATAGCCTGGTCGCTGGCAATCCCACAGGCCAGGTGAAGGGGTGGGGCTGGTCTTGTACCCATGGTCTGCATGTCTCAGACAAGCTGCCACCTCCCCAGGGGCACCAACCTGCACTCAGGGTCACCCATTGCAGGCCATTATGATGACCTCTCACAGCCAAGACACACCTTCACTTCTAAAACTTTCCTCTAGAAGAGGCACCCCAAGATCACGTCCAAAGGAATTCACCCTGGTAGCTGCAGAGAGCATGCAGGCCAATGGCCAGAAAGGTAGAGACAAGCTCAGCCTGGGCACTGGCCTCTCCAAGGGCTCAGGGGCCCTCTCACTGGCCATTCACTCTGGGGAGCCCTGCTCAAGCCTCAGGAAGATGAGGGCTAGCCTGGAGGCACCCATGAGGGCTCACTGTGAACCTGAAGGTCAGCCGGAAAGATGGCTCTGGAGCAGGGGGTTTGCATAGTAAGTGGTTCCGCCAGCTGCAGAGTCCATGAGCTCCCCCAGATCCCCCCAGGCAGGCCCAAGTCTGAGGGCCTCCACTGACCATGGCTGGGCCCTTGGCTTGGATGACTGGGCTCCATGCCATGTGGTCTCTTTGTCTCCAGGAGGCTAATCTGGGTTGATGGGAAGGTAGAGGAGCAAGAGTGAGAGTGGAAGCACCTGAGGCCTCTGGAAGCTTCAGCTCAGAAACAGCATGAGTCACTTCTGCTGCCTTTGCCCCGTTGGAGCAAGTCACCGGCCAGCCCGGACTCAGGGAGGGGAGATAGACTGTACAACCACATGGCGAGGGTGTGGCTACCATGTGGAGAGCCCAGCCACATGTGGATGTGGAGGAAACTTCCCAGGTGACGGTAAGACATCCCAGTGCCACTCTACTGGAAACCCTGAGGATAACGGCTCAGGGCCAGGGTGGGGGGAGGGGCAGTGCCCTGCAGAGGATGTCAGTGACAGTGTGAGGGCCCAACTGAGGCCAGGCGTGGTTGGGGAGAATATGAGGGAAGAAAGGCAGGAACCAGGCAGGAGGCAGCCTTGCCGCAGGGAGCCCAGGACGGTCTCAGCTCGAAGCACCAGCAGGTCACACTGGCTCCACTGCCACTGGGGCAGACTCTATTTGCAGGCGGCTCATCCTAGCAACAGAGACCCACGCAGCAGGAAGCAGGGCCCAGGGCCCCTGGAAAAGCTCAACTGTCCTGAGCTGCAAGAGCCCCAGGTGCCTCCATCCTGGGCACAGCCTGGGTCTCCTGCCTCTCAGTAGTTCCCAAGAGGAGATGTGCCTGCAGCCTCGGGAGCCCAGGGTTCTCATCCTCCTGTCACCAGGCCCAGCAGGCAGGCCCTTTCCTGACTCTTGCTAAGTGACTTCAGTCGTGTCCAACTCTTTGAGACTCTGTGGACTGTACCCGCCAGGCTCCTCTGTCCATGGAATTCTCCAGGCAAGAATACTGGAATGGGTTGCCATGACCTTCTCCAAGGGATCTTCCCAACCCAGGGATGGAGCCTGCATGCCTCCTGCATTGATAGGTGGGCTCTTTACCACTAGCGCCACCTGGCCACAAGTAATATGCAGTTCTGTTTCTCCCCGCCTCCCATCTTTCTTCATCCTGGGCCTCCTTAACAACACCAAGAGTTGCAAGCTTCTGAGGTGTTAACGCTAATACTCACGTGTGCCTCCTGATCTCACTCAGCTGAGCTCCCAGCTGCCTCAGACTCCAGTTGCATGGCCTGTGGGAGGATTCTAGAGTCCTCTCCAAGTTCCAGGGGCTTCCTGTGCTTCTCTCTGCCTCTGGGCTCCCACCACCCCTTACACTGCCCTAGACCCACCCGAACCCACCTCAGGGGCAGTCAGAGCCCAGAGCTTGCCCCGTCTCTGGCTCCATCCCATCCCCGAGCACTCAGGCACTTTGCAAGTTGGGAGGAAGTGGAGATCAATAGAGGCAGGGGACTGACTTAGTCCGCTAGGGCTGCCATGATGAAATAACACAGACCATGTGGCCCAAACAACAGAAATATATTTTCTTACAGTTCCAGAGACTGGGAAGTTCAAGATCGAGGTCCAGCAGGATCAGCTTCTGGTGAGGGCCCTCTTCCCAGCTTGCAGATAGCCACCTTCTCACTGAGTCCTCACGCAACAGGGAGACAGAGGGAACTCTCCCATGTCTCTTCCTATAAGGACCCTACTCCCATTGGATCAGGGCCCCCATATGACCTCATTCAATCTAATTACCTCCCTCCAGACCCTATGTCTAAATATAGTCACACTGGAGATTGATATGAACTGGAGGGAAGATACAATTCAGTCCATAACAGGGGTGTTGATACAGACAGGTTAGGTTGCAAATGAAAGATTTCCACCATCTGGTGCTCCTCTCTCACTTCCTCTCCCAGAGCAACGGATTTGCCTCCCCCACCCATCACTCCCTCAACCTTTCCACTCAATTCAGCCCCAGGACCCACCGAGGGATATTTTGCCAACGAGTATGATTTCCTTCCCAGGAGGACTTTCATGAATCACGTTTTCCCAATAATGAAACCTAAATGAAATGTCTTAGTGTGTTTCCAGAGTCTGCAGAGGATCCTGCAGCCCATCCCCCTAGAGCCTGGCCACACCTGAACGCACTTGCAGGATTTGAAGAAAGCTGTCCCGAGTGGCTGTGGTTTTAATTAGCTGCTATTCTTCCCTTTTAACTACAGACTACTAATAATTTAGCTTGCTTCATCATTATCCATTTAGTGGCTTGTCAGTTAACCGTACAATGGGCGAGGACGCATAGTTGCAACAACAGGGTTTCCAACATATAACTTCCCACCACCTAGCACTGGAGATGGGCATTCATGCTGGTGCAAAAGTGGAACATTTCTGTCCTGTGCCTACCTTGGAGGTGCATGTTACTAACCCTCAACCCCACTGCTGAAAGAAACTCATTACTGGTGATGAACTCCTACAGTTTGTATTACTTAAGTAACTGATGATACACCATCAAGGTAAGAATAGCACAACTATTGCCTGATTTTCAAGTTCTCAGATAACTGTTTTATAATGCATTTAAGCTTAATATTCATCAACAGTAAATATGCCATTCATACATACTGCCAGCAGCCAGTAAGTTGCAGCCATACTGCAGCTTACTCGAGAATTCTTTTTCCCTAGGAAAAAGAAGCAGGTTGGGTGAGCCTTGGGAGGGAAATTCAGCACAGAGAACACAGCACATTCCCTGGGCACTCGGGCCACCGAGATTTCCAGACACTTGCGCCCCCTTGCTTCCTTCCTGAGCCTATAGAAGTTCCCAGAGATGCCCCAGGGAAATGAGCAGTATTAGCGTTTTGGTTCCAACCCAGGCATCACTGAGTGGCACCCAGCTGGGGCAGGGTTCTTGGGAACTTGAGTCTTGGCTAAGTCTCAGGCACCTGGGTCCTGGGCCGGAGGGGCAGACAGTGAATGTGAGTCATTTAAGTCTGTCATCTGTGCAGCTAAAATCCATTTCCTGTGAGTCAGAGGGTGCACACGACTGTGTTGGGTGCTGGTGGTGGC
Organism: Budorcas taxicolor; assembly: GCF_023091745.1. Taxonomy (NCBI): domain Eukaryota; kingdom Metazoa; phylum Chordata; class Mammalia; order Artiodactyla; family Bovidae; genus Budorcas; species Budorcas taxicolor. The sequence goes on along the minus strand of NC_068924.1, from coordinate 43,579,238 downwards.
GGTGCTGGGGGTCGTTATGTAAAGCCTTGAGCCGGAGCCGGAAGGCAGGGCGTTGAGGCAGAGCTGGGCGCTCCTTTCTCCTGGCCACCTGGGTGGTGCCCCTGTCATTAGCTGGGATCTCTGCCACTGGATGAGGTCTGCACTAACACACTGGCTCCTACAGTCCCTGAAGTTTCCAACACTCTGCCCGGGCAGGAAAGGTTCCTCCATGGCAGAATCGGAAGCTGTCCTCCCAGCATCTGTTCTCCCTCCTTGGTATCCCATGTCCCACGGAAGATGATCCATCATCAGAATCAGTGACCTGACTGTGCCCTTTTGCACCCTGTAAAATCCTCCATTTTCCTTCAACCATGTCAAAGATAAAGCAAAACCTGGAAGCTGGAGATGGTGTCCACTTGACCAAGTGCATGCTTCCTCAGTTGCTTCAGTTGTGTCCGACTCTTTGCAACCCTATAAACCATAGTCCACCAGGTTCCTCTGTCCATGGGATTCTCCAGGCAAGAATACTGGAGTGGGTTGCCATGCCCTTCTCCAGGGGATCATCCTGACCCAGAGACTGAACCTGTGTCTCTTCTGTCTCCTGCACTGGCAGGTGGGTTCTTTACCACTAGTGCCAAATGGCCAGTAAATGCTGGTCACATTACCGGGGTGGGAGGGAGCAGCAAACAGTCCCCAGCCGTGGATCACTGCCAATGTCCTGTTGCCAAGACGGGAATGCTGCAGAATTCTCAGTCTTCTCCCCCGCTCTGAAACAAATCCCCCTAAAAACATTCACTCTCATTTTAAATCTCTTAACAAAGGCAGTGCTGGGGACCAGGGCATGCTTGATCAAGGGTCTTCCAAGAAACTCAGGTCGGCTGAAGTCTCCCGCTGCTCCCTCCCCCTCAACATAGCTGAGGGTTGGGCTCCTGCTACTGCCTCATAGGGAAGGAGGAGGGAAGCTGCTAGGTGAGGAGCTATTGGAGCCTCTGCCTTCCATGTATCTGGAAGGGACATTCTTCAGGAGACATCCTGAATGAATGAAGAGTCCTGAGAGGCCACCTAGCACCCAGCTCCCACTCCCAGCTGGACCCCAGCCTGGCTTCTGGTCCAGGGGCCACTGAGCTGTCAGAGCTGAGCCTTGCCATTCAGAGAGGGGTTGGCCACATCCTACCCTTGTCACCCTAGAGATGCCTTTTTATTTCTTTTATGGGCTCTGTGCTTTGAAAGATTCAGGTTATGCATGCGGCCAGAGCCATTCATCATAGGCAGAGATGCTCTTCCCGTTATGTAACAGCCCGCAAATCCCATCACTTACTCTGGGGCCCAGATACGAAGTAGAACTATCGTGTATCAGGATTAGCTTGAGAGCCCCAAGGTCTGGGAGTGGGGCCAGGGAAGGCCTGAGAGGTCTCTGAGGGCCCTCCCACCACGTTCCTCTCTGCATTTCCTCCCTTGCATGTGCCACTCCTCCCACAGACCCTACCCCACCCCGCCCAGCATGTCACATCTCAGGCACCTCAGCACTTGTTCCCACCCACTCCACAAGGCTGAGTCCATAGCAAGCAAGGGCTACGTGAGGGAGCATCCAGGCTGCTCTGTCCCACCACATCCAGGTGGGACACCTATGATTTGGGCCTTGCTCTCATCGCTGTGAAAACATGGCATCTTGATGGGCAGGCTGCTGCCATGGCCTTTGGCTCCCAGGAGTTTCCCAGAAGGTGTGGAAGTAGAAGTCCTGAAGATAAAAGTGAGGGGCAAGGGGCTCAGGATTTATGCCCTGGTTTCAAGGGTCACGTCTAAGCCTTTGCTTGCAGGCAAAAAGCAGCATGTGAACAAGCACACGGGTGAGCAGTTCCGGGAGTTCTCACGGAGGGCTGGGCAGGCAATCCTCTGACAAAGTCTCAGATCCTGCAGGTAACATGGAGCAAGGGTGCAGAGCCACTTCATTTAGGCATGGGATGTGCCTGTGTCCCCGAGGCTGAGGGACATTAGGTGATGGTGATGCAGAGGATGCCCTGTGGTCATCCCGTTGGGAGGGCCTGGGACAGGTCCCTTCCGAGACTGCCAAGCCTCTCCTGCCTCTCAGTGCCAGCCAGCAGTAGTGAAGCCACTAATGCATCCTCTGGCAAACAGGCTGTGGTTCAGTTTGGGCCTTCTTCCCTCTCCATATAACCCAGTGGACAATTAGAAAACAGATACTTAAGGAAAATGAGTGTCTTCCTGGGTAATCTCAGGGAAATCTGAGCCTTCTGTGCCTCAGACTCAACCCAGGCTCGCTCTCCGTCACTCCTCACTGGCAGCACCCTGGAAACGGGCTCATCTGTGGTCACCGAGAGTCTGCCACAAGGACATCGATGGGGAAATAAACGTGCTTTACGGACACATCGTCATTAGAGGCTATCCTAGTAAACTTGAACCAGAGTGCCCACAAATCCTTGCTAAAAGGAACATGATGAGTAACAGGGGCTCGGTGTCCAGATGACTGGGAGTGGTGGCCACACTTGGAGGCCTGGGTTCATTTGGATGAACTAGAATGAAGGGCCAAAACACATGTCATATGAGGCAGCGCCCAAAAGAAGTGAAGACACACTAGAGAACGCTCACAGGGCTGTGGGGGTACACCTTCAATTCTTCAGAGGCCATTACGTGGCGGAAGCAACAGACTTTAAATAGTTACCAGGTGGTGAGTCAGGAGCGGGTGTCGGTTAATATGAAGATTTCTCTAGTCCTGGTGTTTCCACAGTGGAATTCATCTGTCCTGGAAGGTGGGGAGCCCCACATTTCAGGGAGCTCATCATCAGAGGCTGTGGGTGGGGTTCTTCCCCTGGGGGATTGTTGGGCAGAAGAAACAGTGTAGATGGTCCATGATTCTACAGATCTGGGCTTCAGGAAAGTATGACCCATCCTTTTCTGGTTTACTGCTGATGGGCAGCTATGGAAGTATGATTTAGCTATTGAGGACATGTTACCTATCACTATTCAGATTCGATTAATCAACCTTATAAGGAGGTTTGGCCATATCTCCCAGGGATACTTCTCCCAGTGGCATTTCGTGTCCACTCCATTCTTATTCCTGTTCTTGTTCTTTTTCTCGCCAACACATTGTCACTGTCCAGTTCTTGAGAGAGGGAGACAGTCTGCTGGGTGATGGTGCCTGGAATCCTGAGTTATTGGGCCTCTGGGTTCTGTGAGTTCTGTTCAGTGTGTAAAAGCCCTTGTGCAAAACTATTAACCCTGAGTCTCTCTTCACATGCTTTCTCTCCTCTAGGCTGTTTTCTCCTCTTTCCATCCACCTTGATCCACTCCAGCCTTCAAGTCCATCTCAACCAGCCATTTCTGCTTCAAGGTCTGATGGCATATCAACTTATTAATAGTATGCAGGTGGAGCTCTTCATTCTGCTGCCATCCCTGGCCTGGTGTTCCTCAGTGAGTGAAACCACCGTAGGTCTGGTTACTGAAGCCAAAAGTCATTCTTGGCCCCCTGCCCCTTCTCCTTCACCCTTGGATCCAACCATCACTGGATCCCATCAATTCTGTCTCCAAAACATGTTTCATGTCCACCTACTTCTCTCCATCTTCTCTGCCGCCCTCTTACTCAGTGTCCTCTCACCAGGCTCCAGTCTCTGGCTCTACCTGAGTCATTTGTTACAGGGAAGGTGCAGACATCCTTGAATCAGTTTCCATCCCCCAGCTGAACACATGATCATTTTCTGCTGTGCTGAGAATAAATAGGTTCCTTGCTGTGGCCCCTGAGGTCCTGTAGTACCTGGCCCTGTCTCTCCCTCACCCCTGTTGTGTCTGGCCTTTGGACCTGGGTTCCAGGACTTTCCTGTTCACTCTGCCTAAAGCATTCTTCCCGTTAGCCTTTAAGTATCCTCAGGAGGATTTTAGGACAAGGGTCCTATCCTGTTATTCTCTATTTACATTGCTCTATTTCCTTTATTGCTTTAATCATAACTATTCTGCTATTTGTATAGGTCTCAATCATCTTTCCCTCCCTCCTGCAAGACTGCAGGTTCCTTAAGGGCAATGACTTTGACTGTCTCTTACATCATTTTCTGTCCAGTGCCTGTCACAATGCCCAGCACAGAGTAGCTGCTCAATAAATACTTCTTGGAAGAAGGACTGAGTCTCTCAATCCAATTCTACTGAGTTCTTTGTGCAACTCCTGGTCCTTCACCCTGGTGCTGCAAGAGTGTGCACTGGTCACCTGGAGGAAAAAGGAGTGGGCAGTGAGTGGTCAGACTGCTGTTCCCCTCCAGGCAAGCAGAGGGCACTGCAGGCAAGACATCACTGCCGAGAATGAGTAAGGGGGTGGGGGAGCCGACAATGGTTCACGGTCAGGGGCTGTATGAAAAAGAAACAGTGAAGAGGGAGAGGGTGTCTGTTTACTTATGGCTGATTCATGTTGATGTGTGGCAGAAACCAACACAATATTGTAAACCAATTATCTTCTCATTAAAAATAAATTAATAAAAAATATATAAAACTAAAAAAACAGTGAGCCAAAAGTTGGTATAAAACTCAAGTGATTGAACAACTAAATTCTATACTGATGCAAGGATGGATGTCAAGCTACGACCAGGTAACTGTTTCTAGAGGCAAAACAACTCTTGTGAAAACATTACCCATTTCAAGGGGCTTTGGGATCTTCTCCATTCATTAGAAGCCTTTTCTATTCTACCAAATTTCCAAAACAGCAATGAGGACCCTATGTAGGAACTCCCTCTCCTCCAGTGACCTGTGGCAGGAAGCAGACTGAGGGATGGATGGCAGCAGGTGGGGGCAGGAGGAACCATCCTTGGCTTCCGGCCTTCATTCCAGAGCAGACAGTTGCCCTGTCCTATACTACAGAAGGGCCCAAGCCTTCAGAAACAGCCTGTGCTCCTTGAACCAGGAAGCTGTTGGTATGACAAGGAAAATCATTATTCCACCTCACATTACCTTAAAGAGGTAAGTGATGGCAAATGCTAAAGATACAGGAGCTAGGCAGGGTGGAGAAATGGTCCAGCAGCTGACTTCTGAACTCTATATTTTCAGCTGCACAGCTACACACACTACCTGATGAAGAAATATGGGAAATCGAAACATAATAGTGATTCTTAGCCCCCACTGCCCTGTGATGGGAATTACAGCACTTGGCTCCTGTAAGCATCAATCTATCACGTTTACACAGACTGGATGGCTTCTGTGAATTCCTCTGGAGGCAATGGAGCCCCCTTTCTCTCTTCTGTCAAAAACATATTCAAAGGCTTCTAAAGACTGCTCCTGACAATGACCAGTTAGAGCATTCAGAACTCATTTTTATTGATATTATGCAAAGTCCTGCAGAATGCAGCACTCCCTGGGTGTGGCTAGGTAGGTCCTGCTCAAATTTATTAGCTTGCAAAATAATCTGTTCCTGTTCTGAGACCTCAAGGCCCAAACATACCCAAATTACCTTGACTTTTGCCAGAAGACAGAGTTCAGGAGTCACCTGGCCTTTTGGAACTCAGATGGAACTTTCCAGAAGGCTCAGGTCTCAACGAAAAATGCCTTGAGATATACTTGAGCCTGTTGTGCTGTGTTGTGCTTAATTGTTCAGTCATGTCTGACTCTTTGTGACCCCATGGACGGTAGCCCACCAGGCTCCTCTGTCCTTGGGGATTCCCCAGGCAAGAATACTGGAGCGGGTTGCCATGCCCTTCTCCAGGGGATCTTCCCAACCCAGGAATCGAACCCAGGTCTCCCACATTGCAGGCGGATTCTTTACCATCTGAACCTGCTGCCTGGGTTCAAACATTGGTTCTGCTACTTCATAGCTGTGTGACCATGAACATTTCTTAACCTCTCTGTGCCTTAATTTCTCTTTAGAGATAAAAAAAAGACAACTTCAGGAGCTGCCATAAGGATTAAAATAATACCTGTAAAGGGCTCTGGATGGTCTGGCATGTGGCAAATGCTCTGTAGATGTTGCTGCTATTATTACATTATAACCTGAAGAGGAGCTTCAGTTAAGAGACAGAGATCCCTTCCACTGCTGCTGCTAAGTCACTTCAGTCATGTCCGACTCTGTGCGACCCCATAGACAGCAGCCCACCAGGCTCCCCTGTCTCTGGGATTCTCCAGGCAAGAACACTGGAGTGGGTTGCCATTTCCTTCTCCAATGCATGAAAATGAAAAGTGAAAGGGAAGTCGCTCAGTCGTATCCGACTCTTAGCGACCCCATGGACTGCAGCCTACCAGGCTCCTTTGTTCATAGGATTTTCCAGGCAAGAGTACTGGAGTTAGGTGCCATTGCCTTCTCTGTCCCTTCCACTAATACAGATCAAAGTCCAGCCAACAAGAGGACTCTGATCCCTAGTAAACCCAGCGTGAACCAGTGTCTAGCCCAGGAAATACTGGCTGCCGTCTCTCCACAAGAACTTCCTCTTCAGGGGCCAGTGAGGATGTCAGCTGCTCATCCTCTACCTGGGTCAGACTGGAAATGCTGACTCCTGGGACTGTGCAGTTGCCCTGAGGATGGAGACATCTTTCTGTGCTGATGAGAAGAGTCTTTCCTAAACAACAGCGTGATGTCAGGATCTTGTCTGCAGAGCCTGCCATGGGTGAGAGCGTCAAAGACTGTCTTGGTCCCCCAAGGGCAGGGAGATTGATGTCACCTCTGTGTCCATGCCAAGGCTATGTCTGGTCTGGAGACTCTGCAGAGTCCACTTGGGAGAAGTTCATACTAGGGGGAAGAGTGCACACTGCATCCATGGACCTGTCCTCTGGGAGGTCTGTCCTTTTGGAGAGAAGGTCCTCTGAGGTCTTTACCCTGAGTTCACTGCATCCCTTGAGGATGTCCGGGGTGGAACCGGGCAACTAAGAGGGGAAGGCTCTAAGATAGCCAGTGGTGACACTGCAGTGGCCCTATTCATCTTCTCAATGTTCCACTGTCCCTCATGTGCTGCTGCTTGAAGTGAGGCCACCGAGGCAGTGGTGGGAATCCCTGCAGCTCCAGCTGAGGGCTGCTCTGGATAATTTAGGGAACAGAGAGAGAGAACAGGGAGAGCTCGTTATACCAGCAACTGAGGGAGGCAGCCACCAAAAAAGCGAGCCAGACACTGAATATGGCCTTTCTTTGAAGAACAAAAGCAAAGAAAATTGGCTCACCAATGAGAATTAAGTGATAGCCATGTACTGAGCACAAATCACCATCAGTCCTAAGCCTGCTCACTCAGAAAATACCAGATCCTGAAGAGTAAAATTGAACTATGTGAGACCTCCGAAGAGTGAAAATTTTACTCTAAAATGCTTAGTAAAGTGATTTTAGTCCTTGCAGAGATGAAACAAACAGCCTCTTGTCTTTTAGGCTTCCTGTGCTTCAAGACTCTGCTGAGCCCTGAGTCCACAGTCAGGAGATGGCAAAGGTGGCTCCCATCCCTGTGGGTCTTCTTGACTGTTACAAGTCAAGCATTTTTTTCTTGTTGACTCCCAGAGGCCATGGTGTGGGACCTTCTGGGTTCACACAATCTCAGATCCAGCTGGGCAATGCTAGACTTATCTCACCGGGTCCAGGTTCCAACGCCAGGATCCTCTCTCCTGCTGTCCCCCTCCCCCTTCCCCCCCCCCCCCCCCCCCACCAAGCCCCAGTGACCACCCAAGGGCATCAGTTTCAGGAAGAACGCATTTACACTTTCCAGTCTTCACTTGGCAACCACAGACAAAGTTGCCCCAGGTCAGAACCATGCAGAACTGACAAGGGTCTGGATCACCTTGGGTCCCAGGAGGAGAGAGATGGTACATACTCAAATGGGGTAGTTGAGACTCTAACAAAGAGACTAGTTGCAAAGGTACTGAGTTTAGGGAAACCCATAAAAGAAGACACAGACCCATGGTCAGTAGCCCTGGTCTTGGCTTGAAGGCGGGGGGACACAGCTATAAGAGGGTGCCGTTGGCAGGAGCTGGAATCTATAGAAGGAGAACGCAGAGACTTCCCAGCAGCCCAGCACCAGGGGAATCAGGATTGCTCTCCCACCCTGGGTGCCTGCTGGTGTCCCCCACTGACAGAATCCCAATGAACCCAGATGCCAAGAGAACCTATTAATGCAATCCTGAAAGATCACCTCTTTTGGGTGGGGAGGGCAGAGTGGTTCTGAAGGGGCAGATGGAGAGTATCCAGCCCAGAGTCATTTCCCAGAGTCCACAGCTCCTTGGTCTCCAGGCAAGCGCAGCCATTATGGAACACAACTCCCCTGACCAATTTCAAAGCTCTGCTCACTGCTGGGAATGCATGTTTGAACAAAGCCTTTTATTCTCTATTCCAACAGCAGCGCTGGAATTTAAAAAGCTTCATTTTCAAGACTGGCTGCTTTTGATCTTTCTAACCTGGAATTTACATTTTGGAGTCAAATAGAATTATTTAAACAAAGCATTGCAGTGATAAGCACAAAATATTTTGTATTTTTTCTTCCCCACCCCCAACACCACAGAACATTCCTATTCAAAATGTAAGGACAATTCCACGGCCACCTCTTAAAACCAGAGCCTCTCTCAGCTTGTTTCCCCCGGTCTTCGTTTCTTCAGCCTGTATCCTCATCTCAGCGTGCTGGTGTTCAGGCCACGAGAGGGGCTGGTCCTCCTGCAGACTGGCCTGGAACAAGGACCATGTTAACGACCCTGTGAGCACGTCCATCCTCTGACTCCTGCTTCTGGGTCTGGCAGATCCACGCGTTGTTATCTAGTCAGTATTCTTCATTAATTACACTTTGTTCTCTTTTTTGCTCCCCCGATCCCAACCCATTTTCCTTTCTTTTCTAAGTCCCTCTCTGACATCATCTTGTTCTCCTCCACCGACCTTCTCCCCAGCCTCCCAGCCTGAATTTATTTTTTATCATATTTCTCATGTCTGGACTTGTCTGTCATTCAAGCTAGAGTGCTGATCGGCATTTGCATTCCTTGGAAATCACACTTGCTCTGCACTGTCCTGGGCAGAGTATGTCCCTGTGGGTCATAACGAAGCCCACGCTTCCGTGCTGTGGTACACAGGAGGTGTCAGAGTGATTATCAGTGTCTTGGAGTAGGCCTATCACCCCTGAAAACGCCTCTGAAACAGAAAAGTGACTATTTTCACAGCTATGAAAGCAGATGGAGAAACTGAGGCTGCAGATCCCCAGATATTAAAGAGGTACACAGTTGGAAAACAAAACTCAGACATGGTCTGGCCCAAGTGTGTTCCATAAAAATAAATGACAAAAATAATTTGAAAATTCCCCTTAGGAGTGAGCTAAGTTCCCATCAAAATGAAGGTCTGGACAGAGGAGAACTAATAGAATACATCGTATGGTAGAAGGACAGTTGGTCTGGCCTGGTGCTAAGCTGGGGAAAGGTATAGAAGCACTTTGCTTGGAAGCTCAGTTGTGCCCGACTCTTTGCGACCCAGTGGACTATAGCCCACCAGGTTCCTCTGTCCATGAGGATTCTCCAGGCAAGAATACTGGAGTGGGTTGCCATACCTTTCTCCACGGATCTTCCTGACCCAGGAATTGAACCGGGGTCTCCTGCATTACAGGTGGATTCTTTACCAGTTGAGCTACCAGGGACACACTATAAGGTTATAAAATCATTTCACCTTTTACTTAGTGCATGGTTCTGGACCTTTACTCAAATTTACTGAGCAGACTTACTTATTTAAGACTAAAGAGAAATATGGATAGAAATTTGGATGCCATTCATTTTAACAACAGAGTTCTCCAACGCATAACACAGAAGAAGGTATCACCATGAAAATAAGAGCATTTTGAACATAGAGAGTGTTCCATTTTTTAGCCCAGGAAGTTGGCAGAACCACAGCCACTGTCCCAGTTGACTTTTCTGCCAGGAGACCAGCCACCTCACCTCTGCCTCTGGGGGCTCCTCTGGGAAGGGGGCATCTCCACGTACCTGAGGCTGGTTTCTCCACAGGTGAACAGGACATGCTCTTCAAAGATAGCTCACTAATCCTGGAGAGAGGGTGTATAGGCTCCTGGTAGGACTGGAAGTAATAATGAGGAAGGAGAAACCTTGTAGAAGCTTCATCTTCAGGTTTTTTCATTAAAAAAAAAATTATTATTTATTTAATCTTTGGCTGTGCTGGGTCTTTGTTGCTGTGCACAGACTCTCTCCAGTTGTGGCGAGTGGGGGCTACTCTTTGTTGTGCGGAGTGGGCTTCTCATTGCAGTGGCTTCTCTCGCTGCAGAGCACAGGCTCTAGGGCTTGGGGGGTTCAGCAGCTGCAGTGCATAGGACCACAAGCGGGCTCTTGGGCTCTAGAGCGCATGGGGTCAGTAGTTGTGGCACTTAAGCTTTGTTGCCCCGTAGCATGTGGGATCTTCCTGAACCAGGACAGAACCTGTCCCCTGCATTAGTAGGCAGATTCTTGACCACTGGACCACTAGGGAAGTCTCCAATGGCAGTTTTAAAATAAAGTGGAGACCATGTACACTAGCCATGTTTTGGCTGGCAGATTCCCTTGGGGGAAGCATATTGAACGCGCTGAGAAAACACTGGCTGAACTACTTAGCCAGGAATGACACATATCAGTGTTATCTTTGACCCATTTGGAGGCCCAGCTGTGTCTTCCAATTAATTGCAAGAAGCACATCTACTATCTTCAGTCACTGGGGCAATTTCTATGCGATTAGTACCTTCTCAGCCGGCTAGGTGTGGGGCATTTTGGAGGCCCAGAAGACAATCCCACAAGGGCCTGGAGTGACGTGTAGATTACTACTTTATAACAGGAGAAGCAGATACAAATTGCTTCCTGAGAGTTTGTCTGTGAGGCCAACGGAACCATCTCTTCACCCAGTGTGATCTAGAATAGCAAAACTATTTGTCCAGGTGCAAAGGATCTGCCTGCAATGCAGGAGAAACAGGAGACGTGGGTTTGATCCCTGGGTTGGGAAGATCCCCTGGAGGAGGGCATGGCAAACCACTCCAGTATTCTTGCCTGGAGAGTCCCATGGACAGAGGAGCCTGGCAGACTATGCTCCGTAGGGTCGCAAAGAATTGGATATGACTGAACGACAGAGCACGCACAAAGGAGAGACCTTTGATAACTAAGCGAAACCCTGTACCATCCCCTATGTCCTGCCTCATGACCTTCCCCAAAGATGTGTGCCTACCTTTGCAGCAGCAGATCAAGCTCAAAATATGCTTTTCAGAGCCTAGAGGACCTGATTATAGTCACCTCTTATTAATATAAAAATTGACGTGCATGGGTAACATCTGTTTTTTTATTGATTAAATCAATACACTGGGAATTTAGCAGCAAGTTAATGGCAAATAGTTACAAAATCTACTTTTCTACATTTAAAATAAGCTGTCTTAAACAATCTACAGCAATCTAAAATCACAAGAACACACGTGACTGGCTGAAGCACTTCAGCTGTTATGCCTATGGCAAGTTTATTAGTAATTTCCTAACAAATCTCCTAGTGCAAAGTGCACATAATCATCTGGAGCCTCTACTACCATATTTGGCTCTCAGTTTCCCCTAAAAATAATTGTGCCTAAACGTAAGAATCTTAAGTAAAACTGGGCAAGTGTGCCCACAGCTTTGCTTTGAGGGCATTCCCTCCTCTAAACAACTCTTAAAAATACCTTGAGTTGATTTCAGCCACACCTGCCATCAAATCTGTTGGTGTCTGTCCTTCAATACCACGCTGCTTTGGAGTTGAGGAGCTTCAATTCTAAACTGGTACAAACACTTGGCAGGGCTCAGTGCAGCTAAAAGGCTAAAAGCTCAGCACAGTACTGTCCTTTTCCCCTCCTACCCCTTCATTCTTAGCACTAGAAAGAGCAGCTCTGTTTCTGCACCATTCAGCATTGTTAGGGCTTCTTTTTGGATCTAGGCAGGGCAAAGGATTTAGCAGTGCCTTTGGCCGCTGTTCCTTGGCTTGAAGTCACAGGTGGTTTCTCAACTTCTCCCTTGAGCTCAACTGGAGGGAGTCTGCTACCTACAGAACTTGTAAAACTTGTGTCAAAGTTGTCTATATTTTCCTTCTTACTGGGCACAGGAGTCTTTTCATAAGCAGTGGGCTAGAAATAAAAGAAAAGGCCTGGATTAATGTTCAGACACAAAGCAATATACATCAGTTCAAAGAGGCAGGGGCTACAAAATTGCCAATGATGTACAGGCTGAGCTCTCTTCAGATATGAGGTATAAACTAATGACATTGTGAAACTGTCATTAAATGACAAAGAAAGCTCCAGTAGCTCCTTTAAGAACACTGAATTCTTTAGTGTATGGGGTAGAACAAACTACAGGCACAACTTCAAATCCACTGCCCTACAAAATGGAAGTAGATATCTAGTACCATTCATACAGGGAAGTCCATCTGAACACAGCTGTTGTCATTCATCTTTACAGACTTCTAGACGAGCCTGGAGAAGGCAATGGCAACCCACTCCAGTACTCTTGCCTGGAAAATCCCATGGGTGGAGGAACCTGGTGGGCTGCAGTCCACGGGGTCGTGAAGAGTCAGACACGACTGAGCGACTTCACTTTGACTTTTCACTTTCATGCATTGGAGAAGGAAATGGTAACCCACTCTAGTGTTCTTGCCTGAGAATCCCAGGGACGGCGGAGCCTGGTGGGCTGCTGTCTGTGGGGTCACATAGAGTCGGACATGACTGAAGCGACTTAGCAGCAGCAGCAGCAGCAGCAGACGAGCCTCCCGTGACAAGCGCATCGTGACTATCCTAACTTGGTATAAGGTTGCTGCATGTGGCCCTCTCCTCACATGTTCACCCTTTTCTGCCTTGATTCCAGGGCCTGGCTTCTAACCTTAGTCACACCACTTGGGCAGGAATGAAGACCTCTTGGAGTCTTGGTGCCTCACACTTAAATGAGGAAAGTGATATTTGCACATTTACCACATGGGCTTATGATGAGAACGAACTACTCTGGTGGCCATGGAAGTACTTTGTGAGCTTTAAAGCATGAAACAAGTCAAAAGAATTTTAATCGGCAATTGTGTTTTCTCAGGTCACTTCACCCCACAGTAGAGGAAACGGTCTCTAATCCTGCTGTCGTGAGGGAAGCAAAGTCCATTTTGACCTTAGACTCATTTTAAAAGTTATCACTTCTCATTAAAAGAAGCTGGGCATAGAGTTCATAGAGCAGAGAATGTCTCAGGAGACCTATACAAGCAGGATGGGGGACGAGACATAGGGGTACAGATGCAGCAACTGCTTATGTACATAGAATGATCTGGAAAAGGCTTGCAAGCTTAATACTCTGGCTAACTGAAATTATATATAAGAGTTAATAATCAGGTTAACAATTTTCAAAGAATGTGAAAAGGTTACATGTAACACAAAACAAATAAACCTCATGTGTGTGTGTTGTTAGATTTTGTTTTTTTTAATCACTCTTATCACACAAGTGACCATGTTCTATACATGGCTGTAGGCACTTCATATATATTTGTCCAGTGAATAAGTGACCTCCCAGGGCTTCAGCAAAGCCTCAGGTCACTTACGGATTTTTGGTACCTATATTTTAAGAAAGAAAAACTTTACCAGATGTTTGCTTATTGCAGACAGCCCTTAAACATGTGCCTCTTCAGACCATCACCCATGTATGACTTTAATAATAGTATATGTCAGTTCTTAAGTTGGTAATTTTTGCACATTGAAAAATTAATTTGTATAAATTTGGACATGTAAAAAGGTCTTTTTACATGTCTGTTTTCTGTTTAGATTCATTTTCTCAAGAAAATTTCTGGATTGCTTCTCTGTGTAATGTTTCAACGAACAGAAAATAATTAAAATGTGTTAGCGTTCAGTAATACAGGTTGTGTCTTCTCCTTGAAAACTCTTTACACTTAGCAACAGGCTAACAGTATAACACCCATGATGTTCTAGAGACAGGTTGAAGAAAAGTTGCTTTGTTTAAAAAATACAGAACTGGTCCTTAGCTTGGGCATTTAAATTCATAAAATTTTAGTGTTTTTTTTTTTATTTTAAGTCACTTGACATACAAATTCTTTTAAAAGGCGAATCTGAGTTCAACCTCTTTTTTGACATTTCCACCTCTTGAGTTATCATCTAAGTAGTTGAAGAAATGCTTTTCAATGTGTCCACTGCAACTAATAATCTACAGAATAGAAATAGAGACAGTCATTTTCCCTTTAATGTGTTCATACTCATATATGGTTTAACATTTTCATCCTTCTTCATTTTCCATTTGTTAATGTACTTGAGTCATTAAAGTAGACTCAGAAGCTGAAGTCATCAAGAAGAAATACTCAGAAACAGCCTCCATGGGCAGGATTAGTGATATAAATATTGTCTTTCTCTCTCTCTCTTTTTTTTTTTTTTCAGAAACACTAGAGGTTCTGGTTTCTTCGGATAAGATATCTTAAGATAATTCCCAGAATTTCCTGGCAAAGTGGAAGGAAAAAGGAAACTAAACCAAAATGTTTGGTTGCTTCAGGGTAGGAACACGGTATTTCTCAGTTTCATTTAGAGCAAGATGAGAAAATGATATTACTCAGCCACATTTATCTATTTTACTTACATAGAATTTTAGTAAATTATTTTTTTAAAGGTAGTACCTTCCCATGATTTAATATCCATAGCATTCTAAATCTCCTCCTTGCTCCCCAGTTAACTCAGCTCTGCCTCCCATTGGAGACAATGAATAACTGTCAATTTACAGTGCACATTCCCAAAGAAATTTTATGGAACTTCAAGCAAGTATTAGGTGGAACCAAATGGAATTGGTCATTATTTTTTCTGTCAAAACAGCTTAATAATGGCAATTTTATATGGTTTAATCTAATCTATATATCAATACACTTTCTTCTCACTTTTTAAAACAAATGGGTAGCCCACTGTAAACAGTCTTTAAACCTTGATATTTTTAAACTAACAACAGTCTTGAACATCATTCCATGTCAATACATAAAAGAGTTCTCACTCTTCTTTCAGCATATGCAGTGTCCTCATGTCTGAATGCACCATAATGTATTTAGCCAGCTTCTTGCTAATGGACATTCAGGTTGCTTCTAATCTTAACTGGTAAAAAGATGCTTCTGTGAATAATCTGGTACTTGTGTCATTGTGTACATGTGTAAGGATATCTACAGGATATATATTTTAGAAGTAGAACTTCTGGGTCAAAGTTGTATGGATTTGTAATTTTGAGAGACATCATCATATTGCCTTCTGTTGTAGCTGTACCAACTTATACACTTACAGAAACATTATGAGTACCTACTTTCTTATTTCTTTTTCAATTTGGTATCAAAAACTGATGAAAACGAATACAGTCAACCATAATTTGGGGCTATTATGACTCTATTTTTATGTTTTTGCTTTGCTTGTTTTTAAAATTGAAGTGTAGTCAATTTGGGCTTCCCTGGTGGCTCAGTGGTAAAGAATCCGCCTGCAATACAGGAGACGTGGGTTCGATCCCTGGGTCAGGAAGATTCTCTGGAGAAGGAACTGGCAAGCCACTCCAGTATTCTTGCCTGGGAAATCCCATGGACAGAGGAGCCTGGTGGGCTGCAGTCCATGGGGTCACAAAGAGTCAGACAAAAATTAGCAATTAAACAACAACAATAATATTTAATTTACAATGCTAGGTTAGTTTCACATATATAGCAAAGTGATTCAGTTCTATATATATTCTTTTTCAGATTCTTTTCCATTATAGGTTACTATAAGATATTGAGAACAGTTTCCAGTACTATACAATAGGTCCTTGTTGCTTACCTATTTTATTAGTAGTATGAATATATTAATCAAAACCTCCTAATTTATCTCTTCCCCTGCTCCTTGTATCCCCTTTAGTAACGCCAAGTTTGTTTTCTATGTCTGTGAGTTTATTTGTGTTTTGTAAATAAGTCCATCTGTACCATTTTGTAGATCCCACATATAAAAAATATTATGATATTTGTCTTTCTCTGGCTTACTTCATTTAATATGATAATCTCTAGGTTCATCCATGTTGCTACAAATGGCATTATTTCATACTTTTATAGCTGAGTAATATTTAATATTCCATTATATATATATATATATATGCCACAGCTTATTTATTCATTCATCTGCTGATGGACATTTAGGTTGCTTCCATGTGTTGGCTATTTTAAATTGTGTTGTTATGAACAAAGGGTGCATGTATCTTTTAAAATGACTGTTTTCTCCACAAATATGCCCAGGAGTGGGATTGCAGGATCATATGGTAACTAGTTTTTTAAGAAACCTCCATAGTGGCTGCACCAATTTACATTCCCACAAACTGGGAGGGTTCCTTTTTATCCACATTGTCTCCAGCATTTATTATTTGTAGGTTTTTTAATGATGGCCATCTGACTAGTGTGTTTTTGTAGCTTTAATTTGCATTTCTCTAACAATTAGCGATACTGAGTATCTTTGCATGTGCCTTTGGTCATCTATATGTCTTCTTTGGAGAAATGTCTACTTTTTGATTGGGTTCTTTGATTTTTGGATATTAAGCTGTATGAGCTGTTTGTATATTTTGGAAGTTAATCCCTTGTTGGTAGCATTATTTGAAAATATTTTTATTCAACCATATTTTAACTGAGTTTCAAAATCAGCCTGAAACTGGCTGCATGGAAACAAATCACAATGTTTGTTTATTCTTTACTCCCTGGTAACATTAATGCAAATCTATTACCTTTATGCAAATATTTATTGCAAATGCTTAAAAGCTTTTGTGTGGTATGTGTGTACCTTGTAAAATGTTATGTGTGTATGTACTTTACCATTTCTCTTTGCTAATCTGAAGTTGCATTAAATTTAGGACGCCATTGTTTAGGAATCAGAATCATTAGAGCTTTCCTAAAGACTGAGCCTTCCTTCTTAAACATCCCCTCACTGAAACTGTTCTCTGATGCTAACAGAAACGTGGAGGCAGGCTGGCCCACGTGGTGCTCTTCAGGCCAAGCTATAGATTTCTTCACCAAAAGCCAAGCCTCTCATCTCCTTGGAATATAAATAACCAGGGCAAATTCCAACTTCCATGCTTTTCTCTAGGATTTTTTGAAGGTTTCTTCTGTAGGTTATAGGTTATCTAAAATTTCAGTTTCTCTTTTTCTTCTCTCATAGTTGATGTGATTCTTCAGGGATCTATGCTGTAACTGATGCAATTTTACAGTTTTGTATGTTTTGTAAGTATTAGAACAGAGAAATGGAAAGTGAAATTTCCATAGCCAAGGCTAGAAGTTACTAAGATCTTCCAGGCCATGAAAGGTGCATAGAAGGTGATGAGCTCCCATAAGATTGTACAAAGGGGGAGAAAGATGAGAGAGGAATCTCCATATTCATTTCTAGGGGGAAAGAGGCTATCTAAATGATCATTATGAGATTTTTGGTCATAACTATTAGTCCAAAAGAACACTTAAAAAACACTATAGATTGTTCTCCAAGAGAGGATCTAAAATTCATTGCAAACTGCTCTAAAGATACTGGTGTGCCATACCACTGCACAGTGATCAAAAGAACCTGGCTATCATCAGAAAGCATCTTAGAAATCAAAGAAAAAATTCTTCTATCCTTAGTTATCATGAAGAATTCATACCTGAAATTCTGCAACCAGTCTGAATAGATACAAAGGGACCAGAGAAGGTTTATATACAGGCTATTGATGTGAGAATGGATGGAAGTTTCTTTATAAGAGTTAATCAATCTAAATTTATAAAGAATAAGAGGAAATATGCTGTCTAGCGCTGTGGAGCTAGACAGCGTCTTGAGTGCTTCAGTCAGGATGGTTACAACAGGGGCTCACCTAAGCAGCATTTCAATTGTTCCTCATCTTTGGTGAACTCTCACTGTCTAGGACTGCTGAAGAACAGTCATTCCTACTCGAGGTAGAATGATGGATTAAGATAACCTTATATGGTTTCCCCCACCCAAGTTCCATTTTTCAGTAATCCAGCACCATGGGCCTGATTTCTCCAGATTATATTATTAATCTTGAAAAGGGGGCTCCATATGTGCAAAGTGATATACATAACAAGAAAATTGGGCTAAGTGCACATATTTCATTATTCACTGGCATAACTTTAACCTGATAAACTCATCTGGATATAATACATGCAAAACCTGTAAGCTCTAGGCATATCCTTGAAGTTAATACCAGTACACGATTACTAGAAACTGTTACCATTTCTCTGAATTTTGAGTAAAATACATGCTATTTAAGTAAAGTGGTTTATCACCATAGCAACCATTTCTAGAGTCACACATTCAAATTATAGGCCTGCACAAGGTCCAAGTGACAGAATATTCTGGTATAAGTTTTCAGCTATAGTTTTACTAGCTCTCACAGTCCTGTGCTTTTCAAAAGGAAGAAGGAAGGGAAAGAAAAGCAAAGGGAAGAAGAGAAATTGAATTTCAAATATATATCAATATATTTCTTATATAAGCCTACTCACATAAAGAGCAAAGCTAGTGGAGGTGATGGAATTCTAGCTGAGCTATTTCAAATCCTAAAAGATGATGCTGTTAAATGCTCCACCCCATATGCCAGCAAATTTGGAAAACTCAACAGTGGCCACAGGACTGGAAAAGGTGAGTTTTCATTCCAATCCCAAAGAAGAGCAATGCTAAAGAATGTTCAAACTACAGTACAACTGAGCTCATTTCACATGCTAGCAAGGTAATGCTCAAAATCCTTCAAGCAAGGCTTCAATAGCATGTGAACCAAGAATTTCCAGACGTACAAGCTAGATTTAGAAAAGACAGAGGAATCAGAGATCAAATTGCCAACATCTGATGGATCATAGAAAAAGCAAAGGAATTCCAGAAAAACATCTACTTCTTCTTTGACTACACTAAAGCCTTTGACTGTGTGGATCACAACAAACTGTGGAAAATTCTTAAAAAGACAGGAATACCAGACAACCTTACCTATCTCCTGAGAAACTTGTATGCAGGTCAAGAAGCAACAGTTAGAACCAGACATAGAAAAACAGACTGGTTTAAAATTAGGAAAGAAGTGTGTCAAGGCTGTATATTGTCACCCTGCTTTTTTAACTTCTATGTAGAGTACATCATGCAAAATGCTGGGCTGGATGAAGCACAAGCTAGAATTGAGATTGCCAGGAGAAATATCAATAACCTAGATATGCAGATGATATAACGCTAATAGTAGAAAGCAAAGAGGAACTAAAGAGCCTCTTGAACATGAAAGAGGAGAGTGAAAAAGCTAGCTTAAAACTCAACATTCAAAAAACTAAGATCATGGTACCCAGTCCCATCACTTCATGGCAAATAGATGGGGAAACAATGGAAACAGTGACAGACTATTTTCTTGGGCTCCAAAATCACTGCAGATGGTAGCTGCAGCCATGAAATTAAAAGATGCTTACTCCTTGGAAGAAAAGCTATGACCAACCTACACAGCCTATTAAAAAGTAGATATCACTTTACTGACAAAGGTCCGTCTAGTCAAAGCCATGGTTTTTCCAGTAGTCATGTATGGATGTGAGAGCTGGACCATAAAGAAGGCTGAGTGCCAAAGAACTGATGTTTTCAAATTGTGGTGTTAGAGAAGACTCTTAAGAGTCCCTTGGACAGCAAAGAGATCAAACCAGTCAATCTTAAAGGAAATCAACCCTGAATATTCATTAGAAGTACTGATGCTGAAGCTAAAGCTCCAAATACTTTGGCCACCTGACACAAAGAACCAACTCACAGGAAAAGACCCTGATTCTGGGAAAGATTGAGGGCAGGAGGAGAAGGGGATGACAGAGGACGAGATGGCTGGATAGCATCACCGACTATATGGACATGAGTTTGAGCAAGCTCCAGAAAACAGTGAAGGACAGGGAAGCCTGGCCTGCTGCAGTTCATGGGATTGCTTAGTGTGAGACACAACTGAGCAACTAACACTTTCACTTTTCATAGTAAGATACGCTCGTAAAAATTTTCTCATCTTTTACACAGTTGAAAACTTTTAAAAATTTTATGTTTATCCTTGAAGGAAAATATCACCAGATATAGAATTCCAAGTTGACAGGTTTCCTGTTTTATATTATTTCCCACTTAGCAGTTTAACAATGTTGTTCCATTATTCTCTGGCTTCCATTATTTCTGTTGATATGTCAAAGTTGCTCCTTTGACGGCAATGTGCCTCCTCCCTTTACTCCAGATGCTTTCACAATTTTCTCTCTCTGATTTAAAGAACTAGTGGGCACAATTCGAAGCAACCACAGACGCCAAAGTGTAGTGAGGGAATTCCTAAAGCAGATAGCCAGAGAAAGAGACTCTTACATTCCATTCACCCAAGATAAATGAACCAACCTATGATTTGAACTGCTAAGAAACAATTTTCAGTTTTTATCCAATCAACTAATTACCTGCTAAAACAGAAATGTCAACACTTTTTGAAGGAACACAGTTGAATTCAGAGTTAATACAACACAACATTTCCAATGTCCAGGATACAATCCAAAATTATTTAACAGAAATAATCAATAGAGACAGATTCTGAGATGAACCCAAATACTGGAAATAGCAAATAAGTGATTATCATTACTATTATCAATGATGTAAAGTGAAAAATTATATGATAAATAAAATAGGTCTCCATAGAAAAATAGAAATAATAATAAAAAAAGACCCAAATAAGAATTTTAGAACAAAATACAGTATCTGAAATTAAGTATCAAACCAGACAGATTTAACAGGAAAATGGACACAACTGAGAAAAGAGTAGCCCTGAAGATAGATCAATAGAGTGCATCCAATTTAAAGAACAGGTTGATAAAAATGAACACAGCCTTGGAGGCTTACTGAACAATATCAAGTGGTCTAACATATGAGTAATTAAGAGTATCAGCAAAAAGAAACTGATTACAAAATTTCCCAAACTTAGCAAAAGACAGAAATACAGATCCAAAAAGTTCAGCAAATCCCAAGCAAGATAAATGTGAAGAACACATCTAAGCAATATGACTGTCAAACTGCTGAAAACCAAAGATAAAGAGAGAATCCTGAAAACATTCAGAGAAAAGCAACACATTACATACAGGAAAAGAACACTTCAAATTACCAATGACTTCTTATCAGAGAATCCGACACCAGAAGGCAGAAGAATAACATCTTTAGAGTGTGGACCAAAATTACCTGTCAAACCAGAACTCTGTAAACAGAGAAAATGTCCTTCAAAAATTAAGACAAAATAAAGACATCTTTAGATAAAAGAAAACTGAGAGCAAACATTCAATACAAGAAATGCAAAGGAAGTTCATCAGGTTGAAGAGAAACAATACTAGATACAGGAAGCACAGCTTTTCTGAAAGGAAAGATGATCAGAAATGGTAAGTACCTGGGTAAATATAAAAGACAATTTTCCTTTTAATTTCTTGGAAATAAGACTACTCAAAGCAAAAATTAAAACACTGTGTTGTAGGGTTGATAATTACATGTATGGAATACATGAGACAATTATAGCACAAAGGTAGGATAAGAGATGAATGGACCCAAATGAATACATTTGAATGGGAGCTTGTATACACCCGTGGTGGATTCATGTCAATGTATGGCAAAACCAATACAGTATTGTAAAGTAAAATAAAGTAAAAAGAAAAAAAAAAAAAGAAATTGAAGCAGTGTTTTTAAAACCCAACCCAATGGGTTGGTTCTCCATCAGGAAAAATATACATAGCATATACTAACAGGTATAATCTCTAAGGGGAGCTGAGCAAAAGCCAGGTTTGGGAGAGCAGGGAAATGATTTGAAAAGATTCACTACTATGTCCCTTCAATCATGGAAGTCTGGCTAAATCTGTGGTGAAACTCAAGTCTTACATAGGAGATTCTAATGGGAAAAGAAGTAGGGACAAAAGCCTTGTTGTTTATTGGAAGCCTATGAATCCAAACTAGCAAGTGGCTTTGCTGACAGCATTAGATCAAAGAACAACAGGCCAAAATTCATGTTAGCACAATTAATCATTTGTACCTGTATTAGCCAGCTACTGCTACAGCTATGCTACTGTGTTTGGGAGGTCTCCAGGTCCTATGATTCACTATGAAGACTCACAGAAACCAGCATAGAGCTGTACTCATTGCTATGATTTATTACAGTGAAAGGATGCAGAGCACTACTAGGAAGTGAAAAGACCCTTGAGGAGAAGTCCAGTGGAAACCATGTTCCAGCCTCTAAGAGTCCTCTCCCAGGAGTCACACAGGAAGCACTTAATTATCCCAGCAACAAGTTGTGACAACACATGTGAAAGGCTGCCAACCAGGGAAGCTCAGAGAGGCTCAACACCCAGCATTGTTATTGTGAGCTGGCCATGGGGGCATTCTCTGCCTAGCACCTACCAAAATTCCAGACTTCCAGAGGAAAAGCAGGTGGTCAGCATTAACTGTATTGTTTGTAAGGTTTAGGCACAACTAATCATTCTTATCAGTTAATAGTAGCTATCCCAAAATCTAAGTTCCCAAAAGCCAGCCAAGGGCCAACCTTGAAACCAGGCCTTTTTAAGGATAGCTGCTTAGGCTTGCTATGTTAACTCTTTTCTATCCAACTACATAAAAAAGAACTAGAAAAGTCTCAGTATGTTAAAACAATGAACATTAATTTTCACTTGGTGGTGCTAGGCTGGACTTCAGGTTTTGTACTGAGTTCCAAGTCTGTTCCACAGACCTTCATAATTCCAAGAACTGTGGCTTCTGTAGTTATGTTCTTCTCATGGCAGGTGGCCGAAATAAGAGCAAGCTAAATCATGCAAACGCTTTTATGGTCTCTGCTTATATCACACCTCAACATTCTGTTTGCTAAAGTCAGTAATATAGCTAAGACCAACATTAGTGAGATGAGAAACTATCCATCTACTCTAATAGGGAGAAAGGGTAGGAATGTACATATTCCTTACAGAGAGGTTTTAAATAATTGGGAAAAACAATCCAATCTACCACAGTGCCTTAGGGATCTTGCCAAACTGAGAGGGCAAGAGAGGCTGGAAGCATCACCTGATCACCTTTGAGAATGATATTTCTCAGTTTGTTCATTAGTTTAGGCCCACACCTCTGCCCAAAGGAGCCTTAAAGCAGACAAGAAAGAACATGCGATTTTAGCAATACTCTATGCAAGCTCTTTAAAGTGAAGTGAGAGTGTCAGTCTCTCAGTCACATCCAGCTCTTTAAGACCCCATGGATTGCAGCCTGTCAGTCCATGGGATTCTCCAGGGGATCTTCCCAACCCAGGATCGAACCTAGGTCTCCCACATTGCAGGCAGATTCTTTACCATCTGAGCCACAGGAAGCCATGCACGCTCTTTAGCAAAATAATAATAAAATTAATAATAGCTAACATTAATGTACTCTTACCATATGTCAGGAGTATTATATGCATGATTTCATTTACCTCTTGGTTGATGTCATTATTATTCCCATGTTAGATATGAGGAAACAGAGGCCAAGAGACTTGCCCAAGGTCCTAGAGCTTGTAAGTGGTGAAGCCAGGATTTGAATCTAGGCAGCCCAGAGCTAGAGCCTGTGCTTTTAACCAGTAGGACATTGTAAATGGAATGCTTTGGCACACATGCCAGATTGCAGTGCTTCAGGAATGGAGTATAAAAGTGTGCCCCAAACATGGAAGCACCACAAAACTTGCACATGATTCACAGGGGTTCCGGGAACTAAGATTTAATTTGTAACAACAGAAATTTTTATCCTACACTACTAAAATACTAAGAAAACTTGACTTTTTCCTCACAACAACAGGTCAATATACTACAAAGTTCAACCGTTTAATTTCAATCTTATTTAAATTCAAATATTCTTTGTCTTTGAAGAACTTCCAATGAACACATTGCATTGCTCAAAATAACTGTTCAAAGTTGCTAAAACACCTTGCCTTTCTATTTTCTAGACTGGATAAAAAAATATCTGATACACGTACCATTTCCTTGATTTTGTAAAGTCCATGTTTTCGGTCAAGAAAAATGATCACAAAAATTTTCCATTTTCACTAAATAAGTATATTCAAGACTGTGTTCAATAAGCAAATTAACAGCTAAGAAGTTTCGTCCTTATTAAGCGAGAATTCTATAATGCAAATATACTTTTGTTACATGCAGAGTTGCTAGTCGCTCCCTCTATGGTTATGGGGCTGTGCATTTTAATTACAGACCTTCATTTCTCCTCGATTGTTTTTTGAGCTTAATGAACAATGAAAGTAGTGTACTGCTTATCAGAAATCACTAAGGACTGAATGTGAAATGGCATGTTCCTGCAATAAGCAATAGTCTGCCAAGTGTCTCATTTAAAGATGAGTCAATGCTGCTATAGGAGTTAAACTCTTGGGTCTGCCTGATAGAGTAGATCAAGAACCCATTGTGGGGAATTTAGAGGGTTCCCAATAACACAGAACACTTTCTAGATGTACTCAGGCTGTAAAATACAAGATATATGAGAGAACACTTGTATCTTCAAAAAAATACACCTACCGAAAACAAACTAAAGGTTGAAAATGAAAATTAAAAAATGGACATTGCCAAATGCCAACTATTTGAAAATAAGTTTGAAATGGTGAAGTATAATATCTTCATCCAAACATGAACAATGAGGAGATACACAGTGTATTTTTCCATAATGCCCAGGGCATTTGGAACTAGGAAGATTTACCCAGAGAAAGAGGAAGGTGCTTAGTTCAAGTGTTTTTTGTTTTTGTTTTTAAATAATTCCTCACTTTTTCTGCTAGTTTTCCAAGTACTTTGTCACTTATCTAAAAAGTGTGATTACTCTCATTTGTGAGAATTACAAAATCAGGAGCTCTAAATGGATTTATCAGATTCTCCAGAAGAGAGACCAATGATACAATGGAAAGCAGGATCTGTGGCAATCTGCATTTACAGTAAAGCCAAATTTCAAGTATTTTAATGGAAAAAGAATCATATACATCTCTTTATAGTAAGTGTAAATATTTATCATATCAAATTATCCATATAATCTAATTTTAACAAATGAATTTTTCCCATGGGAAATATTTCAATATTATTAGAATGATTTTTAATAAAATTAAAGTTTCACTCTTAAGGATATTAGTTACTATATGAATCCTGCATGGACTCAAGACTAAATGGCCAATCCTATTTTCAGTTATCACTTTAGATCTTATTCTCTACTATTTGCTGTTAATGAAGATCTGGGGGGAAAAAGAAGTAATTTCTTAAACTCAATGTCAATGTAATTAATAAAGTGCATATTTATTCATAAAAATCCATGAAAAAAACTTAATATACAAGAGAAGATTTTCTTTTAAGGGGTAACACTCTTCAGAAAAACTCCCAAATGAGGTAAGGTATTCCTCCCAAGATGTCACAGCCAAAACCTAAGCACAGGAAAGTCCTTAAAGGACATCCAGGGCAAATTCCTACCCACTATGTAGAAATTCCTGGCACAGCATTTATAACAAGTAGTTTTCCAGAGTCTGCATGAATACGTTCAATGGCTGAAAGGTGAGGTTTACTATCCACAGTCCCGCCTGTGCTACTGCAGGTGAGCTCTGATTGTGGAAAAGCTCTTGTTGATAAGTAGAAATGTATATTCTTAAATTTTCAATCCACTGAGTCTGGTTCTAGCATCCATAAGCACCTCAAATTCCAATCCTTCTGTTCCCTAATTGGAAGTAGCTGAGAACATCACATTGAGAAGATCACGGCAAGTGTTATCCCTCTACTCTGATTCAAAGAGAGTGTAGGAGGAGAGCAGAGACGTGACAGAGCAATGAGAAAGGAGATGGAAGACAACCAAACATTTGGTTTACAAGGATATTTTATGTTCAGATTCAGTGAACATAAATATGATCCAAGACTACAAAAGATAATGTGTGTATGCATGTGTATGTCTGGATTTGTGTTTGTATATATGTGAGCATACACACATATATATATACTTGTATATATGCATATATGTAGATATATACACATATACAAGCTTCCCTGGTGGCTCAGCTGGTAAAGAATCCATCTGCAATACAGGAGACTGCCTGCAAGAGACCTGGGTTTGATCCCCGGGTCAGGAAGATCCTCTGGAAAAGGAAAAGGCAACCCACTCCAGTAATCTTGGTTGGGGTTTCCCATGGACAAAGGAGCCTGGTGGGTCCATGGGGTCACAAGAGTCAGACATGACTTAGCAACTAAATCATCACTACCATGTGTGAGTATATTGTTGATGCATGTGTGTAAAACATAATGTATGTGCATGAGAGTGTGTGAGTGTATGTGTGTATGTATATATGTGTGAGTATGTTTATATATGTGTGTGTGTGCATGTACGTGTGTATAAAATTCCAAGTCAGCTAACAAGAAATTTTTCAAACTATGTTCAATGAGGAAATGCAAACATGGGTTTTTAGGATATTATTTTTAACAAGAATACCAAATACACACAGCTGCCAAGCACTGCAGGAGTTGTTGACAGACTGGAGAGGGTGAAAGGGATTCAATAACCTTATGTTTACATTACATAAAAATATGGCTATTTCAAAATGTCTAAATAATTCAATGTTAAGCCTATTATCTAGACATTTGCTATCAACTAGACAAAGAAATTCCCAATGCATAAATAAAAATCAACCAGATCACTCTACTGGGTCTCTTTCCTCAAGTTTCTGACAGAATTTGTGGCAGGGCAGGTGCAGACAGCCATGCTGTACCTTGCTGACTGTGGGTCAGGATTTACCCTTCAGTCCCTCTCTCCACTCTGCCCGTCTCTAGGTCTCAGAGAACTGAAAAGCAGCAACTCCTCATAAGAAGTGGGATGCCTGGAGGTAAACCTGGCCCCCAGTGGCAAGATGTTCCATCATTAAAGAAGAGCTCAAACATGCTGATTAGACTTCAAGATGAGAATGAGAACAAACATACAGAAAATTTTTCCTCAAACACAGAAACAAAAGAAAAGAGGATGTGGGTAAATTGTCAGGATATTGAGTTGGTAGAATGCAATCTAGAATTAACCAAATGTTGCTAGATTTCATTCACCAAAAACAATAAAACTATATCTAATAAAGTAAAATAGTAAGCCTATACAAACAATTTCAGGTATCATAAAATTGGAAATGACTAACTAATGTAATAGTAATTTTTGAAGTAATACATAAACCCATTCCAAATTGTATAATCTGGTAAAAAACATACATTATTCATTGTGACCCATTAGCCAAATCTGGCACACCACCTGTCTGTAAAGTTTCGCTGGAACACTCATTTGTTGTCTATGCCTGTGTTCATGCTATAATATCAGCATTGAGAAGTTGTGACAGAGACTATTATGGCCTACAAAGCCTAAAATATTCACTATTTGTTAAAGAGAAAGTTTGCAGACCCCTCCCCTATATAATCACGGATCTTAAAATAAGCAACTAGGCCACATCACTAAATCATGCTAGTTTCAAGCTTTACTTTCTTTATCATGCAGGTCTCTTTTGTTACAAACCATTACAATCCAACAGCAAAAAAGAGTTGCAAAAATGTTCCAAGTGTTGTGAAGGTATTTTACAGTTTGGAGAAATGAAACAATTGTTTTTCCTACCTGTTTTGTTGGTTCTTCCTATGTTTTGTTGGGTCTTCCTACCTGTTTTCCTTCCTCTTCATCTGAAGAGTTACTGACATCAGGGACATTTCGGCTGGGTTTGTAAACTTTCAACTCCTCTTGTCCAGACCTGCTGTCTCTTTGGTCTGTTGTGCTTTCCTCATCACTTTCTGGGTTATTTTTCCATTCTTTCATCATTTCTAACACATTGGTTGGTCTCGCTGAAGAAAGTGTATTGCCCTAATATTAAATGACAAATTTTTGGTGTTATAAACAGTTTAAAAAATTGAAGACTCTTACATATATCAGTAATATAATCTCACAAATTCACTAAGTCACATGGAAAAATTATAATATTGAATAAATAGCAAAACTTCTGATGCCCTTTTGAGAATACTCCTTGAACTGACATGTCTCAGACCTCTTCACTAATACTTTTTACAATATACCAAAATTTAGGGGTGGGAGAATATTCAGTTTCAAAAGAATAATACAGCATGCTTGTGCAAAAGAACAGTAGATAGGGCAAGTCCCGGGAATCCAAAGACCCCCTTATAGCTCTGTTCTTAGAAAATTAATAAGAAACTGAAAGAATGAAAGAAGTTGTCCAAAGTCTACTGGGTTCAACACTAAGCATAAGCCTGTGTGTACATGTGTGTTAGTCACTCAGTCATGTCTGACTCTGCAACCCCATAGACCGTAGCCCACCAGACTCCTCTGACCATGGAACTCTCCAGGCCAGAATATTGGAATGGGTTGCCATTCCCTTCTCTAGGGGATCTTCCCTACCCAGGGACTGAACCTGGGTCTCCTGCATTGCAGGCAGATTCTTTACCCTCTGAGTTACCAGGGAAGCCCTATGGGTGAGTCTACATAACATCAAAATGTCTAGGTAGAAAATCTAAGTTCAGCTGATTAGTCTGGTATTGTATCCAAGAATAAAGATGTTCGACTTGAAAGCTCTTAGTTGACTGGAAGATTTAAATATAATGTGACCATTTGATTATAATGTACTCTATGCACTGTTTAATTCCAGATCTGAGTAGCTCATACCAAAATTAACCACTTAATATTAGCTATATTTTTCTCAAATAAAATATTCCATCTAATGCCAGGAAATGCATGAATGCAGTCTCACAGGGCTCCTGCTAGACTAGTTATGCCTTAAATATTTTTGCTCCTAATGCAGACTAGTAGAGAAAGTCTGGACAAGAAGTTTGGATCACATTTAGATTAAAGACAGAAAGTTTAGGCATGAGCACAACTATGGCGTGATTCTAAATTGATTTGACATGTGAATGGATTGAAGCATTAAGCAACAGGGATACAGAGTAGTATACAGCCAAGCACTTTAAGGGCAGCCATCTGAGTACACTGTGGAGGATTTGCAGAGCTTAATAAATTCAGGGTTAAAGACACAGACAAATACAAAGCATGGAATCAGTTCAGTTCAATTCAGTTCAGTCGCTCAGTCGTGTCCGACTCTTTGTGACCCCATGAATCACAGCACGCCAGGCCTCCCTGTCCATCACCATCTCCCGGAGTTCACTCAGACTCACGTCCATCGAGTCCGTGATGCATTCCAGCCATCTCATCCTCTGTCGTCCCCTTCTCCTCTTGCCCCCAATCCCTCCCAGCATCAGAGTCTTTTCCAATGAGTCAATTCTTCGCATGAGGTGGCCAAAGTACTGGAGTTTCAGCTTTAGCATCATTCCTTCCAAAGAAATCCCAGGGCTGATCTCTTTCAGAATGGACTGGTTGGATCTCCTTGCAGTCCAAGGGACTCTCAAGAGTCTTCTCCAACACCACAGTTCAAAAGCATCAATTCTTCGGTGCTCAGCCTTCTTCACAGTCCAACTCTCACATCCATACATGACCACAGGAAAAACCATAGCCTTGACTAGACGGACCTTAGTCGGCAAAGTAATGTCTCTGCTTTTGAATATACTATCAAAGTTGGTCATAACTTTTCTTCCAAGGAGTAAGCATCTTTTAATTTCATGGCTGCAGTCACCATCTGCAGTGATTTTGGAGCCCCCCAAAATAAAGTCTGACACTGTTTCCACTGATTCCCCACCTATTTCCCATGCAGTGATGGGGCCGGATGCCATGATCTTCGTTTTCTGAATGTTGAGCTTTAGGCCAACTTTTTCGCTCTCCTCTTTCACTTTCATCAAGAGGCTTTTTAGCTCCTCTTCACTTTCTGCCATAAGGGTGGTGTCATCTGCATATCTGAGGTTATTGATATTTCTCCCGGCAATCTTGATTCCAGCTTGTGTTTCCTCCAGTCCAGCATTTCTCATGATGTACTCTGCATAGAAGTTCAATAAGCAGGGTGACAATATACAGCCTTGACGTACTCCTTTTCCTATTTGGAACCAGTCTGTTGTTCCATGTCCAGTTCTAACTGTTGCTTCCGGGCCTGCATACAGATTTCTCAAGAGGCAGGTTAGGTGGTCTGGTATTCCCATCTCTTGAAGAATTTTCCACAGTTTCTTGTGATCCACACAGTCACAGGCTTTGGCATAGTCAATAAAGCAGAAATAGATGTTTTTCTGGAACTCTCTTGCTTTTTCCATGATCCAGTGGATGTTGGCAATTTGATCTCTGGTTCCTCTGCCTTTTCTAAAACCAGCTTGAACATCAGGAAGTTCACGGTTCATGTATTGCCGAAGCCTGGCTTGGAGAATTTTGAGCATTATTTTACTAGCATGTGAGATGAGTGCAATTGTGCGGTAGTTTGAGCATTCTTTGGCATTGCCTTTCTTTGAGATTGGAATGAAAACGGACCTTTTCTGGTCCTGTGGCCACTGCTGAGTTTTCCAAATTTGCTGGCATATAGAGTGCAGCACTTTCACAGCATGATCTTTCAGGATTTGAAATAGCTCAACTGGAATTCCATCACCTCCACTAGCTTTGTTCGTAGTGATGCTTTCTAAGGCCCACTTGACTTCACATTCTAGGATGTCTGGCTCTAGATTAGTGATCACACCATCGTGATTATCCGGGTTGTGAAGATCCTTTTTGTACAGTTTTTCTGTGTATTCTTGCCATCTCTTCTTAATATCTTCTGCTTCTGTTAGGTCCATACCATTTCTGTCCTTTATCGAGCCCATCTTTGTATGAAATGTTCCCTTGGTATCTAATTTTCTTGAAGAGATCTCTAGTCTTTCCCATTCTGTTGTTTTCCTCTATTTCTTTGCACTGATCACTGAAGAAGGCTTTCTTATCTCTTCTTGCTATTCTTTGAAACTCTGCATTCAGATGCTTATATCTTTCCTTTTCTCCTTGGCTTTTTGCTTCTTTTCTTTTCACAGCTATTTGTAAGGCTTCCCCAGAGAGCCATTTTGCTTTTTTGCATTTCTTTTCCATGGGGATGGTCTTGATCCCTGTCTCCTGTACAATATCACGAACCTCATTCCATAGTTCATCAGGCACTCTATCTATCAGATCTAGGCCCTTAAATCTATTTCTCACTTCTACTGGATAATCATAAGGGATTTGACTGAGGTCATACCTGAATGGTCTAGCGGTTTTCCCTGTTTTCTTCAATTTCAGTCTGAATTTGGTAATAAGGAGTTCATGATCTGAGCCACAGTCAGCTCCTGGTCTTGTTTTTGTTGACTGTATAGAGCTTCTCCATCTTTAATATAATCAATCTGATTTCAGTGTTAACCATCTGGTGATGTCCATGTGTGAGGATCATTATGCAATTCACTCCCTGTCGTTCTTCAACGTTATCCTTTTTAAAGAAGATCTATATTCTTACCACTTTCACAGCATCCTACCTTTGGTTGCACTTCTGCAGCCTCTACCCATTTACTGCTAGAATACCCTTACCATGCCTTCTGCCAACCCCTAGCCTACACTTCTTTCGAGGCCTAAGTTCTCTGTTAAGTATCCCAGAACTTCCAAAGATGTCATCAACTTAAACGAAGCACAGATGAAGACTCAGACCAAAAAGGGACTGAAATTGTTTAGAACAGTCGACAGTCTCAGAGGTCTCGTCTGAATGATTTCTGATCTCCAGGGTTCTGTCAACAGTCCTGCTTTACCCCAGTGATTCATCTGGCCTCTATTATAACTTCCTGGCTTCACTGCAACCTTGAACACTAATCACAGTGTCCAGGCTCATAGAATACCAGTACACACAACTTTGCCTTGAACTTCAATCTCTCATTAGAAAACAGAAATAATCTCACACATCTAGGTCTGTAGTCCTAGTCCTCAACTGCCCTTCCCTGATAAACTCCACAAGGTAACTCTCTGGATCCACAGTAGTTATTGATGGTGCTTACCCAACATTCCTGTCCTCAAGGCACATATTAGAATCTTGCCTCTCTACTTCCTTTGAGACATGACCATATGACTTGTTTTGATCAGTGAAAACGTGATTTGAAATAGTGTATATCACTTCTAGACAGAAACTTTGAAAGCTTGTGGTTTACATGTTCTCAATACCTGCATTAGTAACAATAGAAGCACAGAGACAGAGTTCCCTCAGCCTGCGTCCCTGAGTGAAGACAAAGGGAAACAGAACTTGCTTCCCTCCTCCAAGCCAATGTGCCATGGAAGGCGTCAAGAACACTGAGATTTGGGTCATTTGTTACCACAGCATGATCTAGCCTGTCCTGATATAGGTAGACAGAAGATAAAATTTACATTCTGTGAGTCACCTCCAAAAAGCCCAAAAGAATGGGCTCACTGTACAATCAGCATACCCAACAAAACTGTAATTACTACAGAAATCATATGCAATCAGTACCATGTGATAGCCAATTTATTTAGGCAGTATTGGCTTTGCACAGCCCTGATATGCATGAATTTCAGTCATCATGAATTAGTTAAATAGTATCAGTCACCCAGCAACACAGTTCAAATTTTAGTCACTATGGTACGATAACTATCATTGCATAAAGTTCAAACTTCACTGCGAGCTCTTCAATACACCATCACCATGTAATTACAGATATGCATCATGGCCAGTGACCAGTCATGTCTATTGGTGACTGGACACCATCCATCAGCTACTCAGTTCACACACAGACAGCAATGTTTACAGTTGTGTTGCCTCTTTGTCTCCCAGGTAATTTGCCAACAAAGATGAAACTGCAACAAAGAAACTAAAGTGATAATACTGGAAGTAAAATCTGAATCAAATGTAAATGGAGTAATAGAAGAAATAGCTGACCGTGAGAATGTTGACACTGTCACTGAAAGAATCCAGATGTGCAACCAAAGGAACTTAGTAAGGCAAACTTAGCAGCATAAATGAGGAAGGATGAAGATACTTCAGAGAATACGGTGCCCACAAAAAACAAATTTAAAGAATTTTCAGAGATATTTCATGACATTGGAAAGACAAAGGATACCATGTTACAAGTTAATCCAAGCTTGTAAAACACTATGACAATTTGCCAAGGCATAAAAAAGATATTTCCCTCTGTATTATAAAAAGGTAAGCATTCTTTAAACTAATCTTGATAACTTTTTAACCAAAAAATAAGATACTTTAATTCTCAATATTTCTAATGTTTTAAATTACAGTGCAAAAAAAAATAGCTTTACTTTTGTCTCATTCCCTTTATTTATTTATAACTAACAGGGAGTTTTTTTTAATATTTAACAAAAATTTAAAGGGCATGGATCATAATTTTTCCCATTGATTATTAAAATCATTTTTCACAGCTTCAATATACACTATCTTTATGGTTCTGCACTACTGTGTAAAGCAAGAACTACCTGTACTATCTTGAACCTGCATTTCTAGCAATCTTTCAAACACTTGGTTTACATACACACACATACACACACACACACACACACACACACAACCACACACCCCCCCAAGAGCTTGGTGACTGACACGCTACAAGTCTATAGTAGAGGAACTTAGTATTCAAAGAAATGATCCTATTTCTTATTTCAAAGAGACTGGGGAGAAAAGCAAAAGATCCAGAACAGGAACATTATCCCCTCAAAAACACTCCACTTATTTATAAAATTTTAACTATTTGCTTCCTATATCTGCTTGTGATAGCAAACAGGGCACAAGCAGTGGTATGGACTCCACACTTTCTCTCTTGTCTAAAGTCCATCCAATAACTTACTAGACTCCCTGTTTCCCGCTTGCTAGCAGTTGAAGGAAAAACTGCATCAAATACTTGCACTGATCAGATGATTAAGTGGCCCAGGGCTGCGTGTCATGAGCCTTCTAGGCTGAAGAGAAATTATACATGAATCAACCAAAGAAAAACTGGTATAATTTTAGGGTAGACACTGCAGATTGTAGAGATACCTCACCATCAGAACAGTAACTTCTGAACTCCCTTTATTGGCTGTGTTCAGGAAGTCACGCCCCAAACTTATCAACCATGAAACAGCAAATAGCAAGAACTCAGCAGTAATAGGCTGATAATCTGAGGCTATCATAAGTAGAAAACCAACCTTTTGGTTAACAAATTTCCACTTGTTTAACTAACAGCTTGAGATTATTTTATTTCGAAAAGCTAGAAAGCTGAACATTCATAGAGGAGAAGTTTGGTCAAATACCAATATTTGGACTTAATATCTGAGTAGGCAGGTCCTACAAATAGAGACCCAAGCGTACATCCTCATCTAACAAAATTTGCCTTTTCAAGGATAGAGCCTATTGGTATTTTGTAAATAATAAATATTTAATACATATTTTTAAATGAATGAATAATATGTATGAGTTGGGATAAGATGGTATAAAACATAAAATAAGCTAAGCTAAAAGGAAACATTCTGGGACTTTATAGTCTTTATTTTCTACTTTTCATAAATAGCTAGAACACTTTACTGAGGGATAAAATTTTTTCAATAGGAAAATGGAATGCTGCTGCTGCTTAATTGCTCAGTTGTGTCTGACTCCTTGCAACCCTATGCACTGTAAACTGTGAGGCTTCTCTGTCCATGGGATCCTCCAGGCGAGAATACTGGAGTAGATTGCCATTCCCTTCTCCAGGAGATCTTCCCAACCCAGGGATAAGCCCAGGTCCTCCCACATTTCAGGCAGATTCTTTACCACCAGGAAAATGGAACAGTCACTTTATAAAAAAGCACATAAAAGGATGCTCAACTTTACAAAATTAATAAAATCCAAATCAAAACAATGAGTTACCAATTTATACCTAATAGATGGACATAAATTTAAGTTTGATGATTCTCTTGGTGAGGGTGTGGGGAAACAGGTTTCTCATTTACTTGCTTTTTATGGGAGGATTAGTCAGTTATAAACCATCAAAATGTGTAAAGCACACTCTCAGAGATCAGTAGTTCAACTTTTAAGAATTTATCCTATATGCTGACACAGTATACAAATGTATATTTACAAGAACATTTGTGGCACCACTGTCTGTAATAGAAAAGGCCTGAAACAGTTTAAATATTTCATATTCAGAAGGGAAACATAATAGAAATAAATAAAATAATAAATTTATATAAAATTATAAAATAATAAAATAATCCATGGTTTTGGATACAATGCTGCTTTTTTTAAAAAAGAATAAGGAAATCATCCCAAAATACATTCGATGAAAAAGAAAAGTTTATGTAATGTAAATTCATTTGTGAAAAGTGGATGCCAAAAATTATACAGAATGTATTTAAAAGAACACATAAGAGATTTAACAATGGTTATCTTTAATAAGAGGGAATGAGGGAATAGAGGGAAAAAGTTATTTTTCCTGCTTTGTTTACCATTCAAATCATTTACCAAGGGTAATGGCAACTATTTGGAGAAGGCAATGGCAACCCACTCCAGTACTCTTGCCTGGAAAATCCCATTGACGAAGGAGCCTGGCAGGCTGCTGTCCATGGGGTTGCTAAGAGTTGGGCACAACTGAGTGACTTCCCTTTCACTTTTTACTTTCATGCGTTGGAGACGGAAATGGCAACCCACTCCAGTGTTCTTGCCTGGAGAATCCCAGGGACAGAGGAGCCTAGTGGACTGCCATCTATGGGGTCGCACAGAGTCGGACATGACTGAAGTGACTTAGCAGTAGCAGCAATGGCAACTATTATATGACTAATAATTAATATAAATTATATAGGAAAGAAACAATGTTTAAGTCATAGGACTGATGGCACCCAAAATCACTAAACATGCCCTAATGGGTCTCAGTGAGTCCAAGGCAGCAGTGGAGAAAGGTAATAATGGATCACTAAAGTAAGCAAGGGAGAAGGCAATGGCACCCCACTCCAGTACTCTTGCCTGGAAAACTCCACGGACGGAGGAGCCTGGTAGGCTGCAGTCCATGGGGTCGCTAAGAGTCGGACACAACTGAGCGAATTCCCTTTCACTTTTCTTTCACACTTTGGAAAGGAAATGGAAACCCACCCCAGTGTTCTTGCCTGGAGACTCCCAGGGATGGGGGAGTCTGGGTGGGCTTCCGTTTATGGGGTCGCACGGAGTCGGACAGGACTGAAGCGACTTAGCAGCAGCAGCAGCAAAGTAAGCAAGTGCACCACTTAAAAGTTTTTCCTAACAGTCACCTCAGTGATTTTGTTTTCACAAGTAGAACAAATATGAAAATAGACAAGGTTGGTGCTGATACTCCTGTTCTTTAAGAGGAAACAGCCTGAGAAATTGAGTAATTTACCCTTATACCAAAAGTGCATTTCCAATTGTCTGCCAAGAATTTCTAGCTAGAGGTGCTGCTGAGCCTTCAATACTGTAATGTATACTTGAAAGCTGCTAAAAGGATAGATCTTTATTTTATTTTATTTTATTTTTATTTTTACTTTATTTTACTTTATAATACTGTATTGGTTTTGCCATACATTGACATGAATCCACCACGGGTGTACATGCGTTCCCAAACATGAACCCCCCTCCCATCTCCCTCCCCATAACATCCCTCTGGGTCATCCCCTTGCACCAGCCCCAAGCATGCTGTATCCTGAATCGGACATAGACTGGCGATTCGATTCTTACATGATAGTACACGTTTCAATGCCATTCTCCCAAATCATCCCACCCTCTCCCTCTGAGTCCAAAAGTCCACTATACACATCTGTGTCTTTTTTGCTGTCTTGCATACAGGGTCATCATTGCCATCTTTCTAAATTCCATATATATGTGTTAGTATACTGTATTGGTGTTTTTCTTTCTGGCTTACTTCACTCTGTATAGTCAGCTCCAGTTTCATCCATCTCATCAGAACTGATTCAAATGTATTTTTTTTAATGGCTGAGTAATACTCCATTGCGTAAAGTTTCTATCACAATAAAAACATTAATCTATGCGAGGTGATGGATGTATTAACTAAACTTATTGTGATTAGCATTTCATAATATATATATAAAATCATTGTTATACATCTTAAATTTATATGTCAATTATATCTCAATAAAGCTAGAAAAATGAAAACAGACTCAATATATTCCAAACCAACATTCTTCAGACTGGAGTATGTAGTGTGTACCTGCCTGTAGAAGGAGACTTCATATGGCCTGTGGGGGCAGGGACAGTTTGCAGGGAATCAGTTTCAAGACCCTCAATTTCTAATGATCTCTTTTTTTTTTTTTTTCACACCTGCTTGAGCAAGGATATGCAGCAATTCTTTTCATGTTCTCTTCTTAAGTCACCTTCTTATAATGCTTATTACTGTACATACATTTATTTGTGTATGTGACAAAGGCTTACATCTAAAATATGTAACCAACTTCTATAAATCAATACATTTTAAAAAGAAATAGAAAATGGGAGAAAGATTTGAACAGACATTTCATAAAAAAAGATATTCAAAGACCAATTAGCATAAATAAATAAGCATAAATATGAAACATGACCAATTTCATTTGTCATTTGGGAAACACAGATTAAAACCACAATGAGATACCATTATATATCTACCAAAGTATCTAAATTAAAAATACTAACTATACCAAGCTATGAACAAAGCTAGTGGAGGTGATGGAATTCCAGTTGAGCTGTTTCAAATCCTGAAAGATGATGCTGTGAAAGTGCTGCACTCAATATGCCAGCAAATTTGGAAAACTCAGCAGTGGCCACAGGACCAGAAAAGGTCTGTTTTCATTCCAATCTCAAAGAAAGGCAATGCAAAAGAATGCTCAAACTACCACACAATTGCACTCATCTCACACGCTAGTAAAGTAATGCTCAAAATTCTGCAAGCTAGGCTTCAGCAATACGTGAACCGTGAACTCCCTAATGTTTAAGCTGGTTTTAGAAAAGGCAGAGGAACCAGAGATCAAATTGCCAACATCCACTGGATCATGGAAAAAGCAAGAGAGTTCCAGAAAAACATCTATTTCTGCTTTATTGACTATGCCAAAGCCTTTGACTGTGTGGATCACAATAAACTGTAGAAAATTCTGAAAGAGATGGGAATACCAGACCACCTAACCTGCCTCTCGAGAAATCTGTATGCAGGCCCGGAAGCAACAGTTAGAACTGGACACCAACAGACTGGTTCCAAATAGGAAAAGGAGTACGTCAAGGCTGTATATTGTCACCCTGCTTATTGAACTTCTATGCAGAGTACATTATGAGAAACGCTGGACTGGAAGAAACACAAGCTGGAATCAAGACTGCCGGGAGAAATATCAATAACCTCAGATATGCAGATGACACCACCCTTATGGCAGAAAGTGAAGAGGAACTAAAAAGCCTCTTGATGAAAGTGAAAGAGGAGAGCGAAAAAGCTGGCTTAAAGCTCAACATTCAGAAAACGAAGATCATGGCATCTGGTCCCATCACTTCATGGGAAATAGATGGGGAAACAGCGGAAACAGTGTCAGACTTTATTTCTGGGGGCTCCAAAATCACTGCAGATGGTGACTGCAGCCATGAAATTAAAAGATGCTTACTCCTTGGAAGAAAAGTTATGACCAACCTAGATAGTATATTCAAAAGCAGAGACATTACTTTGCCGACTAAGGTCCATCTAGTCAAGGCTATGGTTTTTCCAGTGGTCGTGTATGGATGTGAGAGTTGGACTGTGAAGAAGGCTGAGCGCCGAAGAATTGATGCTTTTGAACTGTGGTGTTGGAGAAGACTCTTGAGAGTCCCTTGGACTGCAAGGAGATCCAACCAGTCCATTCTGAAAGAGATCAGCCCTGGGATTTCTTTGGAAGGAATGATGCTAAAGCTGAAACTCCAGTACTTTGGCCACCTCATGCGAAGAGTTGACTCACTGGAAAAGACTCTGATGCTGGGAGGGATTGGGGGCAGGAGGAGAAGGGGACGACCGAGGATGAGATGGCTGGAATGCATCACGGACTCGATGGACATGAGTCTGAGTGAACTCCGGGAGATGGTGATGGACAGGGAGGCCTGGCGTGCTGTGATTCATGGGGTCACAAAGAGTCGGACATGACTGTGTGACTGAACTGAACAATACCAAGCACTGGAGAGGATGGGGAGCAACACTAGAACTCTCACACCATTGCTGGTGAGTGGCACAAAGTGCACTTAGGAAAAAGGAACAAAAGAACTTTCTGGTGGGGGTAGAAATGTTCTGTATTTTGTTCTGGGCAGTGGTTACACAAAAGTATACATATATAAAAATTCATCAGCTAAACTCTTAAAATCTGTCTATTTTACACTAGGTAAATTATATCTTAATAAAACTATGATTACTATAAAAATAAATTTCATAGCTTCATTGATATTATTACATGTAGCTCAACCATTTCACAGTTGTAAAATATTCCATTGTCAGACTATATCACAATTTATTCATTCTCTAGGAAGAGGGAATTTGGGGTGACTCTGGGTTTTTTGCTCCTATAAACACTTCTACAAATATTACTGTGTATGTCTCCAAGGGTATATATGTAGAAGAACTCCTTGGGTATATTCTTAGAAATTAAGTTTCTTGGTATAGAGTATGTGAATGGCTAACTTTAATAGATAATGTTTTTCAAAACATTTTCAAACCCTTTTTCCAAAGTAGTTGTACCAGTGTACTCTCACCAGCAACGATTTAAAGAGACTCTTTATCTGCATCTCTTCCAAAACCTTTTACTGTCAGACTTTTTAATTTTTAGTTTATCTCACTGAAGTCCTGATTTGTATTTCCCTGATCACTAATGAAACTGAACATCTCATTGCATGTTCATTAGCCAAATGTAGGTCCTTGTTTGTAAAAATGTCTGGTCCTGTCCAGTTGCTTGTCCATTTTCTACTAGGCGGTTGGTCTGCTTCGTATTGATTTGTAAGCAACACTGAGATTTCATGATATTAATTTTTTCTTGGTTATTTGGGTTACAAAAGCCTTCTCCTAGTCTATAATCTATCATCTTTCCCTAAAATGCTGTTTTATGAATAGAAGTTCTAAAGATTAATGTAAGTCAAGTTTATTCCTCATTTCTTTTATGTTAATAACTTTGGGTTTCACCTATATTTACACTAAAAGTTAAATGTAAATTTTTATTATTTAAGTCCTTGACTGATTAGAAGTTGACTTTTGTCTACCATGTGAGATAGGAACCCAATTTCTTTCTCTTCCTGTGGACAGCCATTTATTTGAACTCCAGTTATTGAATAATCTCTTTTTTCCACTGATGCACCATACTACCACTGTCATAAATGTTCCAGACATGTATGGATATGTTTCTACACTTTCTATTTTATTCTACTGGTCAATTTGCTTACTACTATATCATTATCACACTGTGCTAACTAAATAGTCTTATTTTCTTGTTACAGCAAAATACTCAAAAAAGCCTTGGCTATTTTTGACCCTCTGTACTTCACTATAAATTTTAGGGTTGTGAAAAGAGGAATTTTGATTGGATTTGCATTGTATATGCACATCAATATGAGGAAATAAATTTTTATGATATTTAGTCTCTTGACCTAAATTATGGTATATATTTATACTTGAGTTCTTCTTCAATGTTTTCCCATAAAATTTCATAACTTTCCTCAAAGAAGCCTTACAAATCTAATGCTGCATTTCTAGAAATTATAAATTTGTGAATACAGTTTTACATGTCTTCCTTTTTTTGCATTTTATATTGTTGGTTGCTAGTGAAAAGAAGTGCAATCAACTTTGCATATCAATTTCTTTTCCCCAGTTTTACTGAGGTATAATTAGTATATAGGGCTTCCAGGTGGCACAGCGGTAAAGAATCCTCATGCCAATGCAGGAGAAGCAAGAGCTGTGGGTGTGATCCCTGGGTCAGGAAGATCCCCTGGAGTAGGAAATGGCAACCTGCTCCAGTATTCTTGCCTGCAGGATTCCATGGACAAAGAAGCCTGGTGGGCTACAGCCCATGGATCACAAAGAGTTGGACATGACTGAATGAGCACACACACACACAGTTGGTATACAACACTGTGTAAGTTTAAGGTGTACAATGTATTGATTTGACACTCTTATTTATTGATGTATACCATCCTTAAATCCAGCTATCTTTCTTAGCTCTCTTATTATTATAAGAGTTTGTCTAGTCATTTGTATATTACTACAAATAATAAAAGTTTTATTTCTGCTTTCCAATTCTCATGACTTTATTTTCCTTGTCTTAGACGAAGATCAACAATATTGAAAAAACTACTAGAAGCTGATTTCCTTGACTAGCTCTTTAGTTAAAGAAAATGCTTCTCACATTTCCCATTTAAAATGATATTTGCTGTAATCTTTTATCAGGTTATGGAGGTTTTCTTTCATTCCTAATTAAATTATGAATGTATGTTGGGTCTTACTACAAGACAAGTGCTTTCTTTGAAATGATGATATCTTTTCTCCTTTAATATATTAATGTAGGAATTTATATTTATAGATTTTTTTCTGAAATTAAACCATCATTGTATTTTAGGGAAAATCCAACATGATTATGACCTACTTATAAGCACAGTTGAATCCAACTTCCTAATATTTTATTTAAGGTTTTAGATCTATATAAATAAACAAAATAGACCTTTTTCATATGTTTGCTTTTCACTGGTCTAATTTTGTTATACTAGAATATGAAGAATTAATATGCTGCCTAAGTTTTTAGATTTATTAGTAAACAGTTGGTGATGCTATTCCTGTATCTTTTTAATCTTTATCCTTTTAATTTTTGCCTTATTTGCAGCTGTATTCCTTTTTTCCTGTGAAATATTATTTTTGACTTCTTTCTTTCTTTCTTATTTTTGCCAAAGGTTTGTCTATTTGTTGGTCTTTTTGAAGAATAAAATGTTGGTCTTACTGATCTTCTCTTTTGTACCTTTGCTTTCTATTTATTTTCATCCTTAGGTTTATTTTTCCTACTACTTATTTGTGTATATTCTGTTGGGATATTTTCCCAAAATTTTAAGTTGGATATATAGTTCCCTTTTAGCCTTTCTTCTTCCTAATGTATATACACTAGGTGATATTAATAAATTTCTGCTGAAACACATTTTTACTGTATCTACCGGTTTTGATATGCTGTGTTTTCATTACCATTCAGTTCTAGAAATTAAAAACTTTTTCTCATTAGGATCTATTTTTTTAACCCATGACTTATCTAGAAGCATGTGATTTAATTTCCAAATATATGCAGTATTTAATCTCATTTTGATTAACTTTCAACTTAATTGTGTATTGTTAGAGAACATAATCTGTGACATTTATTAAGGCTTGCTTCCTTCCTGGTTAGATTAATTCTGGTAAATGTTCTTTCCATGTGTGGTTAAGAAAAATGTATATTCCTTAATTGTTAGATGCACAATTGTATGTGTCCACCAAAATAAGCTTGTTAATTGTATTATTAAATATCCTTACTTCTGTTTTCATATGTTTCACATATTAGTAATTGAGAGAAGTGCATTAAAATCTCCCACTATAGTGGTGAATTTGCCAATTTCTCTATAGAACTTTGTCAATTTTTGATACATATTTTTGAGATTACCTTATTAGTTCCATGTGTTTAAACTTAAACATTTTGTTTGGATTGAACTGTTATCATTATACAGTAATCTTCAGTATCTCTAATGATGATGATTTGTTTGTAGCAAGGTAGATTTAATTAATATTAATTCAGTTACTCACGCTTTTTTTGGTTAGTATTTGCCTAGTGTGTTCTTTTCCACTCTTTTTCTTTCAATATTTCTGTGCCCTTATGCTTCAAATGTGCTTCCTGTAAAATAGCACTTAGCTAGAAATTTAAAAATTCAACCTGACATTATGTCTTTTAACAGGTACTTCTAACCTATTAACTTATTTGAAATTGTTTCTACTATTCAAGTTTATGACAACTTGTCCCACTCTATACTTTTTTTTTTTTAATCCTTTACGGCTTTGAAACTCTGTTGTCTACATCTTCCAGTTTAGCACTCTCTGATGTAACAATGTTCTCTCTCCTTTCTCAGTGCTTATCATGTGTATATTATCTCACATTTTAAATCTGTGTTATCATCAATATACTGTGTCCTCTTCTTTGGTCTTTCTCTCCTTTTTTCTTTGGACACCAACAGACTTTACCAAGGTATTTCAAGACTCTTGGTACACACAGCTCTTACAATCTACTGAGTTTCTTTGATCTATTTAACTATTT
Source organism: Budorcas taxicolor (assembly GCF_023091745.1). Classification (NCBI taxonomy): domain Eukaryota; kingdom Metazoa; phylum Chordata; class Mammalia; order Artiodactyla; family Bovidae; genus Budorcas; species Budorcas taxicolor. The sequence continues at coordinate 43,536,219 of NC_068924.1, read as the reverse complement.
CTACAAGTGTTTTAAATCTATGACTTATGCAGCAAACCTGAGGCTTTGTATACTTAACAATATTTTTTATCATTGCCTTTCATTTGAATGACAATGTCAATGGATATAAAATTCTAAGTTTAAATGTTTTTCCTTTAATACATTTAGAATTATTACTCCATTTAAACGTGCATCCAATAATGCTGCTAAAAAGTAAGATGTCAAGGTTATTCTTTTTCTTTTTATGATATTGCTCTTCCTCTCTGGGAACATTGAGAATTTTCTGTTTTTGATGTTCTTAGATCTTATTATGTCTATTTGGCAGTTTTTCCTTCTCTCCTATCTGGTAGTCTATCATTATTTAAAGCTGAAGTCTTTTGTTTTTAATTGTGATGTATTATCTCTATTATTTTTAAAAGATTTCCTTCTGCTCATTTTCACTTTTTTGCCTGAGATTACTATTATATGAATCTTGTAACTTTTACTTTCAGCTCCACATAGCTTCATTTTTGCTTAAGTTTTCAGTATGTTTATCTTCATCTGTTCCCTTCTATAAAGCTCTATTAAAGTTACAATCGGATCATCTAGTTTTTTTAATTCACTCTTCATTTGCACCCACTTCACTACTTATCCTATATAACTGCATCTCTGTCAACTATTATACCTAAATGGTTCTACTTGGTTCTCTTTTACCGTTTCATTTCTTGCTTCATGTTATTAACATCTTCACATATCTCTTTTAGCATGTTCACTTTGTTGACTTCTAAAGTCTGGGTCTGCCTAGTCTAAACTCTCTTAACAGTGTGTGAAATGTGGCCTGTGAGCTCACACTCCTTGGGGAGTACTAGCTCCTCAGGAAAACAGACCAGAACCAGATCTTCAGCCCCAGGAGCTCAAAATTCCAGGCACCAAAAATCTGCCCCCACCAAGCAACTCCTCAATTCAGGATTTCATAACCTTCTCTTCCAAGGAGAAGTCACCTTAGGAGGAGGCACTTCTAAAACTATAATCTACCTATCCTAGGGGGTGGAGGCCAACAGGTAAGTCATTAGTTTAGACCCAGTAGTTCCCACCCATTTTCCTTAGCTTCTCACTCAAGCAGGGCATCAGCACTGCTCTGATTTTATTACTTCTGATCCCTGTGAGAGAACAGGCACCAGTGTCCCAAGGCAAAAAGCGAGGCAAAGGGGGAACTTGGGTTGTCTTTGTCTTCCTATTTTTACTTCCTGCCCAGGTTGTAGTCTCACCCACCATACATGCCATCTCAAAATAGCCCTTTATCTTCCTGGGGTATCACTATTCTCTGAATCCTGTTATCATGAGGTTTCTCTCTAAAGTTACTCTAGGTTTAATCCTCAGAAAAGATGCAGTTGTTCAGTCGCTCAGCTGTGTCCAACTCTTTGCAGCCCCATGGACTGCAGCATGCCAAGCTTCCCTGTCCTTCACCATCTCCTAGAGCTTGCTCAAACTCATGTCCATTGAGTTGGTGATGCCATCCAACCATCTTGTCCTCTGCTGTCCCCTTCTCCTCCTGCCTTCAATCTTTCCCAGCATCAGGGTCTTTTCAAATGAGTCAGTTCTTCGCATCAGGAGGCCAAAGGATTGGAGCTTCAGCTTCAGCACCCGTCTTTCCAATGAATATTCAGCAGTGATTTCCTTTAGGATTGACTGGTTTGATTTCCTTGCAGTCCAAAGGAGTCTCAACAGTCTTCTCCAACAACACAGTTCAAAAGTATCAATTCTTCAGCACTCAGCTTTCTTTATAGTCCAACTCTCACATCCATATATGACTACTGGAAAAATCATAGCTTTGACTAGATGGACCTTTGTTGGCAAAGTAATGTCTTTGCTTTTTAATATGCTGTCTAGGTAGGTCACAACTTTTCTTCCAAGGAGTAAGTGTCTTTTAATTTCATGGTTGCAATCACCACCATCTGCAGTGATTTTGGAGCCCAACAAAATAAAGTATGTCATTGTTTCCACTGTTTTCCCATCTATTTTCCATGAAGTGATGGGATTGGATGCCATGATCTTAGTTTTCTGCATGTTGAGTTTTAAGCCAGCTTTTTCACTCTCCTTTTTCACCTTCATCAAGAGGCTCTTTAGTTCCTCTTCACTTTCTGCCATTAAAGTGTTAAAGTGGTATCATCTGCGTTTCTGAGGTTGTTACTATTTCCCCCAGCAATCTTGATTCCAGTTTGTGATTCATCCAGCCTGGCGTTTCATGTGATGTACTCTGCACAGAAGTTAAATAAGCAGGGTGACAATTTACCTTAATGTACTCCTTTCCCAATTTTGAACCAGTCTATTGTTCCATGTCCATTTCTAACTGTTGCTTCTTGTCCTGCATACAATTTTCTCACTTAAGTAGCTTTTATAATCCACTAAAAGGAATAATAGCTCTCTTCTTAAAAACCTAATAGTACTACTACTACTTACTTTATATAAATACATGTTTTATATATTAAATATAGTATATAATATACATATAATATAAATATAAGTATATAATAATATTTAGAGAACATTTACATATTTTATAGTGTATATTTTATTACATACCACGTATATATAGAATACATTTTTATATGCTTATTTTAAATATATATATGTTAAGTGAAGTGAAACTTGCTCAGTCATGTCTGACTCTTTGTGACCCCCACAGACTGTAGCTCACCAGGCTTCTCTATCCATGAGGTTTCCCAGGCAAGAATACTGGAGTGGCTTGCCATTTCCTTCTCCAGGGGATCTTCATGACCCAGGGATTAAACCCGGGTCTCCTGTATTGCAGGCAGACTTTTGCACACACACATATCAAATATGCATTCTCTGCCTGTGTTTTTTCTTTAATCCCTCCACTAGGGTGTGGGCAACCTATAGGAAAGGACTATGCCAGACTCATCTTTGTGTCCTCCACAGTACATAGTAGTTATTCAATAAATATTTGTTTAAATTATTAAGTATGTACCAATCATTGAATATTGAATAAATGCCCAAGGTTCCTGGTTCATGAGGTTCTTTTTAACATAATTTAAAAAAAAAACTTCATTAAAGAGGGCTTCAAAATCATATTCATATACATAAGATAATTCATAATTTAAGAGTAACTAAATATAGTAATATAAAGGTTAGAGCCTTAATATATTTCGGATGAAAATATATGGTAGCAAAAAACACCCAATAATTAGTTAGGTATCAGAAAATTTCAATTCTTTTACATAAAGTGCACAGGCTAAAGGTCAAAAGCTAATGACTAAAACCTGAATAACAATTTGTAAATTAGTGAACAAAGACCTGTTCATACGTAGGAAAGAGTGTTCTGAAATTAGACCCTACACTTCATTATAAGAGCTTTGTCAAGTGTCTCTATAAAGCAAAGTACACTGTAATTTGTGGTGAATTACTCAAGGGAGAGACTGTTTTAATCATCTTTGTACCCATATAGTGTCTTATGAATTAAAATAAAAAAAACACTTGTTAAAATCAACATAGACATTTAAATGACTGTTGTCCCATTTACAATAAGCCACTCTGCAAGACTGACACCCTATAATAATAATTTCCTTCTTTCAAAGAGCATGCAATTGTTCTCTACTATCTATGGCAGGAAGTTAAAACTCCTTAGTCTGGGATTCAAGGGCCCTCACAATTTTCCTTCCTTTTCTAAAAGTCTCATTTCCCACTTGTTTCCTGCAGGCATCTTATCTGCCAGTCAAATTAAACTTTCTGATTTCACACTCGCTTGCCTCTGTACCTCTCTGGTCATTTGGCAATCTCTTATGCCATTTATCATTTTCTTCCTTGCATTATATCTTATATATAGCTTGTTTCCCTTATTATATTGTAAATTCCTCATGTCAGAGACTGGGTCCTATATGTCTTTAACTGAATTTTATTACCTAGCACAAGGCATGGTACATGGCAGGCACAAAAAAAAAAAAATCTTTTGAAGGAATTGTTGAATAATATCAACAGAGCTCAAATCTGGAAACTGCTTTTTGACAAGCCATAGAAGAAAAATGTTTCATTAATTTATATCAAGGTTCTTAAATATAGCAGGCATTGAAAGTACCAGGGAAACTTGTTAAATGTGCAAATTCTTGGTGTTAGTTGTTATCAGGGGATTGAATACCAAGGGGCAACTGTAACTATCTAACAAGGAATGAACTCCTGAACTATTGTTGAGAATAAAGAGGGCAAAAAGGTAGAAAAAGATAAAGAGGGTAACAGGCACACTCCTGGCAATGGGTGTCATCATCGAACCCTCCCTTTGTAGCAAAGTCATTTATTGGCTGTTTTTCCTTGCATCTGACCTTGGATTTTTGAAATCAGGATGACAATATCTGTTTAAGACCCATTCATTTAAATATACATAGGGAAGCAATGATTATTTTTCTCAGAATACTCTTCAGATATGTACTGTATTTCAAAATGCATGATATATAGACTAAACCATGGAGACTTTTTATCCAATAAAGCTCTTTGAAAAGAATGTCACTATTCGTCCGGTATTGGAAGATAAGCTCTGGTTACAAAGCGGTAAGGCACTGAGAGAACTAACATGTCCTCTTTAGATTATTTCAAACAGAGGACATGAATTACAGGAAGCGAGACTTCAAGTGGTTAAGAAGAAAAGAGTTTTGCCTTTCAGAAGTTTACAAAATGCCAGTATTCTAAACTTCATATACTGAACTCCTCAGGATAGTCTGATATAGTACACGCTATCTGTCACTTCTCTATCCATTTGGCAAGGACTACATAGAGACAAATTGTTACAGAGGCTCAAAAATGGAGACTTCTGGAAAAATGACCAAAGCCAGAAATAAAGTTTCACTAATTAGAAAACAAATAATTAAATGGCCAAACCCGAATGTTGTGTGATGCTGAAAAGAGATAGATTTCTAAAGCACACCATCTGTTTTACAGTTTTTTTATTTTGCTCTACTACAGATCTACTCAGTTGTTTTGCAATGATCTAGCTGCTAACTCATTTGCACAATTACTTTAGGCCAGAAATACTTATTGCACAGAATCATTTGAGAGTTCAACACATTCATAGAAGAGGGCAGTTATAAACCATTTTTGAGTGAAGGCAATTTTTTAGCCCTTAAAGAAAAAGAATTATTCCAATAAATGATTAGAAATTCCCAAAGGAAAATCACAGTGGTATCACTATAAATTTATGGTATCTAAAATCTATCAAGGACTCCAGGGTCACCATCAACTCCTCTGTTGGCCATTAGGAAAACTCATTCTCATCTTGACCTCTAGGCAGCATTTATCTGGGGGCTGACTGTTCTTGCTTTCTTAAACACTTTTCTCACTCATCTTCCTTGGCACTACCCTCCTAACTTTCCTCTTTCCTCATTAGCTATTCCTTTTCAGCCTCCACTGCTAGCTTCTACTCTTCTAAATGTTGCAGTGTCTGAAGGCAGACTGCTGAGGCCTCTTGTCCTTTCTATCTGCATTTTCTTCCTAATTCATCTCTGCAACACAATGGCTTTATATGGCATCTGTATACTCAGGATTCACAGATTTATATCTCCAGTTTATTCTTCTCCAGTTCCAGGCTCATAGTTTTGATGATCTATTGGAAATCTCCACTTGAATGTGACATAGGCATCTCAAATTTATCAAGTCCAATGTGAAACTCGACTTACCACTCTTCCTCCAGGAAAAAAATATATCTCCTGCAGTCTTCCACATCTTGGTAAATGGCACTACCATCCAACCAGTCATTAAAGCAAAATCTAAAATTCATCCTTGATTCCTCCCTTATCCTCATCCCTTATCTAATCCATCATCAAGTACTAACAAATATATCTAAAAATATATCACATTTATTTCTCTTCAATTCTGTTGCTACCACCTTGTCCAAGCCACCATCATTTCTCAACAGTACTACTGCAATATAAGCATATCATGTATCTCCAGTACCTAACACAGTGTCTAGTAAGTAAAAGATGTAAAATATTCCTATGTCTCTGGAATCTCCGGTTTCCATTCTCAGGCATTTTCTGACATACCTACAGACTTATTCATTTACTGAGTCATCTACTCATTCAGCCATTATTTACTGAGTACTGTACTAATTGGTATTAGGCTTAACTGCACATTTCACAGTATCTCAAAGATGACAGTCACTTGTTTCCTGTTCATCTAAAAACGTCTGGAGGAAGGCAGTCAAGGGCTGGTGTGGCAGCTCTATATGCTAAGAGCCCTGGTTCCTAGAATTGTGTTGCTCTACTATCCTGTTTATATTCCACTTTATTATCTAATATGGCTACTCAAACTCCATCCATCACAGCTGCACTGCAGTCACTAGAAAAGAAGATGGATGTGAGGAATGCCTTATTCCTTCCATTCAAGGGCACTTCCCAGAGATTACTCTTACCTGCACTTAGATCTCATTGACCAGCACTGTAACTAGCAAAGATAGGGGATAACTAGTAAAGAAGACTAGATAAGAATGTTACCAGTGAAAAGCCAGGATCTTCATGACCAAAGAAGAAAGAGAGAATAATTATTGAGAGGTAGTAGCATCCTCTTCCAAAGTTCCTGTTGTGACCAGGAAATGTTCTGGGTACAGGGATACGAAGATCACTTAAGACATAGGGTTACTGCTCGAGGCATTAGTGTAATGGGGGAAATAGATATGCAAATGAATAATGGCAAGATTTCAAGCCAGGCAACAGCCACTGTTAGAAGACCTTGGCTTTTCTGAGTCCCTATAGATTCTCTGCATCCAAAGAGCTGAAAGAGAAGAAGACAGTTCCAGTGCGTTACATCACTGAACTATACAGACCGCTTCGACAGTCTGCATCTTTAATGAAGGACATTCCTCAGCCCTATTCTACTGGACTTGATACAGTAGAAAAGGTCATTTAAGCCTCTATAAACACATATAAACAGCTGTGGTAGTAATTTTAACAGTTTGAAAATACCCATTTCAGAAATGTGTCAGCACTCGATAATTTTTTTAACTTGTCAGAAGATGAAACTAAATGACTGTTTTAAGACTATATATAGGTTATAAGGCCAGATGAAAAGAAATAAGCAATGATAGCGCACCAAAATTTTTTTAAAAGGCAGTAGTACTGAAACTTACTGTTAACCACTGGTTATCTAGCAGCTCCTTAGCTGTGATTCTGTGAGCAGGGTCTACTTTCATAAGTTGCTTCAAAACACTTTTAGCTGCAAATAAAGGAAAAAATCCTATCTTATATATCTTGACTATAATTAATATCACGTGTTTTCCAATTTTAGGATTAGGTCTGTATGACATGAAGGAAGCATATCAGTTATAGAATAAATATCATCAGTACATATGGTTAATACTAAATAAAGTTTAAGGCTGAAAGTGAAGTTTTATTGACTGAATTACCTGGTTTATAGTCTTCAGTAAAAATTAACTATTTGATCAGAAAATTTCCTCTTCAATGTTTAGTATACATTTTCTGTTTTTGTTTAAAGTTTCAACTATAAAAGTCACAGTGAAGATAGCACTATTTCCACAAGTAAATAGTTTTTATTTCTACAAGTAAATTTAACGGCTACTCAGAGATTTAAAGTATCTAAATTACTGGCTGGCTTTCTTATATTGTGCATATTTGCTTTAATAAATAATAAAACATCTATACTTACCACAATCACTTATGGAATTCCAGACTGAATTTTTAAAATGTAGTTCCCCCTTTTTTATCAATTCAAAAAGCTTCTCTTCTGAGCTTGCCATAAAGGGTGCTTTTCCACATAATCTACAGCAAAGGCAATCATTCTGTTTAGATTCTTTTGAACAATCAAAATAAGGCTATTAAAAATTAAGTTTCCATAGGACTTGAAAGCAGTGGTGCTTCATATTTAAGTAAAGGAGAGGAAGAGGTGGGAACTTCCCTGGATGTAGAAATGGGAAAAAAGGGGTTTTGGGAGATTAGTGCTAGGCTCTTGTATCCGTTGGAACTTCCACATGTGCAAAGCTCTTCCAGGTGGGAAAACACTAAGCTTAAATGGGGTTAAAATACAAAAAGGTGTGTGAGTTTAGGTGCACAGTAATAGTGGTGGATAACAGAGGAGAAACTCTTCAATGTGAGCAAGGGTAAGGTTATGCCTTAAGGTACACTGGACTTAACAGGAAGATACACTGAGTCATCACAGTCTAATGAGATTACTTCTTCTAGTGACAATGGAAGAATTTTATCCATGGTAAAATGTTACACAAAGACTGGTGATGATGGTAAGAATGATTGTGGGGCCTACTGGCTCTGAGTCAAAATAAAAAATCCATTAAAATAGCCACAACTCTTCAAAAATTATATACGAAATGAAGAAAATCTGAAGGCGGAAAACCAGATGATGAATTTGACCCTTCAGTCTGGAAGTGTGAAAGCTGAGTGCATGTAACAACCAGCGTCAGTAAAGCCATGAGTAGTGTGTATACAGTAAGCATGGACTTATTGTAAATTCAGTAGTACAGGACTATGAGTCTTTAAAACCTTTTAAAGGAAGTACTATGCTGTACTTTACAAAGAGCATGGCAAGCCTATGCATCAGTAGGTGATCCAGTCCAAAACTATGTGCTTAAAAGTTGCAAATGTTAGCCATCATCTTTATCGTCAATCCCAACATCTGAGGGCAATTCTGTAGACAACAACCAGATTCTCCCAATGACAACCAGACAGAAGTTGGACCTGGACTCATCACAGAGGCAATTCTAACTCTCTATGTCAATTCTTCAGCTCTCAGGATTATATTTTTCCACTTTATTACTGAAAGAATAAAATGGCATAAGTCCATTACACTTTCCAAATGCTGGTCTGTTATGTACATAAGTATGTTTTCTAGGTCTCTTAACAGATTTTTACTGATTTTTTAAAGTTACATTTTTCTTAAGTTTCTTTAAAAATCTTTCCCATTAGTATTTTTTGAATAAGTCTGCTGCTGCTGCTGCTGCTGCTACTGCTAAGTTGCTTCAGTCGTGTCCGACTCTGTGCGACCCCATGGACAGCAGCCCACCAGGCTCCCCTGTCCCTGGGATTCTCCAGGCAAGAACACTGGAGTGGGTTGCCATTTTCTTCTCCAATGCATGAAAGTGAAAAGTGAAAGTGAAGTTGCTCAGTCGTGTCTGACTCTTTGCGATCCCATGGACTGCCACCCACTAGGCTCCTCCGTCCATGGGACTTTCCAGGCACGAGTACTGGAACGGGGTGCCATTGCCTTCTCCGTGAATAAGTCTACATTTGATAAATATTCTACATGATAATGATTATGATAATAATGATTTTTCCGGTGTGGAGGGGGAGTCATTTTCATCCTAGTAGCTTATCGAACCAGGGTGGACAACAGAGCTTTTCATCACCAATAGGTTCTTGTTAAGCAATAAATATTAAATTGTTCCACAAATTTTGATTTTAATACTTTCTCTTTCTCCAGCTCATTCTAACCCTTCTCTCTCTGATTCAATTTGCCTTACTATTATTTAGTTTTTAAATGCCATTCAAAAAAAGTCAGAAAAATGGTCTTATGGGCAGTTACTATCTATTATAACAAGTACAGGCCAGCAAAAGCCCAGCTCATTGAGTCTGTTAACAACCAGTGGTATGCACATTCACTGATTTCTTAGCTGCTCCTATACTGCCTAACATGCATCTATAGCTCAAGGGCTATGTTTTTAAATTTTCACTTTTTTCTGTCCTTTACAATTTTACTTACACAAAATGTATCTAATGGTTGGTCAATCAGCAGCACATGAAATTTTATGACAGCAATTTTCTGCACATCCAGAAAAGAGAATCCAAGACATGAAAAATGCCTCTTATGGCCTTCCGATTATTTTCTGTTTCACAGGAATCAAAACAGCAAAAGATGGTGCCCATAAAGAGCATTTATATTAATTTCACCTTGAGAAAGTATGCTATCATTGTCCAATTAAGTAGCAATGAATCAGGGGTAACTGATAAATAAGAAACCCCTCCCCACCCCTGGAGAAGGTAATATGTTTGTGCCCTTGGTGAAGGAAATGATCTATAAGACCACTGGGCTCAGGTAGATTAACGAACAGGCACTGATTAGCTATGTAAGAGTCTGCTGCTGCTGCTGCTGCCAAGTCACTTCACTCGTGTCTGACTCTGTGCGACCCCATAAACGGCAACCCACCAGCTCCCCAGTCCCTGGGATTCTCAAGGCAAGAACACTGGAGTAGGTTGCCATTTCCTTCTCCAATGCATGAAAGTGAAAAGTGAAAGTGAGGTCGCTCAGTTGTGTCCGACTCTTAGCGACCCCATGGACTGTGGCCCACCAGGCTCCTCCATCCATGGGATTTTCCAGGCAAGAGTACTAGAGTGGGGTGCCATTGCCTTCTCTGAAGTAAGAATCTACTGTAAAGGAAAAAAAATGTCTTTATTATGATATGCAGTCACGCTCAGAAGCAGAAAAATTAAAATTATATCTTTAAGTAGGAGGAAAAAATTTAAGACATGTAATACACCAAATTCAAATCAAGAAGGCAGCAAACACCACAACTGGTATAATAATAGATTACATATATATGTTATGTTTGACTTGCATTGTCTAGAAGTCATGAGAGAATAAAACACTAATTTTAAATAGCTATATTTTAATTTAAAACTAAGGCTCAGAGTTTTAATATAATCCTAAGCAGCACAAAACAATGATCAAAAATTTTGTGAATACATTTATACTTTATGTAGTCTAAGCAGTGATGTGTTGAGTATCTGAGTTACAGCTACAATCACAACATCCAATTTCTACTGCCTGTGTATTTCATTTCACAGGACTGTGAAAATGTAACTACTGTGATGTCAATATTTAGAAACGATCTGGAAGAGGTAGTGCACAGTGAAATCTTCAATGTGACCATAAAACTAATGTTGCATCAACATAAAAATGTTCATACTCACCAAGAAGCAGAACAATGACCACTAACTTTTCAGAACACTCTCAGACAATTCACTTTAATTCAATATAAAAAACATATATTGAGTGCTGACTACGTGTCTACTATGGTGCCAGATACTAGGGATGCAAAGATGAATCAGATCTCTGTCCTTCATGGAATTTAGAGCAAGAAAAACAGAGACAATACATATAATACAATAATTGCACATTTTAATATAGCTTTTAGAAGTATAATGAGAACACAGAAAAGTGAAAAATTAATTCCATCAAACTTATACATGTGCAAATTTGCCTGATTAAATATTATTATCTTGTTTTTCTTTCAGTGTTACTGTTTTGCATGCACCTTTATATTAATATGTTGCCTTAAATCCCATGGAGTAAGGGAATGTATATACACCATGAGCATACTAACTCTGCTGGGGCAGAGTAGGACTCAGGGAAATAGAAGTTGCTAATGTATGAGCTGGACACACCCAGGAAAGAGGTTAGTACAGAAGAAAAATGAACACTGAGGCAGAATGAAGTACATGAGCAAAGACCCAGAGGCATGAAACACAGGGCACCGGAGTCATAAGGAGCAGCCTCGAGTGGACACCAGAAGAGGGTAAGTGCATGGGAACACACGTGCAGACCAAGGCTGGACAGGCATGCTGGAGCCAGGCTGGGAAAGCCTTGCATCATGTCATGTGGGGCTGCACTGACAGTTTCTATAGCAAGGGAGAATCAACAGAGGCTGTTTGTCAGGAAAGCAGTATAACCAGATTTGTGATTTAGAAAGACAACCCTGACAACTGTGTGAAGGATGAACCAGAAGAAGGAGAACAGACAAAAACACACTGTAATCTTCTAGAAAGGGATCATAAGGAGAAATGATACAAGTGAAGAGAAACTGAATAATATGTGAGGACGCCTCAAAGGAAAAGTATAGGCCATGGGGTCTGACTGAATCTTGGGAGCGAGACAAAAGAGAGAACAAGAAAGATCAATGTTTTCAGTACCATGAAGAGAATTAGGAACCATAGAATACTCCCTGGACCCTGGACTGAACCTTTATCTGGTTACTGCCGGCTGCTTGAACATGCCCTGTCCACGGGGGAGCCCTAGTGCCAGGTCCAGGACCTTCCCTCTACCTGATGCTCTATAAGTGAATCTCAAGAAAAGACAAACAAGCTTTTGGTTTGTAGCAAAGGATCAGACAGGTGTTGAGGCAAGTTTTTCACTTTGCTCAGATCATACAGTGCATTGCAGCATTTACAGATCAATGAAAAGCAAAGTTGAAACTTACAAGTTGATTGTATTTTAAAAAAAATACCTAATAGATGGACCTGACAATGAATAAGACAAATTTTAGAATAACTTCCCAGTTGTTTCTTCAGTTGCTTGCTTGACATTATACTGTTTCGCTTTCAATTAAAATCTATGTAATTCCACTGTTAGAGGACATCCATTCATTTAAAATTGTACATTTAGCAGGCTACTTACAAAATGTACATTATGACACCTATGCTCCAAATGTCACACTGCTGGCTATAGTCGTGGGCATTGATAACTTCAGGGGCTGCCAAACAAGCAGAAGTAAAATAATATTAATAATACAATAAATGACTTTTAAATGCTTAAACACAAAGCATGAAAAATGTGCTGATGTGATGTAATTTATTCCCCCATAGGGAAAAAGAGAACCAACAGCAGATGTTGAATGAATAATGTACAGGCCTTAACAACTGATGTCGCTGTATCCTCCCTCCTGTCATTTAGCTTCTAATGGAATGACGGCACACACTGCACAGCTACATGTACAACTTTTCATCTCTTTCAAGTTGTTAAGAAATGATCTTGCAAAGATCATGGAGTTATAGTAGAAGGCAACTATATCTTAGTTCTTGCCAAAAATAATTTTGAAAACATGTCTTAAGTAGATACAATTTAAAGCAAGCCCAAAATGTGGAAATCTGGATTTACAGAGAAACTAAGATAAACGGTTATAAATCACTTTGGCAAAATAACAGTAGTGATAGTAACTTCATAGCACTCCTATGACAGTATGAATTATCTTCCACATTTTCTAAATGAGAAAACTAAGACAAAGAGAGAGCGCCTATAATATAACTCAATCAAAGAGGCAATTAGTCACAGGGGAGGCCTAGGGTCCAGGTATTTCTGACTCCTCAACTCTGTGCTTCTTACTTACAATGGGCCCAGGATTGTTGTTATTGTTGTATAGTTGCTCAGTAATGTCTGTCTCTTTTGTAACCCCATGCACTGTAGCCAACCAGGCTTCTCTGACCACGGGATTTCCCAGGCAGAATACTGGAGTGAGTTGCCATTTCCTTCTCCAGGGGATTTTCCTGACCCGGGGATCAAACTCAAGTCTCCTGAATTACAGGTGGTTTCTTTATTTCTAAGCCACCTGGGAAGCCCTTTGAAAGGATGTTGCATGTTGTCAACACTTTTTCTGCATCTATTGAGATGATAGGGTTCCTTCAAACAATCTTCGCAAAGTAGAACTTTATTTTATTTTAAGGTAGCAATCTTTCAGAGAAGGTGATGGCACCCCACTCCAGTTCTCTTGCCTGGAAAATCCCATGGACGGAGGAGCCGGGTAGGCTGTAGTCCATGGGGTCGCGAAGGGTTGGACACGACTGAGCGACTTCACTTTCACTTTTCACTTTCATGCATTGGAGAAGGAAATGGCAACCCACTCCAGTCTTCTTGCCTGGAGAATCCCAGGGATGGGGGAGGCTGATGGGCTGCCGTCTACAGGGTCGCACAGAGTCGGACACGACTAAAGCGACTTAGCAGCAGCAGCAGCACATCTTTTAATGATTCAGTTCAGTTCAGTCGCTCAGTCATGTCCGACTCTTTGTGACCCCATGAACTGCAGCACACCAGGCCTCCCTGTCCATCACCAACTCCCAGAGTCCACCCAAACCCATGTCCATTGAGTCGGTGATGCCATCCAACCATCTTATCCTCTGTCATCCCCTTCTCATCCTGCCTTCAATCTTTCCCAGCATCAGAGTCTTTTCAAATGAGTCAGCTCTTCGTATCAGGTGGCCAAAGTTTTGGAGTTTCAGCTTCAACATCAGTCCTTCCAATGAACATCCAGGACTGATCTTTAGGATGGACTGGTTGGATCTCCTTGCAGTCCAAGGGACTCTCAAGAGTCTTCTCCAACACCACAGTTCAAAAGCATCAATTCTTCGGCACTCAGCTTTCTTTATAGTCCAACTCTCACATCCATTCATGACCACTGGAAAAACCATAGCTTTGACTAGACAGACTTTTGTTGGCAAAGTAATGTCTCTGCCTTTGAATATGCTGTCTAGGTTGGTCATAACTTTCCTTCCAAGGAGTAAGCGTCTTTTAATTTCATGGCTGCAGTCACCACCTGCAGTGATTTTGGAGCCCAAAATATAAAGTCAGCCACTGTTTCCACTGTTTTCCCATCTACTTGCCATGAAGTGATGCGACCAGATGCCATGATCTTCGTTTTCTGAATGTTGAGCTTTAAGCCAACTTTTTCACTCTCCTCTTTCACTTTCATCAAGAGGCTCTTTAGTTCTTCTTCACTTTCTGCCATAAGGGTGGTGTCATCTGCATATCTGAGGTTATTGATAGTTCTCCCGGCAATCTTGATTCCAGTTTATGCTTCCTCCAGCCCAGCATTTCTCATGACGTACTCTGCATAGAAGTTCAATAAGCAGGGTGACAATATACAGCCTTGACATACTTCTTTTCCTATTTGGAACCAGCCTGTTGCTCCACATCCAGTTCTAACTGTCGTTTCCTGACCTGCATATAGGTTTCTCAAGAGGCAGGTCAGGTGGTCTGGTATTCCCATCTCTTGAAGAATTTTCCACAGTTTCTTGTGATCCACACAGTCAAAGAATTTGGCATAGTCAATAAAGCAGAAATAGATGTTTTTCTGGAACTCTCTTGCTTTTTCCATGATCCACTGGGTGCTGGCAATTTGATCTCTGGTTCCTCTGCCTTTTCTAACACCAGCTTGAACATCAGGAAGTTCACGGTTCACGTATTGCTGAAGCCTGGCTTGGAGAATTTTAAGCATCACTTTACTAGCGTGTGAGATGAGTGCAATTGTGTGGTAGTTTGAATATTCTTTGGCATTGCCTTTCTTTGGGATTGGAATGAAAACTGACCTTTTCCAGTCCTGTGGCCACTGCTGAGTTTTCCAAATTTGCTGGCATATTGAGTGCAGCCCTTTCACAGCATCATCTTTCAGGATTTGAGATAGCTCAACTGGAATTCCATCACCTCCACTTAGTGATGCTTCCTAAGGCCCACTTGACTTCACATTCCAGGATGTTTGGCTCTAGGTGAGTGATCACAGCATCGTGATTATCTGGGTCATGAAGGTCTTTTTTAATGATTAGATTTTTAAATAATGGCTGGGTTTTTAAAAAGTTGAATATGCTTGCTATTCCAGGAATATATCTATTACACCTCTACAGTTAGGGCACACCCCGGAGGGCCAACAGTAAGTTAACACGTAGCTTCACTCCCACATTGTTTAAGGGTCAACTATGTGTATTTGAATAGAAATTTAAAATTTACAAAGTACTTTTGCATCAGTGATGCTATTCATATAAATTATGTTAAGAATCATGTGAGATGGGTACACAGGCATTTGACTCACTTTGCCAGTGAGGAAATTAAGGTCTGGATACACATATTAAGTGACTCACCTAAAGTAACACAGTTACAGAGCATCTCCCATGTAAAAGGTGTTTTCACTTTAGAAAACAGTTTCAATCACCCCTCCCAACACACACGCACACACACACACACACACACACACACACACAGTGTGTCTGTAACCAGTAAAAGTAAATGAAATTTCATTTCCTCTAACTATTTTAAAGGAACTAAAAAGCAACAAAAAAAGGAGCTGAAAGGTAAACAGAAGAAAGAATGAGAAAAGACTCAACTATAGATAATTAACAAACTAAGTAATTTGTTTTCAAATCGCTTAAAATTAACTAATTACTGTTTTCCTTTAAGCAATTACTTGTATTCTATAACCCTCCTTAAACTTTTAGATACTGAATCATAAACATTCAAGCTGCTCTATGGCCATGTGTCTATGACAGGGGCCGATTCCATGATCTGATTCCCTGACAGATTTCCACGTAGGTCTACTACACAGTGGGGGCCTGGAATTCAGAGCCCTCATTGTTTCAGAGTCATCTTAATTACCAGGGGCATTTCTACGTGAACTGTCATCACAGCTCTCACAGGGAGGCAGAGGCCAGAGCAACTGTGCCAAAGAGCCATTTAGGAAGTCAGCAAAGCCCCACAAACCATCTGTCTTCTCTCTTGTTCTCTCACTTGTTATCAGTGTAGACAACTAATAAGCAGGCATAAAACTCAGGACGCTTGGATATATTTTCCCCTTGTAACTACAGACCAGATGTCTTTTGCCAACAGGAGGATATGAACAGAATCTAAAGTAGCCTCTTCCCAAATAACATAAAACAACTTAGAAACTTTATGCATCAAACAGACAAACAATGAACCAGGCATACTCCTCAGGAATAAAAACGAATAAACTACTGATATAACAACACGGCCAAGTCTCAAAATCATTACATGGAACAGAAAAAGATAGACACAAAAGAATATATATTTATGATTCAATTTGTATAAATTCTAGACAAGCAAAACTAATCTAAGGCAATGGAAATCCTCAGTGGTTGCTAAGGTTTGGGTGGGGGATTGACTGAGAGGGACACAAAGGAAATTTCTGGGGTGATGGAAATATTCTATATCTTCACTGAGGTGGTAATGTGCAAGTATATATATTTGTCAAAACTCATTAAACTTTACACTTAAAATCTGTGTATTTTATTATATACAAATTATGTTTCCATAAAGAATATTTTTAAGAAATCTACTAAAAGTACAAAAAAAATCTACTAAAGCCCTACATTAGTGAGTGACTTTAATAACTCTCTTAGAAATAAACAGAGGAAGCAAGCAAAATTAATAATATGGACTGGCTGAGATGACAGAACTGAAGACTACTACTTACAGAGTAACTATTTATAGGGATGACCTGAACACTAGCAGAAAAGAATTTTCCACAATTAAGACATAAAGTAGGAAGTACAAGAATATGGGAAGGAGGGGAGGAGACATACTATAGTTAGAACCTACATTTCCAGGTCAGTGAAACACTAACAGGAGGAATGTCACAATCTCAGAATTCCTCCACAAGGAGTGAGGACTCTTAGCCCCACATCAGGCTCCCCAGTCTAGGGGTTCTGCACCAGGAATATAAGCCCCCAGAACATCTGGCTTTGACAACCAGCAAGGCTTATATCCAGGAGAGCTGGAGTGCTAGAGGAAACAACAGACTTTGCTCTTCAAGGGTGCACACAATATCTCACACTCTGAAACCCAGCTCAGAGGCAGTAGTTTGAAAACCAGGTCAGATCCAGTTGCAGGTCTTGGAAAACCTCCCAGGGAAGGAGGAAGCAGCTAGGACTCCCCCAGGGGACTGGCAGCAGCCATTGTGGGGAGTTCACTCTATCACATGGACACTGGTGCTGGTAAGCATCATTTTGGTTTCCTCCCTCTAGCTTATTAGTGCCAGGACCTGCCCCACCCACCAGCAGGCACAAACCAGCCCCATGACCCCTGGTAGACAGTTACCAAGACCTGGCCCACCCCACAGCAAACTAGCACTCCCCTTTACCATGCAGCCATGTAGGCACCAAGCCTTGTACACCAGCAGGCCAATAGCAGGTGTAAGCACGGCTTACATAGGCCATGCAGTTAATCCTGCAGTAAGCCTACCTCACCTTCTAGCAAGCCCAGAGTCACTATGTGGCACAGCCTCAAAGCCAAGCAGGTTGGGGGCCAGTCCCATCTACCAGTGTGCCCACAGTAGTCAGTCCCACCAAAAAGGGGTGCATGCAGCCCACATAGGGGACACCCCTAGAACATACAACTCCAGTGGTCAGAGGGGAGCACACTGGTGGTCCCCACAGGACATTGCCTATATAAGGCACCATTTCTCCAAGATCAGAAGATATAACCAACATACCTAATACATAGAAATTAGACAGAAAGAATTGGGCAAAATGAAAAGAAAAGAAACTGCAAAAACACAAAGACATGAAATCTAAATAACATACAACTAAACAACCAATGGGCCACTGAAGAAATGAAAGAGGAAATCAAAAATACCTAAAGAGAAATAAAAATGGAAACACAATGATCTATAATTTACTGGAGACAGAAAAAAGTAGTTCTAATAGAGAAGTTTATAGAGATACAAGCCTTACCTCAGGAAACAAGAAAAACTTCAAATAAACAATCTAACGTTATATCTAAAGGAACTAGAAAAAGAAGAACAAAGAAAACCTGAAATTAATAGAAGGAAAGAAAAAAAAAAAAGATCAGGTCAGAAATAAAAGAGACAGAGACTAAAAAGATATTGAAAAGATCACCAAAAGAGACAGAACTAAGAGCTAGTTCTTTAAAAAGATAAGCAAAATTGACAGACCTTTAGCAAGACTCATTAAGAAAAAAGACACAAAATCAGAATGGAACAGAAATTACAACCAATACCACAGAAATACGAAGGATCATCAGAGATTACTATGAACAACTATATACCAAATGAAATGGACAATTTAGAGGGAAGAGACAAATTTCTTGAAATACACAATCTCCTAAGACTGAATCAGGAAAAAACAGAAACAGATCAATTACCAGTGATGAAGCTGGATCAGTAACTTAAAAATTCCCCCAAAATAAAAGTCCAATACCAGATAGTGCCACAGGTAAATTCTAAAAAGCATTTAAGAAAAGTTAACACCTATCCTTATCAAACTATTCCAAAAAGTTAAAGAGGAAGGAATGCTTCCAAACTCGTTTCACAAGGCCAGCATCAGCCTGTTATCAAAACTAGATAAAGATACTACAAAAAAAAAAAAAGAAAATTATAAGCCAATATCACTGATGAACACAGATGTAAAAAACTTGCAAACTAAATTCAACAATATATTAAAAGAACCACACACCACGATTAAGTAGAATTTAGTCCAGTAACTCAAGGATGGTTCAGTATCTTCAAATCAATCAATGTGATACACCACATTAATAAATGAAGGGTAAAAATCATATGATCATCCCTAGAGATGCAGAAAAAGCTTTTGACAAAATTTGACATTCATTTATGACAAAAAAACGGAGAAGGCAACAGCACCCCACTCCAGTACTCTTGCGTGGGAAATCCCATGGACGGAGGAGCCTGGTAGGCTGCAGTCCATGGGGTCGCTAGGAGTCGGACATGACTGAGCGACTTCACTTTCACTTTTAACCCACTCCAGTGTTTTTGCCTGGAGAATCCCAGGGACGGGGGAGCCTGGTGGGCTGCTGTCTCTGGGGTCGCACAGAGTCAGACATGACTGAGGTGACTCAGCAGTAGCAGTAGCAGTATGACAAAAACTCTCCAGAAAATTGGTATAGAGGGAACATACCTCAACATAATAAAGGCCATAATGACAAACCCACAGTGAACATCATACTCAATGGTAAAGAACGGAGAACATTTATCTGTTCCTTCTACATGGTAAAAAACTCTCATCCTCTAAGAGCAGGAACAAGATAAGGATATCTACTCTTTTCACTTTTATTCAACAAAGTAGTGGAAGTCCTAGCCATAGCAACTAGATAAGAAAAAGTAAAAAGAATCCAAATTGGAAAGGAAGAAGTAAAACTGTCACTGTTTGCAGATGACATGATATTATATACAGAAAATCCTAAAGATGCCACCAGAGAACTATTAGAATAAATGAATACAGTAAAATAGCAAGATATAGAATATGCAGATATTTATTCTATATACTAACAACAAATTATCAGAAAAAAATTAAGAAAACAATCCCACATATGGATCAATGGAACAGAACAGAGAGCCCAGAAATAAACCTACACACCTATGGTCAATTAACCATCAACAAAGTGGGCAAGGACACACAATAGAAAAAAGACAATCTCTTCAACAGTGGTGCTGGGAAAGCTGGACAGCCACATGCAAATCAATGAATTTATAACACATCTTCACACCATACAAAAAAAAAAAAAAAAACTCAAAACGGCTTAAAGTCCGAAATATAAGACGCGACACCATAAAATTCCTAGAAAAGAACATAAGCAAAACATTCTCTAACATAAATCATACCGATGTGTTCTTAGGTCAATTTCCCAAGGCAATAGAAATAAAAGGAAAAATAAACATATGAGATCTACTCAAACTTAAAAGTTTCCCTACAGCAAACAAAATGAAAAGATAACCTATAGACTGGGAGAAAAAACTGAAGACAACACAAACAAATGGAAAGATAAATTTTGCTAATGGGCTTGAAGAATTAAAAATTATTTAAATGACCATACATATCAACTATATTTCAATAAAATTAATAAAATGAAAAGTTTGAATCACAAAAGTATCATGTTTGGTTTTATAAATACACACATACATACACTTTTATGCTTGACAAACAAGGAGTATATAGTTGTCCCTCGGTTTCTGTAGTGGATTGGTTTCAGGATTCAGACCCTAACCCTTTAGCCCCCAGGCCTGTCAGATACCAAAATTCATGGATGCATAAGTCCCTTATACAAATTGGCTTAATATTTGAATGTAACCTACCCACGCTGCTGCTGCTGCTGCTAAGTCGCTTCAGTCGTGTCCAACTCCGTGCGACCCCATAGACAGCAGCCCACCAGGCTCCCCCATCCCTGGGATTCTCAAGGCAAGAACACTGGAGTGGGTTGCCATTTCCTTCTCCAATGCATGAAAGTGAAGAGTGAAAGTGAAGTCACTCAGTCATGTCCGAGTCTTAGTGACCCCATGGACTGCAGCCTACCATTGTCCCATATACTTTAAATCATTTCTAGATTGACATATAATACCTAACACAATATAAATGCTATGTAAATAGTTGCCACTGTGTAGTAAATTCAAGTTTTGCTTTTTAGAACTTTCTGGAAACTTTTTTCTCAAATACTTTGAATCATTGGTTAGTTGAATCTGCAGGTGTAGAACCCACAGATACAAAGGGCTGAGGGTACATGCTTTCAAAATATCCAAAGTAATGTTTGCAAAAATGAACCTGTGTTCAACCACAGAGAAAATTCCTAAAAGTTGAAATCTTTTAACTCACAATTACCTAGTAAAATGAAGAAAATCAGATAGAAAACCAAAAGGCTAGATAAACTAACACAGAATCATATGAGTGTCAAATACATCCCACAGAAAATTCTAAAAGCACTTCAAAGTAATTTTTGGATTAAAGAAGAAGACTACAATCATAGACTATTAAGAAATTAATAACAATTAGAACATTGTATAATAAAAGAAACAGTTAAAGAAGTACTCAGAGGAAAATATACAGCCTTAAATGCATTCTATCATGTATACTATCATGTAAGAATTGACTCTCCAGTCTATGTCTGATGCAGGATACAGCATGCTTGGGGCTGGTGCATGGGGATCACCCACAGAGATGTTATGGGGAGGGAGGTGGGAGGGGGGTTCATGTTTGGGAACACATGTAAGATTTAAAGATTTTAAAATTAAAAAAATAAAAAACTATAAAAAAAAGAAAATAAGAAGAGTGAAAATAAACATTTAACTTAGGAAGTTTAAAAATAAACCAAAAGTAAGTAGGAAAAAGGAATTAAGAAAAATAAAAGTAGAAATCAGTGAAAATCAAATACCACTAGACTTAAGCTGGAGTTTTGAAAGCTCAATAGTCTTGCCAATAATAAATTTGATCAAGAAAAAATGGTTAGTATTATTATAAAAACTAAAATTGAGCACTAAGTGCCAGGTACTGTGCTAAGGACTTTATATTTAATTCTATGTCAATCTGATAAAAAGATATTATTATTACCATCCTAAAGTACATCTTCTCCCCTTTTCTGTTTTATTTTTCTTCCTTAGCATTTCTCACTAACATACCAGATATTTTTTTCTAATCTTTCTTATTAATGTTTGCACCAATACACATTTTCTTGTTTTGTTCATTGTTATATTTCCAACACCTAGAACAGTGTCTGACACGAAATAGTCCTTTTTTTTTAGTTTTTATTTTTACTTTATTTTACTTTACAATACTGTATTGGTTTTGCCATACATTGACATGAATCCACCACGGGTGTACATGCGATCCCAAACATGAACCCCCCTCCCACCTCCCTCCCCATAACATCTCTCTGGGTCATCCCCGTGCACCAGCCCCAAGCATCCTGTATCCTGCATCGGACATAGACTGGCGATTCGTTTCTTACATGATAGTATACATGATAGAATGCCATTCTCCCAAATCATCCCACCCTCTCCCTCTCCCTCTCCCTCTCCCTCTGAGTCCAAAAGTCCGTTCTACACATCTGTGTCTCTTTTACTGTCTTGCATACAGGGTCATCATTACCATCTTTCTAAATTCCATATATATGTGTTAATATACTGTATTGGTGTTTTTCTTTCTGGCTTACTTCACTCTGTATAATCGGCTCCAGTTTCATCCATCTCATCAGAACTGATTCAAATGAATTCTTTTTAACGGCTGAGTAATACTCCATTGTGTATATGTACCACAGCTTTCTTATCCATTCATCTGCTGATGGACATCTAGGTTGTTTCCATGTCCTGGCTATTATAAACAGTGCTGCGATGAACATTGGGGTACATGTGTCTCTTTCAATTCTGGTTTCCTTGGTGTGTATGCCCAGCAGTGGGATTGCGGGGTCATAAGGCAGCTCTATTTGCGATTTTTTAAGGAATCTCCACATTGTTCTCCATAGTGGCTGTACTGGTTTGCATTCCCACCAACAGTGTAGGAGGGTTCCCTTTTCTCCACACCCTCTCCAGCATTTATTGCTTGCAGATTTTTGGATCGCAGCCATTCTGACTGGTGTGAAGTGGTACCTCATTGTGGTTTTGATTTGCATTTCTCTAATAATGAGTGATGTTGAGCATCTTTTCATGTGTTTCTTAGCCATCCATATGTCTTCTTTGGAGTAATGTCTGTTTAGTTCTTTGGCCCATTTTTTGATTGGGTCGTTTATTTTTCTGGAATTGAGTTGCATAAGTTGCTTGTATATTTTTGAGATTAGCTGTTTGTCAGTTGCTTCATTTGCTATTGTTTTCTCCCATTCAGAAGGCTGTCTTTTCACCTTGCTTATAGTTTCCTTTGTTGTGCAGAAGCTTTTAATTTTAATTAGATCCCATTTGTTTATTTTTGCTTTTATTTCCAGAATTCTGGGGGGGGGGGGTGTGGATCATAGAGGATCCTGCTGTGATTTATGTCGGAGAGTGTTTTGCCTATGTTCTCCTCTAGGAGTTTTATAGTTCTGGTCTTACATTTAGATCTTTAATCCATTTTGAGTTTATTTTTGTGTGTGGTGTTAGAAAGTGATCTAGTTTCATTCTTTTACGAGTGGTTGACCAGTTTTCCCAGCACCACTTTTTAAAGAGATTGTCTTTACTCCATTGTATATTCTTGCCTCCTTTGTCAAAGATAAGGTGTCCATATGTGTGTGGATTTATCTCTGGGCTTTCTATTTTGTTCCATTGATCTATATTTCTGTCTTTGTGCCAGTACCATACTGTCTTGATGACTGTGGCTTTGTAGTAGGGCCTGAAGTCAGGCAAATTGATTCCTCCAGTTCCATTCTTCTTTCTCAAGATTGCTTTGGCTATTTGAGGTTTTTTGTATTTCCATACAAATCTTGAAATTTTTTGTTCTAGTTCTGTGAAAAATATGGCTGGTAGCTTGATAGGGATTGCATTGAATTTGTAGATTGCTTTGGGTAGTGTACTCATTTTCACTATACTGATTCTTCCGATCCATGAATATGGTATATTTCTCCATCTATTAGTGTCGTCTTTGATTTCTTTCATCAGTGTTTTATAGTTTTCTATATATAGGTCTTTACTCTTTAGGTAGATATATTCCTAAGTATTTTATTCTTTTCATTGCAATGGTGAATGGAATTGTTTCCTTAATTTCTTTGTCTACTTTCTCATTATTAGTGTATAGGAATGCAAGGGATTTCTGTGTGTTGATTTTATATCCTGCAACTTTACTATATTCATTGATTAATTAGCTCTAGTAATTTTCTGGTGGAGTCTTTAGGGTTTTCTATATAGAGGATCATGTCATCTACAAATAGTGAGAGTTTTACATTATTTTTTAATAGAAGGGTGGCATAATCCCTATTATACAAAAGTAGAAACCATGACAAAGTTGTTTGTACAGGGCTAACCAGAAAGCAAGTGGCAGAGCTACAGTCCCAAGTTAGCCAGTGATGTCAGAGGCCATACTGCTAATATTAAATTATATTGCCTTCTAAATAAATATTAAGAATCAATATGGAACTAAAACCACAGATCTAAGAATTACAAGTGAATGTAATATGCATCTTTATACCAATAAAATTTAAAATCGCAATGTAATGAACAATTTTCTGAAAAATATAAATTATCAGAATGATTCAAGATGTGAAAAACTTAAATAACCTAATATAAATTAAAAATAACAGGGACTTCCCTGATGGTCTAGTGGTTAGAAAGTCACCTACCAATGCAGTAGACGCAAGTTTGATTCTTGGTCTGGGAAGATCCCATATGCCGTGGAGCAACTCAGCTCACAAGCCCATGTTCTGCAACAAGAGAAGCCCATACACTACAATAAAGAGTAACTCCTGCTTGCCACAACCAGAGAAAGTTCGCATGCAACAACAAAGAACCAGCACAGCCAAAATAAATAAATAAACAGAAACTTAAAAAAAGAAAATAATAGAAATTTTATCCCCACAAGGTACCAGGACCAAAAATTTTTAATGGGAAATCTCATCAAATAATTAATGAGTAGGTAATTTCTATTACTTAAATGGTTCATAAATATACAAAAAATGAAAATATTTTACTTTTTAAATGAGGATAGTATAATCCTAACATCAAAAAACATAAGGGCAGCAGGAAAGAAAGCTACACTCAAAGTTCTGAACTAAAGTGGTAACAAACTGAATTATTTGCTGTTGTTCAGTTGCTTAGTCGTGTCCAACTCTGTGCAACCCCAAGGACTGCAGCACACCAGGTTTCCCTGTCCTTCACTATCTCCCAGAATTTGTTCAAACTCATGTCCACTGAGTTGACGACACCATCCAACCATCTCATCCTCTATCACTTCCTTCCTCTTCTGCCCTCAAGATTTCTCAGCATCAGGATCTTTGCCAATGAGTTGCCTCTTCGTATCAGGTGGCCAAGGTATGGAGCTTCAGCTTAAGCATCAGTCCTTCTAATGAATATTCAGGATTGATTTCCTTTAGGATGGACTGGTTGGATCTCCTTGAAGTCCAAGGGACTCTCAAGAGTCTTCTCCAACAGCACAGTTCTAAAGCATCAGTTCTTCGGTGCTCAGCTTTCTTTATGGTCCAGCTCTCATATCCATACATGACTACTGGAAAAACCATAGCTTTGACTAGACAGACCTCTGTAGGTAAAGTAATGTCTCTGTTTTTTAATATGCTGACTAGGTTTGTCATAGCTTTTCTCCCAAGGAGCAAGTGTCTTTTAATGTCATGGCTTTAGTCACATCTGCACTAATTTTGGAGCTCAAGAAAAAAAAGTCAGTCACAATTTCTATTGCTTCCCCATCTATTTGCCACGAAGTGATGGGACTAGATGCCATGATCTTAGTTTTTTGAATGTTGAGTTTTAAACCAGGTTTTTCACTCTCCGCTTTCACTTTCATCAAGAGGCTCTTCAGTTCCTCTTCACCTTCTGCCATAAGGGTGGCACATCTGAATATCTGAGGTTATTGATATTTCTCCCAGCAGTCTTAATTCCAGCTTGAGCTTCATCCAGCCTGGCATTTCACATAAGGCACTCCGCATTTAAGTTAAATAAGCAAGACGACAATATACAGTGTTGATATACTCCTTTCCTTATTTTGAACCAGTCTGTTGTTTCATGTCCAGTTCTAACTATTGCTCGTTGACCTGCATACAGATTTCTCAGGAGGCAGGTAAGGCAGTCTGGTATTCCCATCTCTTTAAGAATTTTCCACAGTTTGTTGTGATCCATACTGTTATGATCAAACTGAATATAGCAATATATCAAACCAAGTGAGGTTTAATCCAAAAGTACAAGGATAGTTCAACATTTCTATTAATGCAATTATTTCTTTAATAAATTTAAAAAGTATATGATTGTCTCATTAGATACAAATTTGAATAGACATTTCATCTATGTCTATTGTAAGATACATGAATGACTAACAAGTACATGAAAAGATGTTCAACATCATTGGTCATTAAGGTAATGAAAATTAAAAATCACAATGAGATACTACTTCCTACCCATCAGAATGGCTATAATTACAAAGATAAGTAATATAAAGAGTTAGAAAGGATGTGAAGAAACTGGAACTCTCATACATTGCTAGTGGGAAGGTAAAATCTTATAGTACTTTGGAAAATTGTTTGGTAGTTTCTTAAAAAGCATAAACATAAATAATATATGATTCAGCAATTTCACTTCTTTGTAGCTACCCAGGGAAAATAAAACCATATGCCCACATAAAAACTTGAACACGAATGTCCATACGCAGGATTATTCATAATAGCTCCAAACTGGAAACAATCTACATGTGCATCAACTAATAAATAGATAAACGAAGTGTTGCATGTCTATACAATGGACTACTGTTTACTATTAGAACAGAACAGACTACACATATGTGTTGCAACAGGGATGTACCTCAAAACATCATGCTAAGTGAAAAAAAGAACCAGGTGTATAAGCCTAGATGTTATATGATTTCATTTATATGAAATATCCAGAAACAGAAAACCTAGAGAGACAAAGATCAGTGGTTACCTGGGATTGGGATGGGAATGAGATTGAGAGCAAACGGGCATGAGGCAACTGCTAGGGGTAGAATTGCTTAAACTGGATTGTGGTGGTGCTGTAAAACTCTGTGAATGTATGAAAAATCACTGAATGGTACATTTTTTTGGTATCTAAATTATACTTCAAGAATGCTGTTAAAAATCACATTCACAAAAATGAGAAACTGTTGGTTTATGAAATATATTTAATCAGGACTCTATGAAAAACTACTGGATGGCAATGAAATTGGATAAAAAATGGAAAGAAGCAAAACACATGCATTATTTTAGCATAAATTAACAAAATGATAATTAGGTTTGGGTGTATGATTACCTAAGAGACATAAACAGTTATAAGAAGAGCCCAGAGAAATGATGAACACTATAATCTCCAAAGATAAGAACTATGAAATTTGTGACAACAACTAAAATACTTTCACTTTCAAGAAAAGAAAAGGTAGATTGATCAGGGCCATTAAGTCATGATGCAAAATCAAACTGCTCAAATTTTAATCCACACAAGTTGTTCTACTTTTTTCTATAGGAAAAAAAAAATCATTTAAAGCCTCCTAACTTACCCATATAGATGGGTGTCCCACATGTGGTTTGCAGCATGACCTCACTCCTTCCGTGCTTCTTCACTGCTAGGCCAAAATCAGTCACCTGCAAGAAGAAATTCACATAGAGTCACCAGTTTTCCAGATCCGAAGTTCACACATTCTGCCTACAGGATTTTCACTACACTGTATTGCATTTAATTCAGGAATTCTTGAGGACAGAGGGGCTTTCCTTGCATTACTAATAAGGACCTTGCTTCCCCATCCCACCCGCCCCTCCTTGTGAAAAAGAAACCTGGTCAAGAGAAACTTGGTTTTTCAAATTTTGAAAAAACACCCATAATGTTGATTATTCACTCCTTCTAATTTAAATTCACCAGTTTAACATAGGGAGTTACTCTTCCAAGAAGGCATTTAACATTTTTTAAAATAAAAATTTATCTTTATAAAGTTATTTCATTGTAAAATACATTCTGGCCTTGGTGAGTTTATTATCTACTTTTCTGATGCTCAAGCTATGTTTCAGTTTAAAGGACTGTTATAAATGCAAATCATTATTCTTGTCAGCACTCACAGAAACTCCTCCTTTTTTATAATTATTTATAAAACATTTTCTCTAGTCAATGCTATCTTTTCTTTACTATTATTTCCTCTGTGTTTCTAGAGTATACTAATTTAAAAATTATTACACTATTAAAAACTACGAGAAGCAAATTAACAGCAAAAAAAATACACAATATAACTACAAATACACGGGAGGCCTACTGCTACAACTGCAGGCTTTCTGCTCATGTCTAAATCTTGGTCGTTAAACATTTGGTTATTAAATATTCAGTGTGTGCCCTTGGTATTGTCTCCCAAGTTGGAACAGCCTTGGGCTGAAAGCAGAAAAAACAGGCACATTTACTGATCACACAACCAAAGATAAGATTGTGGTCCACAGCCACTGAATGTAAAGTTTTCAGTACCTTATGGAGTAAGAAAATATTCCTATCAACAACGTGATATCACTATTTCTCTAAAGAGATTAATAAATTTCTCCAGGAGTGTTCATGATGACCCTACTTGGAGCATCATGATACATTATCTTTCTCCACAGAAAATGTATACAGGTATCAAATATATAAAAGTTCTCATGACCCAATTCAGTTCTTTGGAGGGCATTTATTCCTTCATGCACCAAATATTAATTGAGCACATACTATATTTCAGGCATTATTCCAGGTACCAACAGTGAATAAGACACACACAGAATTCCTGCACTCATAGAGCTTATAATGGAAACATCTAAAAATATTTATTTGACTATAACAACAATACTGTTAATCCTATTTATGTTATAAATGCAACAGAGCAAGTTATTCAAAGACAACATTTTATTCCCAAATTAATACATTCATATATTTTGAAAGCAACCACTTTTAAAATGCTAAGTAATAAATAATGTATCTGATCATTTATTTGACATTAAAGAACATTTAATTTGAATAAAGTCTTCAAGAATAAATACTTGGCATACTAACTGTGCTTAGGACATAAATATTAATACCCAAGAAATTTTTAAATGAGAAATACAGACTTTAGCATTAATTCAGTATCAAAGGCACAGCCAAGGTGTACTTTTTCTCTGAATCTGTAACACATTTACATCAAACTACCAGGCATAATTTTGAAATTAATTAGAAATCAGAGCATCTGTTTGTTTGCTATTAACTAATGATTCAGAACTATCCAAATGAATATCTACTTTAAAAAAATTCAGTAGCACTACTTAACTTGTAAAATTATTCTTGTCAGTCACAACCTCTTTTGTGAAATTTTAATTTTTTTAGCACAGGCTGCTTATTTTTGGCTGTTAAAAAGCTTCTGAAATGTATCTAACAAAGAGGATGTACGTTGCCACTTTGATATCAAACTATTTATAGGCAAACATTTACCACCATTTCTAATATCTTACCTTTATGTTTAAGTTCATTTCATTGTTAGCATCAATAAAGCTGCTTTTAACCATTATGTTCTCCAGTTTCAGATCTCTATGTACTATATCTACCAAGAAAATAAACAACAAATCAAATGAAATGGATAATGAAAAAATAATTAGAGTGGACACAAATAGAACTTGACCAGTTAACATCCACTGATGCTGAAAAAGGAGATCAGTCCTGGGTGTTCATTGGAGGGACTGATGTTGAAGCTGAATTGGCCACCTGATGCGGAAAGGTGACTCATTTGAAAAGACCCTGATGCTGGGAAAGATTGAGGGCAAAGAGAAGGGGACGACAGAGGATGAGATGGTTGGATGGCATCACCGACACAATGGGCATGAGTTTGGGTAGACTCCAGGAGCTGGTGATGGACAGGGAGGCCTGGTGTATTGTGGTTCATGGGGTCGCAAAGAGTCAGACACGACTGAGCGACTGAACTGAACTGAACTGTTGAAAAAAATCTGAGGCGGGCCAGGTATAATTCTCCCCTGTTTCATTCCCTTATATTCATATCCCTTTTCTCCATGTTTCTAACCTTAAGGAGCCACTTTCTTTGACTCCCTGACCTCTCCCCAGCCCCCTGCTGCTCCGACTGGCCACTCTTCATCATGAATGGCCTGGTGAGTGTGAAAGAGGATCATGGCCAAGGTTAGCTACTTCCTGCAGGAGGAAGCTTTCCCATGCCCTTCACTCTTCAAAGAGAGGATTACCTCTTTACTTCTATTCATATGTTACTGTCAGCGTAAACATTTAACATACTGCAACTTGGCTACATGTATACAAGCTATACTTATTTCAATGTATTTTCTGCACTACCAGTCCCACTTTTCTACTCTTTATACATTAAAGTTAAAAACAAAAACCCTTGAGAGACAAAATCTCCAGTTGAACATGTCAGGGCTCAGGCAGGACTTTTATGTACATGCAAATACTCTCATGTACCAAATATTTCCTTTGCAAATAACTGATCCAGCCCATGTCCATTGTAATCATTTCCCTAAATTTAAAAATCTATAGGTATAATTTCCGGAGAAAGGAGGCTGGATGAGCCCTGGACTGTCTACTATTCCTAGTTGTTTACAGTTCCCTTCCACACTCAACCTGTGTTTGGAATTTCTACTGTTCTCCTTATCTCTTTTTACATAAACACCACAAAACTTTAACTAATATATCTTCATAATGTGGTTTGACACTTGGCAGGGCAAGTCTCTCTGCTGCCTCCACTGTTCTTTTTCATTGTTTTCTTTACTATTCTCATCCCTCTCAAAATAATTTTATCAAGTTCCATGATAAATCCTGTTAAGATTTAGTTTGAAATATACTGACTTTATAGCTTAATGTGGGAGAACTGAAATTAGCAAAATATCAAGTCTTTGGTTTTCTGCTCTTGCAAAAATCCTCACTCTCTGCCTGGAAAGCGCTCCCTTTTTCACCTGAGTTTGTATTCCTCAGCTCAAGTTTTGCTTCCTCTGTGAATTCTTGCTTGACTTTCCAAATCAAATGAGGCACTTAGTACACCTATGCTCCATGCTCTCTATATTGCTCTCAAAAAATCATCATATTGTTTTCTGTACTCCATTCGAAAACAAATCATCAATTTGTTTGCATACGCCATTTCTCACCAATTTCCCTGAGAGGCAGGTGCCTTGTGTTTGAACCTCTGTAAACTCTAAGACCAACCTCAATGCTGTAGGTGCTTAGGGAACATCTGTTGAATGAGCCCCTAGGTTCCAGCACCAGCTCTGCACACCTAACCATGTCCCCTACCTCTCTGGAACAGTTTTTTTCATCTCTTTTGAACTGTGGTGTTGGAGAAGACTCTTGAGAGTCCCTTGGACTGCAAAGAGATCCAACCAGTTAATCCTAAAGGAGATCAGCCTTGGGTGTTCATTGGAAGGACTGATGCTGAAGCAGAAACTCCAATACTTTGGCCACCTGATGCAATGAACCTACTCATTAGAAAAGACCCTGAAGCTGGGAAAGATTGAGGGCAGGAGGAAAAGGGGATGACAGAGGATGAGATGGTTGGACAGCATCACAGATGCGATGGACGTGAGTTTGAGTAACCTCCGGGAGTTGGTGATGGACAGGGAAGCCTGGTGTGCTGCAGTCCATGGGGTCACAAAGAGTCAGACACGACTGAGCAATTGAACTGAACTGAACTGATAAAATGAGAAGCTTCTAAGGTCACATGTAAGCCAAACTAACACTGAAGGGGAAAAAAAAAGCAGGAGCATGAGGAAAAACAGTAGCAATAATACCAAAGAATAGTAAAGCAATTAGAAGAATTAGAAAAATATTTAAATGTGGATATTAAAGTAGTGAAACGACTCCCATATGGTACTCTACTGGTGGATCATACATTTGTCAAAACCCATAGAATGTACAATACCAAGAGCGAACACTAATGTAAACTATGGACTTTGGGTGATAACGATGTGTCAGTGCAAGTTCATCAACTGTAACAAGTGTAACCACTCTGATAGGGGATGCTAATAATGGGGAAGTATTTGCATGCATGGATAGAGGTATTTGGGAATCTCTGTAACTTCTCAGTTTTGCTGTGAACCTAAAACTGCTCTAATAATTAAGTCTAAAAATTTTTTAAATGCCTAGTATATGCAGATTTTTAACATTATTATTAATATCTGAGTTTTTAGAAATTTCACTTCTATTGATTTTCTATTTTGGATTTAATAATATTAGCTTCTTTTCAAGTTGTTGAATAGAAATGATCATAATTTTTCTTATCCATGGACAACGTAATTGCATACCTGTCTTGTTTCTAATTAAAATATATCAATAAAGTTACAAAGGAAAAAATTTAATTTTTAAAATCAAATTTTCTGTATCAGTAGGCATTACTTCTGTGACTATGAATCCTGAATACAATCAGCCTTAAACAAAAGTGCTATCTGCCTTCATGGCGTCAATAAGCTGGGTGATCCTCTTCTTACCGTTATTGTGAAGATAGGCTATAGCTGAGGCGAGACTTTGAATGATCCACCTTGTCTCATTCTCTGAGAAATGACCTTTCCTATCCAGAATTTCTTTGAGTTCTCCATCCTCACAAAGCTCCATCACAAGATACATTTTCTGACATAAATATAAAGAGAGAGAGCACAAATTATTTAGTTGGGTTTGTTTAAATGTTATATATTGTATACAGAGAATAGAAATATCATTATAATCTTAATCAGTCTATTCATTTAACATAGTTGCTATCTGTCATGTACAAGGTACTCTGTAGGATACTAGAGGGGAAAAAAGTGGAAGTATTAGTCACTGAGTCATGTCCGACTCTTTCCAAACCCATGGACTGTAGCCCGTCAGGCTACTCTGTCCATGAAATTCTCCAGGCAGGAATACTGAAGTGGGTAGCCATTCCCTTCCCCAGGGGATCTTCTTGACCCAGGGATCGAACCTGGGTCTCCTACATTGCAGAGGCCACCAGGGAAGCTCTACTAGAGGAAAAAGCAAGCATAAAACATACTCTTTACCTCCAAAGAGCTCAGAGTATGGTTATAATCACAATGTCATGTGATAAGTGCTAACAGAAGAGGACTCTCCAAAATGTGATGAGGTTACAGAGAGGGGGCGAGCCTAAAGAATACTCACTATGAAGAGGTGCCATTTCAGGCAGGTCTGGATGACTGAACAGGGATTTATGGGTAGAAAAGATGTGCAAGGACAGGCATAGCACACAGCATTTGCAGACTCCAAAGCTGGAAATAACATTGGCAGTTAAAGAATAACACATATCTCAGTGTTAATAGCATTTTGGTAAGTCAGAGAAGACTGGAATGGTGAGGAGGGAGGCCAGAAAGAACAGGTTGGTGCCAGGCTGTAGAGTCCTGGATGTCACACAAAGGAGCTTGGATTTTTTTCCCCCATATGCAATAAGTAGCCACTGAAGATTTTTTTTTAATTTTTACCCACTCTGTGATCTCCAACCAGGGATCGAACCTATACCCCCCATAGTGGGAGCTCAGTCTTAACCACTGGACCACCAGGGAAGTCCCACCAGGGAAGATTTTTGAACTTATGTCTGGAGTGGAGGAAGTGTATGTGCTATCATCAACTCTGCATTTCTAAACAAACACTCCACTCCAATAGCAATGCAGAGCAGAACTCCACAAACTTCTTTTCTGTGAAAGCCAGATACAGATAGTAAGTATTTTTGGTTTCACAGGCCATACAACCTCTTCTGTAACCACTCAGCTCTGCTGTCACAGCATAAAAGCACCCATAAACAATACAATAAAACTTTATTTATGGACTTTGGAACTTAGTTTCATATAATTTTCACATGCCATGAAATATTACTATTTTAACCTTTCTTTCCAACCATTTAAAAATGTAAAAAACCTAACTTACAGGCCATAAAAAAAACAGGCTGCACTCCAGACTGGCTCACA
The DNA here is from genome assembly GCF_023091745.1 of Budorcas taxicolor. Taxonomy (NCBI): domain Eukaryota; kingdom Metazoa; phylum Chordata; class Mammalia; order Artiodactyla; family Bovidae; genus Budorcas; species Budorcas taxicolor. Next base: position 43,502,427 of record NC_068924.1, on the reverse strand, counting down.
TGCTGTGTATACTGACCTCTGTTCATAAAAGGGTAGATGTGAGGAGCAGAATGAAGAAAAGAAGAAAACGATGTGAAAACATGCAGAGGGAGAAATAGTGGAACTTAGTGACTAACGGGGTATAAGTGGTAAAAGCCACAAATGAAATGCCTATTCCATACTTGCTGTATCTGTGGATGTTTCTTATACTCACTTTAAGTATTCCAATAGTCAGGTCATCTATTGAGTCAGAATGATTCCCAGTCAACTAAAATGCATGCCTTTTTCATACCTATTGCTATTCTGACACAGAACAGCCTCCATGTCTCCATTTTGTCCTGTGCCACTACATTTTCATTGTTGTTTGTAAGATTCTGGGACCTGATCCTATTCTATTACCGCTCCTGATGCAACTTCTGTGTTCAGTCAGCAAGCAGGAAAGCAAGAGAAGGCTAACAACCTTTCTTCCTACAGTCAAAATTCTGACTCACTAAACCTTAGGATGCTTTAGAATTTCAAAAGTAACTACAGAATTCTGTAAAGTCTAATGCAAAAATAAGCTTTTGAACTAGGCCATAGTTTTTCCACTGACAGCATGGCAGAGATCATGAAATGAAATGGTAAGTGAATTATTTGGAAGGCAAAGTTACATTAGCAGTGCTTACAATACAAATTGATCAATTTAAAACATGTAAGCTGATAAAAGTTATTATCAATAAAGGTTTTTCAGAAGTCTTTCTGTAACTATTAAAAAATAATTGTGTAGACCTGGAGAATATGTGGACTCACAAGAAACCCTACATAGTCAATGGATGATCAGTATTACTACCTTAGCCTAACCAGTCAGTTAACAATTCCCTGTAATCTTTAAGATGGCTTCAACTGGAAGTCTAGGCATTTGTGTGAGCTGGGAAGATGGGGAGACAGATCTGACCTTTGTGAATCAAAGGCAAACAATAGGTAAAAAATACAATCACAGATGATGGTTTCCTTCGCATTCAAATTATTCTAGATTTGGACTCCCACTTATGTTCCAAAATGAAGGAACAGACCAGACTTGTCCTCCCTCCTGAAACAACCTAAAAAATGGATAAAATACATGAAGTAACGATTTTCAGACATTAGTCATCAGGCAGCACGAGGCAGTGATCCCTGACAGAGGAGAAACCTATGAGACAAGCCCCACGATTATCCTAGCTTACTGTCTAGACATTCCAAGCTATAGAGAAGGGAAAGAACACCCAAGCAGAGCTCAACAGTCTACATGAACGGAGGAGATGGTGCTGAGAGTCCAGCAAGGCCAAGACAACTAAACTCCACAGGCGAGACTGCCAAAGAGGGTAAGGCTATACACAAAGAAAGCACTATAGATTTGTAGGTGGCTGCCGATCCCACCCTCAACTCTTCAGCAAAGTACTAACTAGCACATATGTATCAAGAATTTACCCAGAGGAAAACAAGATGGTGGAGGAGCAGGTGGACGTGGAGTACATCTCTCTCCACAGATACATCAGGAATACGCCTTCAGACACAGAAGTGCACGCAGAACACCAGCTGAGATTGGACAGGAGTACCTGACCAGTGGAAAATAATATATAGACCCACGTAAAACTTGGTAGAATGAAGGAACCAAGGGGAAAAACAGGAGTATTAGTAGGACTGGACCTGCCTTTGGCAGGTGGGGGAACTGAAGCAGGGGTCCGATCCCCACATAGGGCCAATTGTCTGAGTCAGAGGAGAAATATTTAAGGCTGAGAGTGAAACAGCTGATCTGTGGCAGCCTAAATGGAATGAGAATCAGACAGCTCTTGCTGCAACCATACATGCCCTGGACAGGGATGCAGACCCCCTGGAAGGCGCACCAGCTGGGAGATGGAGCTTAAGAATTGTGGAGCAATCCCTGGGCGAGGGCTGCTATTGACTGCGGAGAGACGGATCAGGGATGTGAGGGAGGAGGTTGTGCTGGGAAATGCCTGCAGAGGAAAGCTGGGCAGCCAGGGAAGCAAGGAGATACTGCTGAGTCATGCATAGGGGCTGGAGCCATCACCATAGCCTCTCTTCCCCTACATGCCAGCATTGGCAGCTGAACAACAGAGGGGCTGGCCCAGCAAAGGCCTGAGGCACTGAACTACAGAGTAGGACCCCACCCAGGATGCCCCTTTAAGTGCCTGACATGCTGATCTACAGAGTAGGGCCCCTCTATGTGCCTGATGCGTGAACAACAGAGAAGGACCCTAGGCAAGGAAGCCCTCTAAGTGCCTGAACCGGTGGAGCTACAGAGAAAGACTAGCCAAAGAGGACTTCTGATCACCAGCCACAAGAGGCACAAAAAAAGATTCTGATGGGGCTGTAACTCCTGCAGCGGAGGCAGTCTGTGCACCTGCACACTTGGCGCCTCCAGGGTCCCCCAAGCCAAGCAGTTGTGTCACCTTCACGCTCAGCTTTCACTGGGGCAGAGCTGCCACAGGCAAAAAAGGTCTTGCAGCTATGCGTGCAGGGTCGCTTCAGTAGTGTCCAACTTTTTGTGACCCTGTAGACTGTGGCCTGCCAGGCTTCTCTGTCAGGAAGGGGGATTCTCCAGGCAAGAATACTGGAGCTATTGGTCAATACTGGTTGCCATAACCTTCTAGAGCACTATATTTCCTGCTGCCCTAGCTGCCAACTCCTCTGAGTACCTGGTACTGCCAGAATCCCTGCGATTCTGCAGGGAGCTGCACCATCACACCTGGCCCTCATAGGGGCAAACCCAAGTCCTCCAGGGCAGCCTCAGGAGCAAACCCCCAGTGGATGGCCCATATGCAGTGGTGGAAATAAACGACAATTGAAACACAGGGGCAGTGTGACTAAGAAAGAAGACCCAAAACCCTCCTACCAGCTGTACAAGCTACAGATTAAATCCACATGATCAACTAGACAGACTGTCTCTATGGAATATACAAAAGGTCATTGAGAGCTCCCACAAGAGAAAACACACTAGTTCTGATAGCTGTTGACATTGGAGGCAAGAACACACAGGAGTAGAACTTGATTAGAATCTGAGCTGCCCCCACAGCAGATCCAGAGATCAGCAGTGTTAGAGGGCATCCTAGGGAGGTGAGGTGGACTGTGATTCCCAGCGAGGGAAAGGAATCTAACAGCAGTGACTCAAGGAAAACACTTATTATTCTTATGTTTTGACTTGTTCTGTAGATTCTTTTGGATTTTTTTCCCCCTCCTCTGTTGTAGTTGTCAATTTTATTGGCACTATGAAATCTAATTAAGCTTTTGAGCTTTTTCTTTTTATTCTTTTTTTCTCAGTCACATTTTTTTCTTGTTATAAACCTCTGCCTCTACGTTGGGCTTTTGCAGTTCTGGGGAGTTTTACTTTTCTTTTCTTTTCTCTTCTTTTAATTTTTTAAACCTATTATTATTTTTTCTACGTTTATTCCTTTGTTTTTCCTACTGTTCTTTTCCCCCTGCAGTTAATCTTTAATATATATAAATCTTCTTTATCTACCTCTATTTAACTTTGCATATCTATTCTTTCTTTTCTTTCTTTCCTTTCCTCTCAACATAGTTGTTAGTTTTATTTTCATTACTTTATTCCCCAGTTGGCACCTTGCTTTCGTTTTGTTTTCCATTTTGTGCTTTAGTTAGTTTTTTTCAGGTAGACATAATTTTTGGTTCCTTGTTCGCCAGGTCAATCCTTACTTTTGTTAGACTGTTTTGATTTTGCTTATGGGTGTATATGTATTTGTGTATATTCAGTCACACTTTTTATTGTTGTTATAAACCTCTGCATCTCTGTCAGGCTTTTGCAGTTCTGTGGGGTTTTCCTTTTTTCTTCTTTTCTCTTTTTTATAATTTTAACTTTTAATTTTTTTAAACCTATTATATTTTTTCTACATTTATTCCTTTGTTTGCCTTTCCTACTGTTCCACCTTGCTTTAGTTTTGTTTTCCTGTTTGTGCTTTAGTTAGTTTTGTTCTTAACTGGTAAATATAATTTTTGGTTTCCTTTGTTCACAGGGTCAATCTATTGTATTTTATTTTTGTGGACTGTTTTCACTTTGTTCATGGGTATATATGTCTATGTGTATATTTCATTATTTTAATTATTATTTGCCTGAATTTGTAACTGCCATTTGTCTGAGGTTCATCTTTGGTTTCTCATTTTTTGGGTATTTGTTTTAATCTCACTTAATGCCATAACAAACCACGTGTGAAACCTTCGCTCCTGACCAGAGGTCAAGACCTGAGCCTTTGGAGTGGGAGCACTGACTTCAAGACCCTACATTACCAGAGAACTAACCCTACTAGGGGGTATCAAATAGTGAGAACTCATACAAAGGAAACCACTGGAATACAAGACCTGGCATCACCCAACCACCAGTAGCACCCTGTGCGGGACACCTCATCTAAACAACAAACAAAACAAAAATACAAACCCAATCATCAGCAGACAGGGTTACCACCTCACTCAGCCTTGCCCATTAGAGGAAAAACAAACAAAAACCTGGCACAAATCTGATCCTATAGGAAGCTTACACAAACCACTGGACCAACCTTAAGTGTTTGTGTTAGTTACTCAGTCGTGCCCGACTCTTTGTGACCCCATGGACTACAGCCCACTAGGCTTCTCTGTACATGAGATTTTCCAGGCAAGGATACTGGAGTGGGTTGCCATTTCCTTCTCCAGGGGATCTTCCCAACCAAGGGATCGAACCCAGGTCTCCTGCACTGCAGGGAGATTCTTTACCAACTGAGCTACAAGGGAAGCCCCTTAGGAGGGCAGAAACGAAAAGGAAGAAAGAATTCAACCGTGAAGCCTGGGAAAAGGAGACCTCAAACACAATAAGTTAAAAAGAAAATAATGAAAAGGAAGAGAAATACTAAGGACTTTCCTGTAGCTCAAACAGTAAGGAATCTGCCTGCAATGCAGGAGAACATTGTTCGATTCCTGGGTCAGGAAGATCCTCTGAAGAAGGGAATGGCAATCCACTCCAGTACTCTTGCCTGGAGAATTCCATGGACAGAGAGGCCTCGCAGGCTACAGTTCATTGGGTTGCAAAGAATCAGACACGACTGAGTGACTAACACACACACAGAGAAATACTACCCAAATAAAGGAACAAACTAGAAACACAGAAGTCCAAATAAATGAAGAGGAAAGAGGCAACCTACCTGAAAAAGAATTCAGAATAATGATAGTAAATATGATTAAAAAAATTTTGAAAATAAAATGAAGACAATGCAAGAATCAATTAACAAAGATCTAGAAGAATTAAAGAATAAACATGCAGAGACAAACAACCAATTACTGAAATTAACAATACTCTAGGGGAGTAACAGGCAAATTTGGCCGTGGAGTACGGAATGAAGCAGGGCAAAGGCTAATAGAGTTTTGCCAAGAGAACGCACTGGTCATAGCAAATATCCTCTTCCAACAACACAAGAGAAGAGTCTATACATGGACATCACCAGATGGTCAACACCGAAATCAGATTGATTATATTCTTTGCAGCCAAAGATGGAGAAGCTCTATACAGTCAGCAAAAACAAGACAGGGAGCTGACTGTGGCTCAGATCATGAACACCTTATTGTCAAATTCAGACTTAAATTGAAGAAAGTGGGAAAAATCACTAGACCATTCAGGTATGACCTAAATCAAATCCATTATGATTACACAGTGGAAGTGAGAAATAGATTTAAGGGACTAGATCTGATAGACAGAGTGCCTGATGAACTATGGACAGAGGTTCATGACATTGTTCAGGAGACAGGGATCAATCCCATTCCCATGGGAAAAAAAATGCAAAAAGCAATGTGGCTGTCTGAGGAGGCCTTACAAATAGCTGTGAAAAGAAGAGAAGCAAAAAGCAAAGGAGAAAAGGAAAGATATAAGCATCTGGATGCAGAGTTCCAAAGAATAGCAAGGAGAGATAAGAAAGCCTTCCTCAGCAATCAATGCAAAGAAATAGAGGAAAACAACAGAATGAGAAAGACTAGAGATCTCTTCAAAAAAATTAGAGATACCAATGGAACATTTCATGCAAAGATGGGCTCGATAAAGGACAGAAATGGGATGGACCTAACAGAAGCAGAAGATATTAAGAAGAGGTGGCAAGAATACACACAAAAACTGTACAAAAAGATCTTCACAACCCAGATAATCACGATGGTGTGATCACTCACCTAGAGCCAGACATCCTGGAATGTGAAGTCAAGTGGGCCTTAGAAAGCATCACTATGAACAAAGCTAGTGGAGATGATGGAATTCCAGTTGAGCTATTTCAAATCCTGAAAGATGATGCTGTGAAAGTGCTGCACTCTATATGCCAGCAAATTTGGAAAACTCAGCAGTGGCCACAGGACTGGAAAAGGTCAGTTTTCATTCCAATCCCAAAGAAAGGCAATGCAAAAGAATGCTCAAACTACCACACAATTGCACTCATCTCACACGCTAGTAAAGTAATGCTCAAAATTCTCCAAGTTAGGCTTCAGCAATATGTGAACTGTGAACTTCCTGATGTTCAAGCTGGTTTTAGAAAAGGCAGAGGAAGCAGAGATCAAATTGCCAACATCCGCTGGATCCTGGAAAAAGCAAGAGAGTTCCAGAAAAACATCTATTTCTGCTTTATTGACTATGCCAAAGCCTTTGACTGTGTGGATCACAATAAACTGTGGAAAATACTGAAAGAGATGGGAATACCAGACCACCTGACCTGCCTCTTGAGAAACCTATATGCAGGTCAGTTAGAACAGTTAGAACTGGACATGGAACAACAGACTGGCTCCAAATAGGAAAAGCAGTATGTCAAGGCTGTATATTGTCACCCTGCTTATTTAACTTCTATGCAGAGTACATCATGAGAAATGCTGGGCTGGAAGAAACACAAGCTGGAATCATGATTGCCGGGAGAAATATCAAGAACCTCAGATATGCAGATGACACCACCCTCATGACAGAAACTGAAGAAGAACTAAAGAGCCTCTTGATGAAAGTGAAAGTGGAGAGTGAAAAAGTTGGCTTAAAGCTCAACATTCAGAAAACGAAGATCATGGCATCTGGTCCCATCACTTCATGGGAAATAGATGGGGAAACAGTGGAAACAGTGTCAGACTTTATTTTCTGGGGCTCCAAAATCACTGCAGATGGTGACTGTAGCCATGAAATTAAAGGACGCTTACTCTTTGGAGGGAAAGTTATGACCAACCTGGATAGCACATTGAAAAGCAGAGGAATTACTAGTCAAGGCTATGGTTTTTCCAGTAGTCATGTATGGATGTGAGAGTTGGACTGTGAAGCAAGCTGAGCGCCGAAGAATTGATGCTTTTGAACTGTGGTTTTGGAGAAGACTCTTGAGAGTCCCTTGGACTGCAAGGAAATCCAACCAGTCCATCTGAAAGGAGACCAGTCCTGGGTGTTCATTGGAAGGACTGATGCTAAAGCTGAAACTCCCAAGACTTTGGCCACCTCATGCAAAGAGTTGACTCACTGGAAAAGACTCTGATGCTGGGAGGGATTGGGGGCAGGAGGAGAAGGGGACGACAGAGGATGAGATGGCCAAATGGCATCACCAACTCGATGGACATGAGTTTGACTGAACTCCGGGGTTTGTTGATGGACAGGGAGGTCTGGTGTGCTGTGATTCATGGGGTCACAAAGAGTCGGACACCACTGAGTGACTGAACTGAACTGAGAAGGAATCAATAGGAGAATATCTGAAGCAGAAGAACAAATTGGTAAGTTGGAAGATAAAATGGTGGGAATAATTTCTGAGGAGCAGAATAAAGTAAAAAGAATGAAAAGAACTGAGGATAGTCTCAGAGACCTCTGGGACAATACCAAATACAGCAATATTCAAATTATGGGAGTCCCAGAAGAAGAAGAGAAAATTTTTGAAGAGATTATAGTTGAAAATTTCCCCAACATGGAAAAGGAAATAGCCAATCAAGTCCAAGAGGCACAAAGAGTCTCATACAGGATAAACGCAAGGAGAAACATGCCAAGACACATACTAATCAAACTAACAAAGACTAAACACAAAGAAACAATATTAAAAACAGCAAGGGAAAAGCAACAAGTAACATACAAAGGAAACCCCATTTGCTTAATAGCTGATCTTTTCAGCAGAAACTCTGCAGGCCAGAAGGGAATGGCAGGATATATTTAAAGTACTGAAAGGGAAAAATCTATATCCAAGGTTACTGTGGTGGCTCAGACGGTAAAGCTTCTGTCTACAGTGCAGGAGACCTGGGTTTGAGCCCTAGGTTGGGAAGATGCCCTGGAGAAGGAAATGGCAATCCACTCCAGCACTATTGCCTGGAAAATCCCATGGACAGAGGAGCCTAGTAGGCTACAGTCTATGGGGTCGCAAAGAGTTGGACACAACTGAGCAACTTCATTCATTCATTCAAGGTTACTATACCCGGCAAGGATCTCATTCAAAACTGATGGAGAAATAAGAAGCTTTTCAGACAAGCAAAAGTTAAGAGAATTCACTGTTTATAATAGCCAGGACATGGAAACAACCTAGATGTCCATCAGCAGATGAATGGATAAGAAAGCTGTGGTACATATACACAATGGAGTATTACTCAGCCATTAAAAATTTGAATCAGCCATTTGAATCAGTTCTGATGAGATGGATGAAACTGGAGCCGATTATACAGAGTGAAGTAAGCCAGAAAGAAAAACACCAATACAGTATACTAACACATATATATGGAATTTAGAAAGATGGCAATGACGACCCTGTATGCAAGACAGGAAAAAAGACGCAGCTGTGTATAATGGACTTTTGGACTCAGAGGGAGAGGGAGAAGGTGGGATGATATGGGAGAATGGCATTCTATCATGTATACTATCATGTAAGAATTGAATCGCTAGTCTATGTCTGATGCAGGATACAGCATGCTTGGGGCTGGTGCATGGGGATGACCCACAGAGATGTTATGGGGAGGGAGGTGGGAGGGGGGTTCGTGTTTGGGAACACATGTAAGAATTAAAGATTTTAAAATTAAAAAAAATAATAATAATAAAAAATAATAATAATATAAAAAAAAAAACTAAAAAAAAAAAAAAAAGAGAATTCAGCACCACCAAACCAGCTTTACAGCAAACATTAAATGGACTTATATAGTCAAGAAATACAAAAGAAAAAAGATCTACAAAATCACCCCCAAACAATTAAGAAAATAGTAATAGGAACATATATATCAATAATTACTTTAAATGTAAATGGATTAAATGCTCCAACCAAAAGACACAGACTGGCTGAATGGATACAAAAACAAGAACCATATATATGCTGTTTACAAGAACCCACTTTAGCCCTCAAGACACATAAAGACTGAAAATGTGAGGATGGAAAAATATATTTCATGCAAATGGGAAACAAAAGAAAGCTGGAGTAGCAATTCTCATATCAGACTAAATAGACCTTAAAATAAAGAAGATTACAAGAGATAAGGAAGGACACTACATAATGATCAAGGGATCAATCCAAGAGGAAGATATAACAACTGTAAATATCTATGCACCCAACATGGGAAGGAGCACCTCAATACATAAGACTAACATTAACAGACATAAAAGGAGAAATTGACAGTAACACAATAATAGTAGGAGACTTAAACACCCCACTCACACCAATGGACAGATCATCAAAACAGAAAATTAATAAGGAAACACAAGTCTTTTTATTATTTATTTACTTTAATTGGAGGATAATTACAATATTGTAGTGGTTTTTGCCATACACTGACATGAATCAGCCATGGGTTTACATGTGTTCCCCATCCTGAACCCCCCACCCTCTTCCCTCCCCATCCCATCCCTTAGGTCATCCCAGTGCACCAGCCCTGAGCACCCTGTCTCATGCATCAAACCTGGACTGGCGATCTGTTTCACATAATATAATATACATGTTTCAATGCTATTCTCTCAGATCATCCCACCCTCGCCTTCTCCCACAGAGTCCAAAAAACTGTTCTATACATCTATGTCTCTTTTGCTGTCTTGTATATAGGGTTATTGATACCATCTTTCTAAATTCCATATATATGTGAATGGCACCCCACTCCAGTACTCTTGCCTAGAATATCCCATGGATGGAGGAGCAGGGTAGGCTGCAGTGCATGGGGTTGCTAAGAGTCAGACATGACTAAGCGACTTCCCTTTCACTTTTCACTTTCATGCATTGGAGAAGGAAATGGCAACCCACTGCAGTGTTCTTGCCTGGAGAATCCCAGGGACGGGGAAGCCTGGTGGGCTTCCGTCTATGGGGTCACACAGAGTCGGACACGACTGAAGCGACTTAGCAGTAGCAGCAGCAGCATACTGTATTGGTGTTTTTCTTTCTTACTTACTTTACTCTTACTTCCAGTTTCATCCACCTCATTAGAACTGATTCAAATGTGTTCTTTTTAATGGCTGAGCAATATTCCATTGTGTATATGTATAACACCTTTCTTATCCATTCATCTGCTGATGGACATCTAGGTTGCTTCCATGTCCTGGCTATTACAAACAGTGCTGCAATGAACATTGGGGTACACATGTCTCTTTCAATTATGGTTTCCTCAGTGTGTATGCCCAGCAATGAGGTTGCTGGTTCATGTGGCAGTTCTATTTCAAGCTTTTTAAGGAATCTCCACACTGTTCTCCATAGTGGCTGTACTAGCTGGCATTCCCACCAACAGTGTAAGAGGGTTCCCTTTTCTCCACACCCTCTCCAGCATTTATTGTTTGTAGATTTTTGGATCGCAGCCATTCTGACCGGCATGAGATGGTACCTCATTGTGGTGCTGATTTGCATTTCTCTGAGAGTGATGTTGAGCATCTTTTCATGTGTTTGTTAGCCATCTGTATGTCTTCTTTGGAGTAATGTCTGTTTAGTTCTTTGGCCCATTTGTTGATTGGGTCGTTTATTTTACTCGAATTGAGCTACAGGACTTCCTTGTATATTTTTGAGATTAATTCTTTGTCAGTTGCTTCGTTTGCTATTATTTTCTCCCATTCTGAAGGCTGTCTTTTCACTTTGCTTATAGTTTCCTTCATTGTGCAAAAGCTTTTAAGTTTAATTAGGTCCCATTTGTGCATTTTTACTTCTATTTCCATTACTCTGGGAGGTGGGTCATAGAGGATCCTGCTGTGATTTATGTCAGACAGTGTTTTGCCTATGTTTTCCTTGAGGAGTTTTATAGCTTCTGGTCTTATGTTTAGATCTTTAATCCATTTTGAGTTTATTTTTGTATATGGTGTTAGAAAGTGTTCTAGTTTCATTCTTTTACAAGTGGTTGACCAGTTTTCCCAGGAAACACAAGTCTTAAATGATACATTAGATGAGATGGATCTCACTGATATCTTCAGGACATTCCATCCAAATGCAGAAGAACACACCTTCTTCTCAAGTGCACATGGAACATTCTCCAGTATAGACCACATCGTGGGTCACAAATCAAGCCTCAGTAAATTTAAGAAAACTGAAATCATATCAAGCATCTTCTCTGACCACAACACTTTGAAACTAGGTATCAATTACAAGAAAAAAAACTGTAGGAAACACAAACACATGGAGATTAAAGAACACATTTCTAAATAACCAACAGATTACTGAAGAAATCAAACAGGAAATAAAAAAATTTCTAGAAACAAATGACAATAAAAACACAACAACTCAAAACCTATGGGATGCAGCAAAAGCAGTCCTAAGAGGGAAGTTTATAGCAACACAGTCCTACCCCAAGAAACAAGAAAAACATCGAATAGAGAGCCTAACTTTATACCTAAAACAAGTGGAAAAAACCAAACACACAAAATACTCCAAAATTAGTAGAAAGAAAGAAATCATAAAGCTCCGAGCAGAAACAAATGAAAAAGAAATGAAAGAAACAACAGTAAAGATTAATGAAACTAAAAGCTGGTTCTTTGTGAAGATACACAAATTTGACAAACCTTTAGCCAGACTCATCAAGAAAAAAAGGGGGAAGATCAAATCAACAAAATTAGAAATGAAAAAGAAGAGGTTACAACAGACAACGCAGAAATACAAAGGATTATAAGAGACTATTATGAACAACTATATGGCAATAAAATGGATAACCTGGAAGAAATGGACAGGTTCTTAGAAAAGTTCAATCCTCTAAGACTGAACCAGGAAGAAATAGAAATTATGAACAACTCAATTATAAGCACTGAAATTGAAGCTGTGATCAAAATCTCCCAAAAAAGCAAAAGCCCAGGACCAGATGGCTTCACATGAGAATTCTATCAAACATTTAGAGAAGAGCTAATGCCTATCCTTCTAAAACTCTTTCAAAAAGTTGTAGAGGAAGGAACACATCCAAACTCATTCTACGAGGCCACCATTACCCTGATACCAAAACCATACAAAGACAACACACAAAAAGAAAACTGCTGGCAAATATCACTGATGAACATAGATGCAAAAATCCTCAACAAAATTTTAGCAAACAGAATTCAGCAGCACATCAAAAAGCTCATACACCATGATCAAGTTGGGTTTATTCCAGGGATGCAAGGATTCTTCAATATATGCAAATCAATCAATATGATACACCATATTAACAAATTAAAAGATTAAAAATCATAGGATAATCTCAATAGATGAAGAAAAAGCCTTGGACAAAATTCAGCACCCATTATGTTTAAAACTCTTCTAAAAATGGGTATAGAAGGAACCTACCTCAACCTAGTAAAGGCCATATATGATAAGCCTACAGCAAACATTATTCTCAATGGTGAAAAACTGAAAGCATACCCTCTAAGATCAGGAACAAGACAAGGGTGTCCACTTTTGCCACTATTATTCAACATAGTTCTGGAAGTCCTAGCTACAGCAATCAGAGAAGAAAAAGAAATAAAAGTAATCCAGATCAGAAAAGAAGAAGTAAAGCTCTCACTGTTTGCGGATGACATGATACTGTACATGGAAAACCCTAAAGACAGTATCAGAAAATTACTGGAGCCTTGAATTTAGCAAAGTTGCAGGATACAAAATCAATACATAGAAATCACTTGCATTTCTATAAACTAACAATGAAAAATCAGAAAGAGAAATTAAGGAATCAATCTCATGTACCATTGCAACAAAAAGAATTAAATATCTAGGAATAAACTTACCTATGGAGACAAAAGAACTGCCCACAGAAGATTATAAGACACTGATGAAAGAAATCAAAGATGACATAAACAGATGGAGAGATATTCCATGTTCCTGGCTAGAAGAATCAATGTTGTGAAAACAACTATACTACCAAATGCATCCTACAGATTCAACGTGATCCCTATCAAATTACCAATGACATTTTTCATAGAACTAGAACAAAAAATTTCACAATTCATATGGAAACACAAAAGACTCCGAATAGTGAAAGCAGTCTTGAGAAAGAATGGAATTGGAGGAATCAACCTTCCTGACTTCAGCTACAATCATCAAGACAGTATGGTACTGGCACAAAAACAGAAATATAGACCAATGGAACAAGATAGAAAGCCCAGAAATTAACCCATACATCTATGGGTACCTTATTTTTGACAAAAGAGGCAAGAATATACAATGGAGCAGACAGCCTCTTCAATAAATGGTGCTGGGAAAACTGGACAGCTACATGTAAAAGAATGAAATTAGAACACTCCCTAACACCATACACAAAGATAAACTCAAAATGGATTAAAGACATAAACGTAAAACCAGAAACTATGAAACTCTTAGAGGAAAACATAGGCAGAACACTCAATGACATAAATCAAAATAAGATCCTCTATGACTGACCTCCTAGAGTAACAGAAATAAAAATAAAAGTAAATAAGCAGGATCTGATTAAACTTAAAAGCTTTTGCACAGCAAAGGAAACTATAAGCAAGGTAAAAAGACAACCCTCAGAATGGGAGAAAATAATAGCAAATGAAACAACTGACAAAGGATTAATTTCCAAAATATACAGGCAGAACTCAATGCCAGAAAAACACACAACAAACAAAATGTGAAAAAAAGACCTAAACAGACATTTCTCCAAAGAAGACATACAGATAGCTAACAAACACATGAAAAGATGCTCAACATCACTCATTATTCAGTTCAGTTCAGTTCAGTCTCTCAGTCGTGTCTGACTCTTTGTGACCCCATGAATCGCAGCATGCCAGGCCTCCCTGTCCATCACCAACTCCCGGAGGTCTCTCAAACTCATGTCCATGGAGTCGGTGATGCCATCCAGCCATCTCATCCTCTGTCATCCCCTTCTCCTCCTGCCCCCAATCCCTCCCAGCATCAGAGTCTTTTCCAATGAGTCAACTCTTCGCATGAGGTGGCCAAAGTACTGGAGTTTCAGCTTTAGCATCACTCCTTCCAAAGAACACGCAGGGCTGATCTCCTTCAGAATGGATTGGTTGGATCTCCTTTCAGTCCAAGGGACTCTCAAGAGTCTTCTCCAACACCACAGTTCAAAAGCATCAATTCTTCGGCACTCAGCTTTCTTCATAGTCCAACTCTCACATCCATACATGACCACTGGAAAAACCATAGCCTTGACTAGATGGACCTTTGTTGGCAAAGTAATATCTTTGCTTTTCAATGTGCTATCCAGGTTGGTCATAACTTTCCCTCCAAGGAGTAAGCATCTTTTAATTTCATGGCTGCAGTCACCATCTGCAGTGATTTTGGCATCCAAAAAAATAAAGTCTGACACTGTTTCCCCATCTACTTCCCATCACTCATTATTAGAGAAATGCAAATCAAAACTACAATGAGATATAACCTCACACTGGTCAGAATGGCCATCATCAAAAAGTCTACTAACAATAAATGCTGGAGAGGGTGTGGAGAAAACGGAATGCTCTTGTACTGTTGGTGGGAATGTAAATTGATACATCCACTATGGAAAACAGTATGGAGATTCCTTAAAAAACTAGAAATAAAACCACCATATGACCCAGAAATCCCAGTCCTAGGCATATACCCTGAGGAAAACAAAATTGAAAAAGACATGTATCCCCTTGTTCTTTGCAGCACTATTTACAATAGCTAGGACATGGAGACAACCTAGATGTTCATCAACAGATGAATGGATAAAGAAGTTGTGGTACATACACACATGGAATATTACTCGGCCATAAAAAGGAACACATTTGAGTCAGTTTTGATGAAGTGGATGAACCTAGAACCTATTACACAGAGTGGAATGAGTCAGAAAAAGAAAGATAAATATCATATTCTAATGCACATATACAGAATCTAGAAAAATGGTACTGAGGAATTTATTTACAGGGCAGCAATGGAGAAACAGCCAATAGACTTATGGACATGGGGAGCAGGGAGAAGAGGGATGAGATGCATGGAAAGAGTATCATGGAAACTGACATCACCATATGTAAAACAGATAGCCAACGGGAATTTGCTGTATGGCTCAGGAAACTCAAACAGGGGCTCTGTATCAACCTAGAGAGGTGGGATGGGGAGATGGGAGGGAGGTTCCAAAGGGAGGGGATATATGTATACCTATGGCTGATTCATGTTGAGGTTTGACAAAAAACAACAAAATTCTGTAAAGCAATTATCTTTCAACAAAAAGTAAATTAAAAAAAAAAAAAGAATCTACCCAAAGCTGGGGAAAGTACCATGCAAAAGTATCAGAGGGAACAATGACTGAAGTCTCCACAAGGCCAGGAAGAGTTCCTATTTCCACTAGCCAGAGTGGAAAATCTCATAATTCATGGGACATTGGGCAGAGTACTCAAAAGGGTCTTACCTCATTACTTAGGGAAAAATTAGCCCAGACCAAAGGCTCTGTGGTGCCACCAAACAGTTTAAATTAAGCTTCAAAAGTATCAAACTATTTCTAAATAACTCAACTATGTCTTGAATAAAGCTCAAGAATAGCTGTAAGAATATAAAAGATTAGCCAACATCCAATAAAAAATGAACAGGCATAAAAAGAAGCAGGAAAATATAACTCATAATTAAGTAGGGGAAATCAATCATTTAAAATGGACCTAAAAATGGCACACATGATATAATTAATAGAAAAAGGCAGTAAAAGTTATTAAAACTATATTTAAGAAGAAGGAGGAAATAGTGAGCATGTTATGTAGAAACATGGAAGATACAAAAATGATCCAAATCAAATTTCCACTAGAAAGTATAAACAGCATATATGATGTTACAGAAAAAAAAGTTATAGAATCTGAAGATATCACAATAGAACCTCTGCTAAATTCAACAAGGAAAGAACAAAGATTGAAAAAAAATGAACAGAGAGTCAGTAAGCTCTGGAAAATATCAAACAATCTCATGTGTACTTGAAAGTCCTTCGAGGCATAAAAAATAATGGCCAAAATGTTCCTAAATTTTATGAAAACCATAAACTCACAGATCCAAGAAGCTCCATGAAACCCAAGCCAAGAAACATGAACACAGCTACACTAAGGCACAACGCAATCAAACTGGTTAAAACCAGTGGTAAAGGACAAAACTATTCTAAGAAGATCTGAGGATAAAGTAAGTCACAACTCTAAGATTAAAAAACCAGGGAAGGCTTTTGGCATCATTGCCATTTATGGCCTCCTGTAAAGGTAACTGTCATCTCTAATAGTTACCAAGCACTCCTAATGAATCAAGCACAATGCATAACCCAAATTGATTACTGCTGCCTTAGAAACTGGCAAAAGAAACAAAGAACAATAGCTAACATTCAATGAGACATATGCTTTATACTCATTTTCCCACTTAATCCCTCCACAGCTAAATGTGGTTAATACTATTAACCCTGAATATTCATTGGAAGGACTGATGCTGAAGCTGAAGCTCCATTACTTTGGCCACCTGATGTGAAGAGCCAACTCACTGAAAAAGGCCCCGATCCTGGGAAAGATTGAAGGCAGGAGGAGAAGGGGCAACACAGGATGAGATGGTTGGATGGCACCACTGACTCAATGGACATGAGTTTGAGCAAACTCCAGGAAATAGTGAAGGAGAGGCAAGCCTGGCATGCTGCAGTCCATGGGGTTTCAAAGAGTTGGACACGACTTAACAACTGAAAAACAACTATCATTAAACCTATCTTACAGATGAGGAAACTTAAGTAGAGAGGTTGAGTAATTTGTCCATGGCCTCACAACTAATAAGTGGTAGATCCAGTATTAAATTGTATAGGCAATCTGACCTAGCACACCTAACCGCTATATCACACCACCTCCTAGCAGAGAGACACCCAGGCTCATGGGCAATAAACAACTTTTGCAGAATGGCAAACAACCATACCAACTCTACTATGAAGTTAACCTTGCAGAATTATGACACTAATCCAAGAGACTCTAATGCAGAGCCAAGGACCATAGCAAAAAGGAAAGCCACTTCTAAGGAAGCTCTGATCACTCTGGGTTATATCTGAAGTTGTTTCATTTTTTTCCCAACATGCCACCAGAAATATCACTGAAGACATCAATCTAATCATCAGACACCTAAGTATACAAATCAACAATAAAACATCCTCCAGAATGCTTTTCATCAATCTCCACTGACAGAGTGCTGTGACAGAGTCATGCCAAAGACATGAGCCACTGTGTCCCAAAGAGACTACTTCTCAAGGGGATGATATTAATTTTGTAAAAATAACAACTTTCAGAATGCAGCACCTGATAAAGCTTTGCCAGGCTCCTCTGTTCATGGAATTCTCCAGGTAAGAATATTGCAATGGGTTGCCATTTGCTTCTCCAGGAGATCTTCCCAACCCAGGGATTGAACCCAGGTCTCCCACATTCCAGACAGATTCTTTACCCTCTGAGCCACCAAGGAAGCCCAGCTTTACCTTAGGTGTCTCAAATACTTGTTCCAGATGTATGATATGTTCATGTTTCACACTTTTTAGGATGTCCACTTCCCGTTCAAGTAACTTCACAGCAGAGCTTCCAGCCTTAGATCATGAGGAAATACAGATTTCATGTAAGAATTTCATTACCACATACCTCAATACAAAAGTTAGAGTTATTTTATATTTTTTCCTATATTTTTTTCAGAAAGTTCCTTTTCCAAAAGATAATATGCAACCTATCTGCATGATAAGATTAACATATACCCTTTCTTTCCTTTGCCCAATTTTAAGAGATAATTCAGCCTCAAATCATATCTGTTTCTTGGACGGTTTCTATAAATTAGCTAACAACATGGTCTCTGTCACATCACAAAATTATTGCAGCTCTTAATATGCTTTTTGGTATTTCCTTCAAAATTATATTGATCCTTTGATGGTAGCATAATAAAAACAAAATCTACTTTCTAGGGATGTCAATTAGAAAATGGATATAAGGCATCTGTCTCATTAAATGTCAGTTATTGGTAAAACAAAATGTTTTTGTTTTATCTTGCTTTGTTTCCATTACATTTATATACATATCAAAAGGAAACAATAGGCAGTTGAGATTTTACACTTAGCCCTGCATTATATCACTTCCTAGTCCCCCAGCCTCAAAAATTTGATAGAGAGAGAAACAGCAGGAGAGAAAGAGAGAGAGTGCACAATGGAAATGGAAATGGAGATTTTTGCCTTCAGACCAACCTAACTCCAAATTACCTCCTTAGGTGAAATCCTTAACCATACCAGACCAGACCATCAGGTGTGCAAGTAACTAATTGTCTACACCATCATCTAAGATACTCCGGAAGTGCTTTCTCCACCTTTGCCAGCACTACCACCACCCCAATGATCATCCCTTTTGATATCTAAATTACCGTAATCATTCAAGATTAAACACTGTCCTCATTCACATAAAAATATCCCTGAAAGGAATAACAAAGCTCTTATTCCTCCCTCCCTCCTCCTAACCCACTCCTTCCCCCAAAGTTAGAGGAGACACAGTAGTTCCTGAAGGACTTGGAAAGAGATTGATCATAAGGCAAATCTTACCTAGTTAAAATTGTACCTACTGTCATCCCTGCTTCTAAGTATCTTTACCCTTTAAACATTACCATCTCAAAAGTGATAGGAAACTGAAAACCCACTGTGCCCCACCCATGGAGGATGAATCCTTGAGGAGAAATAACTTTATAGTTATTAATAGAAATAGTGGCTTTGAGGAATAAATTCCTGTAGAGAATAGACATGGACAGATGTCACAATTTCTCCTAATAATTCATCTCAAGCCTATTCCTACTTCCCACCACAAATGGTTTATCTATATTTAATGCAGTAATATATTGTCCAATTCATATACTGACTATATAATTTTATTTTACTATCTTGGTGTCCTGAAAAGTCTCAGCATCAATATCTATGTGCAAGATTATGAATTCCTAAAGTTGCAAGAAAATGACTATATAACCCTGAAAGCTAAGCCTAACCCTATCTGACATCAAAGAAACAAAGGAAATCCCATTTAGTTAATCCTAGGGATTTCTGGAAGGACTCTGGATCTCCCCTTATTAAGAGTTAATGTTACTTAGTTAAATTTCAGGGAGAAATGATATGTGTGTGTGAGTGTGAAGTCGTGTCTGACTCTTTGCGACCCCGTGGACTGAAGCCCACCAGGCTCCTCTGTCCATGGGATTCTCCAGGCAAGAATACTGGAGTGGGTTGCTGTTTCCTTCTCCAGGGGATCTTCCTGACCCAGGGATCGAACCCAGGTCTCCTGCATTGCAGGCAGACGCTTTAACCTCTGAGCCACCAGGGAAGCTAAACTTCAGGGAGAAATGATATGTAATTCCCTATTGTTTGTTTTTTAAAGAATACATATAACCTACTATTTCATTTTGTAAATGAAATATTTAGAATATAAAGAATACATATAACCTACTATTTCATTTTCCAGACCCAAGGAAAAAAACACCATGGTAATGTTGCCTTTTATTTTTCCTCAAGCACAGAAACTGTTTTCAAGTTGATGAAGTGATCAGTTATAAAGTTTGAAGACGGATTCTCCCTTAAAGAGAAGCCTACTCCATTCGTCACTCCCGTGCAATCTAAAGTGAGAACTACAGCGGATACAAGGTAAACAGTACAGAAGAGAGCTGGAGAGAAAGTGGTTCAAACGGAAAGAGCTGGTAGGATGAACAAACAGAGTTGGCTATCAATGAGGAAATAATGAATGAAAGGAAAGGAGAGGATCAGTTCAGTTCAGTCACTCAGTCGTGTCTGACTCTTTGCAACCCCATGAATTGCAGCACGCCAGGCCTCCCTGTTCATCACCAACTCCTGAAGTTCACCCAAACTCATGTCCATGGAGTCAGTGATGCCATCCAGCCATCTCACCCTCTGTCATCCCCTTCTCCTCCTGCCCCCAAGCCCTCCCAGCATCAGGGTCTTTTCCAATGAGTCAACTCTTCACATGAGGTGGCCAAAGTATCGGAGTTTCAGCTTGAGCATCAGTCCTTTCAATGAACACCCAGGACTGATCTCCTTTAGGATGGACTGGCTGGATAGGGCAAAGTATATCAGAACCACATCAGGAGAGACTATCAGGACCTAATGCTCACTAAGAAGACAACAACCTTACATCTACATATAGTGATAATCAGCCCTCATCTTCAACTGACTCTGGTAAAAGAAAGAAAGCGAAAGTGAAAGTCTCTCAGTCATGCACCACTCTTTGCAACCCCATGGACTATACAGTCCTTGGAATTCTCTAGGCCAGAATACTGAAGTGAGTAGCCTTTCCCTGGAGTGGGTAGCATATCCCTTGGGTATGGCTGGGTGCAGCAGACTTGGGTATGGCATAAGCCCTCTTGGAGGAGGTTGCCATTAACCCTACCATAGAGATGCCAGAACTTACACAGGACTGGGGAAATAGACTCTTGGAGGGCACAAACAGAACCTTGTGCACACCAGGACCGAGGAAAAAGGAGCAGTGACCACACAAGAGACTGATCCAGACTTGTCCAGGATGTCCAGGAGTCTCTGGCAGAGGCACGGGTTAGTGGTGGCCTGCTGCAGGGTTGGGGCACTGAGTGTAGCAGTACACGCATGGGACCTTTTGAAGGAAGTTACCATTATCTTCATTACCTCCACCATGGTTTGGCCCCAAGAAGTGGCAGGATACACAGAAGAACTGTACGAAAAAGATCTTCACAACCAAGATAATCACGATGGTGTAATCACTCACCTAGAGCCAGACATCCTGGAATGTGAAGTCAAGTGGGCCTTAGGAAGCATCACTACGAACAAAGCTAGTGGAGGTGATGGAATTCCAGTTGAGCTATTTCAAATCCTGAAAGATGATGCTGTGAAAGTGCTGCACTCTATATGCCAGCAAATTTGGAAAACTCAGCAGTGGCCACAGGACTGGAAAAGGTCAGTTTTCATTCCAATCCCAAAGAAAGGCAATGCCAAAGAATGCTCAAACTACCTCACAATTGTACTCATCTCACACACTAGTAAAGTAATGCTCAAAATTCTCCAAGCCAGGCTTCAGCAATACGTGAACCGTGAACTTCCTGATGTTCAAGCTGGTTTTAGAAAAGGCAGAGGAACCAAAGATCAAATTGCCAACATCTGTTGGATCATTGAAAAAGCAAGAGAGTTTCAGGAAAACATCTATTTCTGCTTTACTGACTATGCCAAAGCCTTGACTGTGTGGATCACAACAAACCTTGGAAAATTCTTAAAGAGATGGGAATACCAGACCACCTGACCTGCCTCTTGAGAAATCTGTACACAGGTCAGGAAGCAACAGTTAGAACTGGACATGGAACAATAGACTGGTTCCAAATAGGGAAAGGAGTGCGTCAAGGCTGAATATTGTCACCTGCTTATTTAACTTATATGCAGAGTATATCATGCGAAATTCCAGGCTGGGTAAAGTACAAGCTAGAATCAAGATTGCCAGGAGAAATATCAATAACCTCAGATATGCAGATGACACCACCCTCATGGCAGAAACTGAAGAAGAACTAAAGAGCCTCTTGATGAAAGTGAAAGAGGAGAGTGAAAAAGTTGGCTTAAAACTCAATACTCAGAAAACTATGATAATGGCATCTGGTCCCATCACTTCATGGCAAACAGATGGGGAAACAGTGGAAACAGTGACAGACTTTATTTTTCAGGGCTCCAAAATCACACCAGATGGTGACTGCAGCCATGAAATTAAAAGACACTTGCTCCTTGCAAGGAAAGTTATGACCAACCTAGAGAGCATATTAAAAAGCACACACATTACTTTGCCAACAAAGGTCCATCTAGTCAAATCTATGGTTTTTCCGGTAGTCATGTATAGATGTGAGAGTTGGACTATAAAGAAAGCTGAGCGCCAAAGAATTGATGCTTTTGAACTGTGGTGTTGGAGGAGACTCTTGAGAGTCCCTTGGACTGTATGGGATATCCAATCAATCCATCCTAAAGGAAATCAGTCCTGAATATTCACTGGAAGGACTGAAGCTGAAGCTGAAACTCCAATACTTTGGCCACCTGATGCGAAGAGCTGACTCATTTGAAAAGACCCTGATGTCGGGAAAGATTGAAGGCAGGAGAAAGGGACAACAGAGAATGAGATGGTTGGATGGTATCACCTACTCAATGGACATGAGTTTGAGTAAACTCCAGGAGTTGGTGATGGGCAGGGAGGTCTGGCATGCTGCGTGCAGCCCATGTGGTCACGAAGAGTTGGATATGACTGAACTGAAGCCTTTCCCTTCTACAGGGGATCTTCCCAATCGAACCCAGGTCTCCCACATTGCAGACAGATTCTTTACAAGCTGAGCCACAAGGGAAGCCCAGGAATATTGGAGTGAGTGGCCTATCCCTTCTCCAGCAGATCTTTCCAACCCAGGAATTGAACGGGGGTCTCCTGCATTGCAGGTGGATTCTTTACCAACTAAGCTATGAGGGAAGCCCAGAAGGCTAGAGAAATACCCACATTTCTCCAGGGCAACAGCCCAGGGTCTGTCCCTAAGGGTCAGCTGTATTAGTGTGAAAAACTGTACTGCCTACCCGACCTTGCAGTAGAACTGCACCCTCAGTATGATGCTAAGAAGCCTTACCTTTTCTTTGTTCACTTTTTTAATTGCCCACTTAGTTTCTCTTTCCTTGTCTATGGCTTCAATGACCATTCCAAAGCTCCCTTGTCCCAGTACTCTTCCAAAGGTATAGATTTCCTAGATAAAAAAATAAGAGTTCTTTTGTCTTTCTCTGCCATTCATCAGGTATGACAAATAAACGTATAATACTGACAGGCATCCACCCAAGGGAAGAGTGACTGTGCTCCAGGGCAAAATCAAATAGAAGACACTGACACCACGTATTTGCTTCAGTATAAATAAAAACATCTTAATTAAGCAAAAATAAGTTTTGATGAGTCTAATTAAATATCCTTTAGAGAAAAACCATAAAAATCCTAATGAGGAAATGTGGAAAACTTCAAATATATAAAAAATGAAACTCTCATAAACTATAATATTAAAGAAATGTTTTCACAAGAAAAAGAACGGACTATTAATACATGTATACAAATATTGATATATACTGTTTGTATAAAATAAGTTGTCCAAAAAATTATTCCCAAACTCTGAGAACTATACTATAAAGTCAACACATATTAACCACTAGACAACTGCTTTCCTGTTTACCAGGTAACCTTTCTCTTCATTGTTTCTACTAAATAATCATTTTTGTTGTTTTATTTGTTTTGTTTTAGGAAAAGGATCATATAAATCCTTTTTATATTTATATTAAAGTTTTTAATATAAATAAGCATTTAGAAAAAAATTAAAACCATCCATAGTAACATTATCCAAACCAAGGATCCTTCTGTTTATCACTTCACTCCTGCTTACAAAGACGGAATGCACTGGTCTTGACAATACCAGCATTCCATTTCATGTTGTAAAATAACAAGCAGGTAACTCATTTACACCTTCAGTTCTTGTGAATTTGGTTGGAGAGAGTCAGTCTCCCTAATCTAAATCAACTCCAGGGCATTAACAAGAGTTTCTAGACCCATTATGCCCAGTGATTAGAACAGAAGAGAACCCCTGAGCTAATGTCACTGGAGGAAGTCTCTCTTGGAGACTTCTTAGAGCCTGCCTTAGAGATGCCAGGTTCCCCCTGTGTGACTACTTTCATCTGCACCCTGCAACAGATAAACTACTGCTAGACTTCATATTTTTTCCTGCTTACATTCCTTTCTGACTTTTGTAAAAGAAGATGGAGTATCCAACTACTTACCTACTTCACAAAGGGCTTTTCTGCCTAACTCTGCACCATAGTGATTGTCCTTTTGACTTTTTTCAACATGTATGCATTGGTCCTCAAACACTATTATTTACTCTCTTGCTTACAAATATTTGGACTCATTTTTTTCCTTCCAAGATGGTCTAGAAACACCTTATAAAGGCGTTTCTTTTTTATCCTTTAAAAAGCCTGCCTGAAACCTTGTAAGCAAAATAGTCATGCTTAGTGCATGAGGAAAAAGGAGAAGGAAGAAATGGAAGGGAGGAGACAGAAGAAGAGAGGAACCAAGGAAAGGAAAGAGGCACAGGGTGAGAAGGGAAGACACAGAAAGGGAAAGAAAAAAGAAAAGAAAAATGTTCAGCTTCAACATGTGGATTTTTCTTAGCTATCTTCTTGTGATAAATACTTTGGGGGCTACAAAGATGAATAAAATATAATTCCTGTTTTTTTATTGCTTGTCTCATGTCTGGCTCAATGGACACGAATTTGAACAAACTCTGGAGGACAGTGGAGGACAGAGCCTGGCACGCTGCCGTCCAGCAGAGTCAGACACAACAGTGACTGCACAACACTATTTGTAACACAAGAGAGAAAATTTTTACTTAAGTCATACAGTCTTAAGTTAAAAGAAAAAATACAAAATGACATTGGGGCCAGAGACCAGAGCTAAAATTCTGGGAACATAAGGGAAAATGGTATGAAAGAGATGGCTACTGAGAAGCATGTGGGAGAACAAAGGCAAAGAAAAGAAGGAAAACTGAGAATTTTTCCCATAATCCAATCAAGGAATGAATGAGTGAGCTGATAAATGAATACATATTTCTTTTACAAAAGCTCTTATGTGTGTTGATTTTATATCCTGCAACTTTACTATATTCATTGATTAGCTCTAGTAATTTTCTGGTGGAGTCTTTAGGGTTTTCTATGTAGAGGATCATGTCATCTGCAAACAGTGAGAGTTTTACTTCTTCTTTTCCAATTTGGATTCCTTTTATTTCTTTTTCTGCTCTGATCGCTGTGGCCAAAACTTCCAGAACTATGTTGAATAGTAGCGGTGAAAGTGGGCACCCTTGTCTTGTTCCTGACTTTAGGGGAAATGCTTTCAATTTTTCACCATTGAGGATAATGTTTGCTGTGGGTTTGTCATATATAGCTTTTATTATGTTGAGGTATGTTCCTTCTATTCCTGCTTTCTGGAGAGTTTTAATCATAAATGGATGTTGAATTTTGTCAAAGGCCTTCTCTGCATCTATTGAGATAATCATATGGCTTTTATTTTTCAATTTGTTAATGTGGTGAATTACATTGATTGATTTGCGGATATTGAAGAATCCTTGCATCCCTGGGATAAAGCCCACTTGGTCATGGTGTATGATCTTTTTAATGTGTTGTTGGATTCTGATTGCTAGAATTTTGTTGAGGATTTTTGCATGAGGAAAAAGGAGAAGGAAGAAATGGAAGGGAAAAGGAATGTTCTTCAGTGATATTGGCCTGTAGTTTTCTTTTTTTGTGGCATCTTTATCAGGTTTTGGTATTAGGGTGATGGTGGCCTCATAGAATGAGTTTGGAAGTTTACCTTCCTCTGCAATTTTCTGGAAGAGTTTGAGTAAGACAGGTGTTAGCTCTTCTCGAAATTTTTGGTAGAATTCAGCTGTGAAGCCGTCTGGACCTGGGCTTTTGTTTGCTGGAAGATTTCTGATTACAGTTTCAATTTCCATGCTTGTGATGGGTCTGTTAAGATTTTCTATTTCTTCCTGGTTCAGTTTTAGAATATTGTACTTTTCTAAGAATTTGTCCATTTCTTCCACGTTGTCCATTTTATTGGCATATAATTGCTGACAGTAGTCTCTTATGATCCTTTGTATTTCTGTGTTGTCTGTTGTGATCTCTCCATTTTCATTTATAATTTTATTGATTTGATTTTTCTCTCTTTGCTTCTTGATGAGTCTGGCTAATGGTTTGTCAATTTTATTTATCCTTTCAAAGAACCAGCTTTTGGCTTTGTTGATTTTTGCTATGGTCTCTTTTGTTTCTTTTGCATTTATTTCTGCCCTAATTTTTAAGATTTCTTTCCTTCTATTAACTCTGGGGTTCTCCAATTCTTCATTTTCTAGTTGCTTTAGGTGAAGAATTAGGTTATTTATTTGACTTTTTTCTTGTTTCTTGAGGTATGCCTGTATTGCTATGAACTTTCCTCTTAGCACTGCTTTTATAGTGTCTCACAGGTTTGGGGTTGTTGTGTTTTCATTTTCATTAGTTTCTATGCATATTTTGATTTCTTTTTTGATTTCTTCTGTGATTGGTTGGTTATTCAGAAGTGTGTTGTTCAACCTCCATATGTTGGAATTTTTAATAGTTTTTCTCCTGTAATTGAGATCTAATCTTGATGCATTACGGTCAGAAAAGATGCTTGGAATGATTTCGATTTTTTTAAATTTATCAGGGTTAGATTTATGGCCCAGGATGTGATCTATCCTGGAGAAGGTTCCATGAGCACTTGAGAAAAAGGTGAAATTCATTGTTTTGGGGTGAAATGTCCTATAGATATCAATTAGGTCTAACTGGTCTAATGTATCATTTAAAGTTTGTGTTTCTTTGTTAATTTTCTGTTTAGTTGATCTGTCCATAGGTCTGAGTGGGGTATTAAAGTCTCCCGCTATTATTGTGTTATTGTTGATTTCCCCTTTCATACTTGTTAGCATTTGTCTTACATATTGCAGTGCTCCTATATTGAGTGCATATATATTTATAATTGTTATATCTTCTTCTTGGATTGATCCTTTGATCATTATGTAGTGGCCTTCTTTAGCATTCCTATGCACTAATAATGAGAAAGTAGAAAAAGAAATTAAGGAAACAATTCCATTCACCATTGCAACGAAAAGAATAAAATACTTAGGAATATATCTACCTAAAGAAACTAAAGACCTACATATAGAAAACTATAAAACACTGATTAAAGAAATCAAAGAGGACACTAATAGATGGAGAAATATACCATGTTCATGGATTGGAAGAATCAATATAGTGAAAATGAGTATACTACCCAAAGCAATTTACAAATTCAATGCAATCCCTACCAAGCTACCAGTGATATTTTTCACAGAACTAGAACAAATAATTTCAAGATTTGTATGGAAATACAAAAAACCTCAAATAGCCAAAGCAATCTTGAGAAAGAAGAATGGAACTGGAGGAATCAACTTGCCTGACTTCAGGCTCTACTACAAAGCCACAGTCATCAAGACAGTATGGTACTGGAACAAAGACAGAAATATAGATCAATGGAACAAAATAGAAAGCCCAGAGATAAATCCACACACATATGGACACCTTATCTTTGACAAAGGAGGCAAGAATATACAATGGAGTAAAGACAATCTCTTTAACAAGTGGTGCTGGGAAAACTGGTCAACCACTTGTAAAAGAATGAAACTAGATCACTTTCTAACACCGCACATGAAAATAAACTCAAAATGGATTAAAGATCTAAATGTAAGACCAGAAACTATAAAACTCCTAGAGGAGAACATAGGCAAAACACTCTCCGACATAAATCGCAGCAGGATCCTCTATGATCCACCCCCCCCCCCCCCCCAGAATTCTGGAAATAAAAGCAAAAATAAACAAATGGGATCTAATTAAAATTAAAAGCTTCTGCACAACAAAGGAAACTATAAGCAAGGTGAAAAGACAGCCTTCGGAATGGGAGAAAATAATAGCAAATGAAGCAACAATCTCAAAAATATACAAGCAACTTATGCAACTCAATTCCAGAGAAATAAACGACCCAATCAAAAAATGGGCCAAAGAACTAAACAGACATTTCTCCAAAGAAGACATACAGATGGCTAAGAAACACATGAAAAGATGCTCAACATCACTCATTATTAGAGAAATGCAAATCAAAACCACAATGAGGTACCACTTCACACCAGTCAGAATGTCTGTAATCCAAAAGTCTGCAAGCAATAAATGCTGGAGACGGTGTGGAGAAAAGGGAACCCTCCTACACTGTTGGTGGGAATTCAAACTAGTACAGCCACTATGGAAAACAGTGTGGAGATTCCTTAAAAAACTGCAAATAGAACTACCTTATGACCCAGCAATCCCACTGCAGGGCATACACACCAAGGAAACCAGAATTGAAAGAGACACATGTACCCCAATGTTCATCGCAGCACTGTTTATAATAGCCAGGACATGGAAACAACTTAGATGTCCATCAGCAGATGAATGGATAAGAAAGCTGTGGTACCTATACACAATGGAGTATTACTCAGCCATTAAAAAGAATACATTTGAATCAGTTCTGATGAGATGGATGAAACTGGAGCCGATTATACAGAGTGAAGTAAGCCAGAAAGAAAAACACCAATACAGTATACTAACACATATATATGGAATTTAGAAAGATGGTAATGATGACCCTGTATGCAAGACAGCAAAAGAGACACAGATGTGTAGAGCAGACTTTTGGACTCAGAGGGAGAGGGAGAGGGTGGGATGATTTGGGAGAATGGCATTGAAACATGTATACTATCATGTAAGAAACGAATCGCCAGTCTATGTCCGATGCAGGATACAGGATGCTTGGGGCTGGTGCACAGGGATGACCCAGAGGGATGTTGTGGGGAGGGAGATAGGAGGGGGGTTCATGTTTGGGATCGCATGTACACCCGTGGTGGATTCATGTCAATGTATGGCAAAACCAATACAGTATTGTAAAGTAAAATAAAGTAAAAATAAAAATTTTAAAAAAAATTTAAAAAATAATTAAAAAAAAAAAAAGCTCTTATGACCAAATTTAAAACAGTAAATTTGTGGATTTTTTTTTTTTAATGCAGGTCTTTTGTAAGATTTTGTAAGACTTAACAAAATCTTTCACAGGGGAAGATTTAAGCTTTCAGGTCAGAGTTTCTTAGAAAGTTTTTCTGATCACTTCAAGTAAATTGCTAAATATTTTTTAAAACAATTGTTCAAAGTTATTTAACATTAATGGAATTTTCCTCTTGTAGTTGTTCCTATTGTAGTTCCTTCAATCTAGCATTAAAGGAACACATTTTAATTTCTAAGATGGTATTAAATTTAAGTCATATTTGCATATAAGAACTAGAATCCTGGGAAGAATAATATTGGTATTCATTCAATCACAAGCTGGGAAAAAATGGGCAAGTCCACAAGGGAAATTTTGGCCTCCCTACTGGTCATCAAAGAAGTGAACAGCCAAACCATCTAAGTCATCTGGTCTCTCTCTTCCTCTCAAATAGGTCTATATAAAGATTTCACACTGCCCTCAGCAACCGGCAAGACCTGGAGACCAAATGCTCTCATTTTATCTAATAAATGTCCTCCACTTAAATACGCAAGTCAAGTTACATCTCTATAAACAGAAAAAAATAATTAGTCCACAGTTGCTTTAGTAAAGACTTGAACAATCTTCAAAATAGTTAAGTTTCTTCTTTTCTTTTCTTTCCCTACAGACAGACTTTTTAAATCACATTTGTCATGAACATTGACTTAGAAGAAATTTGAAAATGTTCTAGTAGCTTCAGTTTGCCCTCTATATACCTGAATAGCAGCTCCATTGTCCATCCTTATGTGAGGAACTTTTCCTTCTGTGAAGTTGCCCCGACCCCACTGTTGTTGAGATGGTTTTCTCTCTACATTTGAAGATTTTGAGGGCTTGAACCAAAAAGAAATTTTGATATTAACATTAAGATACAATATACTTGTTGACAAAGTGAAGTGAAAGAAAGTGAAGTCGCTCAGTCGTGTCCATCTCTTTGTGACCCCATGGACTGTAGCCTATCAGGCTCCTCCATCCATGGGATTTTCCAGGCAAGAGTGCTCGAGTGGATTGCCATTTCCTTCTCCAGGGGATCTTCCCGACCCAGGAATAGAACCCGGGTCTCCCACATTGTAGGCAGATGCTTTACCATCTGAGCCACCAGGAAGATCAAACAAAGTAAGAACCCTAATTTAGATAATCTGAAAAAATTTAATACGTGTCAAGATATTTATTGTATACAAGATAGTTTATCGCCTTTTTCAAATTCAAAGCCCTATATAATTCATTCACTCATTAGGCTAAAAGAGGCCTTAAGAAGTTATTCAATCTAATCTCCTGAATCCAGGCAATTCTACAGGATGACCTGCACAGAAGATAAATCAAGACTTAAAATCTTTAAAATCACAAGAGAAGGCAACTTCACAGTTTTCTCAATCACTCTTGTTTCAAGACATAACAATCATCTCAAATAGGTTATACACAAGAAATTACTGACCAGACATTCACAAAATATGCTTTGAATGAAAATAACATAGCAACAATTCACTCAGAGACATCTATATGGCAATAACTATACCATAATACAATTCAGAAATAACAGTTTATAGTGAAAATTTGAAAAAGGTATAAATTTGAGGACTGATAACCTAACTTTTCTTAAACTTACTGCTCTCTGTCTCCAAATTTATGCTCTATCAATGACAATCTTCCAGAGTGCCTCTTCTCTATAAAGGCAAACATACCCAAACCTGTCCAACTGCATATTCACAGATTGTAACTAAGGCAAATCAATTTTGTAAGGTATATTTGATATTCCATCTAGAAAACCAGGAACTGTCTTAAATAATAACCACCCTGTATTTAACCACAATCATAAATCTCATTCTGCATCAGTTGAAGAAAACGCCCCCAAATTCAGGTTTAATTCAATTTGAAAACCGATCAATTTCCATATAAACCATTTTTTAAATAAAAGCTGGAATAACATTCCAAATTACTTATAATCCTGGGAAATCATTAATTTGGGGCAGTAGTTGGTTAACAGAATGAAAGAAATTATCAACTGATTTTTTGTACCTCTTCTGTAAGAAGGAAGTGTTACCTTAATAGTAAAGAAGGCAATGACCCATGGATAAGGATGAATGCAGGGATGGGATTAGGGAATGGGACATCAACTTGTGTTGAGATGTAGAATCTTTAATATTTACCGAATCTTTTCCAGAGGTAACATCTTTGCTGGCTCCTTTTTCTTTTTTTTTTTCTGGTGAAAATATAAATTCTGAACTGCCTGTGCTTGATGTCTGTGACATTTCCACCACTGACATTGGAGAAAGCTTTGTTTTACAAGAACATGTACAAAGTGCATTTTTCTGAGAAGCAGATGAGCAGTGGGGGCACTTTGTGGATTTTTTACCACAGCTGCTATCAGCCATTTGCTTAACTCTGCAACAAAAGCAACTTTATTAAAAGAAAGATGTTTCTGCTGTTTGAGGAAAAGAACCAGACCGAAAAGGAAAAGGTAGGCTGGTGGTGAAAACTGTAACTTCCAAGTGGTGAGGTCCTTAGGTTAATGATGCACTCCACTTCCAGTCACACATGAGAGCTGCAGGAAGAAAAGAAATCTCCATTTAGAAAATTCTTTCTTATCTTTCTTATCCTATCACTCTCCTAGAAATCAAAGACAAACTAGGAACTAGCACCAAAAGCATCCTGCCTATACATGAAAAGTTAATATTTACAACGAAATTAGAACACATTTCTAAAAACCAATACATTCTCATCTTCCAGAATTGACTCCTTGAACTCCAGACATTTATTTAACAGCCCAAAGAATCACTTTCTGAACTGCTAAAAAGTGTGGTCTAAGGAAATTCGGTGGGTTGATACAAATTTTTAAAAATAAAGTAGAATAAAATAGATAAATATATGAGAGCATTTTGCATAGCTCCTTGGTACGGTTTGTGAAACTTTAAAAAAATTACTTAGTTATGAATGTATAGAACATGTGTGTGTGTGTGTACACTTGGTCACAATATAAAATGCATTTCATAAGGTGGGTTGTAGTAAATAAAAAAGGCTTTAAAATACTTGTATAAAACACACATTACTGTGGTTTCAAAAGTTAATGAGCCTCTGTCTACATATTATCAGAGTAAATCCATGTTGTGGTGCACTCAGTCGCTAAGTCATGTCTGATTCTTTACACCCCATGCACTATATAGCCCACCAGGCTTCTCTGTCCATGGGATTCTCCAGGCAAGAATACTGGAGTGGGTTGCCATTTCCTCCTCCAGGGGATCTTCTCAACCCAGGGATTGAGAACCTGTGTCTCCTTCATTGGTAGGCAGATTCTTTACCACTGAGTCACCTGGAATGCCCCAAATCCATACCATACACTTCACAAAGGAGTAGATAATTTGATTCTATAAAGCTATCTAATGCTAAAAGTTCAAAGGCAATATCAGAAGTATCTTATTTTTACTCTCAAATAGAAAAACAGGAACTAGTGTGTGCTACTTTTCCCTAAACAAACAGGTATGCCCATCATTCTACCTAACCAGTTATTGCAGCAATATGTATAGTGGCAAGTTGGAAACATGTGAGTTTAGGAATGAGAGGGGATGTGTTCTGCAGCACATGAAAAAGAAACTGAGAAACTTCCAGAAGTAACTGGGAGTACAGCATCATGGTTCTCTGCCATCCTACTTCAGATATTACTTGAAAGTATATTTTGAAGTCATAGATTGATAAGTCTGGGGATATATAGAATATACCTTTGTTCTTCGAACTGGAATAAACTTGACCAGAATAGGAGCTAGATATCTTTATTTCATTAAAGAAATACATTTCTAGCTTTAGTTATCTAAGATTGGTTTTCTAATCAAAAATAAGGATTGACTTTGATCAAATCTTTACCTATCATGATTATCATATTTTTCTTATTTGATTTTTTGGTATGTTCTATGGTATTAAAAGCTTTCTTAATATTAAAGCACTCTTGCATTTTGGTTATGAACCCTACATGATCATGATGGATGATTCTTTCAATGTGCTGAAAAATTGAAATGTTTGTATTCTGACTTTTCACAGTTATATTCATAAGTTAAACTGGTCTCTAATTTTCCTTTTCACTCATCGTTATCAGGTTTTGATACAAGATTCTGGCAGTTTTATAAAATAAATTGGCTATCCTTCCATCTCATGAAGCTTTGTAATAGTCTGTATAGCTTGGGAATCTATAGGAAAATCTTCCAGGCCCAAAGGATTTTGTGAAAGATATTGCTAGTAGTTTATCCAATATTTATTCCCCCACTCTTCCTTATTAACAGAACCCTGATTCTGTCTGGGATAGCAATATGCTAACTAAAATCCTCCATTTCTGCATATCCCTTGCAGTTGACTTCTGGCCATGAACCTTACAGAATGCAAGCAAAGTTGTACTTAAAGAAAAACTTTTATTCTTAAAACTTTATTAAAAATAGAAAAAGAAAGAATAAAAAATATACTACATGAGAAGTCAAATCAAAGAAAGAGAAAAACATTAAAAAACAAAATTTAAGATGAACAGAAATGAAAAAGAAATGTAGGTTCTGTTGAATTTTGCCTATAAGGCTTCAAATAAACTGAACCTTCACTCCCTCTCAGATTTCTCTCTCCATTCTCTCCCTTGCTCTAAATACACTGGTCTCCTTGCTGTTCCTTGCATATGCCAAGCACAGTGCCTTCTCGTGGCTTTGGCCCTTGCTTCCTCTGCTAGGATGCGCTTTCCTCAGATATTTGCATGGCTTGCTCCCTCACTTCATGGTGATTTCTGCTCATCTGAGAGACCTCTTCTAACCATCTCATCTGAAACAGCAGGCCATTCATTCTGTTCCCTTACTTTGCTTTATTTTTGTTCACAGCATTTATCATTTCACTTGGGAAGTTCTGTATCAGAGTTCCTTCCTACTTTTAGGGAACAGATTATTTCCATATATGTAAATTGTTTCATGAGGCTTCCTCGAAGGCTCAGTGGGTAAAGAATCTGCCTGCAATGCAAGAGACACACGGTTAGATTCCTGGGTCTGGAAGATCCCCTGGAGAAAGAAATAGCAACCTACTTCAGTATTCTTGCCTAAAAATTCCCATGGACAGAAGAGGCTGGCAGGCCAATGAGTCACAAAGGGTAGGACACAACTAAGTGACTAAGTACACAAATTGTTTGATAGCAATGAAAGCCATCCAATTAATTTCATTCAGTTAGAATAACCAAAATCAGATCATGGTAGTGTTCTCAAAAACAGAGGAGCTCTTACACGCCAATCTTTTCTGTGAAGAGATGCAAAAATCCTAAATGGTGTGCCTGTATTTATCTTTATCCTAGGTAACAGCATATTCTAAGATTACTAGATAGAAATAAATAGGCAAGTCAGCCCAATAAGTATGACCTTTCACCAAAGCAGTACAAAAAATCCTACTGATGTGATTAAAACCCATAATGGTGAGCACTGGAAAAGGTACATCAAGGGTACCCTTCAGACAGGCAGAGGGAAAAAAGAATGCAACTGATGTCAACATACACACATTTTAACAAATGCTTGACCTTGTTTTCCAAGTATATGTAGCAAGACGAACAAAACTCAGAATATACCTTTATGCACACTGAAAAATGATTTAACTTTAGGCCTTAGAAGAAAATGCTTTGCATTTCAGGTTAAATATATAAGCCTGTAACCATCAATGACTCAGAGCAGCAGAGTAGATCTGCAAATAACAGCCTTTCTGTTTAGAAAAAAAATAATGCTTTCTCTCTGCAGGTGTAGAAAAGTCCCATATCAGATATGTAAGGCATCATTTTATGCATGCATTAAGAATACTGATTTTATAGTACTTTTTATAAGAAACTGAAAGCAGTTTTCATAATGTAAAGGTTTATTTAAAATGTAGCTAAGTTCCTTCATTATAAACAATACTCCTAAAAGCATTTTTACTATATCCCTCAAGTTTTTTATTGTTCCTTTTATTTTATTTTTTATTACAATCATTTTTTAATTTAAATTTATTTATTTTAATTGGAGGCTAATTATTTTACAATATTGATTGGTTTTGCCATACATCAACATGAATCCACCACAGGTGTACACGTGTTCCCAATCCTGTGAGTGAAGTCGCTCAGTCGTGTCCGACTCTTTGCAACCCCATGGATAGGAGCCCCTGTCAAGGCTCCTCAGTTCATGGAATTTTCCAGGCAGGAGCACTGGAGTGGGTTGCCATTTTCTTCTCCATATATCTACTATATTTTATATGTATATATATATATATATATATATATATATATATCCACAAACTTTCAAGAGAATCTTTAAATATTAAATTTCCCATTTCTAAGACAGCTTATTTTGTGGATTGAAAAATAGTTGTATTTTTCTTAGCTCAGTTCAGAAACCATTTCCTTTAGTTTCTCCCTCAGTCTCTCAATGTCAAGTTATCACAGTATCACTGACACTGACATAGACTTCCAGGTACTTTCTCGCTCCAGTTTCTGACACATCCATTGCCCTATAAGTATTTGGTAGCTATATTCAGAAAATATAGGAGTTCCTGGTATTCACTGACAAGCTTCATTTCTGCTTCCCAGCTTACCAACTGTTACATTTGCCAAAGTAATGTTCTACTTTCTTACCCTAGCAATGCTAAAACAATAGGTGGAATAGCTGTATGCAAAATTTCTTGAGAAGGATTGGCTTTTGAATTTAATTTCTTTTTGGCTGGCTGAATTCTAATTATTTTAACTTAAAAACCAAAATAGAACAAACATTTACTCACGTTTATTTCTTTCTCACTTATGAATTGATCTGAAAGATTTGTTCGTAAAATAAACCTACTGTCGAGTGGGCCAAACGATGTCATTCATATTTTAGGGGAATAAAATGAACCAGGTATTGCAAACCTAGCATATCTTTATGTAAATACAAAGATGAATAGCTCTTCTTATGTAGAACCATGGAATTACATATAAACAGGACTTTGGATAGAAAAACATATTAGGAAACCAAAGAACCTTCTAATGTAATAGTTTCTTTGTGTCCCCATAGACTGGACATGCATAGTATTAAACATAATGTAAATAAATACAATAAGGTCAAATAATGTCAGTGTTTAACAAATGTGAGCTTTCCTTTGGCGAAAGATTCTCATTTTATTTTCAGGAGTAAAACAAGTCAATAGAACAACTCTGATATGGAAACTCTCTGAGTTTTTATTTCAGCATAAAAAGGTCTCTTAACACACTGGCCCTACGAGATACACTTACAGTAATTTCCTCGAAAATGAACACAAGAATGGTTTTATGAGATATAACTAGCTACAATTTTCTTCCCCAAAAGCAATTTTTAGCTTTCTTTGCTAAGACTATGTCTACAAGGAACCTAACAGTCAAGTCAATTCAGTAAAAAATGTGTCCTATTCAAGTGAAGAAAAAAACCTTATGGATTGTCTGACATTATGCAGACCAAGCAGAATGACTGTATATTCACTTTTCAACTACTTGTTTTCATAACATGCTTACAGAACCTAAAGAGGGGCCAAATGAGCTTTCTAGATCATAGTGTTGTTAAATGAGACCAGCACTTGTTTACTATCTCCATTAAGGTCATAATTAGGAAAATTGGTCTATATTGTCTTATAAAAGGATTTATTGTATGTTTAAATTTCATTTTATTTTATTTCAGACATTTAAAAATTCTGACATTTAACACCTAACATATGCCATCAGATTTAAAAATTTTAATTTGCATAATACTCCTCACTGATTAAACTATAATCTGGAGGGACAGTCTTAAATGTGGTCCCCATGTTGACAGTTTAAGAACAGAGATTTTACAAAGAAAGTACGGTTTAAAGAAACGGGAGAGATTCTCCCATCCCTGCCAATTCTTTCTCTGATGTTTTTCTTGTTGTTATCCAGTGTCTTTTCTCCATGTACATTAAAAGTAATCTGAAGTCAGGGACCTGTATGTCAGCACAGCTGATCCTGTACATAATGGACACACAATGAAAATCTGTGAGTGTTTATTTTGTGGGGGAAGAGCCATAATCACAAATCACTTAGGCAGAAAATAAGCAGGTGTATAGAAAAATCATCAAGAAACAAAGGGGTCATGTTGAGGAGGGAATATCAGAGGTCTCTTCATAGATCTGCAGAGGGAATTAGAGTTCTTTGTGATTCAAAGACACTGCAAGCCAATATCAACCTGATACAAAGGGCTTCCTAACATTCAGAACTGTCTAAGTTAACAGGAAAGACTATCTCTGTCACTATAAGTGTCCAAATAGAGGTTGGAAGGTCAGCTGAAAGAAATCATAGATGATATTTAAACATGAACAAGGATGTCATAGAAAAAGCAAGG
This sequence comes from Budorcas taxicolor, assembly GCF_023091745.1. Taxonomy (NCBI): domain Eukaryota; kingdom Metazoa; phylum Chordata; class Mammalia; order Artiodactyla; family Bovidae; genus Budorcas; species Budorcas taxicolor. The sequence goes on along the minus strand of NC_068924.1, from coordinate 43,465,110 downwards.
GAATTCCAGAAAAATGTCTACTTCCATTTCATTGACTACACAAAAGCCTTTGACTGTGTGGATCACAACAAACTGGAACATTCTTAAAGTGATGGGAATACTAGACCACCTTACCTGTCTCCTGAGAAACCTGAATGCAAGTCAAGGAGCAATAGTTAGAACTAGACATGGAACAGACTGGTTCAAAATTGGGAAAGGAGTATGTCAAGGCTGTATATTTTCACCCTGCTTATTTATGTGTACTATATGTATTAGGTGTACTATGCAGAGTACACCATGAGAAATGCTGGGCTGTCTGAATCACAAGCTGGAATCAAGATTTCCAGGAGAAATATCAACAACCTCAGATATGCAGACAATACCACTCTAATGACAGAAAGTGAAGAGTAACTGAAGAACCTCTTGATGAGGGTGAAAAAGTAGAGTGAAAAAGCTGGCTTAAAACTCAACATTCGAAAAACAAAGATCATGGCATCCAGTCCCATCACTTCATGGCAAATAGAAGGGGGAAAAGTGGAAACAGTGACAGATTTTATGTTCTTGGACTCCAAAATAACTGCAGACAGTGACTGAAGTCATGAAATTAAAAGATGCTTGCTCTTTGGAAGAAAAGCTATGACAAACCTAGACAGCATATTAAAAAGCAGAGACATCACTTTGCCAACAAAGGTGTGTATAGTCAAAGCTATGGTTTTTGCAGTAGTCATGTACAGATGTGATAGTTGCACCGTAAAGAAGCTAAGTGCCGAAGAACTGATGCTTTTGAACTGTAGTGCTGGAGAAGGCTACTGACAGTCCCTTGGACAGCAAGTAGATCAAACCAGTCAATCCTAAAGGAAATCAACCCTGAATATTCATTGGAAGGAGTGATGCTAAAGCTGAAGTTAAAACACTTTGGCCATCTGATGCAAAGAGCAGACTCATTGGAAAAGACCCTGATGCTGGGAAAGATTTCAGGCAAAAGGGGAAGGGGGCAGTAGAAGATGAGATGGTTGGATGGCATCACCGACTCAATGGACTTGAGTTTGAGCAAACTCCAAGAGATAGTGAAGGACAGGGTAGCCTGGCATGCTGTAGTCCACAGGGTTGCAGAGTTGGACACGACTCAGCAACTGAACAAACAGACAACCTACTTCTTGTAGCCAGATGTTTGAAGGCATGACAACTCCAAACAGTCTATAATAAAACACCAACAATACATTCCATGATCTCTGTTTTTAAGATTCTTTATAAGTAATATTAGTTTAATAAAAAACAACAACAACAACAAAAATACTTCTCTTGACTGTGGGAACATCCAGGGCAGGGACTATGTTCTATTCTCCTTGTCATCTTATATTCAGTAAGTTCAGTTCAGTTCAGTTCAGTCGATCAGTCACGTCCAACTCTTCGCGACCCCATGAATCGCAGCACACCAGACCTCCCTGTCCATCACCAACTCCCAGAGTTCACTCAGACTCACGTCCATTGAGTCAGTGAGGCCATACAGCCATCTCAACCTCAGTCGTCCCCTTCTCCTCCTGCCCTCAATCCCTCCCAGCATCAGAGTCTTTTCCAATGAGTCAACTCTTCTCATGAGGTGGCCAAAGTACTGGAGTTTCAGCTTCAGCATCATTCCCTCCAAAGAAATCCCATGGCTGATCTCCTTGAGGATGGACTGGTTGGATCTCCTTGCAGTCCAAGGGACTCTCAAGAGTCTTCTCCAACACCACAGTTTAAAAGCATCAATTCTCTGGCACTCAGCTTTTTCAGCTATATTCAGTAAAGATCTCCATTATTTAATAAGGATTATTGATTGATAACTATTCAGTGATTGATAGAAACAGTGTTTCTGAACACACGAGTAAAATATACAATGTAGGTGCCTAGGGTAAGAGAGCCAGTGCTTATCATGCAAAAAAATAATATACCTGAAGACACCTCCTGGCCAAAAAACTAACTGCCAACACTCACTCTACCTTGAAGCTCTCATTTTAGAGCAAAACACCAAAACCCCAATACCAAGCCTGACCCTAATCCTCTACTCTAAATTGCCATCTACTTCTGACAGTTTTCCTATCAGACAAGATGTTACAACTACACTCCCAAATTTGTGAATCTTAAAGTATATACAGATACAAGTATTTACTTCAATGATATACCATATTCTAAAACTCTAAGGATTTCGGCTGACTAAGCCCAGTCTTTACCAACTATAAAGCTTTGTCCTAGAGAGTGAAAAAGTTGGCTTAAAACATTCAGAAAACTACCATCATGGCATCTGGTCCTATCACTTCATGCGAAATAGATGGGGAAACAGTGGAAACAGTATCAGACTTTATTTTTTGGGCTCCAAAATCACTGCAGATGGTGACTGCAGCCATGAAACTAAAAGACGCTTACTCCTTAGAAGGAAAGTTATGACCAACCTAGATAGCATATTCAAAAGCATACACATTACTTTGCCAAAAAAGGTCCGTCTAGTCAAGGCTATGGTTTTTCCAGCAGTCATGTATAGATGTGAGAGTTGGACCTGAGCGCCGAAGAATTGATGCTTTTGAACTGTGGTGTTGGAGAAGACTCTTCAGAGTCCCTTGGACTGCAAGGAGATCCAACCAGTCCATCCTAAAGGAGACCAGTCCTGGTTGTTCATTGAAAGGACTGATGCTGAAGCTGAAACTCCAATACTTTGGCCACCTCATGCAAAGAGTTGACTCACTGGAAAAGACCCTGATGCTGGGAGAGACTAGGGTCAGGAGGAGAAGGGGACGACCGAGAATGAAATGGCTGGATGGCATCACCGACTCGATGCACATGAGTTTGGGTGAACTCTGGGAGTTGGTGATGGACAGGGAGGCCTGGTATGCTGCGATTCATGGGGTCACAAAGAGTCGGACACCACTGAGTGACTGAACTGAACTGAATAAACCTTATTATTACTCAGATCCTCATATTCAATTTAAAAAAATGACTAGTTTTTGACACATTGTTTAACTAACAATAACTGACTTGTGCTTCTTTCATATAAAACACGCATGTCATCAGTTCAGTTCAGTCGCTCAGTTGTGTCCAACTCTTTGCAACCCCATGGACTGCAGCATGCCAGGCTTCCCTGTCCATCACCAACTCCCAGAGCTTACTCAAACTCTTGTCCATTGAGTCAGTGATGCCATCCAACCATCTCATCCTCTGTCATCCCCTTCTCCTGCCTTCAATCTTTCCCAACATCAGGGTCTTTTCAAATGACTCAACTCTTTGCATCAGGTAGCCAAAGTATTGGAGTTTCAGCTTCAGCATCAGTCCTTCCAATGAATATTCAGGACTGATTTCCTTTAGGATGGACTGGTTGGATCTCCTTGCAGTCCAAAGGAATCTCAAGAGTCTTCTCCAACACCACAGTTCAAAAGCATCAATTCTTTGGCACTCAGCTTTCTTTATAGTCCAACTCTCACATCCTTACATGACCACTGGAAAAGCCATAGCTTTGACTAGATGGACCTTTGTTGGCAAAGTAATGTGTCTGCTTTTTAATATGCTGGTCTAGGTTGGTCATAATTTTCCTTCCAAGGAGCAAGAGTCTTTTAATTTCATGGCTGTGATCACCATCTGCTGTGATTTTGGAGCCCTGAAAAATAAAGTCAGCCACTGTTTCCATTGTTTCCCCATCTACTTGCCATGAAGTGATGGGACCAGATGCCATGATCATAGTTCTCTGAGTGTTGAGCTTTAAGCCAACTTTTTCACTCTCTTCTTTCACTTTCATCAAGAGGCTCTTCAGTTCCTCTTCACTTTCTGCCATAAGGGTGGTGTCATCTGCATATCTGATATTGATATTTCTCTTGGCAATCTTGATTCCAGCTTGTGCTTTACCCAGCCCAGCGTTTCTCACGCTGTACTCTGCATATAAGTTAAATGAGCAGGGTGACAATATACAGCCTTGACGTACTCCTTTTCCTATTTGGAGCCAGTCTGTTGTTCCATGTCCAGTTCTAACTGTTCTAACTGGCCTGCATACAGGTTTCTCAAGAGGCAGGTCAGGTGGTCTGGTATTCCCATCTCTTGAAGAATTTTCCACAGTTTATTGTGATACACACAGTCAAAGGCTTTGGCATAGTCAATAAAGCAGAAATAGATGTCTTTCTGGAACTCTCTTGCTTTTTCCATGATCCAGCGGATGTAGGCAATTTGATCTCTGGTTCCTCTGCCTTTTCTAAAACCAGCTTGAACATCAGGAAGTTCATGGTTCACGTATTGCTGAAGCCTGGCTTGGAGAATTTTGAGCATTACTTTACTAGCGTGTGAGATGAGTGCAATTGTGTGGTAGTTTGAGCATTCTTTGGCATTGCCTTTCTTTGGGATTGGAATGAAAACTGACCTTTTCCAGTCCTGTGGCCACTGCTGAGGTTTCCAAATTTGCTGGCATATAGAGTGCAGCACTTTCACAGCATCATCTTTCAGAATTTGAAATAACTCAACTAGAATTCCATCACCTCCACTAGCTTTGTTCAGTGATGCTTTCTAAGGCCCACTTGACTTCACATTCTAGGATGTCTGGCTCTATGTGAGTGATCACACCATTGTGATTATCTGGGTCATGAAGATCTTTTTTGTACAGTTCTGTGTATTCTTGCCACTTCTTCTTAATATCTTCTGCTTCTGTTAGGTCCATACCATTTCTGTCCTTTATCGAGCCCATCTTTGCATGAAATGTTCCATTGGTATCTCTAATTTTTTTGAAGAGATCTCTAGTCTTTCTCGTTCTGTTGTTTTCCTCTATTTCTTTGCATTGATTGCTGAGGAAGGCTTTCTTATCTCTCCTTGCTATTCTTTGCAACTCTGCATTCAGATGCTTGTATCTTTCCTTTTCTCCTTTGCTTTTTGCTTCTCTTCTTTTCACAGCTATTTGTAAGGCCTCCTCAGACAGCCATTTTGCTTTTTTGCATTTCTTTTCCATGGGGATGGTCTTGATCCCAGTCTCCTGTACAATGTCATGAACCTCCATCCACAGTTCATCAGGCACTCTGTCTATCAGATCTAGTCCCTTAAATCTATTTCTCACTTCTACTGTATAATCATAAGGGATTTGATTTAGGTCATACCTGAATGGTCTAGTGGTTTTTCCTACTTTCTTCAATTTAAGTCTGAATTTGGCAATAAAGAGTTCACGATCTGAGCCACAGTCAGCTCCTGGTCTTGTTTTTGTTGACTATATAGAGCTTCTCCATCTTTGGCTGTAAAGAATATAATCAATCTGATTTTGGTGTTAACCATCTGGTGATGTCCATGTGTAAAGTCTTCTCTTGTGTTGTTGTAAGAGGGTGTTTGCTATGACCAGTGCGTTCTCTTGGCAAAACTCTATTAGCCTTTGCCCTGCTTCATTCCATATCTCAAGGCCAAATTTGCCTCTTACCCCAGGTGTTTCTTGACTTCCTACTTTTGCATTCCAGTCCCCTATAATGAAAGGACATCTTTTTTGGGTGTTAGTTGAGTTCTAAAAGGTCTTGTAGGTCTTCATAGAACCATTCAACTTCAGCTTCTTCAGCATCACTCTTTGGGGCATAGGCTTGGATTACTGTGATATTGAATGGTTTGCCCTGGATTTGAACAGAGGTCATTCTGTCGTTTTTGAGATTGCATCCAAGTACTGCATTTCAGACTCTTTTGTTGACCATGATGGCTACTGTCATAGATGAAACCAAAAAAATTCATGTGATATATATGTTAATTTTCTCAGGCTCCCTAGCCAAATCACCTCAAGTAAGGATACTTATTTTTTGAGAAGAGACTGTTCTCTTCACTTCTAATGATGAGTCATTTATCTGCAGCACACAAACCCCAGACTTAGCCAGAACAAAAGCATTTATAATGTCATATCTTGGTCATCAATGTGGCATGTCTGTTAATCTCAACAATAGCAAAGAGGGGGGAAATAAGACCTAAAAGGCCCTTACTGGCAATGGTTCTGTACGGCTAGCCAAGAGTCTTCAGGGAGCAGTAATGAGTTAAGCAGTGAGCAAGAGAGGACAAAGTAGGAGAACAGAACAACATAGAACCCAGTCATCTAACCATGTGTGCATGTATCCAGCGAACACTTTCTGAATATCTGTTATATACCAAGGATTGTTCTGGGCACAGGGAATAAAGAAATTATCAAGGCATGGGCCTTAGTGATAATGATTATGATAAAGATAATGATCAGTATAGGCTTCCCAGGTGGCGCAGTGGCAAAGAATCAGCCTGCCAACACAGGAGCCACAAGAAATGCAGGTTCAATCCCCAGGTCAGGAAGATCCCCTGGAGTAAGAACCCACTCCAGTATTCTTGCCTGGAAAATTCCATGGACAGGGGAGACTGGCAGGCTACAGTCCATGTCGTTGCAAAGAGTCAGACATGATTGAGCAACTGAGCACACACACATACAATCATCAGTATATAAAATGTATAAAAGTAATATAAAAGAGGGAGTTACCAGGGAAGTAATGTAATCAAGTGGGAAACAAAATTTAGAATGATAGCGATCAGGATTAAATTTTCACGTCTACTACTTACTAGCTCTGTACATATGGGGATATATAAAGAGGAGCTAATAGTAGTAATTCTCTTATATGATTATCGTGACAACTAACTAAATAACATTTGTACAGTGCCTATTAAACATTAAAAAAAATCTAAGATCATTGCATCCAGTCCCATCACATGGCAAATAGAAGGGGAGAAAGTGGGAAGCAGTGACAGATCTTATTTTCCTGGGCTTTAAAATCACTGCAACCATGAAATTAAAAGATGCTTGCTCCTTGGAAGGAGAGCTATGACAAACCTAGAAGCGTTATTAATAAGCAAAGGCATCACTTGCCAACAAAGATCCATCTAGTCAAAGCTATGATTTTTCCAGTAGTCATGTACAGATGTGAGAGTTGGACCATAAAGAAGGCTGAGTGCCAAAGAATTGATACTTTCAAACTGTGGTCCTAGGGAAGATACGTAAGAGTCCCCTGGACTGTAAGGAGATCAAACCAGTCAACCTTCAAGGAAATCAATCCTGATAATTCATTGGAAAGACTGAAGCTGAAGCTCCAATGCTTTGGCCACCTGGTGCAAAGAGCCAACTCACTGGAAAAGACCCTGATGCTGGAGAAGATTGGTGGCAAAAGGAGAAGTGGACAGCTGAGGATGAGATGGTTAGATAGCATCACCGACTCAATGAACACGAGTTTGAGCAAACTCGGGAGATAGTGAAGTACAGAGAAGTCTGGTGTGCTATATAGTCCATGGGGTCTCAAAGACTCAGACATGACTTAGCAACTGAGCGACAACCAACAACATGAAAAGGAATGTATAGCTTTGTATTAACAGTAGAGTTCGACCTCAGGGAACATGATGGCTCCACCCCTATTCCTCTTTCTGAAGATTATTTTGGCTACTCGAGGTCTTCTGTCCTTCCATACAAATTTTTAAATTATTTGTTTTAGTTCTGTGAAAAATGTATTTTAATAGAGATTGCACTGGACTTCTAGATTGCCTTGGGCAGTATGCTCATCTTATCAATATTAATTCTTCCAGTCTACGAGCATCTTAACAATATTAATTCTTCCAGTCTATGAGTATTTCTTTCACTGCGTCTTCTATTTTTTTCATCAGTGTCTCAGTTTTCCAAGTACAGGTCTTTTACCTCTTTAGATAGGCTGATTCCTAGGCATTTTATTATTTTTAATATGATGGCAAATGAAACTCCTTCCCTAATTTCTCTGATAGTTTGTTGTTAATATATAGAAATGCAACAGATTTCTATATATTAATTTTGGATCCTGCAACTTTACTAAATTCATTGATGACCTCTAGTAGTTTTTTTGTGGCATCTTTAGGGTTTTCTGTGTAATGTCATATTATCTGCAACAGTGACTGTTTTTCTTCTTTCTTTCCAATTTGGATTCCTTTTATTTCTTGTTCTTGTCTGACTGCTATAACTAGCACTTCCAATACTATGTTGAATAAAAGTGGAGACGGTAGGCATATTTGTCTTCCTGACCTTACAGGAAATTCTCTGAGGTATTCACTGTTCAGTATGATGGTAAGTTTAATTAATTTTGGCCTTTATTATCTTGAAGTACGTTCCCTCTACATCCACTTTTCAGAGAGTTTTTAATCACAAATAAATGTTGAATTTTGTCAGAAGTTTTTTGCATCTATTAAACTAAGTCTTAAAGACTCAGAATGAGCTGGAGAACTGGAATGAGTTGGAGTTCACTTGGTGAACAAGTCAAAGAAAGGCTTTCTAGACAGCGACACCAGCACATGCAAGGGCCCAAAACCTACGGTTCGAGAGGAGTAGAAGAAAGTGGTTTCCATTTGAAGACAAAAACAATGGGAGACAGAAAGTCAGGTCTGTGCTAAGATAAAAAGAGAGAAGAAGCACTTTCAGGAAATATCAGGCTTAACAAGAGTATCTTCACTGAAGAATAGGGGCTCCACTAGGCACAAAAGACAGATGGGGTAGAGCGGAACATGAGGTCCTCACTCTGAGAGAGCTGCCAGAAAGAAAGGACTGCTGCGAACAGTTTTAAGTGAGCACTTCCAACCTTGACACAAATTAGCCATACTAGCTAGTGACACTAATTAGTGATTGCCAACACTAATATCTCCAGCAACATTTTAAGCTTAGTCATGGAGGGGACAGAGAATGTCAACGTATGTATAAAGCTCTAAAGTATGCAGAATAAGTCCTAGATAGTACAATCAACCCAAATCTACTGCCATATGAACAAATAAGAGGCTAGTGACAAATTCACTAGAGTCAGTGTTTCAATGTGAGAGAATATATGGTTTATTTCTAATTAGTTCCAAAATAACAAAAAACATCAAGAGAAACTCCCCAGTATGACTTCCACAGTAAAATATTAAGTTATTTATTTTACAGACATATGCATACATCCTTACTCCAAATTCAGCACTATTGCAAACAAAGCTACATCAGTCCCAGAAAACAGAACAGCAGCATTCTACCATCTGGGGTCTAAAGACCCCAAACTTCTGAACAATTTATGAGCATTATGAGGAAACAATGGAAACAGTGACAGACTTTACTTGGGCTCCAAAATCACTGCAGATGGTGACTGCAGCCATGAAATTAAAAGACGCTTGCTCCTTAAAAGAAAAGCTATGACAAACCTAGACATCATATTAAAAAGCAGAGACGTTACTTTGCTGACAAAGATCCGTCTAGTCAAAGCTATGATTTTTCCAGTAGTCACGTATGGATGTGAGAGTTGGACCATAAAGAAGGCTGAGTACTGAAGAACTGATGCTTTTGAATTGTGGTGAGAGTCTTCTGGACTGCAAGGAGATCAAACCAGTCAATCCTGAAGGAAATCAATACTGAATATTCATTGGGAGGACTAACATTGAAGCTGAAGCTCCAATACTTTGGCCTTCTGGTGGGAGGAGAAGACTCATTGGAAAAGACCCTGAGGAGGGTCTTGAGGAGACATGGGGAGAAGGGCATGAGGAGAAGAGGATGACAGAGAATGAGATGGCTGGATGGCATCACCAACCCAATGGATATGAGTTTGAACAAGCTCCAGGAAATGGTGAAGGACAGGGAAGCCTAGTGTGCTGCAGTCCATGGAATTGCAAAGAATCGGACACAACTGATCTACTGAACAAGAAAATCTCAGAAGTTTTCTCAGATAATGGTTCAATTTCACATGTACAGAATATTTTAAATGAAATTTGTTTGCCCTTGGTAATCAGAAAGAACCTGAGCTTTACTGTTAGACCAAGGTTCAAATTCCTCACCAGTGACTTAACCTATGTGGTCTCAACTTCCTTATATGCAAAATACATAGATGGTGTCTATAGAGCTACATGGCAGAATTGTTACAAGGATAGGATTGATGCATGTAAAATCCTGACATATTGTAAGTTATCAATAAGTTGAAATTTTTATTATTATGAAATTCTGCCAAAACTCAATAGATCAGAAAATTATTTTATCAGTCATAATTTCTCAATCTAATGCTCCAAATATTGTTCTACACAGTTTCCAATATACAACTGTCATCTAATTAGCTCATAGCTAGTTTAGAATATAACCTTATGGGAGTTTGCTCTAGATGTGTGCAGCTTTATTGTAGAGGAAATGGCTTGCCGAACTAGCCCACAAGCAGCTTGTTAAATGTTAAATTCTGAATGCTACAGGCACTCAAATATCACATTTATAAACATTTTTTAATATTATAATGTTGGACATCAAGAACATTTTAGCCTAGCCACAACCACAGTCTCTCAAAATATTACTACTCCGTTATACCTTAATGACTGATCAAGAAGGAATAATATGTAATTGGTTAGGTTCTCAGAGAAAAAAGAGGTGTCTGCATCCACAGATTTATTTACTTGGTGAGTTTTCCAAACATTGCAATGGAACTGTAAAAACAATGTGATTAAAATCGATAGAGCACATCATTTGCTGATACTGTTGCCCAAGAAAAGGCAATAAGCCTTAGGCATGTTATTACTAGATTACACAATTTCACTGACAGGTTCAAGATTTTTAAAAGCAACTGAAAATAGAGAGGATTTCCTTTTTGGAGCCATGGGATTTTTGTCTTCAATTAAAAGGAAAACATCATTTCTCTCTTTTTTTATGATGAAGACTTAAAGTGTCCTCTATAATATTTTAAAGATAATATTAATACTAAACTTTTCCTTTGTTTCCTAAAATAAATTCAGATTAATGATCCTGATTAAAACTAAACTGAAAGCTACTTTTGTTTAACAGTATCATATCCAACCACCCATCCACTTGACAAATATTAGAATAGTTCAGGGAATAGTGGTTATGGGGTTATTATTTCTTCAAAGTCCATACAGAAACATATGAAAGTACAAATATATGAATTTCCAAACCTCTTCTAAAAAACAATCAATGATTCTCTTTTCTATCTTGGTGATGAAATGATAAACTTTAAAACAGGCCTTCAAATTCAAAGAATACTACATTTCAAAGCATGCTTTTTAATCAGATAGCAAAAGGTAGTCATGTACACATAAATTCACTAGATAAAAAGTACTTTCACCCTGGTCAGATCTTCTGCTACACTACAAACAGAAAATTGCAGAAGTTTTTGGTTGATTTATAGAGAAAATTCCAAAACAGAAACATTCTTCTGTAGCATGGGAAAACTGACAATATCAACTATGTAGTTTTATCCTTGTGATTAAAAAAAAGTTGACTAGAAATGTTGAGAGGATTTTAATCATGAATCCTGATAGGAAATACAAGGCTAGGCTCACAGAAATAAATAAACTGACCAGATCTTAGGCCCATACTAGCTTTTACCAAGAGGACACTAAATTTCCAGGGGAGCTTAGATTTTTAGACTTATATCAAACATAGATAATTTTTAAAAGAAAATCTATAAAGTACCATATACTTTCTCATCACTAATGTACATACTTACTTACCTACATACATATATAAGAGCTTTATGTTCTAAGGTACATGAAAAGACGTTCAACATCACTAATCACCATGGAAATGCAAATCAAAACTATTGATACATTAAGGTATCACCTCACTCAGCTCCAAATGGTCATCATCAGAAAGGCTACAAATAACAGATGTTGAGGGGGTGTGGAGCAACCCTTGGACACTGCTGGTGGGAATGCAAATTGGTGCAGCCACTACTGAAAACAGTATTGGAGGTTCCTTTAAAAAAAATAAAAATAGAGCTATTATATGATCCAGATAGTTCACTCTGGGGCATGTATCCAGAAAAGATGAAAACTAATTCAAAAAGATACATATACCCTAATATTCATAGTAGCATTATCTATAATATCCAAGACATAGAAGCAACCTAAATATCCATCAAGAGGTGAAAGTATAAAGAATATGTGGCTACATATATACAACAGAATATTACTCAGCCATAAAAAGAATGAAACATTGCCATTTGCAGCAACATGGATGGATCCAGAAAATATCACACTGAGTGAATTAAGTCAGACAAATACAAATATTATACCACTTAAACATGGAATCTAAAAAATAATACAAATGAATTTATTTACAAAACAGAAAGAGATTCACAGACATAGAAAACAAACTAATGATTACCAAAGGAGAAAGGGGGATAGGGAAGAATAAATTAGGAGTATGGGATTAACAGACACACAGTACTACAAAAGGAATTGATTTTAAAAAACACAAAGATTTACTATAACTATATAGTAAATAGGGGATATTTAAACAAATAGTAAATATATAGGGAACTATATTCAATATAATAATTTATTATAGAAAAGAATCCTCATAGATAAATAGATAAAGATATCTGAATCACTTTGCTGTACTCCTGAAACTAATACAACATTGTAAATCAACTCTACTTCAATTTTTAAAAACAGCTTTATGTTCTAAATAGATAGCTATTGGAATAGACAGCTTTATTAACTGAATAATAAAATTTTCCTTAGTTTCTCCCTCTCCCTTGGTCTCCACATTCAACAATTTTATTTCTAAAACAGCTCTCAAATCCATTCAATTTTCTCTATTCCAAATGCCTACATCAACATTATCCATTGCCTGGATTACTTTGCAAGAGCTTCCTAACTGGTCACCTTGATTTCAAATCAATCCTCTCATCCAAAGCATTTGCCATACTCCAGCCAAACTGTTCTTTCTAATATGTAAATCTCACCATGTTTCCTCCTAATAAAAATCACTTCAGTATGATATGGCCTCAGTTTACCTCTTCAGGCTTAACACATACTACTTCCTCAATGTAAAGTTTTCTAACATATGGAATTTCTTTCTTGTGATGTTATGCTTTCTCTAGGCCTTTCTACATGTACTCTTAGCCTGGAAATGTTCTTTCCCATTCTTCCCTTCATTGTTATAATTTCTACTCTTCTTGCAGATCTTAGCTTAGGCATCATCTCCTTTGAAATTTTCTTGATATCCTGAATCCCAGCTGAGTGTCTGCCTCTCTTTTGTGCACTATACTTGCTCCGTCATACTCTGAATTGCACATGGTCACTTACTTGTTTGTGTCCTTCACTATATCCAAAGTTCCCTGAAAGCAGGGATGGTGTCTATATTGTTAGCTATCGTCTACTCAGTGAAGAAGTGACCAAAAGAAATATGCTTTTTATAAGGTGTATTCTACCTGCAGTATAGAAAATGTATGAAAGGCAGAACAATACTGGGGATGGAAAGACAAGAAAGTATTATAACAATTTAAGCAAGACAGAAATGAAGTCTTAATTAGGAAAGCAGCATCAGGGATGGGGAAAATAGATTCTTCAGATATTTAGGAAGTAGAGTGATAGAACTTTATAACTGCTCACCTAGGACCATGGTGCGAGAAAGAGAAAAGTTAGAGGACACTGAGGTGGAAATGTCTAAGACACAGTGGCTACATAAGTCCAAAGATAAAGAGACATCTAGATTTAAAACTTGTATTTAAGAATTATGTCATGCAAGAGGCAACTGAAATCATGTATAGGTGAGATCACCCAGAAAGGATGTGTGGAATGAAAACATAAGAGAGTCAAGGACAGAACTTTCAAAAACATCAACTTCTAAAGGATAATCAGAGGAAGAGCATCCACTGAACAATGGAAAAGAATAACCATAGAGGCAAAAAAAAAAGGGGGGGGGGATTGGTATTTAATGAAGGAAAGACTGTCAAAAGCCAAATGGCTTAAAACTTTTAAGAAAGATGAGGGCTGGAAAATTGTATTTAAAAATTAAGCTTTGGGGTACTGTTGGCAAAAATGGCAGATTAGGGACCTCCAAAATTTTATTCATCCATAAAAGCAATGAAAAAGCTGACAAACTTTTTAGAATAAACTTTTTCAGAGCTCTGAAAAAGCCTTCCAGCAATACTGGAAGTGTTTATCTTTAAATCAATAAATAGTGTATCTCAGTAAGAACAGCACATTTTGTGACATTTTAACTTCTCTTAGTTCTATCCCCCATTCTCATCTCTGCAATAGTCTTGAAAAATAACAGCCCACATTCCTGGTACATCCTAGTAGTCACTGAGTAGAGAAGAAGGGAACTGGAGCCATTTTAAGTCCTCATTCCCAACAAACTGTCATTATTTGACCTTTCTGTTGGTTCCCTGGAAGACCCCACTTATAAGTCAGTCTGTATTTGGCCTGACTCAAAACTCACCTCATACAGAAAACCTTCTCCCAAAGGGCAATTGTTGAAAACAATTACAAGCAAGTGTTTTAACTTCTCGGCTGCCTGAGGAATTGGTTACTACATGGAGCAATAATAGACTAACCAAAAAAGCTTGAAAGGAACAGCTAGGAAATATTAATCCATACAAGCTTTGAAAAGCTCCAACATAGTCTTGGGAATCTAGGAGACCACAAACAGCCATGTATAAGGCTGTATCCAAACAAAATAAAGATTTCAGAAGCCCCTAAGCTCTCATTCTCTGGCTGACCCTAAGGTTCTGCATAAGCAGGAAATGAAGGGTAACAGTTGTCACACACCTTGCTGAGTGTTGAAGGTACACCCCAACATAAACATAAAGCTTCTCAGCAAAGACTGGTGATTTGTTTGTCACAGGCATTTATGGAAAACTCTTCCAATCACTGGGTCACCACTAAGCTAAACAAGTAGAGACATCAGTGGCCACACAAAACAAACAACATAGACTTCACATAATTAGTTCAGAAAAGTCACTAAACAAACTACTACAACAACCACCAAGGCAGCAAAAACAGCCTGGGAATGGGAGAGTGTCTGATTTCTAAAGTTGCTACGTTTTTAAAATTTTGAGTTTTCAACAAAAAATTATTAGCCATGCAAACACACACACACACACACACACACACACAAAACCCTAGGAAGTATGGCCATGCAGAAGAACAAAAGCACTCAATATAAACTGGTCCTGAGGAGGCCATATGTTATTAAACAAATACTTCAAATGAGTTAATTTAAATATGTTCAAAGAGCTGAAGGAAACTATGTCTAAAGAACTAAAAGAAAGTATGAGGTTATCTGGCCAAATAGAGATTATCAGTGAGATATAGGAGTTACTTTTTAAAAACTCAAACAAATCCTGGATTTGAAAAGTACAATAATTGAAATGAATATTTCATTAGAGATACTCCATAGCAGATTTGAGCAGGCAGAAAAAAAGAAACAATGAACTCAACTGAAGATATGTCAATGAAGTTGACCTAGTTTGAGGAACAAAAGTTAAAAGAATAAAGAAAAATAAACATAGCCTCATAAATATGTGGAGATACCATCAACTGTACCAATATATGCATAATGGGAGTCTCAGAAGAAAAGGAGAAACAGAAATGGGAAGAAAGAATATGTGAGGAAATAATGGTCAAAAACTTCCAAACTTGATTAAAAACATTAATGTCCACATCTAGAAGTTCAAAATACTCCAAATATAACAAACTCAAAAAGATCCACATCTCGACATATATTAGCCAAACTGTCAAAAGACAAACAGAATTCGGAAACAGAGAAGTGACTTATCACATTCAAGAAATGTTCAATAAGATTAACAGCTGTATCCTTATCAGAAACAGAATGAAGAAAATGGAATGACACATTCAAGGTTCTGGGGGAAAAAAAATCTATAAATCAAGAATTCTAAATCCAGCAAAAACTATCCTTCAAAAATGAAATGAGTAGCCAAAGGCCAATATTACATTAATAACAAAACAATCAAAAACATCACATACTTGCACATGCATGCACACACACACAACTAGAGATCAATATTCCTTATGATTGATGGTAAGTGCAAAAATCCTCAACAAAGTACCAGCAGCATATAGCACCAAAATACTAAATCAAACAACATATGAAAAGGATTACACAATACAATGAGAGGAGAGTTGTCCTAGGAATACAAGGTTGGTTTGACATATGAAATCAATGTAATATACTATATTAATACAATCCAGGGAAAATAAACACTATATTAATACAATCCAGGGAAAATAAAATAAATACAATCCAGGGAAAATCTCAATACCTGCAGAAAAAAAAAAATAAACAAATTCCAATATTCTCTCCAGATAAAAAATTCAACAAACAAGGAACAGAAGGGAATTTTTTCAAATTGACAAAGGGAACACAAAATACCCATAGCTAACATCATAGTTAATGGTGAAAGACTGAAAACTTTTCTCCCCAAATCAGGAACAAGTCAAGGATGTCTACCCTCACCACTCCTATTTAATATTGTACTGGAAGTTCTAGCCTGAAGAGTACTAAACATGAAAACAAAATAAAAAGTATCCAGATTAGAATGGGAAAAATAAAAAATTATCTCTATTTGCAAATAACATGATCATGTATATAGAACATTCTAAGGAATACATATACACATACTCACTAATGAACGAGGTTAGCAAGGATTCAGGATTTAAGATCAATATACATAAATCAGTTGTATTTCTATACACCAAAAGTGAAAAATCAGAAAATTAAATTAAGAAAGTGATTCAACGCAATAATATTAAAAAACATGACTAAATAACAAAATAAGTACAAGATCTGTATATGAAAACAAACAAACAAACAAACAAAACTCTGTCAAAAGAAATTAAAGAAACAAATGAAAGGGCACTGTCTTCATGGCTGGAAAACCTAATATTGTTAACACGGCAATATTCCACAAAACTGATCTGCCAATTCAATGCAGTCACTATCCTTTTCCAAGTGTCTTTTTCCTTTTTGCAGAAATTGACAATCCTAAAATTCATATGGAAATGCAAGGGATACAGAATAGCCAAAATAATCTTGGAAAAAAAGATCCTTTCAATGTAAAAGGAAACAAATGGAATATATACAAATAATTTCAGTGCAAGGCAGAAAGCAAAAGCATAAAGCACAGGATGGGAAGAGCAAGCTTTTCCAATGTGGGTAATCAAAAACTCTAGTTTATCAAAGAAGATATACAAATACCAGTCAGCACATGAACAGACACTCAATTTCTTAGTCATTATTATAATGCAAATGAAAACCACAGTGAGATATCACCTCATACTCACCAGGATGGCTACAGTTAAACAAACAAAACCAGACAATAAGTGCTGGAGAGAATATGAAATAACTGAAATGCAAAATGGCACAGCTGGTGGGAATGTATCAAGAAAATGGTATAGCCATGGAAAACAATTTGGTATTTTCTCCAGAATTAAAGAGTTACCATGTTGTTGTTGTTCAGTCACCTAGTCATGCCTGACTCTTTGTGACCCCATGGACTGCACCATGCCAGGCTTCCCTGTCCTTCACCATCTCTTGGAGCTTGCTCAACTCATATCCACTGAGTTGGTGATGCCGGCCAGCCATCTCATCCTCTGATGCCCTTTTCTTCTTCTGCCCTCAATCTTTCCCAGCATCAGGGACTTTTCCAATGAGTTGTTTGTCTGCATCAGATGACCAAAATACAGGAGCTTCAGCTTCAGCATCAGTCCTTCCAGTGAATATTCAGGGTTGATTTCCCTTAAGATTGACTAGTTTGATCTCCTTGTTGTTCAGGGGAGTCTTCTTTCAGGAGTCTTCTTCAGCACCACAGTTCGAAGGCATCATTCTTTGGCATTCTTCCTTCTTTACCGTCCAGCTCTCACAACCATACATGACCACTGGGAAGCCCATAGCCTTGACTATACGGACCTTTGTCGGCACAGTAATGTCTCTGCTTTTCAACACACTGTCTAGGTTTGTCATCACTTTCCTGCCAAGAAGCAACTGTCTTCTGATTTCATGGCTGCAGTCACCATTCTGCAGTGATTTTGGAGCCCAAGAAAAGGAAACCTTTCACTGTTTCCATCTTTTCCCCTTCTATTTGCCATGGAGTTATGGGATCAAATGCCATGATCTTAGTTTTTTCAATGTTTAGTCTTGAGCTGGCTCTTTCACTCTCCTCCTTCACCCTCATCAAGAGGCTCTTTAGTTGCTCCTCCTTCACCCTCATCAAGAGGCTCTTTAGTTGCTCTTTGATTTTTGCCATTAGAGAGCGGTAACATCCGCATATCTGAGGTTGTTGATGTTTCTCCTGCTTATCTTGATTCCAGCTTGTAACTCATTCAGCCTGACATTTCTCATGATGTGCTGAGCATATAGATTAAACAGAGTGACAGCAGACAGCCCTGTTGTACTCCTTTCTGAATCTTGAGCCAATCAGTTGTTTCATACAGGGTTCTAACTGTTGCTTCTTGACCTGCATACAGATTTCTCAGTGGACAGGTAAGATGGTCTGGGTATTCCCATCTCTCTAAGATCTTTCCAGTTTGTCATGATCCACACAAAGGCTCTAAGCATAGTCGATGAAACAGAAATAGATATTTTTCTGAAATTCTCTTACTTTCTCTATAATCCAGCAAATGTTGGCAATTTGATCTCTGGTTTCTCTTTCTTTTCTAAACCCAGTTTGGCCATCTGGAATTTCTTGGTTCACATACTGCTGAAGCCTAGCATGCAAGATTTTAAGCATGACCTTATTAGCATGGGAGATGAGTGCAACTGTCCACTGATTAGCACATTCTTTGGTACTACCATTCTCGGGAATTGGAATGAGGACTGACGTTTTTCAGTCCTGTGGCCACTGCTGGGTCTTCCAGATTTTCTGACATTATGAATACAAAACTTTGATGACATCATCCTTTAGGGATCTGAATAGTTCTGCTAGAATTTCATCATATCCACTAGCTTTATTAACAGCCATGCTACTTAAGGCCCACTTGACTTCACACTCCAGAATGTCTGGCTCTGGTTGACTAACCACACCATCGTAGTAATCTGGTTCGTTAAGATCTTTTTATACAGTTCTTTCATGTCTTTTTTCCATCTCTTCTTGATCTCTTCAGTGTCTACTAGATCGCTACCATGTTTATCCTTTATTGTGCCCATCTTTGGGTGGAATGCTCCCTTGATGTTTCCAATTTTTTTTGTAGCCGAAGATGGAGAAGCTGAATACAGTCAGCAAAAACAGGATCTGCAGCTGACTGTGGCTCAGATCATCAACTTCTCATAGCAAAATTCAGGCTTACACTAAAGAAAACTGGGAAAAACAATAGGCCAGCCAGGTATGACTTAAATCCCATATGAATGCACAGTTGAGGTAACAAACTAATCCAAGGGACTAGATCTAGTTAACAGTGTGCCCAAAGAACTACAACAGAGGTCCATGATATTACACAGGAGGCAGCGAACAAAACCATCCCAAAGAAAAAGAAAAGCAAGAAGGAAAAGTGATTATTGAGGGGGCTTTACAAATAGCAGAAGAACGAAGAGAAGCAAAAAGCAAAGGAGAGAGGGAAAGGTACATCCAATTAATACAGAATTCCAAAAAATAGCTAGAAGAGACAAGAAGTCCTTCTTCAGTGAATACTGCTTAGTATTAGAAGAAAATAACAAAAGGGGAAAGACCAGAGATCTCTTCAGGAAAGAGTCACCATATCACCCAGGAGAACTGAAAACATATTACACAAAACTTATACATAATGGAACAAAGCAGCGCTATTCACAGTGCTAGAAAAGTTAGAAACAATCTAAATATCTATCAACTGATGAATTAACAAAATGTGGTATGTGATATATATATATAAAATTCAGCCACTGATACATGTACAATGTGGATTAACCTTGAAAATAAAATGATTATTAAAAGAAGCCAGATTCAAAGACTATATATTAAATGACTCTATTGATAAGAAATGTCCAGAAGAGGCAAATCCATACAGATAGAAAGTAGAATAGTGTATGGTCAGGACCCAGGGAAAGGGGAAAAGGTGGCAATGTGATGTGATTACTAATCGGTATGAGGTTCTCTGGGGGAAGAAGATGTTCTCGAATTATAAGGTAGTGATGGTTGTGCAACCATGGAGTAAAACACTTTAAACTGGTAAAATTTTCAAATATTAAGTTGCCCCTAAAAAGTTGCCGAGATTAAATTAAGTAACTTGATGGGGGCAGACTAAATATGAATTCTTAAAAGGCAAGGCATTTGGCCACTTATCTCAAGCTCCTTCCACAAGGCATCAAAATATTAATTAAAAAGCAGGAATTCAGTCTATCTTATAGCTTTACCTAATTTCAGGGCCCAGTCATACAAAAAAAGACTATGTGCAGTCTTTTCTCCAGCAGCCTTACCCTAAGAAAGAGCCTTAGCAAAACCCTAGGCCAACTAGCCCTCTAGCTTAGCTCTCTGCCCGTGAACAATGCTATATTCTTTGCATTACATCATGGACTGCCTAGGTTCAAGTCTTGGGCACTTATTAAATTTGTGTTTTTAATCTACTTAATCTACTTTTGTACTTTAGTTTCCTCATCAATAACTTGGGATAATAGAGCACATTTCATAGGTTATTATGAAGATTAAATGCTTACACTAGTGCCTAATGAATTATAAGCCCTCAATACACATTGTAGGGTAATGGAACAGGGAATGAGTCTAAATCATGACCAAATGCCTCACATTATGCCCCAGAAAAGATTCTTTGATAAGTTCTGTCTATTCATTGCTAAGTTCTATGGTAAAGAGAAAGGTAAAGGTAACAGTGAAGGAGGAAAGATAATGCATATCCATGTCAAACCCATAATAGCAAAGAACACTTTTACATTAAGAACTAATACACATGTGTATATACAATGAAATTAACTATTAATTGAAAACATCCTTAATATTTATAATATACTCTATTTGTTATTCTTGTCTATTCTATTCCCAATTTTTAAAAACTCTTGGCACATCACCCTATTATCACTCTACTAAATTGATTTTCCCACCCAGTAACGGTCATAGTCCAAAGTTTGACCAAATTGGCATTGAAAAATACAAATCTGGACATGTGACCATCTAATTTTAACACTTTCCAATACTTTGGCCACCTGATGTGAAGAGTTGAGTCATTCGAAAAGACCCTGATGCTGGGAAAGACTGAAGGCGGGAGAAGGGGATGAGAGAGGATGAGATGGTTGGATGGCATCACTGACTCAACGGGCATGAGTCTGAGTAAACTACAGGAGTTGATGATGGACAGGGAGGCCTGGCTTTCTGCAGTCCTTGGGATTGCAAATAGTCGGACATGACTGAGTGATTGAACTGAACTGAACTGGATTTTAACACAAAAGAGAATGAATTAAGTGCTCAATAAAGGTTGGTATTGTGGGAACACACAAAAAAATAATAATTTGACTGGGTCACCTAGGATCCACTGCATACAACTATGGACTTGAATGGAAATTCAAACACTAGGAATTGAGAATTGGTGATAGTTAGTCTCCTTTCAATATGACGGTAATTCAAGCCTATGACCCAACCAGTAACACTGAAGAAGCTGAAGTTGAACTGTTCAATGAAGACCTATAAGACCTTTTAGAACTGACACCTAAAAAAAATGTCCTCTTCATTATAGGGGACTGGAATGCAAAAATAGGAAGTCAAGAAACATCTGGAGTAACAGGCAAATTTGGCCTTGGAATGCGGAATGAAGCAGGGCAAAGACTAATGGAGTTTTACAAAGAGAACACACTGGTCATAGAAAACACCCTCTTCCAATAACACAAGAGAAGACTGTACACATGGACATCACCAGATGGCCAACACCGAAATCAGATTGATTATATTCTTTGCAGCCAAAGATGGAGAAGCTCTATACAGTCAACAAAAACAAGACCAGCTGACTGTGGCTCAGATTGTGAACTCTTTATTGCCAAATTCAGACTTAAATTGAAGAAAGTAGGGAAAACCACTAGACCATTCAGGTATGACCTAAATCAAATCCCTTATGATTATACAGTGGAAGTGAGAAATAGATTTAAGGGACTAGATCTGATAGACAGAGTGCCTGATGAACTATGGAATGAGGTTTGTGACATTGTACAGGAGACAGGGATCATGACCATCCCCAAGAAAAAGAAATGCAAAAAACCAAAATGGCTGTCTGAGGAGGCCTTACAAATAGCTGTGAAAAGAAGAGAAGCAAAAAGCAAAGGAGAAAAGGAAAGGTATAAGTATCTGAATGCAGAGTTCCAAATAGCAAGGAGAGAAAAGAAAGCGTTCTTCAGTGATCAATGCAAAGAAATAGAGGAAAACAACAGAACGAGAAAGACTAGAGATCTCTTCAAGAAAATTACAGATAACAAGGGAACATTTCATGCAAAGATGGGCTCGATAAAGGACAGAAATGGTATGGACTTAACAGACGCAGAAGATATTAAGAAGAAGTGGCAAGAATACACAGAGGAACTGTACAAAAAAGATCTTCATGACCCAGATAATCACAATGGTGTGATCACTCACCTAGAGCCAGACATCCTGGAATGTGAAGTCAAGTGGGCCTTAGAAAGCACCACTATGAACAAAGCTAGTGGAGGTGATGGATTTCCAGTGGAGTTATTTCAAATCCTGAAAGATGATGCTGTGAAAGTGCTGCACTCTATATGCCAGCAAATTTGGAAAACTCAGCAGTGGCCACAGGACTGGAAAAGGTCAGTTTTCATTCCAATCCCAAAGAAAGGCAATGCCAAAGAATGCTCAAACTACCACACAATTGCACTCATCTCACATGCTAGTAAAGTAATGCTCAAAATTCTCCAAGCCAGGCTTCAGTAATACATAAACCGTGAACTTCCAGATGTTTAAGCCGGTTTTAGAAAAGGCAGAGGAACCAGAGATCAAATTGCCTACATCCGCTGGATCATGGAAAAAGCAAGAGAGTTCCAGAAAGACATCTATTTCTGCTTTATTGACTATGCCAAAGCCTTTGACTGTGTGGATCACAATAACCTGTGGAAAATTCTGAAAGAGATGGGAATGCCAGACTACCTGACTTGCCTCTTGAGAAATCTGTATGCAGGTCAGGAAGCAACAGTTAGAACTGGACATGGAACAGACTGGTTCCAAATAGGAAAAGGAGTACGTCAAGGCTGTATATTGTCACCCTGCTTATTGAACTTATATGCAGAGTACATCATGAGAAACGCTGGACTGGAAGAAACCCAAGCTGGAATCAAGATTGCCAGGAGAAATATCAATCACCTCAGATATGCAGATGACACCACCCTTATGGCAGAAAGTGAAGAGGAACTACAGAGCCTCTTGATGAAAGTGAAAGAGGAGAGTGAAAGAGTTGGCTTGAAGCTCAACATTCAGAAAATGAAAATCATGGCAACAGGTCCCATCACTTCATGGGAAATAGATGGGGAAACAGCGGAAACAGTGTCAAGACTATTTGGGGGGGGCTCCAAAATCACTGCAGATGGTGACTGCAGCCATGAAATTAAAAGACGCTTACTCCTTGGAAGGAAAGTTATGACCAACCTAGATAGCATATTAAAAAGCAGAGACATTACTTTGCCAACAAAGGTCCATCTAGTCAAGGCTATGGTTTTTCCAGGGGTCATGTATGGATGTCAGAGTTGGACTGTGAAGAAAGCTGAGCGCCGAAGAATTGATGCTTTTGAATTATAGTGTTGGAGAAGATTCTTGAGAGTCCATTGATCTGCAAGGAGATCCAACCAGTCCATCCTAAAGTAGATCAGTCCTGGGTGTTCATTGGAGGGACTGATGCTAAAGCTGAAGCTCCAATACTTTGGCCACCTCATGCGAAGAGTTGACTCATTTAAAAAGACCCTGACGCTGGGATTGGGGGCAGGAGGAGAAGGGGACGACAGAGTATGAGATGGCTGGATGGCATCACCGACTTGATGGACATGAGTTTAAGTAAACTCCGGGAGTTGGTGATGGACAGGGAGGCCTGGCATGCTGCGATTCATGGGGTCGCAAAGAGTCGGACACGACTGACTGACTGAACGGAACTGAGTCTCCTTTATACTACTATTTTCCCAATGTGGGTGGAAGACGAGCTGTTAAAATATTCAATACACTAATGGCACAGCTTAGACATAAACTTGACAGGTGTTATCTGATTTGTTAATTAGACAATGTTGTTTCTCTTGTCCCTTTACTCTCTTCTTCTAGGATAAGCGCCAAACACCACAGAGTTCTCAATGCCCTGTCACTAGTCCACTCACTGTTCAGAGCACCTGCCTTTACCTCTACCCACATTTCCAAGGTGCTCAGGTGTTCTCCAAGCCCCAGTTTTACCTTAAGTATGCCACACAGTTTCCCCACATTGGTAAGCAGCTTCATGGGCTTCCCGAGTGGCTCAGCAGGAAAAAAATCTGCCTGCAGTGCAGGAGCTACAGGAGCCACGGGTCTGATCCCTGGGTCAGGAAGGTCCCCTGGGGGAGAGCATGGCAACCCACTCCAGTATCCTTGCCTTGAGAATCCCATGCACAGAGGAGCCTGGTAGGCTACAGTCCATAGGGTCGCAAAGAGCTGGACATGACTGAAGCGACTTAGCACACGCATGCAAAACAGCTTCAAAACTTGGCCCAAATCTGTTCTATATGCTTTGGAAAGACAAAAGGAGAAGTAATAATTTATCACATAAACATGTTCAATCTGCATTGAATGGGTAAATTACTGCTTAAGTCATTGATTTTGCCATATCCAGATGCTGAAGGAGCTATCCAGTATCTAACTATGAGATTCACAGATGAATATGAGATTCACAGATGAATATGAGATCCACAGATGAACAGAATTCAGCTTTGTATGTACTATATACTATATTTCAATTATATCCAAAAATATATAGTCTATATAATAATAAAAAAGTTACCGTGGTAAATTTATGATCATAACTATAATCACTTTACTATTAATATTATCACAATGGCAATTATATCCATTTATTCAATCATTTATTGAATAATAATATCAAGTTCTACTGTCTGTGAGGAATTATGAGCCTTATAAAAGAAACAAAATAGTAAATCTAAAAAGAAATAATATGGCATATATACAAATAGTTTCCATGCAAGACAGAAAACAAAGGTATAAAATACAAGATGGAAAGATATAAAATACAAGATGGCTCTTTAAACTTAGGTAATCAAAAACTAATTTATCAAACCTAAATTATGGTTTATTAAAGTTTAGATCACATTTAACAAATAACAATTAGTTGATACACCTTTGAAACAAGAAAACAAAACTCTGCTTTTTAATACACTGTCTAGGTTTGCCACAGTTTTTCTTCCAAGGAGCAAGCATCCTTTAATTTCATGGCTGCAGTCACCATCTGCAGTGATTTTGGAGCCCAAGTAAATAAAGTCTGTCACTGTTTCCATTGTTTCCCCATCTATTTAATGTGAAGTGATGGGACCAAATGCCATGATCCTCGTTTTTTGAATGTTGAATTTTAAGCCAGCTTTTTCATTCTCCTCTTTCACCTTCATCAAGAGGCTTTTTAGTTACTCTTCACTTTCTGTCATTAGAATGGTATCATCTGCATATCCGAGGTTGTTGATATTTCTTCCTGCAATCTTGATTCCAGCTTGTGCTTCATGCAGTCCAGCATTTTGCATGATGTACTCTGCATAGAAGTTAAATAATCAGGGTGACAATATACAGCCTTGCCATACCCCTTTCCCAATTTTGAACCAGGCCATTGTTCCATGTCCGGTTTTAACTGTTGTTTCTTGACCTGTATACAGGTTTCTCAGGAGGCAGTTAAGGTGATCTGGTATTCCCATCACTTTAAGAATTTTCTACAGTTTGTTGTGATCCACACAGTCAAAGACTTTAGCGTAGTCAATGAGGCATATTTTTTTTCTGAAATTCTGTTGTTAGCTGCAGTTGATTTCCTTTCTTTATATTTACAGGAATATTTCATTCCAAAATTGTCAATGAAATCAACAGTCTAAACAGGACATCTGAACCATAAAATATATACAAAATTGGGACAGAATTAAAATAAGTACATTATTTATTTATTTATTTATTTATTTATTAAGTATTTTCCACTAGGTCCTGAGGCTAGTGAAAGTGGGGACTAAAGAAGTGTGCTATGTCCCTCCTGCTCCCTAGGATGGAAGAAAGCCTTTGCATCCAAGGAGACAAGAATGTGGGGAGCATCAAGGTACCTAGAAACACTAAGCAAAGAATAAAAAACTAATCATGGGCTGAAACAAATTACTAAACTATTTTTTGTTAATGCAGCTTAGGTTTGAGAAGACAGGCCTGTGGAGACAGTAGAAGGAAAAGTATTTAAACTTCTCATGTGGGGTATCAGGAAGTAAAAGCATCCTAAAGAAAAAGACAAACTCAGTGGTAAAGGAAGAAGAGAGGGTCTTGGTGTGGAAAACAGAATATTATTTTCTTGTAGTAGTAGAGAAATATGTACTTATTATATATGTTGGATAAACGAAAGACCCTTTCCTCCCTTAGTAAAGGAAAAAAAACTATTTGGAAATTTAGAAATATTTTCCAAAATGCTTTGATAAAAGGAAAAACAATCCTGAAATTACAAACTCTCAAGAAAACTATAAACAGCAAAATGTTTCCTACCAAATTATGGGGAACAGTAAAAGTTATAGTCAGAAGAAATTATATGGCTTCAAATGCTTTTCTTATAAAAGAAGAAAAATGAAAAAGAAAATTAGTGTTCACATTTAGCAACTAGGAAAAGGACAAATAAATACAAAGTAGAAAGAAAAGATGAAAAGAGTAAAGCTTCAATTAATAAAATAAATATCTCAAATAGAAAATGAATAAATCTAAAAACTGATTCTTTAACATGATTAATAAGATAAAGAAATAAAGAAAATCAAGATATATATATGATTCAACTTGATCATGGTGTATGATCTTTTTTATGTGTTGTTGGATTCAATCTGCTAATATTTTGCTAAGGATTTTTGCATCTATAGTCTTCAAAAATATTGACCTGTAATTTTCTTTTTTGATAATATCTTTTTGTCTGCTTTTAGTATCAAGGTAATGATGGCTTCATAGAATGACTTTGGGTATGTCCCCTCCTCTTCAATCTTCTGGAAGAGTTTTGAGAAAGGTATATGTTCTTCTTTCTATATTTGGTAGAATTTCCCTGTGAAAACATATAGTCCTGGACTCTTGTTTGCAGGGAGGTTTTTTTTTTTGTTTTTTGTTTTTTTTTGGTTTGTTTTGTTTTTCACAAATTATATTTTCTCTTCTAGTCACTGGTCTGTTCAAATTATCTGTTTCTTCTAGATTCAGTTTTAGCAGACTGTATGCTTCCAGAAACGTTTCTTCTACATTGTCCACTTTGTTGGCATATAACTGTTCATAACATTTTCTTATGGTATTTTTTATTTCTGTGATATTGGCTGTAATTTCTCCTCTTTCATTTCTTATTTTATTTGGGTCCACTCTTCTTGGTGAGCCTGGCCAGAGGTTTGTCTATTTTGCTTTTCCTTTCAAAAAAACAGCTCTTGGTTTTATTGATTTTTTTCTATCTTTTTAAACTTTATTTTATTTATTTACTCTCCGATCTTTCTTATTGCCTTCCTTCTGCTGAATTTAGGTTTTGTTTGTTCATCTCAATAGACAATGAAAAAGCATCTGATAAAATTAGCCATCCATTCATGATAAATATTAATACTCTACCAGAAGTGGGTATAGAGGGAACATATCTCAAAATAATAGGTGCCATTTCTGACAAACCCACAGCCAACAAAATACTCAATAGTGAAAAGCTGAAAGCCTTCCCACTAAATTCTGTAACAAGAAAAGGATGCCCACTCTTACCATTTCTATTCAACATTGCACGGGAAGTCCTAGTCACAGCAATTAGACAAGAAATAAAAAGTGTCCAAATTGGAAGAGAAGAGGTAAAATTATCCTTACATGAAGATGACATGATACTCTATCAAAAACTATTAGAACTGATAGCAAGGTATCAGGATACAAGATTAATATACAGAAATCTGTTGCATTTCTTTATACTAATAATGAAATATCAGAAAGAATAAAAACAACCTCATTTAAAATCACACAAATACCTAAGAATAAACCTAACCAAGGAGGTGAAAGACTTATACACAGAGAATCAAACAATGATAAAGGATATCAAAGATGATTCAAGGAAGCAGAAAGATATCCCTTGTTCTTGGACTGGAATAATTTAGTTAAAATGGCCACACTACCCAAAACAATATACAGATTTAATGTGATCCCTATCAAATGATATTTGTCACAGAACTGGAACAAGTAATCCTAAGATGTATACAGAATGACAAAAGACTAGAATTGCTTTCGGAATTCTGATGAAATGGTTTTTCTGACGAAAAAACAAAGCTGGAGGCATAATGTTTCCAGACTTCAGATAATACTACAATGCTATGGTAGTCAAAACAGCACAGTATTATCACAAAAACAGATATATAGATCAATGGAACAGACTAGAGAGCCCAGGAATAAACCCACACACCTCTGGTCAATTAATATTCAACAAAGGATGCTATAATATACAAAAGAGATAAGACAGTAGTGTTGGGAAAGTTGGATAGCCACATGTAAATCAATAAAGTTAGATCACTCCCTCACATCATCAGCTCAGTTCATTTCAGTTGCTTAGTTGTGTCCAACTCTTTGCAACCCCATAGACTGCAGCACCCCAGGCCTCCCTGTCCATCACCAACTTTTGGAGCTTGCTCAAACTTATGTCCATCAAGTCGGTGATACTATCCACCATCTCATGCCTCACACCATACACAAAAGTAAGCTCAAATTAGCTTAAAGATGTAAATATAAGCCATGAAACCATAAAAATCCTAGAAAAGAACATAGGTAAAACATTTTCCAACATAAATCATAGTGATGTTTTCCTAGGTCAGTACACCAAGGTAATAGAAATAAAAGCAAAATTTTTTTTAAATGAGATCTAATCGAACTTACAAGTTTTTGCACACCAAAGGAAATCATAAACAAAATGAAAAGATAACCTATGGACTGGGAGAAAATATTTTGCAAATGATATGACCAACAAGGGCTTAATTTTTAAAATATACAAACAGCTCATACAGCTCAATAACAATAAAAAAATGGGCAGAAGACCTAACTAGATATTTTTCCAAAGAAGACATACAGATGATCAAAAGGCATATGAAAAGATGCTCAACATCGCTAATCATTCAGTTCAGTTCAGTCACTCAGTCATGTCTGACTTTTTGCGACCCCATGAATCACAGCACGTCAGGCCTCCCTATCCATCACCAACTCCCGGAGTTCACCCAAACTCATGTGCATCGAGTCAGTGATGCCATCCAGCCATCTCATCCTCTGTTGTCCCCTTCTCCTCCTGCCCCCAACCCCTCCCAGCATCAGTGTCTTTTCCAGTAAGTGTATTCTTCACATGAGGTGGCCAAAATATTGCAGTTTCAGCCTCAGCATCAGTCCTTCCAATGAACACCCAGGACTGTCTCCTTTAGGATGGACTGGTTGGATCTCCTTGCAGTCCAAGGGACTCGCAAGAGCACTGTGGTGCTCTTCTCCAGCACCACAGTTCAAAAGCATCAATTCTTCGGCGCTCAGCTTTCTTCACAGTCCAACTCTCACATCCATACATGACCACTGGAAAAACCATAGCCTTGACTAGACGGACCTTTGTTGCTAATTATTAGAGAAATCCAAATCAAAACTACAAGTTACCACCTCACTCCAGTCCAAATGGCCATCATCAAAAAGTCTACAAATAACAAATGCTGGAGAGAATACAGAGAAAAAAGAACCTTCTTACACTGTTGGTGGGAATGTAAACTGGTACAGTCACTATGGAAAACAGTATGGAGGTGTCTTGAAAAGCTAAAAATAGAGGTGCCATATGATCCAGCAATCCCACTCCTGGGCATATATCTGGAAAACATGAAATTTCTAATTCAAAAAGATACATACATACCCATGTTCAAAGTGGAACTATTTACAACAGTCAAGACATGGACGCACCTCAGTGTCCACCAACAGATGAACCAATAAAGAAGATGTGGTGCATACATCACAATGGAATACTGCTCAGCCATAAAAAAGAATAAAGTTGCATTTGCAGCAACTTGAATGGATACAGAGATTATTATACTAAGTGAAGTAAGTCAGACGAAGACAGATATTATATGGATCACTTATATGTGGAATCTAAAAAAGTGATACAAACGAACTTATTTACAAAATAAACAGACTCACAGGCATAGGAAAAAAATTATGGATAAGGGGAAGGTGGGGAGGGATATATTGGGAGTATGAGGTTAATGGATGCATGCCACCCTATGTAAAACAGATAAACAGCAAGGACCTACTGTATAGCACAAGGAACTATATTTAATATCTAGTAATAAACTGTAATAGAAAAGAAACAGAGGAAAAAATATATATATATAAAAGATTCAGAGTATAAAAGAGATCATAAGCACAGATGAGAAAGTCATTAAAATAATTATAAAACAATAATACTTCCAATTCTACAGTAATTTTCTTAGTCACAATTATTGCATAACAAAGTACCCCAAAATCAGTGGCTTAAAGCAATAATTATTTTATTATGCTCACAAATTTTATCAGTCAGGGAAGGCTCATCTAGGCTAGAGTCTTTCCTGTGACTGCCTTGATATGCCAGCTGAGTTGTCATCATCTGAAAGTTCAACTAGATTATGTGTCCAGCATGGCTCACTCAACTGGAGGGCAAGAGATGCTGGTGGATAGCTAGGAGCTTACACATGGCCTCTCCTGAAGAGCGGGCTCAGAGCGATCAGACTTCTTATTTGGCAGCAGACTTCTCCCAGAGAAAGACCCCCTGAGAACTGGATAAAACGTGCGTGACCTTTTCTGAACCAGCCTTGGAAGTTACATAGTATCACTTCCACCATATTCTATTGGCTGAAGTAACCATAATCCTACCTAGATCCAAAGGGAGTGAACATAAATCCAAGCCTTAACAGAACTGTTTTAAAAATTGCAGAAATGTTTTAGAGCCACCACAGCAAAAAATCTGAACCCTAGAGGAAATCAGTAATTTTCTAGCAGAACATGAATTCCCAGTCATGACCCAAAAAGAAGTATAAAGCTTGAGTAGATCAAACGCCATAGAAAGACAGGAAAAGTGATTAAAGATCAGCCATTAATTAAATGCATTGGGTAGTTTCATACTTGAGCCCTATGTAACTTTGAAAGAAGTGCCATATAAAACTAGAGGATCTCAAACTTTAATGAGCACCAGAATCACCTTATCAACTAGTAAACATGCAGATTCCTGGGTACCATCTCCAGAGATTCTGATTCAGTAAGTCTAGAGTGTGGAATAAGAAACTTCATTTCCAAGAAGCAAACAGGTAGTGTTCACAGCACTTGTCCATAGATGGACTTTGAATAGCAGTGATTTAAAACAGCAACTGGTTTGCTGGCCAAGTCTGGCCTGCCGCCGGTTTTTATAAAGTTTTATTCAAATATAGCCACGCTCGTTCATTTAGATAGTGCCTATGTCTACTTCCGTGATCCATAAAGCCTAAAAATACCTAAATTACCTAAAATCTGGCCCTCTGCCAACAAAGTTTGCCAACCCTTGACTACACCACTATATTATTCTACTTCATTATAGCTTCCCTTTTCCAGACTTCAGAACTTTTGGTAACTCCTGTTGATACTAATGGTTAAAGTGCAAAAGAAATATGATAAATAGCTTTCATCTCACAGGCACTCAGTTCACCACCTGTATCACCATGTTGAAGAGGATGTGAAACTGTCCAGGTTCAGTGAGGAAGAATGTTATGATTGGTTAGAGATGTTTACCATGGGCATTTACTTGTGGAACCTGACTACAAAATAAACAAGTTTTAAGAATCTTCTCAAAAAAAAAAAAAAAAAACTGTTGGATAACTGCAACCAAATAGGGATATAATGCACACATTTTTAACTACACCATTAACAATGTATTAGATTTTGTTCCAACTGCTGTGGAAGTTATTGCAAAAATATATAAATATTTCACATTCATAACGAAGTGAAGTAAATAGAATTCTTTTGATATTTTATCAGAGTGTAATACAGACCAAATTTATCGTGCTTGTACACAAGATTTCTGAGATTGATGTCTGCTCATGAAAGAATACTAATAATGTTTCAAATGCTGTGAGCCTGTATTTTATCAGTTGAAAATGTCCCCATTATTAAGACATCTTTCAAAGATCCTCTTAATATTAGGGGTGAGTTTTGCACATTAACACCATTTTCCCCTGATGTTAGTTCTAAAATAGTGACTCAGAACATACCAACAGCAGAAATGACATTTTTAAATTTGCATATTTACATTATTATTTTAAAAGACAGTATGCATTTTTTTGGTGCTAGGCAAAAGAAAAAGTGCACAAGAAAATAAATGTGTGTGCTTGTAGTTCCAGGCAGAGAAAAAACTGCAAATGAAAATTTCCAGTGTGGGCAAGAAACAGTTAAATACTCAACCCCAATAAATCAGGAAGTCAGCAGCAGGGCTGCCATGAAGCCCAAGAATGGTGGCCAGGGAAAACTGACCACATAGCAGAGGTCCTAGAGGAGCAAGGCAAGGGTGGCCAGGCATACACAGATAGGATTTTTCCTACCCCTGTATTACTCCTTGCATTCACAAAGCCTGGAATGTAGGAAAAACTCAATAAACTTCTGTGGAAGGAAGGGTAGAAAGCATGAAAAATGAAAGCGACAGTGGGGGGGACAGAAGTACATACAACAAAGCTGTGGCTCCATTTGAAATATCAGGTGGTGATTACAAAGAACACTTGGGGAAGGTTCAGTTCATTCAGTTGCTCAGCCGTGTTTGACTCGTGACCCCATGGACTGCAGCACGCCAGGACTCCCTGTCCATCACCAACTCCTGGAGTTTACTCAAACTTGTATCCGTTGAGTCGGTGATGCCATCCAACCATTTCATCCTCTGTCATCCTCTTCTCCTCCCACATTCAATCCTTCCCAGCATCAGGGTCTTTTCAAATGAGTCAGTCAGTTCTTCAGCATCAGTCCTTCCAATGACTATTGAGGACTGATTTCCTTTAGGATGGACTGGTTGCATTCCTTTGCAGTCAAAGGGACTTTCAAGAGTCTTCTCCAACACCACAGTTCAAAAGCATCAATTCTTTGGTGCTCAGCTTTCTTTATAGTCCAACTCTCACATCCATACATGACCACTGGAAAAATCATAGCCTTGACTAGACAGACCTTTGTTGGCAAAGTAATGTCTCTGCTTTTTAATATGCTATCTAGGATGGTCATAACTTTTCTTCCAAGGAGCAAGTGTCTTTTAATTTCATGGCTGCAGCGACGACCTGCAGTAATTTTGGAGCCCCCCAAAATAAAGTCTATCACTGTTTCCATTGCTTCCCCATCTATTTGCCATCTATTTGGGGAAGGTAACTGGTAATAAATAACTTTCTCAACTTAGAGTGAAGGTGGGCAGGTAATCAGCCTACAGTTGCTAAGCGTCTGATATGCAGAGACAAGGAGCAGCTCTGCAAAGGACACAATGGCTTCTGACGTATTCGAAGCAAGTCTCTCTAGTTACTGTGCACTGTCTCTAAATGCCACAAAGATAACTGCATGCCCAGAGAGAATATGGGTCCTCTGAGACTTTTAACCTTGATACACAAGAGGAAGCATTATTTATTATGTGGTGTCTCTGGCCTAAAACCCTGTATTAACACCCAGCAACAGAAAAGGAGGAAGGGCAGATGGGACTGTAAAGTTGATGATATTCGGTATGCTGGGTGAAATGTATTGAAAAGCTAGATAACTCCAAATTTTATGCAGCATAGAAGTTTTTAGAACTGGGGAGTCCATGTTTATAACTAAAGACTGTACATCTCCTGAAAACATATACAAAAATTTGTGTCTGTGAGTGTGTGGGCATTCTTCTGAGAAGAGTACCAAAAGGTCTACAATCTACCATACCCCCTTTCCCCAACTTTAAGAACCACAACTGCCATGATTCACAAACTAGATCATTTGTGGGATACAACATTCTAAATTTAAATATAAAAGAAGATATGAGAGTATAACACTTGTCATAAAGGTATTATTTCTTCAAACTAGGTTCAGGTATGCGTGTGTGTGTATGTGTAGCAAGGTAAATTTTTTCATACTGAGGTCTGGGTCAAAATGTTTGAGAGCCACTGCTCTAAGGCATAAGAAATGGCTATACACAACTTTGTAACATATTAAATCACCATCCATTGAAAACAATTAGGTGAGCTGTGGGTCCAGTGGGTATTCTGCTGTTTTGAGTGACACATGATCCACCAAAATAAAACTGCTATTATTAGAGAACTGCAATCTGCAATACTCAGAAAAGAACATATATCTTAGAAGGTCCTATTGATCTTAAGGAGACCAAGGACTATAAAAAGGTTGCCTTTGAAAGGACCCTGCACACTGGCTGTCTCTGGGAAAATGTGAAACACTGAATTAAGTGTTTAGGAATGAGAAAAGTGCACACTTTTCCCTTAGACAGAATCTTCTCAGCATCTCAGAACGATATCAGGGAAGGGGAGGGTATGTAAATCCATCCTTAAACTTGGCACAGCAATGAGTTTTATAAAAATTATTACTTCTTTTAGACAAAAGATACGGTAAATTTGCCAAGACCACTTGGGTGTAGGGGTGTCACTTTAGTCCCAATTACCAGTATCTGGTACTGTCTACTATTCTCTTCTAAGCCTCAAGATAAGAAACAAAAATGGCCCAGGCATTGGATTACTTTGTTTATGGTCTAAAATATTATTACTAAAGCAATTTATAGATTTGAGTTGTCCCAGTCAATGCAAAATTTTCAAAAGTATCCTAGATTTTGCACAGCCAGACCACTACCTTCCTCAATCTGCAAAAGACTAGAAGTTATCCCTCAGACAGGTTCTGGCTTGGGGTTCAAGTATACCTGAAACCAAAAAGTGAAGTACTGTACTGAGATACTCCATCCCTCTTGCCCTGCTTACCCCCTATAATGCATGGAACCAGGCTTACATCACCCTGGCTGGAGACCAAAACTTCCTCACTGGAGAAACTGCCTGATACGCAAAAAGGGGCATAGGTACTGACCGAACGGGGTTCTTCCCCTAATCCCTGATTGTTGTTGTTTGGTCACTAAATCATTTCCAATTCTTTTGCAGTCCCATGGACCGTCACCCACCAGGCTCCTCTGTCCATGGGATTTCCCAGGCAAGGATACTGGAGTGGGTTGCCATTTCCTTTGCCAGGGGATCTTCCCGACCCAGGGATCAAACCCGCATCTCCTGCATTGGCAGGTGGCTTCTTTACCACTGAGCCACCACAATCACTGCATCCCCTAGTAAAAGAGCTTAGATTGTTACCAAGTCACCTTTACTAGGTGACACAGAGCTTGTGACACAATTTTAATACCTCACTCTTAAATAGGAAAGCATAGTTAGACATTTTATGAAAGTCTCAAGTGTGAAAGAGAACAAACAAGTGGGGGGAAAGGATCTCAGAGAAAAAAGAGAGAAGGCCAGGAGCAAAATTATACCATATATATAAAAATATCCTCTGCGAGTTAAAAGATATCATATCCATAAAATAAGAAGCCACAATAAAAGAATATTCGGAAACCAGAGGGAGTCCTGAAAAATCTAAAAAAGTAGTTAGAAGATAAATTTGGGAAATATCTTAGAAAACAGACCAAAATGACAAAAAGGTGGAAATGAGAGTGAATAGATGGGAAAATTAAGGATCAGCCCAGGAGGTCCAACATGTGAACAACCAGAGTTCAAACAAAAAATATAGAAAATAAAAGAGAAGCAATTATCAAAGAAATAATACAAATAAACTTTCATAGGAGTAAAGAATTTCCAAATTGACAGAGCCCACAGATTTCACAGCAAAATTAATGAAAAATGATCCACATTGATAATCATGAAATTTCAGAACACCGAGAAGAAAGAGAAGAAAGATCGGTAAGGTACCTTCACCATGAACAGGGGGACTGATGAACATTAATCCCACTAAAAGTGGGACCACCGGACACCATGTGTCTGATGATGTAATGCGAAGTTTATGACATGAAACAATAGGAAATACACAACACTACTTATGAAGTATTATTGTTTAATAGCTGAACTAGAACTTAGTCAAACAAATCTAACTACTAAAGACCTTTTTATTTAAATTGTATTTTTGAGTACTAAAATTTCATTTGAATACTAAAATTTCACTTGGTTATTACTCTTTATATCTTCTATTTCCATGCTGAGATGTTCTGTCAAGGGAAATACTAAGGGTGGACTTTGTCTTTAGCACTCATAAGGTATATTTTTATATATTACTTTGTTGTCCCTAACTAAAGAAAAAACGCCAATTGCAAAAATTTTTCTGGAGAAACAAAATAGTTCGGGAATATAGGCAATTTCCCATTAATTTTGCAGAGTAACCCAAACTAACAGGATGAGTCCTGCACTAATGTCTGGTGTTCAACAAATGCTTAATGAATGGACACACACGTATGCCCATCTCTACAGATTCGGAAAGAGAAGCAGAGTGCCTGCCCCTTTCAAAAGGTCCTAAAGAGGGGAGAAATCTAAAGCTTCACTTTCCTGAAAGAAGAGCTCCCAAAAGTCAGGGTCAGGAACTGCTTCAGGAGATAAATATAGAACAATGAGCCACTACTGTCTGGCCAGTTAACCATTCTCGCAAGAGTAAAAGTATCTAAAAGCTAAGAGGAATGTTTCCAAATATACTCCTGATATAAACTGGCATGATTAAGTTTGAGGTGTCCAGAATCTGCTCTCCCTTCGATGTTCAGCCATATCCAAGAAGTGTCAGGTCTAGCCAGAGGATTTCACTCCTGAATGATATGGCAAGTTCACAGAAAAGGCATTCTTACACCGTGTATCGAGCTCAATCCTCCAGGGGCTCGACGACAGTCTCTGGACACTGTGCTGCCCCTCACAAGTTGTTCTTTCAGTGGAGGCAAAGGATCTCTCTGTCCTGATCTAATGAGGACATCAATAATCTTTTGGGAGACAGTGCATCAGTGAATAGGTGGACTAAGACTGCTGGCCAACAAAGTAGAGATTAAAAACTCACCTGGAGACTCACCAAACCAAACTCTCAGCAAAAACAGGTTGTGTGCTTAGTCGCTCAGTCACATCCGACTGTGCGACCCCATGGACTGTAGCCTGGCAGGCCCCTTTGTCCATGGGGATTCTCCAGGCAAGAATACCGGAGTGGGTTGCCATTTCCTTCTCCAAAAACAGGTTACATTCTGCCAAAAGGCAAGGATATTTTCACTTTTAGCCTAAGCAATGGAGAACTCATAAAACATCAGTACTAATAAGGGCAAACTACCCTCGTTTTGGATTACAACAGGACAGCAAAAGATTTAAAGAAACTACCTGCAACTGCTTTTTTATACTAAAAAATGCACCCTAGCAACTCATGCAATAATTACCTGGCATTAATATAGTCATGTGATTTATCTGGCATTTAACTAACATAAACATGTGTAAAAGAACTTGGAGAGGGTACCATAGCCCTTTAATAGCTAACTCATAATTTAGGTAATACACAGAGGCTAATATAAAATTTAAGCTATAAATTAATAAAGATACTTGATAAATCATCCTTCAGTGGAGCCATAAACTAAAGATTATATGATCAATTTAGGTTCTAAACAACATTTTACAGTGGAAAATAGACAAAGCAATTAAGGGTCCCTAAGGAATTCAATTCAGTTTAATACCTTTAAG
Source organism: Budorcas taxicolor (assembly GCF_023091745.1). Classification (NCBI taxonomy): domain Eukaryota; kingdom Metazoa; phylum Chordata; class Mammalia; order Artiodactyla; family Bovidae; genus Budorcas; species Budorcas taxicolor. Next base: position 43,427,516 of record NC_068924.1, on the reverse strand, counting down.
ATAGGAATTGGATTAAATTATTGGGTTAGTGAAAAAGTTCTTTGGGTTTTCCTATAACATGTTAAGGAAAAACCCAAATGAGCTTTTTGGCCAACCCAATATATCAATTACTTGAGAAAATATATACATTTTTCAATGAGTATATATTTAAAAACTGACTATTTACTAATGAAAGAACAGAGGCTTTTCATTTCTCCTTTTCCACATAGGGATTTTTGGTAAAGAGTTCTCAGTTTCTTGACTTGGTAGTGTAAGACAATTTTATATTTCCTGCTTTATCTGCTGAAGCAGGATAACTCAGTAGCTAGATTTTCATTTCACCCACAGCATAGTTTTATACAAAGTAAATTTCCTAACTTCAGAGAATATAACAACTATTCCCAATGAGAAACTCTTTAGGCAATGCCAGGAATCAGCCCCATGTAAGAAATTCTGCTCAAGTACAGTGTGAACAACTTACTAAATAGCTTTTTTCACAAATTTCAATGCGTTAGATATGTTCCTGCATATCCTTCTATCATTGTATATTCTGAAGTAAAAAATATATATAATGATACACAGTCTTAAGTCAGTTGCTATTTTACTTTTCAATTGCTTCAAATGTTTCACAACTTAAGTCTGTGATATTACAAGCCCCTCCAGAAGACTTAAACAGTATTAAAATACTGCTTTCAATTTAAAGGGCAAAATATCTGGAAAATTAAGGTCACAATGTTAGAGAGTCTAATGGAGTATGGATTTCTGCTTGAAGTACTTCAACCAGAAACCTCAGCAATCTTAAATCTGTCTCTCCTGGATATAATAAGTTTTAAAGCTTTGAATGAATTTTCAGAATATGTTTCATATCTCTCATAACTTCAGAAAAGGATGCTGCAGAGAAGCAAAGAGAACAGTTTCTACAATAATGGAATTTTTATGCAGCACCAATAAGTTACAGAGCTTTTAAAACAAAAGATGAATAGGATCAGTCTTAAAAGGAGGGAAAAATAACAAGCATTTAGGTTTCTTTGTAAGAATTTGCTCTTAGGTACAAAGTGTTTTTTAAAAGATCAAGAAATAGATTATTTTATCCCAGATGTCATAAATGCTATCAAATTATGATTAAATCAACAGTTAATATTAAAATACAAGGTATTTATTTGTTATTTTTATAGCCAATATGCCTAGTTGCATATTCCATTATAAAACCTAAGTCATTTTTCCAGAGAGGGCACTACCCAGGAAACACTGAAAGACCAAATCACATGGAACATGCACACCATTTGAAATAGGGAAACAATGCAAAATATAGTTCAAAACATTTGCTTTTAGAACGTTCATTTAAAATAGTAGTTCTCAGTCACTGGTGATTTTGTCTTCCAGGGGAACACTTGGCAATGTATGGGGACATTTTCAATTGTCACAACCAGGGGAGTGCTACTGGCATCTAAAGGTTAAAAGCCAAGGATGTTGCTGAACATCCACAATGCAAGAAAGGCCCACTACAAAGAATTATCCAACCCAAAACAACAGCAGTGCTAAGGCTGAGTACCCTTGATCTAAAGCAATACCAAGCACACAATCAGATGTGCTTGAACAATGAAGAAATATTTGTTGAATGAAAGAATGAACCTTAATAAGTAAAATCACTTCATTTGTACTTTTTATAGCTTCTGATTATCTCTGTCAATCTGATTGTGCCTAATACAGGCTCTATTTCTATCCTCAAGACCTTTAGCTACTCATTCATCTCATTCCCCTTTGGTATCAAGTATGACCAAATGACACCATGTGTCTGTCAAGGATCTTGCCCTATGATATGGTTCCAAGGGAATCCAAAAGAAGAACACTATATTGACCATTTAATTGTCATTCAAATTAGCAAATGAAAACACCTTCAAATGCCTTCAGTTATTAAGAGCTCAAGAATATATAGTTTTTAACTATGGGAGTTAAAACACTATAACTTTATTTGGCCATATTTGTTGATAAATCAGTGTATTTCAAATTTACATGTTAAGACTAAATAATTAAAACAAATAGTCTTTAGGAAATACTCATCATGTGAACAATGTAACAAGGAAAGGTTAAAAGGCCCACATGATCTTCTTAAATAGTAATGCACAACTTCCAGGTCAAAATAATCTTCAAGAAATTTTGGGGGACTTCCCTGGTGGTCCAGTGGTTTAGAATCTGCCTTCCAACACAGGGGACACAAGTTCAATCCCTGGTCAGGGAACTAAGGTCCCAAGTACTGTAGAGCAACTGAGCCCCTGCACCACATCTACTGAGCCCACCCCACAATTAGAAGCCCGTGCAACTCAACAAGATTCCACATGCCACAGCTAAGACCTGATACAGCCAAATCAATGAAAAAATATTTTTTTAAAAGAAAGAAAATTATTTTTAAACTCTAGGGTCCCTAATTTAATATGAAAACTGCATCCAGAGAGGAAATTAAGATTTTTCTGCTTTTTTAATCCAGATTTATGTCTCCTTAATCACTGTCTATTTAGAGATTTCTTAAATTAACAAATACCTAGAATCATGATTGCCCCTGAAAAGAATTACAGATATTTCATTTTTTACTTATAACTTAAAAGATTTTATTTGTTTTACTATTAATATTTATACAGTAATTTTATAAGAAAAGTAAATCACAGTCAAAGAGAAAGAACCTCTGATAAACTCATCAATTTACAGAGAATCATACATTATTCAAGGGTTAAATTTTAAGAACAATAGAGTTAATCATAAAAATATGAAATTTCTACATGATTTCTTTTGAAAGAATCTGCTGTTAATATAAAGGGTAACGTGAATAAAATTGAAAAAGACTGACAAAGAGATGCTTCTAGCCAAAACAGTAATGTTAAATGAATTACAAATACTAAATAAATCATAGATACTTACACATTATTCTGCAACTATACTTTGTTTTACTTGTCCTTGGAGAGAAATGTTTCTATCAGAAATCCTGCATATTTAAATACTGCCTTAGATAATGTTATTTCAATATAAAAAATAAACTAAGAATTACGTCAACTAAAGCTATGGCATGGTCCTATAGTCATAGATTGAAGAGTAATCTAAAAGCTGTTCAAATGTTTATTCAGGCAGAAATAAAGGGCACAGCTTCTCAAAGAGAAATGGGTTTTAATAAAAACTTATAAAGTTGTCCACCAGAGGTATAGGTCCAGAAGAACCAATGAATAAGGAAATTCTGTGTGGGATTGTTCCAAACTCATTTGAAGCCACATGCACTTGGAAAACCCAAAACAATCAAAATAAGTACATTATCTAGACATGCTTTCAAATCTATTTCTCCCTGCTGGGTATCAACAACTGGAGAGGGCTGATTTGTTCTTTTCGTCTTTTTTACAGCTAAATGAGCATGCAAACCTTCAAAAGAGAGGTAAAATGGAAATGACAGTACCATTTATGAATCTAAAATGATCTCTGTGAATCAGTGTCAGTGAAATGGGCAAAAAGACATACAAACATCCCAAGTGAGCAGTAGCTCTGTAAGAAAATGAGAATTTAGGATGACCAACATTACAAAAGATATTTTTTTATATCAATCCCTTGATGCATTTTGTTAGAGGCCACTAACAACTTTCTATAAGCAATCTAGCAACCAAAAATTAACTTTTAAATCCCTTCCAAAATTTTTTTGTTTAGACCTTACCATATGCAAGAGATTATGTTAGGCACAGTGAGAAAAGCAAAGACTCATCCTTCACAAATTCTGGCCTCAAGAAGCTTACAGGTCTAGTGGGGAAGACATGACTAGAAATAACTTCAAAACAAAACAAGAAGAGTAAAGAGCTTAAAGAGCAGTAAAAATAATGTGTCGTAAGAAGTCAGAGGGCTTCCCAGGTGGCACTAGTGGTAAAGAACCCGCTTGCCAATGGAGGAGATATAAAAGATGCGAGTTTGATCCCTGGGGTCAGGAAGATCCCCTCGGGGAGGGCATGGCAACCCACTCCAGTATTCTTGCCTGGAGAATTTCATGAACAGAGGAGCCTGGGAGGCTACAGTCCAACGGGTCACATAGAGTCAAACACGACTGAAGCAACTTAGCACGCATGCATGCAAGAAGTCAGAAGAGGATTTCACCCACAGTCCAGTAAAGACTCCACCTTCCAATGCAGGGGGTGTGGGTTCAATCTCTGGTTGTGGAACTAAGATCCCACATACTGGAGGGTGCAGCCAAAATAAGTAAAATAAATGAATATTTTATATCATACGAATTAATGAATGAAATACAGTCATTAAAATAAATGAATAAATAAAACGTGTTTTTTGTTTTTTTTAAAAGGTGATTTTCAGCTGGGCTGATCAGAGAAGAACATTGAGATTAAGTGGGGATATCTGTGATGGGCCTAGAAATATACATGTGATTTGGACAATCTCAGGAGATAAACATAAGGGAATAGAAACAATACAAGTGAAGGTGGACCTATGAGAAAGCATCCATGGCTCATCCAGCAATTCCACTGGCTAACAGAGAGTACTGAAGAAAGAGAAGTAATCAAAGATGAGGTAGGACACCAAGACCAGGACCAATGTGGGAGGGCTGAGAAGTATGGACTTTGTCGGGTAACTGGGGAGCTGGTAAAGGTTTCTGAGCAGGCAAAAGCATCATCAAAATTGTGCTTTAGAAAAATCAATCTAGCTGTAATTGAAGTAACTGAACATCAATCAAAGGCAGATGATATAGCACAGTGAATATAATGTAAGCCTGCAGGAATTCAGGAATTCATTTATAAAAATGTAATTTATATGCATCTTTTCAGTTACACAGCTCTATAAACTGTCTTGCTCATAGACTAGTACCTAATTATATAAGCATCTAAAAAGGTCATAAGTACTATAAAATGATATCACAAAACCTCTTGCCTCTGCCTGGAAATCCTTCCACCCCCTTTCCCTTCCGGTAAACTCCTTATCCTGTAGGTCTAAGTTTAAATGTCACTTCCTCAGAAAGGCCTTTTTTAATCACTTATCCAAATTAGGTCTACCTGTTTTTTTTCCCTTTCAAAAGAATATATACTTTTTCTTCACAGCATTTATCACAATTTATAATTATATATTTTGGTCAATAATTTGATTAAAATCTCTCTCTCCCACTAGATTGTGAGAGAAAGGACATTACTATTTTTGTTCATCATCATATTCTCCAGAGCCTAAAACCGTATAATACAGAGTAAGTAAAGTGAAAGTCACTCAGTCGTGTCCAACTTTTTGCAACCTCATGGACCAGACAGTCCATGGAATTCTCCAGACCAAAATACTGGAGGAGGTAGCCTTTCCCTTCTCCAGAGAATCTTCCCAACCCAGTGATCAAACCCAGGTCTCCCTTATTGCAGGCAGATTCTTTACCAGCTGAGCCACAAGGGAAGCCCAAGAATACTAGAGTGGGTAGCCTACCCCTTTTCCAGTGGACCTTCCCAACCCAGGAACTGAACCAGGGTCTCCTGCATTGCAGGTGGATTCTTTACCAACTGAGCGATCAGGGACAACACAGGGTAGGTGCCTGACAAACACTTGGTCTGTGAAGAATGAATGAATGAAGAGGAGAAGAACAGGTTTCTAGGCCACCACTGTAATGTCCCTCTCTGCTAAATGTGCTATTGGTAAAAATACTTTCTTTCAAAGGGAGGATTTAAAGAAATCTTAAATTTCAACTTAGAACAAGCCCAAATTCCTCTCTTCTAAAATCAGAATAAAATTTGTCTTCTAGAATCATAATACAAGTCTATACTTCTTACACAGAAAATCTTAAATCAAATATTCCAGCCAGAATATACATTTCTACTTCTCATATTTTTATGAGAAAATTCATAAAGCAACTACTAAATAACTGGAGTAAGGACTGGAATCTGAGTACAGAGTAAACATTGTAAGTCGGTTGTAAATAGGTGATTACATACTTGTAGTGACTCCTTGATCTATGCATGCGTGTTAGAGCCTCAAAAAGAACTTCAGCACTCAACAGGAAATGCTTTATGTTCACCTAGATCATCACTGGAGTAGACGAAACCCTCAAAGAAAGATGACTGAATTTCTTCACAAACAATTCATTTCCACATAATGAATATATGGCTTTAAATCACATGCTATTTATACTTTTGACCTCCAGGCCACAAACATGGTATAATGTTTCATACGAGGTTAGCAAGGAATCTTATTCAGTCATTAAAAACAACAAAATACTGTCATTTGCAGCAACATGGGTGGACCTAGGAGCTTCCCTGATGGCTCAGTGGTAAAGAATCCACCTGCAGTGCAGGAGACACAGGTTCCATCCTCGGGTTGGGAAGATCCCCTGGAGGAGGACATGGCAACACATGCCAGGGTTCTTGCCTGGAGAATCCCATGGTCAGAGGAGCCGGCAGGGATACAGTCCATAGGTCGCCAGAGTCGGACACAACTGAAGTGACTTAGCACACACGTACTGATAGACCTAGAGACTGTCACGCTGAGTGAAATAAGACAGAGATGGAGAATAAGATATGGCATCCCTTATATGTGGAATCTAAAAAGAAATTATACAAATGAACTTATTTACAAAACAGAAATAGGCTCACAGATTTAGAGAATGAACTTATGGTTCTCAGTGGGGAAGAATGGAGGTTAAGGGATGGGGAGTTTGGGATGGACATGTACACACTGTTTAAAACGGATAACCAACAAGGACTATAGAGCACAGGGAACTCTGTTTAATGTCATGTGGCAAACTGGATAGAAAGGGAGCTGGGGGAAAATGGTATACATATGGCTGAATCCCTTTGCTGTCCACCTGAAACTATCACAACATTGTTAACTGGCTACACTTCAATATAAAATAAAAAGTTTAAAAGGAAAAAAAATGATTAGCAATGTAATGAACTTTTTTTTTTTTTTTTACAATACTGTATTGGTTTTGCCATACATTGACATGAATCCGCCACAGGTATACATGAGTTCCCAATCCTGAACCCCCCTCCCACCTCTCTCCCCATATCATCTCTCTGGGTCATCCCAGTGCACCAGCCCCAAGCATCCTGTATCAAACCTAGACTGGCGATTCGTTTCTTACATGATAGTCGACATGTTTCAATGCCATTCTCCTAAATCATCCCACTCTCTCCCTCTCCCTCAGAGACCAAAATAAAAGTCCAAAGGAGTTCAACATGTGGCATTTGGGACTTTATGACCAGATGCAGCCCTCATAAAAATTTAGAAAAATCACCTAATTCACCAGTATACCTGTACTAGGAAGGCCTAACCAGCAGTAAGGAACTAAAGAAGTTGGCTGAACTCAAAATGCTGAGCTAACTTGGTACACTGGAGTACCTAGAACAAAGGGAAAACACGATTTTCGTCATTCATTTGGAGGTCTTTGCGCAACTAAATTCTGCAAACTAGATGCACTACAGAAACTGAAAATGAAAAGATCAACATAGATTTGTGCAAGGAGGTAGATCGTTTTGCCACAAAGAGATATCTGCATTCTCCAAAACACCACTACACAAAAATCGCACAATAGAACACATGTGCTTTATGAAAAAATGCAGTTAGGGACACAACGTTCAAAAATTTTGTCAGAGATACACACACAAAATACAGGAATCCAATACAACTGGTAGCACAGTTTCACGCAAATTAAATGGTTAGGAAAATATATAAATATTGTACTTTATCTTGAAAAAGACCTGAAGCTTGTTTGTGGATGTGAGTGCTTGAAAGGTTGTAGTTTGTGAATTAATTGTTAAGTGATAGAAATAAGGTTATCTGAAATTGCAGTGTCCAACTCTTTGCAACCCCATGCCCACCAGGTTCCTCTGTCCATGGAATTTTCACTATATGACCATTGTTATGATACTGGAGTGGGTAGCCATTCCCTTCTCCAGGGGATCTTCCTAGGTATCTTGCATTGCAAGCAGATTCTTTACTGTCTGAGCCACCAGGGAAGCCCAAATTGCTTCCTAATATATAATAAACATGCTGAGATAAATTCTCAAGTTTTAATAGCAGAACTGACTGCATGGGTATTTAGAATCAAACAACCAGTGCCAACTGGATACTGCAATCATTTCTCATTGCTCAAATGTCTTGAGTTCACAAGACTTTGAAGAATCACAGACTCTCTAATAGGAAAAAAGTCACAATTCCTAAATAGATTTGTGTAAGTCATATGGGCAAACTCTGGTAATATTGGAGCCTGCTAGGCTCCATGAAAGTATAGCCTTCTTCATAAAATCATTGCCTTTAAAGCAATAAGTATATAGTGACATAAAATCTAAATATTACTGGTGAACATAACAACATTTGATCAAATCTAGTTTTTACTTAGAAATTAGGATCATCTTGTCCTGTCATCTTCACTATCATCATTAGCACACCTTCTCACAGTTTCTATTCACCCTCAGCAGTCACTACTATGATAACCAAGGCAACGAAGCCAACACACTGGCATACCTGAACTCATAAATCTTTCCGATAGCACTGCTCTTGTCCTTGGGGCTAGGCTGGTATCATAACAATGGTCATATAGTGAAAAGAGTATCTGTTAACAGATCCCATTTCACCTGTTTTTATTTAGGAAAATCCAACCTCCAGGAGAAATGTCTGAGCCTCTATTTACAGTATTTATCAAGCATTGTTTATTCCACAGGCTTGTAAGCATCAAGAGCACTCAGGTCAGTGCTTTATAAGAAATAGGGGCTTATTTATTTCCACTGAATAAATGTTAGTTGAACTTACTTGATTGGTTTTGCTATTTATCCAAAACAATTTCAGTACCAAAATATTAAATTCCATTTTCAAAAGCAACACAGTCAGCAGTTACCACTAGTTGAAGATTATTTTTATTTGTTTTTAATTACTATGAAATTAGAAGATGATTGCTGTAAAAAAATTTGGAAAACTTGAGTGTTGAGGGTACTAAGTCTTGAGAGGATACTAACAGCACCTTTATTCCTCACCTCAAGAGAGAACTAATTTTAATGGCTCTCATGTAGTATTCTAGATGTTTTCTATACATATATGTAAGAATATATTATGCATTATTTTTAGTAAATAAGATCACACTATATCCTCACATTGGCTTCCCAGGTGGTGCCAGTGGTAAAGAACCTTCCTGGCAATGCAGGAGATGCAAGAGATGCAGGTTCAATCCCTGGGTTGAGAAAATCCCCTGGAGAAGGGAATGGCAACCCATTCCAGCATTCTTACCTGGAGAATCCCATGGACAGAGGAGCCTGGAGGGCTACCGTCCATAGCATTGCAAAGAGTTGGATACAACTGAAGTGACTTAGCACACACACACACATGTATTCTCATATAAATTACTTTTTCCCTAAATTTATAGTGCAGTCATTTTTCATTGTCAATAATATATTCATACAGCCTTTGTTTTAGTGACTATGTAATATTACAAGGTATATAAGTACCTTAAAATATTCAATAAACTGTTATCAATAGTCAAGTAGATTGTTCTCAAATTGTTTCTATTATAAGCAATGCAATAAAAAACATCCTATTACATATATCTTTGTACCTTAGAATAAATATATTTGTAGAATGTATTCTTAGAAGTAGCACTGCAGAGGTAAAATATATGAATATTTATAATTTTGATAAATGCCAAATTGTCTTCAAGAAAGGATATGAGAATGCCTATTTCATTACATCCTTTTCACCATTAGAAATTTCCAAGTTTTTCATCTTTGTCAGATAAGTGAAAAATGGCATCCCAATCTCATTTTACCTCTTTAATTATAAGTGAAACTAAGTAACTTTTCAAATTTTTAATATTTTTATTTTTCTATAAAGTCATATGATTATCCATTTTTGTACTGGGTTGCTCATATTTTCTTGTTGACTTATCAGTGACCCCTGAATATTACCAACATCAATCCTTCTTCTGTCAAAACATTTTACAATTATTCTTCCCCACTTGAGTGTTTGTTCATTGATTCTTATCATGGTGATTTTGCTATGCAAAGGCCCTTTGCTTTTTATGAAGTCAAATTATTAATCTTTACCTCGATGGTCTCTGGGTTTAGAGTTATACTTAGGAAGACCTTCTCTGCCCTAAGATTATAAAACTACTTGCCCAAATTTTCTCCTTAAAATAATAACAAGTAATTTTTACTGAATGCTTACTCAGGGCCAAGCACTATTCTAAGCACTTTGTATCCTCACAACACTTTGCACTTAATCCTTGTATCCTTTGCACCTAATCCTCACAACAAGCTTAGTAGGTGGGTAGTGTTATTATCGCCATGATACAGATGAAGATTCTGTGACTATGGATAAGGTTTAAACTTATCTGAGGTTACACAGCTGGTATGAAGCAGTGCCAAGATTTCAACTCAGACCAGGAAATTCATCAACTTTAAGCTTTAACTACTGATTTTCTCTAACTCTTAGTGACCCCACTAAGAAAAACAAGCAGCTCACATACTTCTACATACCTTTACCTCTTCTTTCTTCCCATCTTATATTTATTATGTAATTCCTTTTTCATTAACTGTACAGCCTTTACATTTCTTCTGTTGCAGTCACTCATATTTTAGATCCATACTTAAATGGATTCCACATACTCTGGGAGCCCTTTACTAGATCTGTTTCTCCACTCTCAAATTCCTTATCCTTACTTATCACTGAGCAAACTAATTTTATTCATGAGGCAGTTTGGGGGGAACTAGCTCCTCGAATGTTTGTGAATATCATTTGCTACCTTTATATGTAAACCACCGCTTGACTAGGCATCAAGTCTGCCCACATACAGAGACAGTGTGCCACTGCCTCCTGGCTTTGAGTGTTACCACGATACCTGAGCTTCCCTGGTGGGGCAGTCAGTAAAGAATCCACCTGTAATGCAGGAGACTGACCACCATGCAGGAGACCCCGGTTTGATCCCTGGGTTGGGAATATCCCCTCAAGAAGGAAATGGCAACCCACTCCAGTCTTCTTGCCTGAGAAATCCCATAGACAGCCACGGAGCCTAGTGGACTACAGTGGAGCCTAGTGAGCTACAGGCCGTGGGGCCATAGAGTCTGACAAGACTCCGTGACTAAACCACCAGCCACCACCACCCTGATACCTGAGGCCAACCTGATTCTCCCACTTTTGGGTAACTTTTTTTCCTGCCTGGAAGCCTGTAAGAGCCTTTTCTCAGGCTTAAAGTATACTAACTTTGCTATTATATGCTTACTTGGTATTGACTGTCCTGTCTCAGTTTTTCCTGGAACTGTGTGCCCTTTTAATCTGTAGATTACAAATTTCCTTCATCTCTGAAGGCCTTTTCCTTCCATTATATACCTAAATATTTTCTACCCATCGGTCCTGCTCTCTTTATTAGGCACACCAATAATGCCTATGTTGGATCCTCTCTGCCTGTCTTTATTGTCTATAGTATATCAGATAGAATTTTTAGTTGTACATCTACAGCAGAAGGTAAACTTGAACTAGCTTGGACAAAAGGAATGTATTGAAAAGACTCTAGAATACCCCACATAACTCCAGGAAATGCATAAAGAGCAGCTGGCCCTCAGGGATAACCGGAACCACAGACATGAACACCACCACTACCAGGACTGTTGATCTCAACCAGCAGTGTTTCTCTCATCTTTTATTTTTTCTTCTACATATTGTCTTGGTTCTTATCACCACAGGGAGACCAACTTCCTTCACAAGGCAGGAAACATGGTGGCCAGCTGCTGAAGTCTCACATCCCACGATTCTTACTGCAGTGAGTGATTGCCTTGCTTTCTTTTTATTTTTTTAATTTAAATTTATTTATTTTAATTGGAGGCTAATTACTTTACAGTATTGTATTGGTTTTACCATACATCAACATGAATCCGCCATGGGTGTACATGTGCTCCCCATCCTGAACCCCCCCTCCCACCTCCCTCCCTATACCATCCCTTTGGGTCATCCCAGTGCACCAGCCCCAAGCATCCTGTATTCTACATCGAACCTGGACTGGCAATTCATTTCTTATATGATATTATACATGTTTCAATGCCATAATTCCAATTGTTAAAAATCCTACGTTCCCTTCAAATTAATATATATGTATTTTTCTAGAATTTCTATTTCCCAAAATAATCCTGAATCTGAAATGTATGCTTAGAGTAAAGCAGTTTAGCCAACTTTGGTCTGCTAATTCATTACCTATTCATTTCTGTTCATTTGTTTTGGTCAACATTCTACAAAACTCATGGTCATTTCTTCCCCCCTACTTCATTATAGGTTAGAAGTCCTAGTATAAAAAGATTCTGTTCCCTTAGCCTTATTTCTCCCTCTGTTCTAAGATATGGAACCAGCTCCCTTGGGGATTTTCCAATTTTTCACATGGCCTGCCCCAATGTGTAAGCCTCAAAGGATGAGGCACTCAGGGTCTTCCACTTTGAGTGAAATTTGCACTGTTTACAATCTAGAGAGGTGTGTATCAAGTCTTAGCATCTTCCCTTGATTTTGTCCATACTTTACTAAACTTCTTAGATACCAGTCCATAACATATACTGAGTCCTTTCCTGGTTTCATTGAATTTTTGTGTTTGCTTTTCATTCTAACTATTGAGTTTGAATTAGTTTCATGATAGAGACTGGTTAACATGCCTTTCGGAGAAGGCAATGGCACCCCACTCCAGTACTCTTGCCTGGAAAATCCCATGGACAGAGGAGCCTGGTAGGCTACAGTCCATGAGGTCGCTAAGAGTCAGACATGACTGAGTGACTTCACTTTCATGCATTGGAGAAGGAAATGGCAACCCACTCCAGTGTTCTTGCCTGGAAAATCCCAGGGACGGGGAGCCTGGTGGGCTGCAGTCCAAGGGGTCGCACAGAGTCGGACACAACTGAGGCAACTTAGCAGCAGCAGCAGCAGCAACATGCCTTTACTTTTCTAAAATCTTCTGAATTTTTAGAAATAATAGTTACTATTAAAATTCTACTTTGAAAATCTTACAGTCCATACTCAACAAACATGCATAGAATGTTAACTATATGCAAGGCACTTTGAGAGGCACTAAAGATACTCAATGAGGAAAGCAGAAATAGTTCCAGCTCTCCTGGAGCTTATATTACAATGAGGAAGACAAACATTTAAACAGATAATCACAAGGATAACAGATCAATAAATGAGTAAAAAGGTAGTTGTGTCAGAGGAAAAATTACATAAGAGTACCCAAGAGGTGTAGATTAAGCTATCTAGCTAGTCCCTTTCAGTATGAGAGTCAAAAGTCTCCCTGAAGCTTATTTTATTTATTTTGTGATGTCACCTAAGTTGCCTCCTTTAGACACAGAATGCAAGATAAGGACATACCCCATATCTGGGTATTAGTAGAACCTTTCTTGATGGTCCAATCTAAAAATAACTACCTTTTATTCTCGGTGAATGTAAACCTTATTGGCCTTCTGGGATATTTCTTGGGATTCAAAGTTAAGGAAACCTGTTGACATGGCACTTACCAAAGTCTCTGGCAAGAAGGGATGCAAGCAAGTGTTGGTTGCTCAGTTGTGTCTGACTCTTTGCATTCCTATGAATTCTGCCCATGGGATTCTCCAGGCAAGAATACTTTAGTGGGCTGCCATTTCCTTTTTCAGGGATCCTCCTGACCCAGGGATCAAACCGAGGTCTCCTGCATTGCAGGCAGATTCTTTATCATCTGAGCCACCAGGAAAGCCCTGGTGCAAATTTTTTAACAAAACAAATGCTTGTTACCAAAAAGATACTTGATACACAGGAGCTGTCTGAGTTGGTAATCTAAGCTCACACACGCCCAAAGGTTTATGGAGGATAAGTGACTTTAGCCCAGCCTAGAACCACCATGATATATGGTTATGCTTTGAGGAATAATGGGTATGTGAATATAAACTAACAATACATCCTTCAGCCTGAGTAGGTCATCACAATGCAAAAGATAATCTGCCCCTTTGGGATCAGGGCTTCCCTGACAGCTCAGTTGGTAAAGAATCCACTGGCAATGCAGGAGACCCCAGTTCGATTCCTGGGTCGGGAAGATCCACTGGAGAAGGGAAAGGCTACTCACTCCAATATTCTGGCCCAGAGAATTCCATGGACTGTCCATGGAATAGTTCATGGATAGTCCATGAGGTTCCAAAGAGTAGGACACAACTGAGCGACTTTCACTTTCAGTTTCACTCTGGGATGTGCAGGGCCATTTTCAACATCAACAGTCTTTTTTGGCAACGGTTGAACTGTGGTGTTGGAGAAGACTCTTGAGAGTCCCTTGGACTGCAAGGAGATCCAACCAGTCCATTCTGAAGGAGATCAGCCCTGGGATTTCTTTGGAAGGAGTGATGCTAAAGCTGAAACTCCAGTACTTTGGCCACCTCATGCGACGAGTTGACTCATTGGAAAAGACTCTGATGCTGGGAGGGATTGGGGGCAGGAGGAGAAGGGGACGACAGAGGATTAGATGGCTGGATGGCATCACTGACTCGATGGATGTGAATCTGAGTGAACTCCGGGAGTTGGTGATGGACAGGGAGGCCTGGCGTGCTGCGATTCATGGGGTCGCAAAGAGTCGGACACGACTGAGTGACTGAACTGACTGACTGACTGACTGATATACTTACCAGATTCCAGTTCACCCCTGACCTGGTGCATGAACCTCCAGGTTCTTAAGATAATACACAGTGAAGGAAGAGTCCTCAAAAGGAAGATAAGAACTTTCTGGCAATAAAAGCATGTGGACAATAATGCAAATTAACTTGATAATTTAAAGCGATATGACTATATTGGGATTTCTCTGAAAAGGTGACAGTTCAGCAGAGATCTGAAGAACAACAAGCAGTTATCTTGTTGTAAAGGATGTATTCCAAAAGGAGGATCCAGGAGGAAATTTGGCAGATTGGAGGAAATTAAAGAGAGTCAGTGTGCCCGGATTGTGAAAAAAAGTCAAAGATGGTGAGGTAGGCAAGGGGCCATCTCCTATTGGGCTTTGTAATCTACATTAAATATTTGAGGCTTTATCCCAAGAGCAATGCAAGGTAATAATTAAGCTTCAAGCATGACATGATCATATCTGCATTTGTAAAATATGACTCTATTTGTAGGGTGTACAAGAACAAGAGTGGAAACAAGTAGGAAAGCCAGCTGGGAAGTTATCTGAGGAAGAGCAGGGGGTGCAGGTGCAAGTGGGCTTATAGATTTGGTTGTAGGGAATTCCCATTAGCCGTCTTCCTCGTCTATGGCAGAGCAGGTAGAAGACAGGATTGACTTGGGGACATGCATGGGATTCAAAGGATGAGTAAATTCAATCCCAAAATCCTCTTGGAAGAAAGTGGACACTTTGGCCTTACAGAATTCTACTAAAGGCTTAGAAGGGAATTCTGGCCCTTGTGGATTTAGTGTTACATTATACTGCTGGGTTAAGAATTCTGTATTATTTTGTCAAAATAAATCAAAGTTTTACCCAAGAGATTAAAAGCTATACAAAGAAAAGAACTTTTCATTTGCTTGCCCTTGTACGGCATGTGAATGTTCTCTTCCTGAGTATCACCTTCAAGCAACTTCAGATAAAAAAGTGAGAGAACTTGGGAAATACTTTTGCAGTTGACCACAGGTAGACCCTGGCTAGACCACAAGAAAAGAGGGCCTTATTAAAAGCATTCTTAGCTGATGGCCCTTTCACCATTTACCAGTCACTTAGGTCAAAAAACAAAAGATAAATGCTATTTCCCAGGTCTAGTGCCACCATCAACATGGAGGAAATGATGAAAGCCCTAGATTATAGGGGAAATTCAGCAACGGGTGCCTTTGGGAGAAGAAAGCTGACATTCTGTCCTCATCCCTTCAAAAACATATCCCAAGCAGAAAGAGATCTAGGATCAAAGCTATCTTTAAAGGACTAAAAGGTCTCAGAAGCACTGCTGCCTGCAGGTATAAAAATAAAGTGACAAAAGTACACTGACAGACCAAATTAGTGATCCCTAAACTTCCTTTTAGGTTGGCCCACTACTCTTCCTATTAAGACTCCAGAAAGTCCTTGAGAGGGCACCTCCAGGAGTGTCATTTATGAAAAACCAAAGCAACAGAGAGGATACCTAGTAAGATAATTAGTGGATTTTAGGAGAGGGAAAAAAAAAACAACAAAGTGGTGAGAAGTACAAGGGAAAGATTCACCACCATCTAATCACTGCCGCATGAAGAATATAGGTCTTTACTGTGATTTACAGGCAAAGGTTAAAAAACTTCACATTCTGAACAAAAATATCCCCATCCCCATCTCCCTGGAAGTGATAACCCTCTACTTTTGTTGTAAGTGGGGTTTACCTGTGGGGTTAATTTCCCATTGGATGTAAGCCTATGAGTATGCCTATACTGCAGGCAAAATAAAACTGGGGCAGAAAGAATAAAAAAAAAAAACGACCTTCTGCGTCAGGAAACAGAGTCTTATGGCTAGAGTCCCAAACCTCTGGGTTCAAATCCCAGTTCTACTATTTACAAGGCATATATGACTCCAGGCAGGTTACTGAAACTTTCTGAGATTCAGTCACCTTGTTTGTATTAAAAGATGATTATAAGGAGAAAATGAGATAATATATACAAAGTGTCTTAGCACAGTACCTGACACACAGCAAGTACACAATAGGGGAAATGTACTGCTGGAATTAGAAATCATAAATTCTTACATTAACACCCTTTTGTTCTTCTCTGTTGCCTTTGAAGAAGTCTCTGGTCTTGGGTGTAACTTACCTACCTAGAACACCAATATTCTCTCTGCTTCTGCCTATTTATCTCTATCTACGGACACAACTGAGTGACTGAACTGAACTGAACAGGGCTTTCTTGGTAGCTCAGCTGGTAAAGAATCTGCCTGGAGAATCTGCAGGAGACCCCGGTTTGATTTCTGGGTTGGGAAGATCTCCTGGAGAAGGGATAGGCTACCTATTCCAGTATTCTTAGGCTTCCCTGGTGGCTCAGCTGGATCTGGGTTCAAGCCCTAGGTTGGGAAGATCCCCTAGAGAAGGGAATGGCTGGCTACCCACTCCAGTGTTCTTGCCTGGAGAATTCCATAGACAGAAGAGCCTGCCAGGCTACAGTCCATGGGGTTGCAAAGAGCTGGCCACAACTGAGCAACTTTCACAGGACTCACGCTATCATCCCTCACTCTATCAACAGTCCCTGGGTTTAACTTATTACGTTGTTGTTGTCATTTAGTCACTCAGCCATGTTCAACTTTATGTGACCCCAAGGACTATAGCCTGCCAGGCTTCTCTGTCCAAGGGATTTCGCAGGCAAGAATACTGGAGTGGATTGCCATTGCCTTCTGCAGGGGATCTTTCCGATCTAGGGAGAGAACTTGCATCTCCTACATTGGCAGACAGATTCATTACTGCTGAGCCACCAGGGAAGCCCAATTTATTACCTATCCAGACCTATAAACTCTGCTGACTCACCGCTGCTATGTAACTTCCCTCCCTGCCTCCTCTTCTGTACGCTACCTTTCATATTCACTGTGACAAATCTGAAGTCAAGTCAGATTGTTTCCATTACTTTGAAGGCTGCCTAAAAGGCTTTATTTAGCCTAGAGATAGCCAGAACCATTAACTTACATATAACTAACATTATTGGTCAACTGATAAATCACTCTGTGCTCAGGACCCTTTTATAACCACAAAAATTGCCTCGAAATGTCGCTTCTAAATGAAGACTCTTGGTTTCTGCATCTTAACTCAATACATTGTTATTTCGAAAAGTAGAAAGCTGATAAGTAGAAGTCTCTAGGATACTTAAAAAATCCTTAGACCTATATTGCCTTAAAATTACCAGAGAATGTCTATTAGGGGACTTTAAATAATTTCACTATTCAATTACTTTCACAGTATATTATAATTCCTTGACTGAATTAAATGAATCAAGAAAGAATCTAGAGTACTAGTAAGCCAAGATTGGTTTAATGCTTAATTTGTGGGTAGCTTAGATGGAATATAGAAAGGTCAAGGTCATTAGCTTTTTCTATGCTGGATATCATCTCACGGGACATCTTGATTAAATTCTGTAAATACAATTTATTGAGCCAATTACTGGGTCTCGTAATAGTCATATATGCTTTTACTATAAAGATGACTTTGATTATATTTATAATTCAAAAGTTACTCTATTGCCCAAGTCTCTTTCAAAGCATACTTCTTTAACTTAGTATGCTTTAAATTTTGCACTTCCAAGAATAGACAGTAGATAATAAACATAAACATTCCTTGGTGATAGACTGACCTCTAGTGGAAATTAAAGAAATTACTACACAAGCTTTTCGAAGAGATCTCGAATATGTGCATAGAGCTAACTTGCAACACTGTTAAAAGGATGTTTAAAACATTCAATAAAATTTACTGATTCAGTGTAAGTAAATTGGGATTTACTTAATTCAAGATAGGCAGAACATAATAGGGTAAAAGCAAAGACTCTGTTTCATAGCTCATCTCTGTTACTTTCTAGCTGTGTAATGTTTGTCTCAGTTTCCTTACCTGTAAAACGGGAAAAATATTACCTACCTCGTTGGGCTGACATGAGGAGTAAATGTATCAATATACAAAACGTATACAGAACATTATGATACACAATTCAGTGATATAACACTATTGGTCATTATTATCCATAGCTAGAAGGGATTATGTGTATGTGCGTGTGTTAGTCACTCAGCTGTGTCCAACTCTTTGTGACCCCATGAACTGTAGCCCGTCAGGCTTCTCTGTCCACGGAATTTCTCAGGCAAGAATACTGGAATGGATAGCTTTTCCTTTCTCCAGGGGATCTTCCCAACCTAGGAATTGAACCCAGGACTCTTGCATTGCAGGCAGATTCCTTACCATCTGAACCATAAGAAGGTATTAGGGCTGGAGGCACATAATAATTTCAGAGGATATGGAGAAAAGTGAAAGAGTCTTGGGAGGAACACATTTCTTCAGGGATTAGGCAATAATGTACTAGCACAGCAACAGCTCAGTTTGTCCTCCTATTTCCAGAAATGCATGAGCTATGCCTGTATATAACAGAACACAGGATGCACTCAGAGGCAAGTGAACTGTGTGTGGATAATGTTCTGTGGGAAATCCTGGGAAGTATTTCTGCTGTCCCAATGCAAGCATGATGAACAACACCACATACTCTTTTAAATGAAAACCACTTGCAGCTCCAGATCACCTGGATCTGTCAGGCTTTGGACTCCTTGTGTGCTTAATGTCTGGAGCATATGCACACTAAATCACCACCTGTCTCAGATTCTCTGAATCATACGTGTAGCATTTTTCTACAACCAACTTATCCATTGACTGGGCTTACCGTGCAGAATTCTAACTTTTTAAAATAATATCCCACCACATCTAGAATATATCTAATTAATGAATAAAAAGATTATTTTCTACAAAGTTAATAATAAAAATTCCACCTCTTTTCCCAAAGAAAGCTCAAGTCAATAATTATTTTCAGGTGAAAGAAATGCCCATAAAGTTGAAAAATGATCTATAATTCTCAGGTACTTCATTACAACAAATAATTGTAATCTGGAGCGAAATGGCTTGTTTTTCCCATAAAACAATATGATCTCTCTAATAAAATGAACACGGTTCTTGGTTATTTCCATCACTGTCCTGAGGTGCCCTAGTTTATTTCAGCTAACTCAAATTTTTTATTCTGTGAACACTCCAATTTGAAATTAAAAGTTGCAATTCATTTATTCAATACAAATATGAACCCATTAAAATGTCGTAAAAGTTCCTCTAAGATCTTATTCATAACATTTCCATATATTAATACAAGAGAGTAAAAAGGACCAATTTATGTAATTGGAATCATAAATTGTGGATAATGCTCTATATATGTAAAAACCACAACTCAGAATTAATTATAAAAATGAATACTACAGTGTGGTTAGGTAAATTCTAGAAGGCATCATACATACTGTAATATAATTCTGTCTGTAATTTAAAGTCACTAAAAAATGTAACACTATTAAAGCATATAGTGTTTGAGGATAAACAGCCAAAAAATAGGCTGTTTAAAGTTTTTTTGAAAATTCAAGTTTATTTGGAAATATAAAAGCAATAAAGCTAAGCACAGTGCCATAAAAATTGTGTCTCTGAGTATGTCCCTAATACCTGTCTAGAATACGTAAGGTAGTAGAAGGAAGATTAATTCTGATACTAGAGGAAAAAACCTCATTCTCTTACATATCTTTTGTAGACATACTTAATCAGTGATGTGCCTGCTCTGTTCTCTTCTTGTTTTTCTTGTACTAAATCAACACTTGGATTTCTTAAGACAGAAACAGTAACAATTCAGTTCTACCAAAGATGCCAAAACAGACAAGGCAATTATATACTCAGGCAAAGACCTGAAGATTATTAGCATAAGTTTCCTTTTTAGGAATTAAAATATATGAAAGTTCAAACAAAATAAAGCCCAGTTCTCCTAGGCAATGTTTTCTAGAGAAGACCCCAAGATGACTTCTAATCAACATCAAAAGGCATGGATTTACCAGTGTCTGTTCTGTGATTCTCAACCTTTCTACACATTTTATAGAAACTGGCTAACTGATTCCAGAATGTATTTGTAAATACATACATCCCAGAAAAATCAAAATAATCTTGAAAAAGAGAAAAGTTGGCTTCAAGAATTGGTATGAAACTATAGGAATCAAGATACTTTAATGGTACTAAAAGGGACTTGTGTGTGTATGTTAGTCCCTCAGATGTGTCCAACTCTTTATGACCCCATGGACTGTAGCCCACCAGGCTCCTCTGTCCATGGGATTCTCCAGGCAAGAATACTGGAGTGGGTTGCCATTCCCTTCTCCAGTGGATCTTCCCAACCCAAGGATCAAACCCATGTTTCCTGTATTACAGATGGGTTCTTTACCATCTGAGCCACCAGGGAAGCCCATTAAAAGGAATAAGATTAGAGAAGCTGAGGGAACAGAACAGAGGGCAACTAATTTTCAACAAGGTGGCAAAGTAACCCAACGAATTAGAAGAGTCTTTTCCACAAATGGTGCTGAAACAACTGCATACTCATATGAAAACAATTTTTAACTTCAAATCCTATCTTCCACAACATAAAAACATTAACTTGAAATGGATGATATGGGAAATGGATAAAAGGAGAAGTTGCAACTAAAAAGCTTTTAGAAGAAAATATAGAATACTTTCATGACTTTAAAATAAGTTACAGACTTCTTAGAAAGAACATAGAAAATATCAACAACAAAAGAAAACTGATAACTTTTAGTTCAGCAAAATTACTTCTGTTCCTCAAAAAGAAAATAAGTTAGAAAAAAAAAGCAACAATAAGAAAATGAATATGTAAGCCACAGGCTGAAAAAAATACATATATAATACATATATTTAACAGAATCATAAAGAACTTCTACAATTCAGTAATAAAAAACATATATGCTGCTGCTGCTGCTAAGTCGCTTCAGTCGTGTCCGACTCTGTGCGACCCCATGGACAGCAGCCCACTAGGCTCCCCCATCCCTGGGATTCTCCAGGCAAGAACACTGGAGTGGGTTGCCATTTCCTTCTCCAGTGCATGAAAGTAAAAAGGGAAAGTGAATTTGCTCAGTCGTGTCTGACTCCTAGCGACCCCATGGACTGCAGCCCACCAGGCTCCTCCACCCATGGGATTTTCCAGGCAAGAGTACTGGAGTGGGGTGCCATTTATAAAAATGTATATAACCCATCACAAAAATGGGCAACCTTATAAAGGACAAATGAATGGACAATAAGCATAGAAAAAATTCACAAAATCACTAGTCATTAGATAGACGCAAGTCAAAACCACAATGAGATACTCCTAAACACCTTGAGAAAAGTTATAATTACAAAGACTAACAACAGATATTGGGGATTATGTGGAACAATAGGAACCATCTCATGTGGTTGCTGAGACTATAAAATGGTATAATCACTTTAGGAAATAATTTTATAAACATACACCTATCCATCCTATGAATAAGAAAATCCAATTTGGTACACCCTAAGTATATGCCAAAGGGAAATAAAAACATTCACAAAAAGCCTTATACGAATATATTCATGGCGGCTTTATGTGTGATAGCCAAAAACTACTAACATCCAAATGTCCACCAACAGGTGCAAAGGTAAATAGACTGTGGTATATCCATACAACGGAATGCTGCCCAGCAGTAAGAAAAAATCACTGATACACACCACGACATGGATAAATATCAAAGCAATTACACTGAGCAAAAGAAGGCAGACAAAAAAGAGAGAGAGAACAGTATGATTCCAATTATAAAAAGTTCTAGAAAATGCAAATTAATCGATAGTGACCAAAAAATGATCACGGGTTGCCTAGGGATGGGGAATTGATATAGAAAGGCAGGAAGACGTAATTAAAAGGTGCATGAGGGAACTTTTGAGGGTGGGGGACATGTTTATCATCTTGATTGTGATGATGGTTTCACAAGTATACACACACCAAAATAAATCAAACTATGAGCATGTATAGTTTGTTGCATGTCAGTTATAAACCAATACAACTGTCAGAAACACACACATACATATACCCACACTGGAGATTTCTCCTTCCAGTCAAGATGGAATAACAAGTGGCATATTTACCCTTCTGCCTTAAACTGGACAAAATATGTGATACAACAGTTTTCAGGTATTCACACAAAGAGACAACACAGGATTGTGTCAGCTGGGAGAAGGAAAACGGACACAGTGGGTTCTACACTTGTACCAGCTTGCTGCCCAGTAGTTGTTTCCAGAATGCAGCACAGGGAGGAGGATCCTCCCCCTCAAAAAAGCCCAGCAGTCCAAATTAGTTCCAGAAGGAAACTCACAGAGTTCCAGAGAGTTATAGAAAGGTATACATGAGTCTCTGGCTAAGACCTGATGCACACATGTGTGAGACCAAAACTCCCCAATACAGATAAAGCTGGAAGACATGCTATGTGAAAGAAACCAGGTACAAAAACAGAAACACTGCAGGATTTCACTTTTATGAAACACCCAGAATAGGCAAATTCAGAGAGACAGAAAGTAGATCAGAGGTTACCAGGGGCTGGAGGAGGAGATCATGGAAAGTTACTGCTTAATGGTTACAGAGTTTCTTTTGGAGTGATAATAAAGCTGCATGACATTGCAAGTATAATTAATGCCATCTAATTGTATGTCCAAAAATGGTTTAAATGGCAAATGTTATGTTACATGTATTTTATCACAATAAAAAATTAATTTTTTTAAACTCTACCCAAGACTTGGTGAGGGGCAGGGGGCACAGAGGAGAGGAAAGACAGATTTGAGAAGAAAAAGCAGAACAACTCCCAGAGCTCATACAAGACTGGGAGCAGTTCCTATCCACACCAGCCAGAAAACAGAGACCTCAAAATACATAGAGCAACAGACACGATTCTTAGAAGGGGCTCATCTTAATAAAGAGATCAATTGGCCTTACACTAAAGGCTACTCTAGGCTTCCTGGTGGCTCAGTAGTAAAGGACCCTCCCACAATGCAGGAGACTCGGTTTGATCCCCGAGTCGGGACGATCCCCTGCAGAAGGAAAGGGCAGGCCACTCTCGTATTCTTGCCTGGAAAATCCCATGGATAGAGCAGCCTGGTGGGCTACAGCCCACGGGGTTGCAAGAGTGGGACACGACTTAGTGACTTAGCGACTAAACAACAGCAAAGGCTGCCAAGTTTAAAAAGCAAGTCTCAAAAGGCTTCAGCTAGCTAACTCTGAGTAACTTGACCACATACCAGAACAAAATCCAACACTGCGTAAAGAAAGTCAACTAACTTCATTAACAAACAACATGAAAGTCATAATGTCTGGTATCCAATTAAAAACTGGCTAACATGCAAAGATTCAGGAAAATATGGCCCCAAGTTGTCAGAGATGATAGAACTAGCAGACAAGGATGTTAAAATCACTACTATAAATACGCTATCCATGTTTAAAAAAGAAATACATAAGCAGGATTAAGAGAGAAATGGAAGATATTGTTTAAATGATTCAAATGGAATCTCTACAGATGAAAAATACAATACCTGAAATGAAATACAGAGTGGGTAAGAGTAACAGCAGATTGGGTATTTCTGAAGGAAAAATCAGTGAATTTGAAGACACAGCAAAAGGAACTATCCAAAACAAAACTACAGAGAGGCAAAAAATGCCACAGAAAAAAATAAACAGAGCTTCAGTGATCCGTGGGACAATACCAAACACCTAGTATACATATAAAAGGAAAATCAAAAGGAGAGAACAGAGGGGAAAAAATAAAGAAATAATGGCTGAAATTTTTCCAAACATGATGAAAACTATAAACTCACAGATGTAAGAAGTTCAAGAAACTCCAAACTGAATATCAGTTTTTTCAAAAGAAAAGAAAAAACTGATAAGTTAACTTCATCGAAATTTCTTAAATTTTGCTCTGTGAAAGACCCTGTTAAAGATTAAAATAGCAAATTACAGGCTAGGAGAAACTATTTGCAAATCACATGTCTGACAAGGACTTGTATCTAGAATACATAAAGAACTCTCAACATTGAAAAAACTCCAGTTAGAAAACAGAAAAAAAAAAAAACACATGAGTAGACATTTCACCAAAGAAGATACATAAGCGGCAACTAAGCACATGAAAAGATGATCAGCAGTATCAGTCATTAGGGAAATACAAATTATAATCATGAGCTATCACCAATCAGAACAGCCAAAATAAAAAATAAGGACAATATGAAATATTGGTTAGAATCTGGAAAAATCAGACCACTCAGTGCTGGTAGAAATGTAAAATGACACAGCTGCTCTAAAACATAGATTGGCAGTTTTTTAAAAGACTAAAATGGACTTACCATACCAAGCAATTGTACTCTTGGGCATTTATCTCAAAGAAATGATAACTTATGTTCACACCGAAACTTGTACATAAATGTTCACAGAAGTTTATGAGTACCAGTCAAAAACTGGAAACTGCCCAAGAAGTGAAGTGAAGTCGCTCAGTCGTGTCCGACTCTTTGCGACCCATGGACTGTAGCCTATCAGGCTCCTCCATCCATGGGATTTTCCAGGCAAGAGTGCTGGAGTGGATTTCCATAAACCACCCAAAAGATCTTCACTGGGTGAACATTAAACATACTGTGGTACATCCACACCAAGGAATACTACTTAGCAATAACAAGGAAAGGAACCTCAAGGGAAATATGCTGAGTAAAAAATGCCAATCCCAAAATGTAACATACTTTATCAATTAATCTCCAAATGTGACATACTCTATGATTCTATTTTTATAACATTCATGAAATAACAAAACTAAAGAACAAATTACTGGTTGTCAAGGGGTTAACAGACAGCCGGAGAGGTGGGTATGATTATAAAAGAGGAACACAAGGGAGCCTTATGGTGACGGTAGAGTACAATATCTTGACATAGTGATAGTTGTACAAAGTGACACACGTGACAAAATGTTCCACAGAATCATAAATATACAAACACACAGACACACACCCCAAAAATCATATAGAAATTTCCTGGTATTGATCCTACGTTATAGTTACGTAAGACGTTAGTATCGAAGGAGGATGGGTAACAAGCACATGCTGCTGCTGTCAAGTCGCTTCAATTGTACCCAACTCTTTACAACCCTATGAACCATAGTACATAGGCTCCTCTGTCCACAGGATTCTCCAGGCATGAATACTGCAGAGGACCCTCCTCTAGGGGATCTTCCTGACCCAGGGAGCGAACCTGCATTGGTAGGTGGGTTCTTTACCACTAGTGCTACCTGGGAAGCCCATAAGTACACAGAATTCCCTGAACATTTCTATGCAACTTCCTATAAATCTGTTACATGGGAGGGAGACATTACAGATGGAGAAGGAAATGGCAACCCACTCCAGTATTCCTGCCTGGAGAATCCCGTGGACAGGGGAGTCTGGTGGGCTGCTGTCCATAGGGTCGCACAGAGTCAGACACAACTGAAGTGAGTTAGCAGCAGTAGCAGACATTACAGAAACTAACTTAATCTAAAGAGCTAGCCAGAGTTAGCAAATCAACATTTGCAGATAGTGTCGAAAATGTCTGTAGGACGGTGTGCCAGAGGGCAGCAAGCAGAAACCAGACATTGGAGATGAAAGAATGAAGAGAGAGCTCTAAGAGGACTGAAGAGAGCTAAAAACAAACGGCAGTAGATTCCTAATCCTTCTCATTCTCTCACCATCAGCATTTAACCAATGCCTGGGAAACTCATACTAGTGATCATAATTTACATGGACAACAAATGAACAGTCTATATTCTGAACTGATCACTCTCATTCAAAGCAAGAAGTATAAACAGCAAATAAGAAAGTATGTTCTTAGGCATTCAAGCTTTGGGGTTTTTTAGTACCTTCCAAATTATTTGAAGAGGAAATAAAAAAACCTAGAATCCATTTTCCAATTATAGATAAAACTCTTATGATACATCACTATATGATTAAATGTATATCACAAATTGGTGTTATTTCAAGTGCTTGATATGTCAATAAAACAAATAATAACTTTCTCATTCCAAATAATAACAGCTTACATTTATTAAACATCTTTTATGTGGCAGGTGCATGCATGCATGCTAATTTGCTTCAGTCACGTCTGATTCTTTGCAACCTTATGGACTGTAGCCCACCAGGCACCTCTGTCCATGGGATTCTCTAGGTAAGAATACTGGAGTGGGTTGCCGAACCCTCCTCAAGGGGATCTTCCCAACCCAAGGATCGAACCTGCAACTCTTGCATCTCCTGAACTGGCAGGCAGGTTCTTTACCACTAGTGCCACCTGGGAAGCCCTATCTGGCAGGAATTTGTCTAAATGCTTTTTGAACGCAGTCTCACTTAATTCTTATAAGAATCCTATAAAATAAGTTCTAATGTTATCCCCATTTTACAGATTTTGAAACCAAGGTATAGAGAGGTAACTAGGTAATCTGCACAAGGCCACACAGCTAATAATAAATGCCTATCATTTATTCAATCCCAGGCTTCCATCCCAGGAAATTGGCTGCCAGACTGAACTGTTAAGAGTAATACTATAAAATTAAGCCAGTGCTAGACGTTCTAGAATCCTATCAATTCAAAAGACTGCTGGGTGACTTTAAAGGACCCTGATTAGGATATGAAAGAACTGTTTCACCTCCCTGAGATTTAATGTTCCAAATAAATCATTGGTGGACCAAATTATAATAAAATGATTCAAACATTTCAGCAATATATACCAAAACTCAGGCATTGTCAGGGTATCATAAAAAGTTAAAATTTATCATCAAAATTTAAAAATTGGCTTCTGTTTTTAGGCTCATAAAATACTTTTCATTCAGTAACAGCATTGTATGTATAGTTACACTCTGGGCACCGGAAATATGAAGTGGAAAACACAAATAAAGTTCCTATGCTCATGGAGTTTGTTTTAAGAGGGTAAAGAGGGAGAGATGGACTAATAAACAATAAAAATTAAAATAATAGGACAATGAGATCAAGAATAACTTGGAGGCTACTTTAGTGTGAATAATCAAGTCTCTCTAAAAGGTGATATTTAAATGGAAAGTTGAATTAAAAGCATTTTTAGTGTGACAACTACACAGATTTACTAACTCAGCATTTTAGTATATGAAAACTATGAGTTATGCCCAGGGAAAGTAATTTACCTAGAAAACATTAAGGTGATAACCTTACCCTCCTAACAAAGGGAACCTTAGACTAGCTAATAATATAGAAGCAAATATTAAGAATTGTTAGTCCTTCTTCTTGTAAGTGTTCTTATTTTCAGACACCATGCATATGAAGGGGAAAAAATAATAAGGGGCTTGAATATAACATTATTGAAATGACAACACCATAGAAACTAGACTAGTGGTTGCCAGGGGTTGGGTGGAGAGAGAGGGAGGAGATTGTGGCATGAGAGATCCTACACACACACACACACACACACACACACACACACACACACACAGGGGCATGTAAAACTGGTTAAATCTGAACAAGGTACACAGGTCATATTTATGTCAATTTCCCCGTTGTGACACTGTACTGTGGTTATATAAGATGTTACCATTGTGAGAAACTGGATGGTGACTCCAACAAAATCTCTGTATTATTTCTACAGTTGCATATGACTCTACAAGTATCTCAAAATAAATTTTTAAAAAAATTTTTAATATGAGGTGAATGTCAGATACATATTTAGGAAGCATCAGAATACTGCAAAGAAATAGTTTTCAACAAATTTCATGCACTAATCCACTGGTCTAATTTAAGAACTAGTTCTCATCAAAAACAGTAAAATAGACTTAGAGATTTATAGACCAAAAATTTAGAAAATATGCATTTTTCATATAAGAGGTATCTGCAATTGCAAACTGTGACCTAACTGTAAATATACTTTAACTTCAATCATTTTCAAACCAGGACTCAGAAAATAAACTTATACCACTGAAAGAAAGAAAGTCAAATGCACTAAGCTGATATAGGCAACAAGAATTTCAACTTTCCTATATATATTCTATAATTAAGCAATGCTAATAATACATTTTGGGGGAAATACATTTTTGAAACCAGAAATTAAAGGCTAATTTAATTTTAAAGTGAAAATGTTTCCCAAATTTCAGAATGTAAAAGGTATTACTCTAGATTCTTAAATATAAAAAACTATTGGGAAAAGAAACAGAAATTAAATAAGCCTTTTTGGAAAAAAAGAATCCTACTAAAGAATTTTGACAAATTTATGAGAAACAATCAAAGCAGAATGCACCATGCAGGATAACTTAAATAACCAGGCAACTATTTTTAAACAAATCACTATGATTCATTGCCACTCCTTGATTAACAATAAGTGACCAAGGACAAAAGAACAGACTGCAGTAGCTTCCGGAGAAGGCAATGGCACCCCACTCCAGTACTCTTGCCTGGAAAATCCCATGGATGGAGGAGCCTGGTGGGCTGCAGTCCATGGGGTCGCTAGGAGTCAGACACGACTGAGCCACTTCACTTTCACTTTTCACTTTCATGCATTGGAGAAGGAAATGGCAACTCACTCCAGTGTTCTTGCCTGGAGAATTCCAGGGATGGGGGAGCTGGTGGGCTGCCATCTATGGGGTCGCACAGAGTCGGACACGACTGAAGCAACTTAGCAGCAGCAGCAGCAGCTTCACCTGAAACTACTTAATCAGAGAGACTCAGAGATATATGATCCCATTGGTAGAATAATACTCAGATCCAACTCCTACTGTGCTATAGAACATTCAGTATTCTTGAGAAAGCTATTTAACCTTTGCACCTCAATCTTCTGAGCTGTAAAATGAGAATCATCATAGCTGCCAGTTCACACACAGGGATGCTAAAGCTGAAAGTAAGTTCTAAGCTACCACAACCCAATAGGTTCCAGCAGTTCTTGCTCAAGCAAAACTTCCAAAAGTGCCAGAGTGAACCCCAAACTCTTACTGCTTTCCATTTAATCTCCAAATACCTGGATGAATATCATGAGAAGTTGAATATTATCACTAGAACTTTTAAAAACTAATGCCTGACTCAAAGACATAGTAACTTTATAACAATAGTTGATTTAATAGTTATTTTATAAATGGATTAACTTGTTATATCAGACTAAACATAAATGTAAGCATTCCTCAGAAGTGTCACAACTAATAAAAGAATGAAACAGTAATAAAATATATGAATGATCACATCATAAAATGTGTTGATTCCTATTTTGTTTCTTCCTTCTCTAGCAAAGAGAATGTAATATACAGAACACACAAAGTGAGAAGAGAAGATGCAGACAGGTGATGTGAGACAAAAAAAGGGCATAACCACTTTAGGCGCCCCCGAACTATCTGCTAAAGAAAAGCTGCAGGTGTAACCTCAGAGCCAATATTGACAGACCTTGAAAAATTATGGGAAATAAGAAAAGTCCTTAGATACTGACAGTCAAGTGTTATGCAAATGAGAATATCTGATCATTTCACCTTTATATACCAAGGAACCCAGGTAATTAAGTGCAGAAAACCTAAGTATCAATTAGCCAACTCTAGTCTAATCACATGTTGAGGGAAGACAGTCGGCTACAGCAAGAACCCCGATGTGTCAAAACAGAGGTTGTGGGACAGGAAGATTCATTTAGAAAATGCAGGAGGACAGAAGCCCAAAAAATCTAGCAGAGAGTTAACGGAGAGTACTATAATAGCTTATATGATACAACTACCAAAATATGATAGTAATCACTCTGCTACATGCAGTAATTATCTACCAAATACAATACAAGTAAGAAGTTATATTTTTGGATGAGAGGTTTTAATTTTTTCAACAATTAAAGTGACCTTAGTCTGCATTCTAAAGTTTTTTAATGGATTTCCCTGGTGGTCCAGTGGTTGGGAATCCAACTGTCAGTGTGGCAGACATGGGTTTAATCCCTGAGACAGAAGGATCCCACATGCTGCGGAGCAGCTGGGCCCTTGTGTCACAACTACTAAGCTCAGACTCTAGAGCCTGTGAGCTGTAACTACTGAGCCCACACGCTGCAACTGTCAGAGCCCACATGCCTAGAGCCCTGGCTCTGCAGTAACAGAAACCACCACAGCGAGAAGCCTGTGCACCGCAACTAGAGAGTACCTCCCGCTCGCCACAACTAGAGAAAGCCTGCATGCAGCAACAAAGAAACAGCACAGCCAAAAATAAACAGTAAATAAATAAAACAATGCTTAATACAGAAAAAAATGTTCATTAACTACAGATTCTAGAGCTAATAACTAAGAAACAGAAAACAGCCAGAAAGGAAAATCAACAGACATTCCAATGCATAATTAATAAATTAGGATAATACGAGCAAATCAAACTCAGTCTTGACTCTAATTTCAAAAGCCTATATGACTTTTCCACTGTATAATCATAAGGGATTTGATTTAGGTCATATCTGAATGGTCCAGTGGTTTTCCCCACTTTCTTCAATTTAAGTCTGAATTTGGCAACAAGGAGTTCATGATCTGAGCCACAGTCAGCTCCTGGTCTTGTTTTTGCTGACTGTATAGAGCTTCTCTATCTTTGGCTGCAAAGAATATAATCAATCTGATTTCGGTGTTGCCCATCTGGTGATGTCCATGTGTAGAGTCTTCTCTTGTGTTGTTGGAAGAGGGTGTTTGCTATGACCAGTAGAGTCTCTTGGCAGAACTCTATTAGCCTTTGCCCTGCTTCATTCTGTACTCCAAGGCCTGTTACTCCAGGTGTTTCTTGACTTCC
Organism: Budorcas taxicolor; assembly: GCF_023091745.1. NCBI lineage: Eukaryota > Metazoa > Chordata > Mammalia > Artiodactyla > Bovidae > Budorcas > Budorcas taxicolor. Next base: position 43,396,281 of record NC_068924.1, on the reverse strand, counting down.
TACTTTTGCATTCCAGTCCCCTATAATGAAAAGGACATCTTTTGGGGGTGTTAGTTCTAAAAGGTCTTCATAGAACCGTTCAACTTCAGATTCTTCAGCATTACTGGTCAGGGCATAGACTTGGATTACCATGATATTGAATGGTTTGCCTTGGAAACGAACAGAGATCATTCTGTCATTTTTGAGATTGCATCCAAGTACTGCATTTCGGACTCTTGTTGACTATAATGGCTACTCTATTTCTTCTAAGGGATTCTTGCCCACAGTAGTAAATATAATGGTCATCTGAGTTAAATTCACCCATTCCAGTCCATTTTAGTTTGCTGATTCCTAAAATGTCAACATTTACTCTTGCCATCTCCTGTTTGACCACTTCCAATTTGCCTTGATTCATGGAACCTAACATTCTAGGTTACTATGCAATATTGCTCTTTATAGCATCAGATCTTGCTTCTATCACCAGTCACATCCACAACTGGCTGTTATTTTTGCTTTGGCTCCATCCCTTCATTCTTTCTGGAGTTATTTCTCTACTGATCTCCAGTAGCATATTGGTGCCTACCGACCTGGGGAGTTCATCTTTCAGTGTCCTATCTTTTTGCCTTTTCATACTGTTCATGGGGTTCTCAAGGCAAGAATACTGAAGGGGTTTGCCATTCCCATCTCCAGTGGACCAATTTTGTCAGATTTCCAAAATCACTGCAGATGGTGACTGCAGCCATGAAACTGTAAGACACTTACTCCTTGGAAGGAAAGTTATGACCAACCTAGACAGCATATTAAAAAGCAGGGACATTACTTTGCCAACAAAAGTCCGTCTAATCAAGGCTATGGTTTTTCCAGTAGTCATGTATGGATGTGAGAGTTGGACTGTGAAGAAAGCTGAGCGCCAAAGAATTGATGTTTTTGAACTGTGGTGTTGGAGAAGACTCTTGAGAGTCCCTTGACTTCAAGGAGATCCAACCAGTCCATCCTAAAGGAGATCAATCCTGGATGTTCATTGGAAAGACTGATGTTGAAGCTGAAACTCCAATACTTTGGCCACCTGATGCAAAGAGCTGACTCATTTGAAAAGACCCTGATTCTGGGAAAGATTGAAGGCAAGAGAAGGGGACGACAGAGGATGAGATGGTTGGATGGCATCACCAACTCAACGGACATGAGTTTGGGTAAACTCTCGGAGTTGGTGATGGACAGGGAAGCCTGGTGTGCTGCAGTGCATAGGGTCGCGAAGAGTCAGACATGACTGAGTGACTGAACTGAATATGACTTTTCACAAACTTTATTTATTATTTACTATTAATGCAATGTGCTGTAAATAGAATAATCTTATATGTGTTTCCTGATTCTGCCATGTCACCCTCCTTAATTCTGTTTATCTGGGCATATAAATACATTTCTATACTCTTCATGCTTATTTTAAAGTATCTAGTACCACTCCTGAAAAATGGTAATTGTCTACTCAGTAACAGATTTAAAAAGTACTGTGCAATATAGATGTTTATCTTCATAGTCATTTTATATTCTACCTGCACTGAAGCTAAGAAGATATGAGTACATATTCCACTCTCACTCTTCTCCATTTGACCAGCTCTGCAGGTCTTTCTTTAGTTTTCTTCATTTCACATGCAGAAATGAATCTATTTTTGCCCATTTTCTGGATATATTCAATGGCAACAGAGCCATTATAGCCATTTTCATATGGCAAATTTCTTGAACAAGAATCATACGATAAACCTACTAAAGGTCAAATGTATCACTGCTTCTCTGGGGAAGTCTTTCTGTGCAGTAACGAGCCATTTTTCTTCAGAAATCAAAGTTTAACTTTGTTGAGGAAATGACTGCTCATTTCTCATTAGTCAGTCAACTATGCTATAACCCTCTCTTTTCTCATTTTTTTTGAAAGCCACAAGCCTTTACATATATGTGACTGCACTGCTTGATGCAGAGCCCTGCTGACCAAAAAGCACTCACATATTTGTTGATTTATCACATATCTGTACCTGGGATAAAAAAAAACCTTCCATGTTAGTAATAAAATAGAGCTATTCCCACAGTGAATTCCACCATATTCAGAGCAATCTCCTTGGATCTTGTTTACCATCCACAGTGGACTCACAGACGTACTAAACAACCTAAATTCAAAGTTATTTATTAATATTATAGCATTGCTCACGATAGCAAAATATTGGGAAACATTCAAATGCCCTTTGATAAAGGATTAGTGGTACATTTATACAATGGAATATTATGCTGCTGCTGCTGCTGCTAAGTCGCTTCAGTCTTGTCTGACTGTGCAACCCCATAGACGCCAGCCCACCAGGCTCCCCCATCCCTGGGATTCTCCAGGCAAGAACACTGGAGTGGGTTGCCATTTCCTTCTCCAATGCACGAAAGTGAAAAGTGAAAGTGAAGTCGCTCAGTCATGTCCAACTCCTAGTGACCCCATGGGCTGCAGCCCACCAGGCTCCTCCATCCATGGGATTCTCCAGGCAAGAGTACTGGAGTGGGGTGCCATTGCCTTCTCCGAGAATATTATGCAGCAATGGAAAATGAAGACTTTTTTAAAAAATAGAATAATCTCCTAGATACTATCAGGCAAAAAAATCAAGGTGAAGACATACAGCATACTACCATTTACATAAAAGAAGGGTGGAATTATATTTGTATATAATGTGCTAAATGTTATTACATGAATGTTTTATATATTTATACACACAAATCTCTGAAAGGATACTTATTGTAGGAAAATAAGTGTCAAGAAGACAGGGACAAAAGGAAGACTTCTTCACTTTATACCAGTCTATTTTTAAATTATGTACCAAATACAACTATTATCTATTCAAAAAAATAATTAAACTTTAAAATAAAATATAGTGCAGTAGTTACACACAGAGGCTCTGTAGATAAAAGATCTGAACTAAGTCCCAGCTCTTAGGCAAGTTCTCCAAGCCCCAGTTTCCTAAATCTGTAAAATGGGGATGATAGTGACTGTGAGACTCAGAGTGAATCAAGTATATAAATCACTTAGCACAGATCCTGGAAACTATGATTATTCAATATTCTATATAAATGTCACTGTAGACTTGGAAGTCACAAAGTTACCGTCATCATCAATCATTTTTTCCCTTTCTTATTCTCAGTGAGCAAATTTTGTTAGTTCCTCTTTTAAAAAGATACAGCATCCAACCATTTATATCCACTGTATAACCACTAGAGACTGGCCCAGACCCTGGAGTATTAGCTAAAGACTTTGAATTTCATAAGCAAGTCAATTAGGAGCCATTATACATCTGCCATTACATACAGACATCTATTAATATAAAATCTCTAATAAATAACAAAGGCCACCAATTTATAAAGTGTATTCCCATTTTACTGTTTATAAAGTATTTTCAAACACTTTAGTTCGATTCCTGGAACTGAATCTTGGAAATAGAAGGTCCATTAAAGGACATTCTAAATTTTTAACAACTATGAAACACGCTGAGCCGACATCTTTATTCCTCTTTTGTAGATGAACATTTTTGGTGGAAGACCAATCTATTAAATATGAATTCAAATGATTTTTATATATGAATGTACACATGAATTTAAACGATTTAAATAATTAATTAATTAATTAAATGAAAGCCAAAGAACAGGAGTGACATGCCATAGGCCACATGCTTTACAGGGGAAAGAATGCCTAGAATTCAGATCTTCTCATTTCAATGCTCATTTCATCTACAGTCTTTCCAGGAAGTGTCTATTCTTACCAGGATGTCATTAAGCACACTGTTCTTCCCTTACCTAGAACTATGCCCACCAAGACTTTGTCCACAGAAGCTGCCTTGAATCTGGTAGCCCTAGGTTTCTGAGTTCCGTCTACTGCAACAGCAAACAACTTAGGCCTGCACTGATTATATCAACAAGCATGACCTACAAGCAACTCAAATTTAACATGTTCACATCGGTAGTAACTATCTTGCCTCATCCTCCATCCTCAACCCTTGCCTGGACTTGCTCTTCCACCTTCACCTCCTGAGACCCCTACTTCAGTGAATGGTCCCCCTGTCACCCCCGAAGAGTCCCCCCATCACCCTCATAACTCTAAGAGTCGTGCGACTCTCCTCCAATCCTCTCCCTAAATCCACCAACCCTGCCTCTACCTCTAAATATCTATAGAATGAATCTACTTCTCTTCAGAATGGATTCAGAATAGGAAAAGAGACAAAGCTGGAGACAAGAGCCCACGCCTAGCCCAGAACTTCCAGGACTGGAGAGCAGTTGACCGAGGGGACTGACCCTGGCACCAAATTAGCACGGTTCAAATCCCAGCTTGGGCACTTACCAGCATCTGACCTTGGGCATATTACTGAACGTATGCCTCATTTTTCTCATCTGTCTAATTGAGAAAGTGCTCATAGCTATCTTATAGGATTATTGTAAAGTACAAAAGAATTAATATAATGTAAACGGCTTAGCATAATGTCTGGTAAACTTCATAGTATTCACTACTATTTTTAACAGAAACATGGTATTTTTTAATGTCATAAGATATTTGTCCTACATTGGTGTAAAATTCAAGTTTTTCATCAAGACAATCAAAACATGGTCCAATGTCCAATTAATCTGGGCCTCCATCCCACTTAAAGTTTTAGTCATGTTGTGCCCATGGCTATCTCCCTACTGTACAACTCCAATATCTCTTACCTAGATTACTATACCAGCCTCCAATTAATTGATCTCTTCATCTCTAGCCCTCTCCCAACATGTTCTCCAAACTGCAGCCAAAATGATTTTTCTAAAATGCATATCTACTTACAACATTCTTAAAGTCCTTCAATCACTCCCTATTACTGTGAATTAAAGTCTAGAATTTGTTACTGTGACTTAAAGAGTCCAGCATGATATGTGTGATATGGGCTCAAGCCTCATCCTTATCCACTTTCCCACCCCAGCCGCCATGCAGGCTCCTGTCATCATTCTTTCCACACATAAAATTCTTTCAGGTCTCACATCTCTCAGGTCCATACCTTTAAATATGTTATGTCCTCTGCTTGAAACACCACGCCCCACCACTCTACCTCTTACCTGGATAATTTCTACCTACGCTTCAGTCTTAATTTAGATGCTACTTCATCAAAAACACACATCTCCTGGCCCCCAGATCTGGACCAGGTGCCCTTCCTACGGGTCAAGCAGTACCATATACTCCCCCTATCAGAGCCCTTTTCTCTACTGCCTATTTGCTTGTCTATAGTCCTCCATCTAACTACAAGTTATATGGAGGTAGAGACCACATATTTCTTTTATCCCAACATTCACCACAATGTCTGTCACATACCTGCTTTATTAAATATCTGTCGAATAAATTACTTAATATCACAAATAGAGCTTCATAAGATTTATGAATATTTTTCAAACAACATTAAGTGTAAGGATTATTTTAACTAAAGTAAGCCAAGTAAATAAAATACTAATAAATTCAGAAGTTGAAAGTTTTAAAAAGACACTCAATATGACATAGAATCTAATCATTGTGACTCTCCAGTGACAAAGTCAGAATCTTTGGGAAATGGTTAAAAAAAAAAAAAAAAAAGGCCTCTCTGAAGAATAGGTAGAAATAGTTTCCAATAGAAAACGAGTTTCTTACAGAAGCAAGAAATCATGAGCAACAATATAGCTCCTGCTAAGAGCCTCTGGAAAACAAGAAAAACAAAAACCTATCATAGGGAATCTCCTGACCAACTGTAAGTTCCACCACACTGAACTGAAAAATCACTGCCTAAAATCCATGCAGATTAACACATTGACAAGTAAAAAATTTAATAAGTATTCAATCTTACCTCTACCTTAACAGTCAATTTTCAGTTCTCTTATTTTCCCCATTCCCATACACAAAATAAGTTTCTCCACTTTCTATGCTGCCAAGCTGCGCTTGGTCGCTCAGTTGTATCCGACTCTGTGCGACCCCATGGACTGTAGCCCGTCAGGCTCCTCTGTTCATGAGGATTCTCCAGGCAAGAATATTGGAGTGGGCTGCCATGCCCTTCTCCAGGGGATCTTCCCAACCCAGGAATCAAACTGGCGTCTCCTGCCTTGCAGGCGGATTCTTTACCAGCTGAGCTACCAGGGAAGCCTTCTCTACCCTCTATACTTGGTAGCAATTTATACACAGCTCTGGCATTACTTTCATCACACTCTATTACTTAAGTACCTCTCTGTCGTCAGATTCTGATTAAGACAGAGACGGTGTTAATTCATCACTATATGTACAGCGCTATCACTGCATATAGTAGGTGTTTGGTGTTTGTGGAAATGAGAAAAAGGAAGGAAGAGAAAGAGCAATCTGTTTATACAAGTAAGTCACAAAGCAGTAGTTGAAGTGGTAGAGAATTCCCACAGAAATAAGGGGAGAAAAGCTTCAAAGAAGTTAAACTGCTAAAAGTTAACATGCAGATAATCCAGTGAACTTTAATATTAATTAATAAGAGAAATAAGGACTACTCAGTCTCAACCAATGGCACGCTACACAAAAGCTTACAAAGTAAGGAGCTCCATGTTGATGTCTTTATACAGCCTATATAGAAGGACAGGGCATCCCCCTCCCAAAAAATAAGGAGGGAGAGAAGCAGGGAGAGCAGAAGTGGGAAGAGAAAAAGAAAAAATTAAAATTGTTCCATACCCCAGTAGGTTTATAAATGATTCAAACACTTCAAAAATGGTTGTCCATGGCCAATATTATTAATATTTTAAGAAAGATATATGAGGATGTTTTACTACTAGGGGGAAATGTGAGATATTCTCAACAGAAATTCATTGTCATATTTTCACTTAGCAACATGACTCTGAAATGGTCAAACATGAAGTGATAAATTCATTTGTTCAGTATTTGTAACAGATACCCAAATATTTGAAAAATGATTATTTCAACATTTTATATCACTATTACATTACACAGTGTTCAGACCAGAGTTAGAAAAAAAGACTATCCTATGGAAGATTCATTTTTAGCAGAGTCACACAATATGTTCATTCTCCAAGACTGCCAAGGATTTACCTCCCTCCCCAGTAAACTTAAGGACATTCCCCATAAAATACTCTAATACCAATAGCCTGGGCTGTGTAAAGTTCATGGAAGAGAGATGTAATCTGCTATCATCACATACACAATGAAAAGTATTAAAGAATTCTTAGAGTCCTATAAAACTTGTATCTTTCTCACCAGGGAAATTCTCCCAGCACAATGACTTTCTTTTTCATAATACCAAATCAAATCAAAGCTTTAACAGCACCCACATTGTGCTCAGGTTCATCCCAAAAAACAGACTGCTCTAAAGTTCTCTAAAGGCTTTGGAAAAGAAACCCAACACTTAGATGGAGCCTTATCACCTCAGAAGAAAGTCTATTCCAAAAGAGAACCATCTGTCCCTGGAGGTTTAGCCCATTCCAAAGAGAAGACACGCTAACTTCCCCCTTTTTATTAATTTATTGGCATGTTAATTCACATCAATGTAAAGGCATTTCATCCACAATGAGCAAACTGTTTGAAAGCTAAATGCACTAAATCTTCTTTCACAGGGCCTGTAAGTATTTTCTGAACTCTTAGTGGTTTGCACTTAATGCTTTATTTTAAAATCAGTTTAATCATTTCATAAAACCAGTATTTCTTCAGGAAGATGGATTTCATTTTACCTCTATATCTATTACCCCAGGTCAGAACTGCAATGAATTGTGATTCCATTTGAAACCACTAATACTGCACTCAAAAATCCAATTAGTAAGGGAGTCTGAAAACACAATTTTCCAAAATGACTATAGTGCTCCTACTTCCTATTCTTAAATATATAAGACATTAATTGAATGTCCTTACTATTTTATTTATAGCTCTTTCTCAAATATTCTCAAAATAAAATTACCAGTTTTTAATTCCTACTTCCACAAAAGCTCTTTTATCGGCTTTATTTTGAACACTTAACTGTATTTTTTTAAATCAATGTGATAAATAAATGTTAAAAAAAAAGTTCTTATGAGACTCAGAAGTCTATATAGGTTATAGCTTGATACATTTTAGAACAATAGGAACAAAGGACAAAACTATGAAAGTATAGTAACTCAATTATACAAAATAGATGTATGGATATGTGTATAAATATACACGTGCATGTGGTACATATACACTTTGTGAATTATCTACGAAAATAATTTAATGTCAGGAAGTTTTTATCTATCATATCACAGCCTTCTTGGCCACAGTATGATCATGAATATAAAATCAATCATTTAAATCACTAAAGTGAAACCTAGAATGGAGAAGCGGTCATGTCATAGTATCAGGAGTGGAAAGGCAATCACAGAATCCTAGAATTGGAAAGGATTTCAAAGGACATCTGACGCAGCATGGAATTTCCTTCACAGAACTGAGCGATGTTGACATGGTCACTGTTAAACGTTTTCCAACCACAGGGATCCCAGTCTTTACTTTCCCCAAGAAGCTCGTTTTCATCAGACGCCAACAATAGAATATTTTTCCTCATATCAAGCCAAAATCATCACCCTATAAACCCTCCTTTCAGGATGTAACTCATCTGTCCTTGCAGATATGCCTAATCCGTCTTTAACAGGTCTCAGTCTTCTAGGTATAAAGGAAATGAATGTGTGTCCCCCAGTCATATTTCCTAGAGGATAGCCATCGTTTCCACATCCCCAATACCTTAGCTGTCCTTCATATCATTTAAAGACCTTGCACCATTCCAGGCCCTTCAATCTCCTCTAGGCATAATTCAATTTGCCAATATCTTAACTAAAGAATGGCATCTAGAACAGTCATACTCCATAAGTTATTACCAACATTTATTCACTAGGAAAGAGTAAAACCAAAGAATGCTGTGCTTCCTAGGGAACAAGTCTTAACATGTACTATAGACATAGCCAGATAAATAGAAAATATAAGTCAGTTTTAACCAAAGATAGTGATGAGAAAAATGGAGGGGGAGGTAACAAAATATAGTGTCATCTAGCTATTCATTCTGAAAGAAGTTAACCGCACTACATGCTAGTCCACAATCTAAATTACCTGAGATACTGGTAATGAGAAAGTAATATGACCAAAACTTGCTAAATTTTCCATAAGCATAGGCATATATAAAGCAATCGTAGCCTTTAAAATAAATTACTTTTCATTTCATCTAAAGAATCAAATGAAATAAAAATACTGGATGTAATTAAGACTGTTCAGTTTCCCTGGAGATTATACAAATCAGACATGTTAAGCATTCTAGAAACATTTGATACAATTAAGGAAATCCTATTGAAAAAAATTAGTCTGTAAAACAGAGATAATATGGGGTTAAGGGATGGCTTATTAATTACTCATTCAATTCTGAGTATAATAAATACAGCTATTACCATTTCAATTTACTAGTGACTGAGCTCAGAAAGCTAAATCACTGCCATTCAATCTGCCTCAAGAATCTAGATCTAATCAGTATAGTCACTGCCTGCTTCATTTGTTGACTCACAGAATTGTTTTAGGCTGAAAGGAATTTAGATGAAAAAAAAAAAAACACCACCAATAAGAAGGACCGTCAGAATTAAAGGCCGAAATCTGGCACCTTGTCTACTGTGCTGGAACAACCTTTCAAATATCTCAAAACAGCTCTGATATCCCCCCTTCCCACCAATCTTCTTTCCAAGGCCAGTTCCTTCAATGACTTATAATAAAGGAAGGATCTCAGAACAAATTCCTACATTAAGTGACTTCTGGAAATTCAGACATGTTCCTTCACATCTGAAGGGCCAGCTTAGACTGTCTTGAGGGGATAAATGAGTGGCTTCCGGGAGGAGGCTGTCCCCAACAAATGAAGACTCTCGAGCCACTCTTCAACCCTCAGTTCCTCTGCTTCAGGCAAAGCAAGAGGGGCCTGAGGACACGGCCAGGGAGCAGAGCCAATGGGTGAGTGACTGTGGGAAGCTCAGAAGGGAGGCCGTGCCTGTGCCAACATCACAATCTCCAGCGGATAGCAGCTCCAGTTCAGGGGCCTCCCTTGTACCCAGCCATTCTTCAATAGCCCTCTCTACTAGGGCTCAGCCACCGTGATGGGTCTTTCCTATTTCTGACTAAGCCCTGGGGCAAGCAGGACAGAGATTCCTCCAGAGAAAGCACATAGTCACAGAGGGAGCTCTCCATGAACTGTAAGGTCATAATACCAAAGTAGACGGGCAAGTAACCTAGGACAATATTCAAGTGGCAGAAAGCTATCAAAAGAGAAGCAGGAAGGCAAAAGCCTAACATATTAGATTAGATGCTTGGGGGAAATGCTAAAGACAAAAGGATTTTTTAAGCTAGGCTTAGAATAAGGGCTTCCCTGGTGGCTCAGAGGTTAAAGCATCTGCCTGCAATGCAGGAGACCTGGGTTCGATCCCTGGGTCGGGAAGATCCCCTGGAGAAGGAAAGAAATGGCAACCCACTCCAATATTCTTGCCTGGAGAATCCCATGGACAGAGGAGCCTGGTGGGCTACAGTCCATGGGGTCGCAAAGAGCTGGACACAACTGAGCGACATCACTTTCACTTTCACTTAGAAGAAGAATAAAACCAAGACAGATGTTAACAGATTCTAAACTACAAATTATGCTTCTGTCTCCACCCAAACTGACCTCAAATCTTGGCCCAGCATAATAGGCTGTTTGTAAGCTGGACACTGGTAGCCTATCAGTCAGTGTCTCCGATTGTTTCCCTGGATATCAGCTTTCTTAAAGGCCTACACTCTTTCCAACACCAGGCCTTCATCCTGCCTCAGATCCCTTTCCCCTTCTGCTGAGCCTCCCCTGATTACCCCTAGCAGACTCAGGAGAGCTCCCCTCCAGTTTCCACGGCACCAAGCCTCATGTTGCTGTGATAACTCCTATGGGATATGATTGTTTCTTGGTGTGCTTCCCTCCAAAACACATAGTGAGCTCTCAAAAGCGCTATCTTTGTATTCCAAGAATCCAGCATAGCGTCTGGCTCACAGTTTGGTAAGTGAATGAATCAAATGAGGGAAGTAGGATAAGTGAAGTGTCAACCACATGCCAGGTTTTGTGTCATACGTCTTTCATCTCTTCTCTACTGACTAGTGACAGACATACAGAAAACAGTGCCTGAAGCACACTGATTGATCAATAAAATCAATTGACTGAATAAATCAAGTAAATATACATGAAAAGAGCTTTGACAGGCTCAGCAAAGTGATATGGTCGTGAGTATGAAGGTCTCTTTCAGTGTCAAGATTCTGTGGAATTTTAAAAAGCTGTATTTACACAAATTTCCCAGAAGATTTGGGGAAAAGAGAAGGGAAACAAGCCTTTATTGAGAGGCTACAATTTTGTTAGGCACTTTATATATGATATTTGATTTGTTTTTCATAATAATTCTGGGAAGTTGAGATTATAATCCTCATTTGATAGATAAAGAAACCAATGATAGACACACAGAGACAAAATTTGAACTCAGATGAGCCTGACCCTAGTCCTAAGCTTTTCCCCCACTGCACACCTGAATCCCTGGGAGGAACACAAGTCTCCCTTCCCTATCACTCCACTCCAAGAAAAAGGAGTTCTGAAACAAGCCAAGGCTCAACTGGGTTATGATTCCAGAGGGTGGAGCTTTCAATGGGAAGCATGAAGAAATGAAAGAGCTCTGCCTTCCCTTGAGAATATTCCCTTTTCTTTGTTGAAAGGTTCACAACTCTTCCCACGTTCCTCCCATTAGTCTGGAAGGATAATTTTAGGGCCTCTCCAGCTTAGAGAAAAGCAAAGCCTCTTTTACTTTTCCTGTTCTCTAAAAGGTCAAGTGGCAATCAAGTTATAATTAAGAGGAAAGAGGGCAAGGAGGCATCACCACGGTGGACATGAGAGGCCTTAAATTAGAAGGGGAAGCAGCCCTGAAGCTTTTTACATCCCCTGCAAGCCTACTCACCAGGTTGTAAGCCTACATAGAGATGGTAACCAAAGTACTAATTAGCAATACAGATGTTCCTTTGTCTGGAATGTCTTCTGTGTAGGATGGTGGCATCCAATTGAGGTGACAAGGTATCAGCCAAATGTTTCATCAAAACAACAGGACTTACAAGTTGACTTAAACAAATAATGTGAGGCCTGCAACAGATGGTCTTGGGACAACAGGCTATCCTCATGCAAAAGGACGAATCTAAACACTTACTCTACACATATACAAAAACTAACTCAAAATGGATCAAAGGCCTAAATACAAGAGCTAAAACCACAAAACTCTTAGAAAAAAAAAAAAATACAAGTAAATCTTCACGACCGTGAATTAGGCAACAATTTTTTACACATGACATCTAAAGACAAGCAAGTGTTAGTCACTCAGTCGTGTCCTATTCTTTGTGATCCCATGGACTGTAGCCCACCAGGCTCCTCTGTCCATGGGATTCTCCAGGCAAGAATACTGGAGTGGGTTGCCATTTCCTTCTCCATTAAAGCCAAGCAATCAAAGTAACAATGTATATATTGAATTTCATAAAACTAAAACCTGTTTTTCCTCAAAAGACACTACCAGGCAACAACCAAAAAGACAACATTCAGAATGGGAGGAAAAGTTTGTAAATCATACATCTGATAAGGGTCTAATATTCAGAATATATAAAGAACTATTACAACTCAAGAATAAAAAAAATTCAAATTTTAAAAATAAACAAAGGAGTTAAATAGCTACTTCTCCAAAGAAGATATACAAATAGCCAATGACATCCAACATCATTCGTCATAAGGGAAATGCAAACCCAAAGTATAATGAGGTATCACCTCACACCTGCAGAGATGGCTATAATCAAAAAGATGGATTGGTGATGATGTGGAAAATGAGATTCCTCACACATCACTGGTGGAAACGCAAAATGGTGCAACTATTAAATACTTTGGAGAACAGTTTGGCAGTTTTCAAAAAGTCACACGTAGAAATGACTAGCAATTCTACTCTTGGATATCCTAGATATATACTTAAGAGAAATGAAAAGATGTGTTCCCACAAAAACTTATACATAAATATTCACAGTAGCATTATTCATAATAGCAAAAAAAGAAAAAGAAACAACCAAAATCGCCATCTACTGATAAATGGATAAAAACAATGTGGTATATCCATACAGTGGAATTTTACTTGGTTATAGAAAAGAATGAAGGACTAATACATACTACAACGGAAATGATTCTTTAAAACATCATGCTAAGTGAAAGAAGCCAAATGCAAAAGGGTCCATATTGTACGATTCCATTTATACAAAATGTCCATGATAACAGGCATATCCATAGAGAAAGCAGATTAGTGCTTGTCAGGGGCTAGGGGAAGGGAGAATGGGAAGTGACTGCTAACAGATGTGAGGTTTCTTTAGGGGGTTACAAAACATTCTAGAACTAGATAGTGGTGATGATTCCAAAACCTTGTGATGTACTAAAAACTTAATTTTACACTTTAAAAACAAATTATATGGTGTCTTAATTATATCTCAATTTTTTTTAAGTGAGCTGAAAGTATAAAAAGGAGCTAAGTGTACACATTATAACATATGTACTATCAAAGAGATACGACAGAAAAGCAATTAAGTTAACTTGAAAATCACTGCTGGACATTGGTGTTTACTTTCATAATAACAAATATGAAAAGTATTGCATTTTTTGTCATAAGTTGCACACCAACATAAAGAAGATTGAGAGGAAAAATTAATTTGATTTCCATGAAAAACCATCCAAGGATATTTATTTGCTTTCTTCCCAATATCTCGGCTGGTTGGAAGCTGAACTCCCTGGAGCAGATATAAGAGCCTCTATGTTAGATTTGCTGACAGCAAACAGACTTGAAAGAATTCAAGTATAAGAAACTGAGCCTCAGATGAGCTGCCTTTGGTAAATGGTAAATGGATTCTCTCCTAGCAAGCTCTGTTGCTGCAGACAAGCATTCCACCATGATAACGACAGAGTAACAGAGTAGAACTTTTCAATTACCAGCATCTCAACCTTAGAGACTGGATGAACATCTTCTATAGGGCTTTTTCTTAGATTCTCTGAATGAATATGTATGAGTCCAAATGATCAGTTTTTCCAGGTGAACACAGCTCATGTTAAGAATATTGAATTACAAATAAACTCTGCACACATACAATGTAAAATCAAAAATATAAGACAGTATTCTATTAACTGTACCTGGAACATTGTAGCACCGACTAAATACTTGCTGAATGAAGCTTATACTTAAAGTTGTGATTTAATCACTAAGTCGTGTCCAGCTCTTTGTGACCCCATGGATTGTAGTCTGCCAGTCTCCTCTGTCCATGGATTTCCCAGGCAAGAATACTGGAATGGGTTGCCATTTCCTTCTCCAGGAGATATTCCTGACCCAGGGATCAAACCTGAGTCTCCTGCATTGCAGGTGGGCTCTTTACTATCTACTAAATAATTTAGATCAAATAATAAGGCAAACAGAATTTCTGAATCAACCTGTCTTCATCAATAAGGTGTTTTTTACTTGTGTTATTCCTGATGTTATACCTCACATCCTCACTGATAGTCCAACTGAAAAGTCAATGGTCATTAACAAAGATATTTAGTTTATTATAAGTATTAATAGAAAGGATAGTTTGAGTTAATTCTCATAATTACCGCCCCTCATCTTACAAAACATCCTGAAATGAAACAACTTTGGGTCAATAAAACTGCAGAATTTGTGAGGTGATTAGTCATTCACCTCACAATTTATTTTAGTTAATAAACTAAGAAAAGATATATTGATACAGTTGTTAACTCGTCACATTCTGAACCCTAAGATCCAAGCGAAACACAATTCACCTCTGATCCCTACTGGAGCTCCACAGGAAGGGAAATTCTTCCTGAAGCACATCTTAAAGCATACTAATTTACCAATGCCTGGAAGGTCAGCAATTAATTCTACATCACATTTTCCCTTTTTATATCCTCTGACAAGAACAGGGAAATCATTTCTCAGTATCTAACAACTGCGGGTGCTTGAAACACTATATAGAACCGTGAGGTAGATAAAAGAAGTAGAAAATATCTTCAGAGATCACATCTTCTCTTTCAGAACACTTCTAAAAGTCTCTAAGGATACAGTTCTACAAGTTCACAATGTACAACAGACACTGGCAGGAAAAGTCTTCATCGGTCTTTTACGGCGTGTAAGCTCTTTTCTTCTATCTTCAAGGAGACAGGAAGATGACATGAATATCAACCTTCATATTCTCATCCTTTAGGTTTTTTATTGGAAACCACACTACTCAATTCACTTTCACTTTCATGAACTCTTCCTTGATTTGCTGAACTCACAAAATAACATTTTTAAAGAAAATGTAATTTGTTAACTGGTCTCTGTATGAAAAAGACTTCCTAAGCATAAAAAGTAATGAATCAAAAAGGAAAAGTTGAGTAGACCATATAAAATTGTTTTAATTTCTATAAATCAAAAACCACCATAAGTTAAATGAAAAGGCAATTATAAAAAGATTTTTTAAAAAAAAAAAAAAAGGCAACTATAGGAGAAATGCCCCAACATGACAAGCAAGGGTTAATATCCTTACTCTATAAAGAGTTTACACAAATCAGTGTCTGGCCTAGACAGTGCCACCCCGACCCCAACCCCCACGTTCCCCTCCTCATCCATACAAGAAATTGCTAGGTTCCTTTTTAAAAAACGTTATAGTTTCTCAGAGCTTTCAGGATCAGTCTGCCTCTTTCTTCTGCCTTAGTTCCTTGCCTCCTATCTGGATGCTCTCCTTCTCCTAAGGCCTGTTAGCCAGGAGACTCAGATAAACAACCTGATCTTGACTTCAGATTTTCCCCAAGGTCCAGCCTCTGCAACCCAGCTTTCTACACTGCTCTGCCGTCTTCAGACAAGTAACAACTCGCCCCAGGCTCCAGGGATACGAACCAATTCAACTATTCCAACTAATTCCAGCCAAAGTCCAGCATGCTGGCTCCTCTTGCCTGGGCCAGAAAGGCGAAATCAAACTAAACAATTAACAAAAAGCTGAAAGGAAAGCGACAGTGCAGCCAATCAGTCGTGTCCGATTCTTTGCGACCCATGGACTCTAGCCTACCAGGCTCCTCTGTCCATGGGATTTTCCAGGCACTAATACTGGAGTGGATTGCCATTTCCTTCTCCAGGGGAATCTTTCCAACCCAGGGATCGAACCCAGGTCTCCCTCATTGTAGACAGACACTTTACCGCCTGAGCCACCAGGGACAAGCTGAGACTCCATGTAAAACAATCAAAGAACTTGTGCAGGCAATTCACAGAAAAGAAATAGCTAATAGCTAGTAACAAGATTTTTTAATGCTTCAGTTCAGTTCAGTCGCTCAGTCGTGTCCAACCCCTTACGACCCCATGAACTGCAGCATGCCAGGCCTCCCGGTCCATCACCAACTCCCAGAGTCCACCCAAACCCATGTCCATTGAGTTGGTGATGCCAACCAGCCATCTCATCCTCTGTCGTCCCCTTCTCCTCCTGTCCCCACTCTCTCCCAGCATCAGTTCAGCTCAGTTCAGTTCAGTCTCTCAGTCGTGTCTGACTCTTTGCGATTCCATGAATCGCAGGACGCCAGGCCTCCCTATTCATCACCATCTCCCGGAGTTCACTCAGACTCATGTCCATCCAGTCCATGATGCTATCCAGCCATCTCATCCTCTGTCGTCCCCTTCTCCTCCTGCCCCCAATCCCTCCCAGCATCAGAGTCTTTTCCAATGAGTCAACTCTTCGCATGAGGTGGCCAAAGTACTGGAGTTTCAGCTTTAGCATCAGTCCTTCCAAAGAACACCCAGGACTGATCTCGTTTAGAATGGACTGGTTGGATCTCCTTGCAGTCCAAGGGACTCTCAAGAGTCTTCTCCAACACCACAGTTCAAAAGCATCAATTCTTCGGCGCTCAGCCTTCTTCACAGTCCAACTCTCACATCCATACATGACTGCTGGAAAAACCATAGCCTTGACTAGATGGACTTTTGCTGGCAAAGTAATATCTCTGCTTTTGAATATGCTATCTAGGTTGGTCATAACTTTCCTTCCAAGGAGTAAGCGTCTTTTAATTTCATGGCTGCAATCACCATCTGCAATGATTTTGGAGCCCCCAAAAATAAAGTCTGACACTGTTTCCACTGTTTTTCCCCATCTATTTCCCATGAAGTGATGGGACCAGATGCCATGATCTTCGTTTTCTGAATGTTGAGCTTTAAGCCAACTTTTTCACTCTCCTCTTTCACTTTCATCAAGAGGCTTTTTAGTTCCTCTTCACTTTCTGCCATAAGGGTGGTGTCATCTGCATATCTGAGGTTATTGATATTTCTCCCGGCAATCTTGATTCCAGCTTGTGCTTCTTCCAGCCCAGCGTTTCTCATGATGTACTCTGCATATAAGTTCAATAAGCAGGGTGACAATATACAGCCTTGACGTACTCCTTTTCCTATCTGGAAACAGTCTGTTGTTCCATGTGCAGCTCTAACTGTTGCTTCCTGACCTGCATACAGGTTTCTCAAGAGGCAGGTTCAGGTGGTCTGGTATTCCCATCTCTTTCAGAATTTTCCACAGTTTATTGTGATCCACACAGTCAAAGGCTTTGGCATAGTCAATGAAGCAGAAATAGATGTTTTTCTGGAACTCTCTTGCTTTTCCCATGATCCAGCTGATGTTGGCAATTTGATCTCTGATTCCTCTGCCTTTTCTAAAACCAGCTTGAACATCTGGAAGTTCATGGTTCACGTATTGCTGAAGCCTGGCTTGGAGAATTTTGAGCATTACTTTACTAGCATGTGAGATGAGTGCAATTGTGTGGCAGTTTGAGCATTCTTTGGCATTGCCTTTCTTTGGGATTGGAATGAAAACTGACTTTTCCAGTCCTGTGGCCACTGCTGAGTTTTCCAAATTTGCTGGCATATTGAGTGCAGCCCTTTCACAGCATCATCTTTCAGGATTTGAAATAGCTCAACTGGAATTCCATCACCTCCACTAGCTTTGTTCAGTGATGCTTTCTAAGGCCCACTTGACTTCACATTCCAATAGAAGATGTGAGTTAAAATGAGATAATATTTTTATCTGTGAAATTTGAAGATTTTTAAAAATAATAATGCTAACACAGATGTCATAAAAGTGACAGCAAGATGGTAAACTGGTATAATCTTTCCAAAGGTAGCAGTATGTTTGAAGAGTATTCATCTGTCCTTTGACTCTGTAATTTCATTTTCAGGAACTGATCTTCAGTAATCAAAAATCTACTTGAAAGATTTAACTATAAAGAAATTCATCTCTACATTTCCGTATTTGAAATATAACTATCAAACAATACGTAAATTACAAATAAATTATGGTTCATCCATAGTGTCATTATGGGGCAAATAAAAATGATATAGTACGAGCTGATTCCTCTATAGCCCTGATTAAATAACATTCACTGTCCAAAGCAGTTAACATGTATTAACTCATGTACTCCTCCAACAGCATAAACAGAACTTGTAAGGTAAGTAGGTGCTAGTATCATCTCATTTTCACAGCTGAGGAATCTGAGGCACAAAAAGTTAAGTAGTTGGTTTAAAGTTACACTGGCACAGATTCATATGCCCTTATCTGAAATCCTAAAATCCAAAAGCTCTGAATACCACATGTTCTCATAAATTTGTGGCAAATCCATTTCTTGGCAAAACCTGACCTGAACTCATGTAAAAGTATGTATAGTCTTTACTTATCTCACTTAGAGTGAAGTTTTCTTTCTAAAGAAAAATTAATGTGTTTGATTACAGAGTGCTGCCCAAAACCACACCAGAAGGGATGCAGTTTATAAACCATGTTGTCCTTCTATAATCTAAAAAATTCTGAATCTTAAAGCACAACTAGCCCCATGGGTTTCAGATAAGGAATTGTGGCAGAACTGAAATTCAAATCTCTCCATCTGCCTGGCTCTGGAGTTTGTGCTCTTAACCATGATGGTTATTTTGAGATCATTTAATGGAATAGGAAAATCTTTATAATAAAAACATATAGGTATTTATTAACTACATACTATGTATCAGACACATGGAGAAAATTAAAATTGTGATGATGCTACTAAGGAGATATACTTGGTATCAGAAAAGTTTATACCCTGAGGGGCATTGTCCTAGACAGAGTGGTCAGTGGCAGCTTTTCTGGGAATCATCTGACCTGAGAAGTGAAGGATGAGCAAGAGTTAACAAGATGAGGGAAGAGAATACCTGGAAGGAGAGGAGCATGTGCAAAGGCCCTGTAGTAGGAGGGAAGATGGGAGACAAAGGACTCAGTGTAACTGGAACACAGAGAACAAGGGAAGCCTAGTGTAAGATAAGGAGCTTCCCTGGTGGCTCAGATGGTAAAGAATCTGCCTGCAGTGCAGGAGACCTGAGTTCGATCCCTGGGTTGGTAAGATCCCCTGGAGAAGAGAACAGCTACCCACTCCAATATTCTGGCCTGGAGAATTCCATGGACAGAGAAGTCTGGCAGGCTACAGTCCACTTCAGTTCAGTCACTCAGTTGTGTCCAACTCTTTGTGACTCCATGAACTGCAGCAAGCCAGGCCTCCCCATCCATCACCAACTCCTGGAATTTACTCAAACTCATATCCATTGAGTTGGTGATGCCATCCAACCATCTCATCCTCTGTCATCCCCTCCTCTTCCCACCTTCAATCTTTCCCAGCATCAGGGTCTTTTCAAATGAGTCATTTCTTTGCATCAGGTGGCCAAAGTATTAGAGTTTCAGCTCAAGCATCAGTTCTTCCAATGAACATTGAGGACTGATTTCCTTTAGGATGGACTGGTTGGATCTCCTTGCTGCCCAAAGGACTCTCAAGAGTCTTCTCCAACACCACAGTTCAAAAGCATCAATTCTTCGGCGCTCAGCTTTCTTTATAGTCCAGCTCTCACATCCATACATGACTCCTGGAAAAACCATAGCTTTGACTAGACGGACCATTGTTGAAAAAGTAATGTCTCTGCTTTTTAATGGTCATAACTGTTCTCCCAAGGAGCAAGCATCTTTTAATTTCATGGCTGCAGTGACCATCTGCACTGATTTTGGAGCCCCGAAAAATAAAGTCTGTCATATGGGGCTGCAAATAGTCAGACATGACTGAGAGATTTTCACACTATAGAGGAGGTAGAGGCTACAGGACCTTATAAGTGGAATAACATTTGCCCCTATTTGCCTGAGCGACATTCCCAGTGTAATTAATATTCTCTTTTACTCTCAAAGGTATCTTGGTCTGCGAAATAAAATATATGGTCACCCAATTTATAGACCACATTAAAGAGTGGTACCTTTATCCTAAAAGTAGTAAGAAATCCTGACAGACTTTAAGCAAGGGAGAGGAGAAGGGTATCATAATGAAATTTTAGTTTTCAAAAGATTTCTCCTACTGCAGGGTAAGAATAGATGAGAATATTGAAAGGATAGGTGAATACCTTCAGACTAGTTTGGAGGCCACTACAGGAGACCAGGCAAGAGATCATGACAGCCTGGTCTAGGGTGACAATGATAGAGACTAAAAGAAGTAGATGGAATTCAGTCTGGTTTGAACATAAAACGAACAGAACTTGCTGATCTGGACATGGAGAAAGAGTCCATGACTTTTGGCTTGCAAACTAGATGGATGTTGATATGATTCACCGAGATAGGAATATGAGAGAGTTACATGAGCTAGACAGTTAAATGTGTGAGGCATCTGCACGGCAGTTGCAATGTGAAGTGGGGGGAACCTGAAAGAGTGCCTAAAACTAAGAATGTTTAAGTGTGAAACGATGTTTCTTTCCATTGGCAGAGCCCTCTTCTGGTGCACGACCATATTTTCCGGTTGGATACTGCAGCAGTTCAGTGGTCAGACAAAAGAGAAGGTTCTCCCCTTGGCTGGTAGTGTGGGACCTGGAGAATTAAACCACGCGCAGCATATAAAGATCCCTTAAAACTAAACCCCAAGTGCTTGACATTTACGGTTCACAAAGCAGTTTCACATACAGGCTCCTTCAAACCCACCACACTTTGTAGAAATAATACTCTACATTTACAGATGCGGAAACTGAGGCAGAGCGCTTAAATTACCTGTCCACACAGAGGCTCCTCTTAACGGCATACTATCTATCTCCCTGTACGTGCACCCACTGTGTGCAAGGAACTACCCTAAGTGCTGTAAGGAAGAGCTATATCATATAATGAGGTCCTCCTAGGTGCCAGGCTCTAGGAGAGTAAAAAAAGAGAGAAGGCGGATAGCGGAAGGGAAGCCACAAATTCAGAACTTTTAAGGATGTGCTATACTTACCCGAGAGTATGTTCGCTTTAAATTTCAAAAAAGGTTCACGTCCCAAGATGGGGGTCAAGGTGAGAAGGTGAAGATGAACGAGGGACCACCCCAAACGCCGACCCAGGGGAAATGGGGTCTCAACGGCTGGGCCCCAGGACACACTAAGAGGGGACGCCGGGAGCCGCCAGCCGACAGGGCAGAGGAGGCCCAGCGGCCGGTTTGCCGGCGCGTTACCATAGCAACGGCCGGGCCAGCTTCGGCCTGGGGCCATCCCGCCCATCCCGCCCATCCCGCGGGGCCCGCCCTGCGCCGCGACGCCAGGGGCCACTCACCCGGGCCCGCAGGCGGGCTGGCTTCCGACTGGCGCGCACACTCCGCCCCGGTGGTCGCCGAGCCCGGAATTCCGCACCTGGAGAAACTTTTCGGCCGGCGGGGCAACCGCAGGGAGGTGGACGGGGGCCGCCTGGGGACAAAGTGCGTCGGCCGGCGCGAAGGCCCTCTCCCCGCAGCCGGGCTGACAAGGAGGGAGACCCCCAGGTGCGCTCAGGGGCGTCCCCGCGAGCAGCTTCTCCTAGAGCTGGACCTGAGAACCCTATCTTAGGTACAGAGAAGCAGACACGTATTACAGGAAATTAAACCTTTATAGCAATGATATCACTGAACTGAGAGGATATCCAGGCCATAGTTCTCGCTCAGGGCCCGAAGCTTTCTGGGGCAGCCAGTTGGAGCTGGTGCTGTAAGCCTCGCACCGCAGTGGGGTCAGAGCTGGCCTAAAAGTCAGGAAAATGAATATCGGTGCTGGGGGAAGGCCCCCGAAGTGCATGGTGTTTGTCCCCACAGAGGGTCTGAGAAGGCTCTTGACAGATCAAAAGGCAATTCCCAGGAATATGTGTTAGCCGCAAAGCTCTGTGGACCATCTGAATGCATGCCCCCTGCAATAACGGCTAGAAACACGGACTCCAGCTGTATGCTAATGTATTTCTGACCTGATCTAGGAATGGCTTCTGTGGACACGGGTCCTGCTCTTTAGCAGCTGGGGGGAAAGAAATTCAACTCTCCTAACACTAGCCTAATTATTCAGACAGATGTCCTCTACAGTTTATTTGATTAATAGCCAAGAACTTGGTACAGAGGTCGATTCATTTTACTTCTTAGAGGTAGAAGTCCACCTTTGGCAATGGGTTCCTCCTGTCAGTTTCACCTGACAACTCATAATGGCTGCTAATGAGCAACTGGTAACTTCAGTATTACAAATTTTTCAATAATCCCCACCATGTCCTATACCCTAGAACTTTGGTGTATTGGCCATACTTTGTTCTGAAGAAGTACAGAACTGTTGTCCGACAAGGGTCTGGAACAGCGTGCAAGGATTTTCTCTCTGCCTGTCTCCCCCAACCCTGCCTTTATCCAAGCATGAGTGTTGGTGCCACAATGTCCAACAAACGAAGCTCTACCATCTGCTTCACTGAGCTGTGAAGTGCATGAATCTGCCTTTAATCAGCAGCTGTGTAGTCTTACACTCCCAGCCCTACCAAGAAATAACTTTAAACTGTCCGCTTTCTCATGCCTGGGTGGCGAGAAACAGCAGTTAGAGAATTGAAAGGTATGCAGATAACCTCCTCCTCTATCAATGCATAGTCTCTAGGTCAAGTAAGTCCCAAACCTGCTATAAATCAGAGATATCTGGAGTTTCTGTTTGTTTTGATTTGTATTTAAATACATATTCATAGGACACACTTCCAGGAATTCTGATTAAGTAAATCTCGTGAAATCATTTTTAAAAGATCTTCCATGTGAGCTTGATGCAAAACTACAAAGCGAGGTTGGGAAACCACTAGGCTATGTTTTATTCTAAATTAAGCCAGACCATCAAAAAAGCTATTTGTACCACTTTTTCTTCACCCTTACAAAATAGTTTCTATTAAGTCGTCCTTTACCCTTATGCCATCTGCTTATGTTAACAGATAAGGTTTAAAAAAATATGCATGATACCTCTGAATTAACTGGAGGGATTATAATATTTTAAGAATTATATTTATTACATCCCAGTAGCAGAATCCTGGGCTTCCCAGGTGGCTCAGCTGGTAAAGAATCCGCCTGCAATGCAGGAGACCCCGGTTGGATTCCTGGGTCGGGAAGTTCCCCTGGAGAAGGGATAGGCTACCCACTTCACTATTCTTGGGTTTCCCCCATTGCTCAGATTGTAAAGAATCTGCCTACAATGCAGGAGACCTGGGTTCGACCCCTGGGTTGGGAAGATCCCCTGGAGGAGGGCTTAGCGACCCACTCCAGTATCCTAGCCTGGAGAATCCCCATGGACAGAGGAGCCTGGTGGGCTACCATCCACTGGGTCGCAAAGAGTTGGGACATGACTGAGTGACTAAGCATGGCACAGCAGAATCCTACTATATTGCCCAGCCCAGGGTTTTTCTAATTTTTTTGACCATAATCTACCAAAAGAAATATGTTTTACATTATCACCCAGTACACATGTACCTACACATTTAATAATTGAGACAAGTTTTATGAAATGTTACCCATATCACATGCATTTTATTGCTTTTTAATGTTGGTTTCTACCCATTAAACGATTCCTTGACCCCTAGATGAGTTGTAAGTTGCATTTTAAAAACAACAGTACAGCCAGATATCTTTTTCTGGAAGCTAGCCCTGATCCTCAGACAAACTAGGCCACCTGTCCACTGTCCACTAGCAGTACCAGAGGCAACCCAATCATATCCCTCTCCCAGGAATTTAAAATTAGTACTGAGAGATTTTAGTTTTTCTCTAGGTAGCTAACATAGAAACATAGAATGCTGTAATATAGAAAGTCAGAAGCTATTTATGGATACGCTTCCCTACTATGTGGCCTGGAGAAATGCAGAAAACCAGGTTGTAGGAAAAATATGAAAAGAACAGGAAGGATGAAAGAGATTCACAAAGAGGAAAGAAGAGACCAAAAGAATTCTGACAACTCTCCATCCCTGATCATTTTATTTCCTGAAATGAATTGCATTGCTACCTTTGAATTCCAAGTAATATTCCAAATCTTTATATAAGGTGCACTCTTTTGCTTAAGCTAGTTCAGGTGGCTGGGTTTCTGTTATTGCAACCAAGGTGAATCTAATTATATTAGTTTTATACGGTTTTTGTAACAAATTACCACAAACTTGGTGATTTAAACAACATAAGTGTATTATCTTGCAGTTCCATAAGTCAGAAGTCCGACACTTCACTCAGTGATGTGAAATCAGGGTTAGCGGGTATTTGTTCTTTTCTGGAGGCTCTAGGGGAGAATCTGTTCCCTTGCCTTTTCCAGTTTCTGGGGGTTACCTCATTCCTTGTTTTCGTGGCCATCTTCCTCCATCTTCAAAGGCAGCAATGCTGCGTCTTTCTGATCATGCTGCTGAGGTCACATCTCCCTCTGACTCTAGCTAGAGAGGTTGTTAGCTTTTAAGGACCAAAATGATTAGATGGGTCCACCCAGAAAATCCAGAGTAATCTCCCCATTCCAAGGTCCTTAACGTAATCACCTCTGCAAAGTGCTTTGTACACATGAGGTAACATTCACAGCTTCCAGAGATTAGGACATGGACATCTCGCGGGAAGGGAGGGTGGATCCACGCTAACATACAATCAGTCTATGCCCCTTATAGGAAACTCAATGTATTCCAACCCTGAGTGCCAGGGAAAAAAATAGTTTTCTCCTTGAAAAACGGATACCTCATTTCCTTATAAAGAAAATTAACCATGAAATTGATCACTTTTCCCTTCTCACCTTAGCTTCCAGGAAGACAAGAACCAAATTTACAACTCAACTTTAATAATTTTGTCAAGCTCTACAGCTTGCATATCAGTGCTACAATTTTCTTCTGTCCTCTCCTCCTGTTTTCTCTCATTTCTATGAAATGAAATTTCAATGAAACCTTTTTTTTCATTGTATTGATGATGTGATTTTAAGCTGCTTCAGATACTTTGACTTGCTATTTCCTCTGCCTCTAAGTCTCTGCCCCCGATACCCCTATCTAACATAGTCCCTCCCAGTCTATCACATACCACATCGCTTTACTTTGTTGTCATAGAGCACTGAATACCATCCAAGACAATCTAATTTACCATCTTTCTTTCCTCAGAGGACGTTAAGCTCCAAGACAGGAGGAACCCAGCCTCTTCGTTTACTGCTTGCTCCCAGTACCTGAGACAATGGCTGGCAATTAGCAGCTATTTAATAAAAAGCATGGTGTTAGTAAACGAAAGAGTGAATGGAAAAAAGGAAGAAAGAGCAGGAAGAAGGAAGGCAGAGGCTTTGTAGAATATGGTAACATATAGATGGATAGATAAATAGGTAGATAGACTGAAAAATAGACAAATATTAATTTCTTATGTGCAAATGTCACTAATAATTATAGGGAAGAATCAGAGAAACCCCACAAAGAAGTAACACATGACTTTCTGAAATATATACATAGAGATACTAGGCTTTCTTGAGGAACTCTTGTAAAAGCCTTAGACAAAAAAAAAAAAGAATTTTTTTTTGAGTTTTCAAGTGGCTCAAGGCAGCTACATTAAATATTATGGTTAGTTACCATAGCAGAAGTCATCAGTAATGGATTGTAACACCATGGCCACTAACATGACAAACTCTTGATACTGCCAAGGGAACTCAATCTATGCCAGGGGTCATTACTACACAACAATTTGCTCTCACCCTATTCCTGTAATTATTAATGTCACCACTGGCAACAAGTATTATATACAGTTTACTAAAACACTCTATGGTAACATCATTGTTACAATGCAATATCAAATTACTTAATATTTAACGGAGATCAGAATTGAAGTTTGTCAATATAACAAAACATAGAAGCAATTAGTACAGTTTGTTCCAGGGTTTGTTGACCCTGTTAGTAAAAATATCAAAATCTTGGAGGGAAGAGATAGACTTCAGTTTTCTTAAATCAAAAAGCAGTTGATTTACACACAAATTTCAATTTATCTCTATTATTCAGAAGACTTTAAAAAGACTCTATATCACGAAAAGATCATCCCATAATTTTTCTGTTCTATATTATAAATTAAGAGATGTTTAAATCATTATGTGTTATACTGTGCTCAGTCATGTCCGACTTTCTGCAGCCACATGAACTATAGCCCGCTAGGCTCCTCCATCCATGGAACTATCCAGGCAAGAATACTGGAATGGGTTGCCATTTCCTACTCTATATGTTTTATAGTAAGATTTCTTGAATGGGGAACATGCCTTTTAAAAGTGTATAATATAAAATGTAACTTTACCTTAATGATATCTCTTTGATTATTGGTAGGCTCTACCAATTTACACAAAGTCTTTCCACTTTTCTCCCACCTTGAAAAAAGTAAAACTGTACCTTATCCCCACAATTCAAAATAAACATTTAGCAATTAACTCAATTTTTTTGATCAACTGTGTATGTCTGACCCAGGCTCCTTGTCAGATAAAACTAATTAGATTTCAGGTTAGTGAACACCAAAACTAAATTAAGAGTTCACAGATTAGAAGATTTGATATTGTTTAGATGGAAATTCTCCCCAAATTGATTTATAAATTCCTTACAATCCTCATCTAAATTCCAGCTGCCTTTTTTTGCATAGAAGTTTACCATCTGATCCTAAAATTCATATGGAGTTGCAAGAAACTCAGAGGAGGCAAAGCAATCTAAATGAGAAGAACAAAGTTGGAGGACTCACACTTTCCGATTTCAAAACTTACTATAAAACTTCAGTAATCAAGACTGGCATAAGGACAGACAGATTTAAAAATTCCATGGAATAGAACTGAGAGTCCAGAAATAAATCCATGCATCATTGAACAATCGACAAGGGTGCCAAGGCGATTCAGTGGGTGAAAGAAAAATCTTCAACGAAAGATACTGGGAAAACTGGATATCCACTTGCAAGAGAGTGAATCTGAACCTGTACCTCATACCATATATAAAAGTTAATTCAAAATGTATTAAAGAGCTAAACATAGAAGCTAAAACAATAAAACTCTTAAAAACACAGTTATAAATCTTCAAGACCTTGATTAGGCAATGGTTTCTGAGATGTGATATCTAAAACAAAAGAAATCAAAGAGAAAATGGATTAAATTGGATTTCACCAAATTAAAACTTGTGCTTCAAAAGACACTCTCAAGAAAATAAAAGATATTCACAAAATGGGAGAGAAAATAAGTGCAAGTCTTACAAGTGATAAAAGTCTAGCATCTAAAATATTTTTAAAACTCCTACAACTCAACAGTAAAAAAACAAATAACTCAATGTAAAAGTTGGCGAAGAATTTGAAGAGACATTTTTCCAAAGAAGATAAACATGTACCCAATTTGCACATGAAAAGGTACTTAATGGAGAAATGTAAATCAAAACAATAATGAGACACCACTTCATACCAACTAGAATGGCTATAATAAAGACAGACAGACAATAATATATGCTAATGATGATGTGGAAGAATTAGAACCTTAATACATTGCTGGTGGGCATATAAAATGGTGTAGCTGCTTTGGAACATAGTCTGGCAGTTTATCAAACAATCAGGCATAGAGTTATCGTTTGACCCTGCTAGGTATACACCCAAGAAAACTGAAATTACATGTCCACACAAAAAACTTATACACAAATATTCATAGACATATTATTCATAGTAGCCAAAACCAGAAACAATCCGAATGGCCATTAAATGATGAGTAGATAAAAGATGGTATATCCATACAATGGAACTATATTTGGATAATAAACAAGAATGAAGTACTGATACATGCTACAACATGGATAAACCTTGAAAACATGCTAAGTGAAAGGAGCGAGATACAAAAAGCAATATCTTGTATGATTCCATTTACATGAAATGTCCCAAATAGGCAAATCTATAGAAAGAAAAATTATATTGCTGGTTACCAGGAACTGGGAAGAGAGAATGGAGAGAGACTGTTAGCAGGCATAGAATTTCTTTTTGGGGTGATAAAAATGTTCTAAAATTAGACAGTGGTAATGGCTGAAAAGCCTGGTGAATGTACTAAAAACCATTTAATTGTACACTTTAAAAAAGTGAATATTAGGTATATGAATTGTCTCAATTTAAAGAGTAAAGGTAAAACAACCAAATAATACTTCACATTTCATGAATTCTAAAACTCACTTTTTTTTTTCACTTTTTAAACTTCTTTGAAATTGGGTTGCATGTTATAACTGATCACATATTGCTATTGCTCTCAGCCAGATAGCAGTCCTGACATATGTAGAAATCTTCCTGAAGGACCAAGAAAGTCCCAGCATCTTGTGTCTTGCTGCTGCTGCTGCTGCTAAGTCGCTTCAGTCATGTCCGACTCTGTGCGACCCCATAGACGGCAGCCCACTAGGCTCCTCTGTCCCTGGGATTCTCCAGGCAAGAATACTGGAGTGGGTTGCCGTTTCCTTCTCCCTTTGTGTCTTAGTTTTCATAAAATACAAGTGACACTAATTCACCTAATATCATCATCTCTGATCCTGGTACTGTTCCAAATGCTTTCTGTACTTTAACTTAATCCTCACCAAAGCTCTGTGAAATAAGTACTGTTATTATCCATGTTTTACAGAAAAAGAAACAGAAGTACAGTGTGCTGGAGTGACTTGCCCAAGATCACACAGCTGGTACATGTGTGCTGATCCAGGCTGTTCTGGTCCAGAGTTTGTGCTCCTAACCATTAGGCTTCACTGCTCACTTACCTGTGAGTGCAAGACAGCCACTACTGCCAATGGTCTTCAAGGTTTCCTAACCCAAGTTGGCCAAAAGAGTAATGAAAGCTAATAATGAGTCTTGCAATGGTTTAGTGATTTTAAAAAAACACCATTCATTTGGAAGTTTGACTGGTTCATTCAGATATTTTTGGGCCACATCTGAGGGAGCTTAGATTGAAGGCAGAAGGAGAAGAGGGCATCAGAGGATGAGATGGTTGGATGGCATCACCAGTGCAATGGACATGAACTTGAGCAAACTCCAGGAGATGGTAGGAAACAGGGAGACCTGGCATCCTGCAGTCCATGGGGTCCTGAAGAGTTGGACGTGACTTGGCAACTGAACAACAAGGGAGCTCATAGTCTAGAACTTTGTTTACCAAACTCAGATAAGAGGTAATCTCTTCTTGATTTACAAGGTGAATAAAGGGAGCTGGCATTTTAGTCTAGACCCTCCTGATTTACCCCAGCTGACTGCAGAGATTGACTTCCTTCTCCTGTCGGTCTGGCTGGATGAGGGGCAGATCAGGTAAGTCCCAGCATGGGGAGAGAGAGCTGAAGTCTCTTTTACTTATACATGAAGGGTATGGAGCCAGAGGAAACCCACCAGAAGCCATCTCAGGAAGAAATGCAGGACCCAACCTGAGGCAAAATATTCCACCTCCCTATTACCTGTTATTATCTATTATGATACCTGTTACCTCTATTATCTATATGTTTCCCCATAATAGATGGGGAAACAGTGGAAACAGCGACAGACTTTATTTTGGGGGGCTCCAAAATCACTGCAGGTGTATCACTGCAGCCAAGAAATTAAAAGTCGCTTACTCCTTGGAAGAAAAGTTATGACCAACCTAGACAGCATATTAAAAAGCAGAGACATTACTTTGCCAAGAAAGTAATCTAGTCAAAGCTATGGTTTTTCCAGTAGTCACGTATGGATGTGAGAGTCGGACTATAAAGAAAGATGAGCGCCGAAGAATCAATACTTTTGAACTGTGGTGTTGAAGAAGACTCTTGAGAGTCCCTTGGACTGCAAGGAAATCCAACTAGTCCATCCTAAAGGAAATCAGTCCTGAATATTCATTGGAAAGACTGATGCTGAAGCTGAAACTCCAGTACTTCGGCCACCTGATGCAAAGAACTGACTCATTTGAAAAGATCCTGATGCTGGGAAAGATTGAAGGTGGGAGGAGAAGGGGATGAGAGAGGATGAGATGGCTGGATGGCATCACTGACTCAATGGATATGAGTTTGGGTAAACTCCGGGAGTTGGTGATGGACAGGGAAGCCTGGCGTGCTGCAGTCCATGGGGTCTCAAAGAGTCGGACACGACTGAGCGACTGAAATGAACTGAACTCTATTACCTGACATTCAATTGTGCTGATTTAATGCAAAGTAAATCATTGGAAGATTGAAAGGACTCCTGAGGATTCAAGGATTCATGTATAGCATGCCAGGCTCAGGAGAGAAGATGCATTGTACTGCTTCCAAGAAACTGTAGGTAGAAGAGAAGGATAACTAAGCCCTCTCTGTCTTCATTCTGCCAAGGCTCTTGCCACAGCCAGCCTCCCTGAGACCCCTGGATGCCAAATGCTTCTCTAGGGAAGCTTCACCTGAACCAGATTGCTTTCAAAAACCTGACCCCACAGATACCCTCATTCCTGGAGACCAGTGTGAGGGAGGAGACCAGACTCAGAGCCCTCCACTGCCTCCCCACACCCCCTTACAGAGGCTTCAGTAGCATTTTCCAGCCATGAACAATGGTAATTCCACCTCTTCCAGCTTAGGCCTCAGCCTCAGAATCCAGAAGCCAAACACAGTCCTTTCAGAAGAGAAAAGACTGAAGCAACAGTGACGGCAGAAGACACACACACAAAAGGCAAGGTACCAGCTCTGAACTGCTGCACAATGGAAAGAGGGCTGGGTGGGCAGAGGCTGTGCCTGGAACCACCATCCTTTCATTCATTTTTTTTCCTTCTTAAATTTCCACTTGCTAATAATCTCAAACTTACAGAAAAGTTGCAAAAATAAAAATAGTAGAAGGAATACCCACCCATACACCCTCTTTACCCAGATTCTCCTATTAACAGTTTATCCCATTTGCTTTATTTGTATCTTGTATATATTTTTTCTAATTTTTCTATTTAAATACTTTTCCAATTAAATATATAAATATATATTGCAATATACAATAAGTATATAGTAATATTAAAATACATTTTACATATTTAAATTATAAAAATATCTTTGCACCATTTGAAGGTCACATACACTATAGCCTTTTAAATACTTCACTGCATATTCCCTAAAAATAAGGATAATTTCTTATATAACCACAGCATAGTTATCAACATTGATATTTAACATTGATATGATACTGTAATCTACTGTCCATATTCCAATTTTATTGATTGACCCAATGATGTCCTTTAAAGCATTTCCCCCTTTTCATTAAAGGAACCAGTCTAGCCCTTGATATTGTATTTAGTTACCATGTCTCTTTAGCCTTTTTAATGTGCAACATTTTCATAGCTTTTCTTTGTCATTAGTGACATGGCCATATTTTAAAAATCCTGTCCCCTACTCCCTGACTTTAATATAGCATTTCTCATTTTGGGCTTCTGTGATACTTCTCCATAATTAGGTTCAGACCATACATTCTAGGCTGCAATACTGGATAGGAGATGTGTCCTTCTCAGGATATCACTTCCGGAAGCACAACACATCTATCTGTCCCTCATTGGTGATGTTATTTTGATCACACAGTCAGAGTTGTCTGATTTCTCCACTGCAGAATTACTGTGTATGTTTTCTCCTTCACAACTAATGAGCGGTCAGTAGAGAGACAATTTAAGACTGTGCAAATATTCCACTCTTCGTCAAAATGTCTCCCTTTCCTGACTTTATCCAGAGCTAAAGGAGTGCCGCTGGCGCCACCTATGGGGCTGCTGGCACACTGCAACAAGGGGAATGCGCTTTGGATCCTCCCTCACTCCTGCCACTTGTCTGGTGCCCAGGAGCTGTTTAATCCTTAGAAATTTTTAAAAGAAAAGCCTTAGAAAAATGTAAAAGAAAAGCCTTTGAGGCTTCAGTGACAAGGCCTGAGTTCTAACTCTGACATTGCCACCAACTGATGAGAAAACCGGGACAAGTTCTTCCCCTTCTCAAGACTTCAGAGTTCCCAGTAAAATGGCAGGTTGGACAAAGACCGGATTTCATTCATTCATTTAACAAATACTTGTTGAGTAACTACAGGCACTGTTCTAAGGTCTGGCCAAGATTCCTGTTCTCAGGGAGCTTACACCGTATGAGGGGTGACACAGACAATGAACAAGAAGATAAATTAAGGAAAAGGACAAATATAATAGTAGGAAGTGCTAAGGTGACAATAAAACAAGATAGTGAGAGCAAA
The DNA here is from genome assembly GCF_023091745.1 of Budorcas taxicolor. Taxonomy (NCBI): domain Eukaryota; kingdom Metazoa; phylum Chordata; class Mammalia; order Artiodactyla; family Bovidae; genus Budorcas; species Budorcas taxicolor. The sequence goes on along the minus strand of NC_068924.1, from coordinate 43,363,825 downwards.
TGCCTGGGATTCACTTTTGATTGGATAGTTAGAAAAAGCTCTCTGAAGAGGGGCTTTGGCTAAGACATAAAGGATTATATTTGAAATATACTATGAAAGTTTAAAAATATATATAAAAGTATTTGTATAAATACAAAAGTAGTATAACATTTTAACACCAAAGTTTGTAAAAAAGACAAAAATTATACATAATGCGACCACCGTAATCAGTCTGGTATAATAACAATTTAGTATATTTGTATCTTTTTTCTTTTATTTTACATATAATTCTGTTTTGCTCTTTTTAATTTAGCATCATCTCCTAATCATTTTCCATGCTGCTATTCTAGATACAAACATTGCCTGCCTCATGTTTCATTTTTTAAAATTATTTGCCCTTTTCCTCTCCTGAGAACAGTACAATAAACTCTCATGTCCCCTTCATCTAGATTTACCAATTGTTAACTTTTTGCCACACCTACTGTACTTCTAATAACATAATACATAGTTTTTTCTGAACCCCTGAGAGTTAGTTACAGACATAATGATCCTTCATCCCTGAACACTTAAGCATGGACCACCTAAAGACAAGGCCTTTTTTCTCTGTAACCACAGAATCACTCTTGGGAAGCGTAATATTAATACAAGCTATCAGCTCATATTAAATTCTCCCCACCTATCTCAGAAATGTCTTTTCAAATGGGTTTGTTTTTTTGTTGATCTAGTATCCAGTCAAAAACCAGATCTTTTATTTAGTTGTTCTTTTCTACACTTAGAGCTTCGTAGACAGGAAACTTTATCTTAAAGTACACTGACAGAAGTTCAGTGCTCAGTCTTGAAAATGTAGGCCGTTCTAACTGCTAGTGAATATCAGCCCAGTCTAACTATCACTAAAAATGAGATCACCGAGACTGCATGAAAATTTACAACAGAAAACAAAACAAGATTGTTCAATGAGCCTTGGCAATGTTATTCACTCAAAAGCATTTTTAAAGAGGACTGTGCTTCTGAGGGGTTGTTATGTTCTATAAAATGTAATCTAATCTGCAAATTTGTTACCTTAAAACTTGATTCCTCTTTTGATCATTATTTTAACTGATATCTCTGATTTCTGAAATACTTGAGAGGTTTCTCAAGCCAGAAGTTTGGAATTTCCTTCTTCCTTTATGCAACTTATGACTTGGCTGGATTCCTAATTCAAAGACTTTGAGAATCTTTGTCTCAGTTAAAGTATGCCGTATAGATTCTTGAAATATCATTTTAAGGTATATCATAAAATTATTCACCTATCTTCTATAGGCTTTGTTTCCAATATTCTACTATATAAATATTCCAGTATTCTGCTTTTCTACTATCCTGATCACACCTAAAAAATAACATAAGAATTAAAGTAAAAGTAACATTAAAAATAATAAATCCTTAATATTATCAAATATCCTGTGAGTGTTCCTCTTTTCTCAATTGCTTCATATTTTTAGTTTCTTTAAACCAGGATGGAAATAAGTTCCATATTTTGCAATTGGTTTATACTCTTTTTTAAGTCTCTTTCATCTGTAGGTTCCCCTTCCATCTCTTTTTTTCCTTGCAATATACTTGTTGAAGAAACCTATGTTCTATTGCTGCCCCAGACCAGATCTGACTGATTGTATCCTTGTGATGTCATTTTGATGTTCCTCTGTCCTTTTGTATTTCCTCTCAATTGGGAGATACATATGTAAGTTTGCAGTTAAATCTAGAGACTTGATTAGATTCAGAGTCTGTTGGTTTGGAAACACTTCATTGATGATGTTGTGTATCAGGAGACATGTAGTGTCTGGATGTCTCTCTGTGTGATATGGGTAACCATGGATGGTCACTGCCTAGATCCATTAACTAACTGAAGGTTGAAAAAATGGTGATATTCCAATTTATCAACTCTTCCATTATAAGCTAGGAAACTTCTGAGACACTTCCCCTTGCAAACAAAGAACGAGGAGCATTGCTCACCACCCAGCTGGACAAGGAGTGTCAGCCACAGCAGGCGCTGACCGGCACGCACCCTGAGAGGACTGTCATATGAAAAACAGAATGAAGCGCTCTGCACTTTGGGAAGAACAGGGCCTAGAGAGTTAGATGTATATCTCAAGAAGAATTTTAATGAGCCCAGATTCTTGACTTCCCACACACAGAAAAGCACTAAAATCACTGAGATATCTGCTCTCTGTGACTAGCACTAATCGTTCACCAGGATGTGTGTTTGTGCATCTTCTCTAGCCAAAATCATATATCAGCTGATTTCTCCTCTGCCCCTTTGGTGCAGAGGCTGTCCCCTGAGTTACAGTCCTCTGTGAAGTCCCTGAAAAACATACTTAAATTTGCAGCTCTTATGTTGTGCATTTTTCCTTAAGGTGATACTCCCATTAACTATCTGGTTGCCCACAGAAGCACTTCATATAGGAAAGAGAATTCTTCATTACACTTATTAAAAAGTCACAGAGGCACTGCGTGGCACAGGCTTTGCCATAAAGTGATGTTGTCAGTGGGCCCCATCAAACCTGGGACTCACCAGAACAAGTGGGGAGCAGAGTCCTAGATAACACAGCTGCTTTCAGCAGGACCAGGCCTTCACCCTTAGGCTGGGGCAGGGCTGAGGCTGTGGTGGTTGTTTCCAAGCACGGAGAGATCCTTGTTTTCTTCATGAATGCTGAGCTTGGCCTCAATAGGTTTTATACCTCTGGAGGCCAGGGGTACAGCAGCTTCCAGGAAGTTGAGGGATATCATCTCAGCCCAAGGAGCAAAGAAAGCTCTGGTTTTGGCATATTAGAGTATAGGCTCAGCTGCTATAACAACAAAAAAAATAAAGGGGCTTAAAAAGTGAAATGTATTTCTTCCTCAAAGAAAGCAACAGTCCAATGAGGTAAGCAGGTAGATCAAGGTAGATGGAGACTGTGCTCCATGAGCTTGTCAAATCACCTAGGTTCTTTGTACTTCCTGTTTCATCATTCTCTAGGATGTCATATCCATCAGCAAGATTAAAGTGGATAACCAGTAGGCTTACCTGTGTTCCTGTGTGGAGGAAGGGTAAAGACAGAGGAAGCGGAGGACAAGCAATTTCATTTAAAACCTGTCTTGGAAGTTTTATACATTATTGCCTTTCATAATTGATTGTCAAGAATTTATTCATAAGATAGCATCCAGCTGCAGAGGAAGCCAGGGAAGGTGGAGAAGTGGATTATTACTAAAATTAAGGAGAAAATGGATACTGGCAACAATTAGCAGCCTCTGCCCCAGTTTGATAATGGCCTCTAGGGATTGATTACAGCCTCTCAGTCCTCAAACCATATTGTGGGCAAAGCCTCCAGGAGCTGACATCTGAGAGCCCTTCCCAGAGCCCAGGCATTCTTATTCCAGGAGGCCCTACAACACACATCAAATGTTAAAATGTATTCACAGCCTACAGTAAAGAGGGTTTTTACTGCAAAATCTTGAAATTGTTTTCACAGTTTTTCTTTTTGAATTATTTGGCCAAGAGTAATTCATTTAATCTACAGTTGGCTTGGCTTTCTTCATCTTGCTAACAAAGATGACACACATGATTGTTAAGAACACAGTAACATACAGTAAATAGAATTTCTTATGAAGTGAAGAACTCTAACCAGCAAATTGTTTCTAAGTGTAATAAAATTTTAATGAAATTGTTATAAAATTAACAATTAAGAGTTTAACATAATGGCATAGTTTATAGACATTTAACTATTTATTTAAATTTTGTCATTTTTAATTCTAATGTGTTTCTGACATATTTGTGTAGGTCCCTGAAAAGCTCTCAGGCCCTGGATACCCTGGCTCTACTTTCTCGTGGATAAAGCAGTCCCACAGGCCACCTGTGCAGAAAACGTGCTGCAGACCTACCTGCCGGGACAGGGCGTGCTCTAGCAGGTGCCAGAGAACCTGAAGAATGGGAAGCAGAGAGGCCCCCCTGGGACCTAGAGAAGGCTGGTACTAATAGAATTAGGAAGGAAAAAGCAGAGCAGAAAGCTCAGAGCAGGTGTGGGGAAAGGTGTCAGGTACTTGGGCCAGTCTGAGGAGGGGTGGGGGAAGGTGGGTTAGACAAAATTTCCAGGTCTCATTGTCAGCATTAAATTGATGGTCATCCTTTCTTGAAACACAAAGTTCCTTAGCTCCCCAGACACCACATTACCCAGTTTTCTTTCCATGTCCCTGGCTGCTTTGAAGAAGAATGTTAAGGGCACCGAGGGATGGATGGCCTATGTGTAAGGTGATGCTGAGACACCCAAGTGAAAGTGTCCACAGACCACAACGTTTGTGGGTCTGGAGCTCTGAGAGTGGGCCCATGACTTTATAAGATTCCTCAAGATTTCTGCATCTGTTAGGATGCTTAGTTGCAGGTAAAAGTATCGATTTTGGCTAATTTAAGCAGAAATGAGTTTATTAAAAGATTTTTAAAGCATTTCGCAGAATTAGTGGGAAGGCCAGGGAACTGAGCTAAGAGCTAATTGGAGTGCTGAAGAAACTACCGCTGTCGTCAAGCACCAGGTCCTTCAGCTTGTGCTGCTGCTGCTGCTGCCATGGGAACCCCACCTTGCTGCAGCCAGTGCTGTCACCAGAGGGGTCTCTGCAGTCCCTGCTTCGCTTTGCCTTTCTTTTCTTTCTCTCTCTTTTGAAAAAATAACTACCACTGGACCAGTACCCAGGCTGCAAGGGATGCTGGGAAATCAAGTTTTATTGTATTCAGACTCAATAGTGAGAAGTGAGCTCTGCCTCCCAAGACTCCTGGGGTGGGGAATTCTCCAAAAATAGGAAAGAGGTTCAGATTCCATTCAGTCAGAACGAATGACAAATATTCACTACAATGTCTTTGCCCTGCACGATGACTGGAAGCCACTGGGCAGAGAGGAACACTCAGGTTAAGTGACTGGGGAATGTCGCTATATAAAGGATATTCCTGAAGTGGTGAGGGTCTAGAAGTGGTGGGCACTTTTCCCCCAGACCTCGCCTCAGACTTGCTGCCTCTGTTTCAAAGAACAGGCTGTGTTCACCCAGTAAGAAGCAGAGAGTGGAGTTCTTTCCTAGTGAGAAAGCTCCCCAGTCTGCTCTTCCCCACCTTGTGTCTTAAGGATGGTGGAGTCTGGGGGTGAGAAGACCAGGAAGTCGGTTCAACCATCTCCACTGAAAAAACACTCCAGGACACAATTACTGGTAAAGAAAAGTGCTCTTTTTTTAATTTGTTCTTGAATGTGTAGGTTCTATTAAGATCAGTGACACTTCCCCTTATAATGTTCCTCCTTCATGCCCCCAACCACCTTGGATCCGATGGCCACTTCTAGAAGAGGCCTAGCAGGAACTTACCCTACACAACCAACAGAGGGGTGCAGCTTGAGGAATGAGCACATGGCTCCAGAAGCAGCACCAGCTACTGAAGACTTTCCTCAAGGCAGCTCAGTCTGGCCTGTGACGCCCTTTGCCCTGGCTTGGTCAAGACTCCCTAGCCATGTCCCACTGCAGTGTTCCCTTGTTCCCTGTGTGACCTGAGCTTTAGAATTAGAATCACCATTACCACCTTTAGAGCTGGAGAGCCTCTGAGAGATCACTGTTTTCACATCTTCCGCCCTACTTCCTCCCCATGACTCTATAGATGGGGAAACTGTACCCAAGGTCACACAGTTCATAACTGGCAGAGTCAAACTTAGGTATCTAGCATCTCAAATAATACATCTTTCTGTCATACCTTCTTGCCTCCAAGAAAACAACCAGCATCTGCCTCCAGCTCAAGGAACAACTGAGCAAGCAGGTGGTGGTGATCAGTACAGATGGGGACGACCTGGCTCAAGGGGCCAGGCTGACCCTAGTTGAACCCCAAGCAAGCGATGAATCACAGAGCTTCCTGATTTCCCTCCAACAAAATGTTATCAGTGGCAGATACCCACCCCAGATGGGATCTTCCTCCTGGCTAGAGCACTGATCCCTGCATAGAAACATGCTTACCATGATCCCATGCTCCTTCCCAGCTAAGGCAGGCTCTAATTGGTGTGAAGATCCTAGTGATGAGCTGCCCACCAGCTGGGTAATACAGTTTACCAAATTTCTTCTTGGTAAGACCTAAATCCACATTCCTGGGCTGATTTATATAGGGCCTCTTAGTACACTAAAATCTGACTAAAATCTGTCTGTGTCTGTGCTGGGAGAGACAGAAAGAATGACAGATGCTGTCCTCCCAGCAGAGCTCACACACTTGCTTGGCATGAGGAGATCTGAGTCCAGGAGAAGAAATGAAGTCAGAGAAAACGGGCAGACACGAAGGGTAGGGGAAGGAGCAGCCATGCTTCCTCCTGTGCATCGGCTCCTGAAGACAGGAGACCACAGGATGCTACCGATGGCGCTTCCTGTCTGTATCTCCAGGAAGGCTCAGCCTCTGTGGCTGAGAGGTAAAGAGGATAACCCAGATAGCTGCAGTGTCACCAAAGCCGAGCAAAGAGGGTTTTTCAAAGAGGAAGCGGTAGATGATGTGAAATGCTGTAGGGAGTTCATGACTGTTGAGGGCTGAAATGTATTCGCTTGATTTGGCAACTGGGCAGTCACTGGTGACTTTTATGAAAAACTATATAGAGGATGAAAGAGTGACTAGGAAGAATCAATAAAAAATATTTTGTTAAGAGAAATTTGGCTGACAAGGGGAAAATGTAAGTGTAACAGACTCTTAAGAAATTTTATTTTAATCTTGGGGAGACTTTAGTTAATTTGTTATCTATGTGGAGGTAACCAGTGGAGAGTGTGGCTGAAGACCCTGGAAAATGGGAGCAGTGAGATAAGCGATAAAGCACAGTCTTGGAAGATGCAGAGCAGGATTAGATAAGTAGAGCACCAAACAGGAATAACTGGCAGGGAGCTAAGGATGGATGCACAGAGGCATGGGAGGCGAGAGGAGCACGTGGACAGCCAAAGTCTTGTTTTAGGGTCTCTCTTCTGTGAAGTAGGCAATGAGGCCAGTCATTTGCGGAGAGAAAAGATAAAGGGCACGCATGGAAAGCAGAGTAATAACAAGTCAAAGATACACCAATCAATACTGAGAGCCCAACTGAGGCTCTCAACTCTGAAATCTGTCATGCTTAGGAGCCCAAAAGAGGGAGCTAAACACAGGTTGATGCAGAAAGTGGAGGAGGGTTGATAGTTCCAGCAAAAGCTGGAGAGGATGAGGAAGTTCAGGATGCTGAAAAAAGCATCAGTGTGTCATGGGACATGGGTTTAGGCTCAGGAGAGGAGGAAGTCCAGGAGAAGACTGAAAGACTGGGAGAACAGAGAGCTAAAGTCTTGGAAACGGGTTGAAGGAGCAGGCAGTTAAATTAATAGCAGTGGAACAGTGGGAGAAGAGGAAGCACAGGGGATGTTAATCCAGAAAGGGCAGAGTCTCATTAAGGAGTTCAGAAGAGAAGATTGTAGGTGACACCATGGAGTGAAAGAGAAAGCAGAGCAGAGCCCAGGAACATATAGGGAGGGGTCTAGGTCTTAGGAGCAAGGCAAAGACCTGTTGCCAGAATCGGGTACAGGGAGCCAGAGTGCACCAGGGTTGACGGCAGGGTTCTCTGTGAAGACCTACAGAGCCTACAGAGGATCTGGTGGCTGCCACTTGCACAGACAGGCAAGATGCATAGCTGGCAACTGCTGGAAGTTAGGCCGAGTCAACCTACCTAGGTTCTAGAAGAGTGCACTACAATCTCCTCTGCATCAGCTGAAGCTAGCCCGTTCTTCTGTTTCTCAGCACATCCAAGAGACCCAATTTCTCTTCTAGGACTGCATTCTGTACCTTACCAGAACTCACTGCATTTTCACTTCATGACTTTGTCAATGACCAAAGGACTTAACTGATTCCAAAATGGGACCATTATAGGAGTAAGTCAAAAACAAGATTAGCTCAAATGTTAACAAAGAGCCATTAAAGACGGTCACGCAGCCAGTAGCCTTTAGTTTAATTTCTAAAACACCATGTTGTTTTCTGCATGCAAAAACAAAACAAAACTATGACTTAAAACACTGGTGTTAAGTTCACAGGAAAAGCCAGGAGAGGGCAGTGCTGTGGGGTAACCAGTGGAGGAACGGGGGGGCCACACACTCCTGGTGGAAAGGACACCCTCCTTCCCACCCTCCCTGCTCAGGTGCCTAAAGGGAGCTTCTTGGCATGCAGGGTTCTCAGCAGTGGGAAGGGAGCATGTGACTCTCTACCACATCACTAAGGTCCCCTGGCCCAGCAGGCTACAAGTGGGAACAACACTGATACAAGGGAAGCCAAGCACTAAACTATATTTCTGCTTCGTATTTGTGGTTTCCCTCTGGTCTTGGGGAAAGATGTCAATCAGGTTTGAGACTGTCACAGCCTTCACCCAGCTGCCCAACACAAAGCACCGTGAAGGTGATCCAGAGAAGGTGGGAAGGTGACCCACACAAAGGAAAAATGACCGAGAGGAGGAATTAATGAGGTAATTACAGAGAGAACCTTGCCAAGCCAACTAAATAGAGAAAAAGATTCAAAAATTGAAAGGGAAATGGCTAGAGCCCAAACCATAAAGTCATATGAGCTCCAAAGAGCAGAGGGTTATGCCCAAAGATTGCCTGGCTACTGGAGTATTCAAGACTTAGTTACCCCAAACCAGAAAACATGGTTATGGAAACCCATCTGCTTAGAAGAGCTTGGCATGTGCTGGTGAGAGAATGGTAAGTCAGTGGGCATAGTCTGCTTTGAAGTGAAGGTGCTCTTTCAGCCTGGGTGGAAAGGAAATGAGCAGTTCCATCCACGCACAAGGAGAGAAGAAATGTTTTCTCTGATCAAAATGTCCCCATTAACAAGGGGCCTACAGCCAAGAATTTCCTTAAACTTCATCTCTTGGCAAAAACAAAGCCATGACCTGCAGCTCCCTTGAAATTAGCTAAGCCATTACAGGACCAGGGAGAGCTGTCTCCAGGCCAAGCCAACATCAGTAACAGGTTCCTTCTCAACCAAGCCCTTGCCAATGAGGTGGCCTGACCCCCAGCATCTGTGTATGCCTTTTCCTCCCAAACTCCTTGCATGGACCATGACCGTCTATCTGAGATGTACCCTGGAGCGCTGCTCCTGTGCCCGTGAGCCCCAGAACACTTCTCTCTGAATTCCTGGAGAAATAACGTTCTGAAGTTGCTTCAGGGTCACCAAAGGACACTGAAGAGGCTTCTATCAGTTTTACATCCCTGACAGAACTTCCATGAATGCTTAGGCCTTGCTCCTGCCAGTCCCTCTGACCTTCTCCAACCTCCAACAAACAAAAGGGGGTGGGGGGCTATCAGCAGTCTTGACTTTTTCTTGGCTATGGACAGCCTGAGGGCAGGCGAGTCAGAGGACTCACTCTGATCTTTGGCTCTATGAAGTGGAGGAGTTGAGAGCTAGGATCTCTAAGCCAGAGGAGAGACCCAGCAGAGGGAGCTGGTTGTGGGTCATTCTCCTTGGCCCAGAACTTCCATATGTGAAGCAGACGGCAGCTTCCTCACAGTTCTCCCAAGCAGAACTCAGGGTCTGGACCTCTGAATGGGCATAATGAAGGGGTGGCCACCAATAATCACTTCTAGAAAGCCAGTTCTGACACCAAAGAAGAGCTCGCAATCCAAGGAAGTGGCACAGAGGGCACGCTCTGAGGTTAAAATCTTCTTAAGCCTGTAAGTAAGATCTGAGCCTGAAGACCTAAGTGGTGTCTGCACGGCTCCCCAGCCCCATCAAGAATGCCACACTATCTAGAGCTCCACGGTGGCCACCTGCATCAGCATCAGGAGAGGGGACGTGAAGAACAAATACCCTGAAAACCGTGAGAACCCGAATAGGCACCAGTTGAGACCTATGGCCTCTAGAAGCCTCATTACCACACCCAGGGCAGGTGCCTCTGTCCGAGCAGGCCAAACAAAGGCAAATAGTGACAGTCTTTGGCTGTGCTAGGCCAAGGATCACAGGCCTGCAGTAGATATATCAGAACCTCTCTCCCTTCTTTTACCCTCTTCTGGGCCCAAGAGGAATTCAGATACATACGCTGCTCCTGAGCCCTGCACACTGAAAGGTGAGAAATGTCTGCCTTCGTCAGCAGGAAGAATTCACCAAGGAAGGATGGTCCTCCTGAGCCCGACCAGGCTTGGTCTTGTCAAGTGGACCCTACACATCTGACCGTTCTGCTCACAGGGAACACCCCCTCTTTGCTGTTTATTTCTGAAATCTTCTCTGTAGTGGATGCACTATGGCTCCCAAATAAATGCTGTAAGATGCAAAAGGCAAAGAAGGGCAGTACAGGCTCGACAAGAAGCGTCTCACGTCCACGATCCAAGGAGAATGCGCTGAAAGGTGGGGAGGAGGGGTCAACAGGAGGAGGCACCAGCTGCCAGAGTGCTTGGTCTCCTTCCAGCCCTCACACCTGGGAGATGCTGTTAGCCAGGCGGAACGACACTCGTTTTGCTCTTTCATTCTCCTGAAAGAAAAAATATTTAGAATCAGAATGCCCAAATGTAGGGTTCATTAGTGTGAAAAGTCTAGACTAGGATTCCCCAGGGCCAAAGCGTTTTATTCCACCCCAGGGATGCAACTTCAAAACTCATGAAGCCACCAAGCACTGTGTGCCACGTGTCACAGGCGATGGGGGTGGCTAGGGGGACCCTGGCACACAGTGGGCAGGCAGTACATGTCAGTGGAATGAAACAGCATGGAACTGACGTTTCAGGTCTGCACGAGTAAGACCAGACAAAAGGTCAGAGGAGATCTCTTTCCTGCAAGCAACACCTCTCCTTCCTTCTCTACATCAAGGGGCCAAGAAGACTCTCCCTTTCTCCCAACCCAAGTGGAGATCAGGATTGAGACCAGGGCATCACAGTGTGGAATAACCAGCAGGAGTCAGGAGACCTGGTCCTGTTGCAAATTTTCAGGGTGACCCAGGCAGATACATCCACCTCTCTGAGTTCCAAGCCTCAGGGGTCACTGGAGTTGAAGAGCCCCACACTGCCTTGCCTTCCACTTAGGCTGAGGGGTGGGAAGTGACGGCTCCTTGTCCCTACTCTCTTGTGCCACCTGAGCTGAAAAGCCTCACTTCAGGTTACCCTGTACTTGCTGCCTGGGTGCCCTCCACCTGCCTAATCACCCACCCGCCTGCCAGCTGGCAGCAGCTTCTTACCATATGTCGCCGCCGCCTCTTGGGTTGGATGCCCTCCTGCATGTAGTGGGGCCACGGAAAACCCTGGGGAGTGGAATACCCGCTCTCACTAGACACCTCTTCAGAGTCTGAGTCCTCCTGCTGTGGCTGAGCAAACCGTTTCTCGGGGTAGATCTCCTTCAACCAGCCCTCAAAGAACACTTCCAGGCAGCGGCCTGCCTCTGCAACCTCAGAGTCGGGCTGAAGGGGGAGGAGAGCAGTGATGACCTGTCCCTGATCCACCAGCCCATCCCTTCCAGGCTGCTCAAGAGCTGTACAAAGAGCACAAAGCCCCGCTGGGTCTCCTGGATGGCTCAAATTCTACATTTTCTCAGGACCCAGGATAATCCGTTTAGTGTCATCAACTCTCCAAGCAGAAGTGACCCTGACAGTTACCCACAGATAACGAGTCACTAACAACCCCCATCTTCCTCCTGAGTTCATGCTGAGGCCCAAATGTGGGAGGAGTTTATACACAGTCGCTACAGTAGGCCCCCGAAGGTCTGCTCCCAGGTCCTCATGGCAGCCCAGGCCCAAACCAGACACCCCTATCCAGCCATGACACTCCTGGGGTCACCGGAAATAGAGGAGAGGGAAAACAGGGAAGACATACGTAATTGAACTTAGCACAGTTCCAGAACATGAGGCGGACGTCTGATACCACCTCCTCCGGGGTGGTGTAGTGAGCTGGGTCCTTCTTTTGCAGCTTCCTCCGGATGATCGACAGGTCCATGGGCCTCTTAATAATCTGGTAGTAATGTCGGGCCTTGGGGGAGGAGAGGAGGGGAAGCAAATAGGAAGAGAGAAGTGGAGGAGAAAAGTGAAGGATAAGAAGGAAGAAAAGATAGAGAATGAGTTGGAGTAGAAGGAAAAGAACCCAAGGAAGAGAAAGGCAGCAAGAAGCAACAGGTGGAGGGAAGGAAGGGAAGCGAGGAGTGCTTTACATGTCAAGCGGGTCTGACGCAACAGCAGCTGGGGCCTGTGGTGGCCAGGCCCCCCAGGTCCCGAGACCATGCACAAATTACCCCTACTTCCAGGGGCCACGCTCCGAGCCCACCCTGGGCACCACCGCAATCCGCTCGAGGCCCAGGCTTTCTGCAGAACCAGCAAGCGCTTCCTTACCAGCGGGCTGACAGGCTCGTGGAAGGGCAGGCTGAGGCTATTGCAGCACAAGGAGAGCACCAGCTTCTCACACTTCTGCAGAAACCAGAACGGGCAGCCGTGTCAGTCTGCTCTGGCCCCACCTCAGTAAGAATTGACCATGGTGACCCTCGTGGCTCTGGCCCACAGGGTATGAGCCGCCAGCCATACCAGGGCACAGTTCAGCCTCCCAAGCCAGAGGAAGACAGCTGGCAGAAGAAAAATCATAGCGAACCCCCATGGGCCAAAGTCCAGGCATAGCGCAAAAGAGAGGTACCAGAGAGGCTTCTCATCCCCCTCAGAAAAGTCTCAGCCCCCATAGGCACAGGCAGGCTACCCCAGGTGGGAACCTTGTTCCCAGAGACCCCTGCCTACCTTCTGGTCATATATGCTCAGGCCAGGAGGGGCCCGCACTCCAGGCTGGCTAAAGCGGGCATTCTCACAGTCATACTCCATCTCAGGCTGGGTCAGGCTGCGGCACAAAGTACACACCCAGTCTCCCCTGCAGAGGCAAGTGAGGCCATGTGAGGCCTCAGCACGTGTCCACAGCCCCCTCCCTTGTCCCTCTACCCCGAGACAGGCTTGGGGTGGGGGTGGCATGAGAAACTAAGTCCCCAGCCCTGCCCTACAGAGAATGGCTTCCTAGCAACAGGCTTGAAAGAAACTCAGTTAACTCAGGATTAGAGAATCCAGAAAAACAGGAGTTAGCAAGGGGCTGGGAGAGACATCAAGGGATAAATCTGCACAAGAGGAAGCTGGGAACAGAGGAGGAAGCTGGGAACAGAGGAGAAAGGGAAGCATCCGCCTGTCTGTGTGCAGAAGCACAGAGAGAGCCACTAAGTCACAGACCTGCAGTTTATGCAGGCCAGAGAGGGGAGGAAGTCTCCCCCGAGGGAGCCCTGTGGGCTGGCCTGGAATAACCTCCCTTGGAAGACCACTGTGCCATCCAGGTCAGGGCCTGGGTTGCATGACTCACCCTGGGAAGCTGAGCAGGGCTGGCAAGTGGCAGGAAAGGTGGTACACTTTGGGGCAGCGGTCACAGCACAGCAGCTCCCCGCCGTTGAGGCAGACAGCACAGAAATCCTCATTCTCTATGGGTACTGGGGGCCCCTTCTTGGCTCCGGGGGTTCGAGGAATGAGCCTGTGTTCTTCAGGAGATGCACTCTCCACCTCTGGAGGCTGCTGCCCAGCCAGAGATGTGACAGTGACCTTTCTTCCCCCCAGATTTGGGGCCTGGATGGCATCAGGCAGGTGGTCCTGGCTGACCTTGGGGAAGAAGTGAGTCTGAGCGGTTAGAGCGAGGCACCACATTGTTGAGGGAGGGAGAGGAAAGATGACCAGCCCTGGGCACCAACTTATTTCAGGACCCCAAACCAGCCAGCCCTAGGAACACCAGGACAGCTCAGTCCTAGTGTGCCCCTCACAGACCCCAGGCAGCAGGGGACAAGGTGTGGCCGAGCAGCAGCCCCACTCAGAGACTCGGAACAAGGCTGGAGCCAGGATTCTGCCAGGAGCAGAGAGAAAGAGAGGCTCCTGGACTGGGCCAAGTTTCAAGGAGAAGGCAGAGAAAAGCGGTACCTTAATGGACATGCTGGAGGACTCAGCACCACATTCGATGATCAGCAGGAAGCTCCCATCCTGATCATTCTTCTGTGGCTTCAGCTTGAACACCGGCATCTCGCCCGAGGAGGCGGCACAGATCTTGAGCCGCTCCAGGCGCACATAGGGAATCTTGGGCTCATTACTGAAGGGTCTAGGGCAAGAACCACATCTCTGGGTCTCGGACAGGCCACATCCCTCTGGCCCGACTGCTCAGTCAAGCTCATCCACGATCCCACAACTGAACTGCTCAGGAGCTCCTCAGTCCAACCCTCCACAGGCCCCTGTTCCAGCCCGCCACCAGCTCTGCCTGGTCAGGTCCCATTGGCCCCTGGGAGCCCTCTGGTCAAAGGGGGACCCCTGTAGAGGGGGAACTGCACCCAGAGTGCCTGCCTCACAGCACTGGAGTCAGGACATCCTCCCACAACCATCCCAGACACACAACCACACACCCACTCCAGGGTCTGAGGGCTGAGGACAGAGGCAGGCAAGCTCCAGATTAAGTACTCAAGGAGACTCACTTCCTGTGCCAGTCTCCCAGGACATGAAGTTGGATGGTGGGAGAGGGATGTTGAGCCAAGGGTCTGTTACCTGATACTCTGGTTCCCTTTTGTGTTCAGCCCGAGGGCTCCTTGTTCAAAATTCTCATACTCTAAGACAAAAGACAAATTCATAATACATTTATAATAACACACCCCATCACCCACACCTTCTACTCTTATCCGCTACTCATACTGCGGTCACACGCCTGTCATACCGTCGTTACTCACACTGTAATCACTCATCATGGTGACAATCCTACCCAGCTCCCTTCCTGAGGGGGGAAGAAGGCTACTTTCTTTTTCAAAGATAACACAGGTAACACTCAGAGGCTACCCAGGAGTGAGTGTTGGGTTAGGTGCTAAGGAGCCAGCATCTCACCTTCAAAATGAGCTCAGAAGTCACTCATTCCCCATGTATATACTGGTGTCACCTGCTCTTAGGAGTCATTCTGTGCAGCCCCTTCCTTATCAGCCAAGTGCTGGGATTTCAGCACAGCCTGAGAATCCAGCTCACCTTGCAGGGGCAAGAGGCTCCCAGGAGCCCTCCCCAGAGAAGTGCAGTCTGTGCAGATAGGCAGGGGGCAGTGGGGAGAGAGGAGGACTCTAGCATGTACCAGGTGCCCACTCAGCACCAGGCACTGGCCGAGGCACCGTCCATGGACAAGCAGGGTTCAAAATATTTAATTGCTTACAATTCAGGGTGGTGTTATTGTGCAGTTAGGAAGAGCCAATGTGAGGCGACAAGGAGAAAAATTTCTTCATCTATTAAATACGTAGGTAACATCGATCGTCACAAACTACACATGTATCATACACCGAACTAAGAAGGCCCCCAGGACTCACTAGGCAGTTGCTGTCTAACTTCCCAACCAGCCCTCTCCTTCCCTGGAAGGAAGGTGCCTCGCCTAGCCACATTTGAGACTGCGTGTGGGGAGCTGGGAAGACAATCAGAGCCAAGTCCAACCAGTGCAAATTCCCCTTTCTGTGAGACAAAAATCCACGTCAAGGCCAAGTGCAAGGCCAATTCTTGTTGCTACAGGATAAGTCATCAGATGATTTCACTGCAGGTATTTTTCCCAGAAGCCTACGAAGTAGCTATGATTAGCTCCATTTACAGGGGGGAAAACTAAGTCAGAAATGTTAGGTATCTTGCACACGTTCAAACATAAAGAGACAGAGCAGGTCAGCTAACCAAGTCAGACGCGGTCTTGTCCCCAAGATGTTGTGCCAAGCCCAGGCCTTCTGGGGCGGTGCTCTTCCTGGGTCCCCCTTCCTATAACCCAGATCCCCAAACTTCTGCCTGGGGAATTTTACAAGGAGGTTACTTCCTGGCCACAGAGAGGGAAACAGAACAGGCATCAAAAGGTCAGTTCTGGACAGAGAAGTGAGGTCAGCCTGAGAGAAAGACACTGTTCCCTCAGTCTCAGACGGCTCTGCGACCTGTTTCACCTGCGGTGCTGAGTCCGCCTGCTCGAGTGTGTGGTCAGCATGAAGGGCAGGCTGCTGAGTCTCACCTCTTGGGCTCCGGTGCTGCTGCAGGGCCACAGATGTGTTGACCACTGGCACCAGTGTGGGTCTTTTCACAGAGAGGTTAATTGGCTCCTCCAGGTCTGAGGGGATAGACAAGTCCTTGGAAGCATCCAGAGCAGCGGCTGTAGGGCCTTGTCCCAGAGAGTCAGTGAAGCGGGTAGATTCCTCACTTTCCATCTTTCCAAAGTGAAAGGCCAACAAGAATCAAAGAAATCAGACATTTTCCCTGTCACTGGTCACAGAGCTATTAAGCTAAGGCCAGAATGAGGCTTCAGGAGCCACCCTTTTGCCCAGAATTAAGCAGAGGACATTAAATGGCATTTCTCCAAGACCTACCTTACACAAGGCATTCCCCAGGGAGGGGTCAGTTCCATCCCCAGGGCACAGGCCCCCTGCAGTTCGGCCAGCACCAGGACTGGAGCCGGACCCAGTCTCTGGCTGCACATCAGAAGCTGGAAGCACACTTTGCAGCGGACAGGTTGCCAGGCTTGGCACAGTATGGGTGGGACCAGACATCAGGTTGGGTCCAGCCTGAGAGCGATCACTTGCCAGGCTTGAGATGGCTGGGGAGGGATCACTCATTAGGCTGGGCATGGACTGGGGTGGGCCACGCACAAGGCTGGGCATGGCTGGCAGGTGACTGGCTGTCAGGCTGGGCACAGCCTGGTTTTGACCGCTCACTAGGCTGGACATGGTTGGTGGGGGGCCACTCAGCAGGCTTGGTACCACATGGGGCATCACTTGGGGTGGGGCAACTGTCAGGCTGCTTGTGCTCTGCATCTGTGGCTCAAGGGTCCTCGCCAGCCTGGTAGATGACAGCTCCATCTCCAGTGTGTTGGAAAAGCCCATGATGCTCAGAGAAGTGGAGTGCTACAGGAGCAAAAACAGGGGACAGTCTGGCTGTTAGCTAGGAATGGTGGGAGGGAAAGGAGGGAGGCAGCCCTTAAGAGTCCCATGCTCAGATTTCACTCTGCCTCAGAGTCTAGTAGCTTCAGGGAATTCAGACAGACCATGAAGTCCTGTTCCCATTCCCCTACACCATGGAGGTTGCTGGGCTATGACCCAGAGAGGTGGGCACAGCCGAGGACACTGGTGTGCGTGCGTGTGTGTGTGTGTGCGCGCGTGTGTGCGTGCGTGCGTGCGTGTGTGTGTGTGTGTGAGTGAGAGAGACACAGACTGAGAGAGGGAGAGAGACAGCCTACCACTTGACCTGAGGGTGGTACAAACTTACACACACACATTATCAGCCACATCCCTCACTCCCCTCTAGTACCTAAGCAAAGAGTCAGACTGTAGGAATACCTTCCCACATCACATGTCCCCCACAAGCCACTAGTGGCCTCCCCTCCCTTCTGGGAGTCCTACAGGATACCTTCTGCTACATAAGAACGGGAGGAAGTTCAGAAGGCTCAAACCCTGATCTGCCGCAGACATTCTCTGAGATAACGCCAAGGCTTGGGGAGCCCCCTCAGTCCTGGGGAACGTCAACCCCATAGCCTTCTCACAGGCTTGTTCAGATCAACTCCAGCACCACCAGCATTAGACTGAAGACTCTGACCAAGAGATGTGAAGGTCTTTTCTAGCCCTACCACACCTGCCAAAGCCATTCTAAACCAGAGGCAGAGAACATCAGAGCAGCTAAATCTTAATATGGACAACTCGGACAATTAATGGATGCAGCAATGATATCCTAACCCCCATAGTTCTTTGCTCAGTTCTAACCACTTGGTGACCTAGGCAGAAGACAGACATACAGATTACTCTACTGAACCACTGCAGCTTTTCAGGTTGGAGAAACAGATGGAGGGCAAGTGGTGGGAAGACTGGTTCTAAATGCAACCTTCAGTAATTTCTGTTTAATACCCAAGCCTTTTTTAAGACAAAAGGCATAACCATTTGACACCTTTTGAAAATCAAAGGGGAAACAAGGAGTTAATATCTCAAAGCTTCCAAGTTAGTATCTTAAACCTATCATTCTTTTCCCTGAGTAAGACATTCAAATTTCCATAGGAAAAGAAATACTTTCAAATACCCTCTCAAGTTTCCATATTATATTAGTAAAGCTAACCAACAAAGACTGTCCTCACCTCAGTGAATGTCACCCTAGTCACCCAGTTCTTTGAGTCGGCTCCTAGGAGGGAGGCATCAGTGGGCACCCTTCCTCCCTCACCCAAGCTAACACCAAACCTCATCAACTCCACCACCTGAACACCTCTCAGCTATTCCCACTCTTCCTCTCTCTGCTGCTGGTGCCTGAGCCCGGGTTATACTTCATATTTTCCCAGACTACAGTAGTAGCCTCTGCAGTGGAGAAATACTTTGACAGCACAAATCTGACCACATCAGCAATCTGCATAAAACCATACTGCTCCCCACTGTGAAAATCCCTAACAAAGTTTCCAAGGCCTTGATGCTCTGTTCTCTGTCCCTCTCTGCAGCCAGAGTTCATATAGTGGCCCTCTCCTCAGCCTTTGAGCTCCAGTCACTCAATTTTTTTAGGTCCAGAATCATGACATCCTCTCCCTTACCCACTTTAGACAGACTGCTTCCTCTGGAACATTCTCCTAGCCCTGCCCTTGTTCCACTTACCTTCTGAATTCAGCTCACCTGTGAATTTTCACTCCCCTCTTTTACATTCTCATAACTCCTGTACTTCGGTCTCATAGCGCAATCTGTGATACCATTTGCTTAACACATATGTCCCCTACCAAACTGTAAACTCCATTAGAGTATGTGCGTGCAGTCACTCGGTTGTGTCTGACTGTGATCCCATGGACTGTAGCCCTCCAGGCTTCTCTGACCATGGAGTTTTCCGGGCAAGAATGCTGGAGTGGGTTGCCATTTCCTCCTCCAGGGAATCTTCCTAACCCAGGGATGGAACCCTCAACTCTTGTGTCTCCTGCATTAGCAGGCAGGTGGATTCTTTACCAACTGCACCACCTGGGAAGTCCCACCCTATTAGAGTATGGATTTTTTTCTGTTTTGCTTGTCTAGTGTTTCCCTAGACCCAAGAGCAGTGCCTGGCTGAACAAATGAATTAATGAGCTATTCACAATTTTTTAAAAACAATAATGCATGACTGTTTAGTCTACAAATTGCATGCCCAATGAATAGAAGCTCAGTTCTACTAACAACTAAGTCTATGAGTTTCTCTAAAACAATGCCCATTTTTATGTAGCTAAAATTTGTTGAGAATTTATTATATACAATGCAATTTGCTAAGTGTTTTACATATATTTCCTCATTTAATTCTCACAGCAAACATTAAAGGGTTGTGAAGTTTAAAAGAAATAATCCATGTAAACATTTAGAGCAATGTCTGGCAGTGGGTACTCAACAAACCCTAGCTGCTGCTGTTGCTATTACTGTTAATGTTATTATTGTTGTGGCCCTAATTTTATAATTGAGAAAAATGAAGCTCACAGAGGCATCTGAGGTTTTTTATATAATTGAAAACATAATTTTATAAATCTCAATTTCTATTTGTGTTCACATGTAGAAATACAATTGCTGTTTATATATTGAACTTGTACCCAGCGATCTTACTAAAGTCACATTGAGATCTGTGCATACAAATCATGTTGCCTAGGACTAGTGAGTTTTATTTTCTCCCTTTGCTTACATTTGTTTCTCTTGCCTTACTCCACCAGTTAAGACCTCCAGTATGAAGCTGAACAGAAGTAGTGACAGTAGCCATCTTACATTCCTAATCTCAGGGGGATCCTTTCACTCACCAGTATATTTGCATAGGATTTTTATGGCTTTAGAATCCAGCTCTCTGGCACCAAAGCCACACTCGTTTTTCTGGCCTGCCTGCCTCTGCCCTTCTCTCTGCTCACCCTCTTCCCTGATCTCTCCCACACTCTGTTCTTCCATCTCTTTGTCTTTCCATCACCTGCCCTTAGTCTCTCTTGATTCTCTTCTCTTTTCTTCTCCCCCAACCCTTTTTCCTTATTACTTAACTGCTTTAGTAAAGCTTATAATTCCTATTCTTAATTTTCAGTTTTAAAAGCAGATGACCTAAATACCCTTCGTTTCTCTACAGAAGTTTACTTTTAATATGTTTCTTCATAGTTCAATGGTCTTCAATAAAAAGACTTCAATTTGCTGAATAGTCTAAGTCCCAAGATCAGAAAGGTGAGGAGGAGGAGAGATGGGGGGAATGCGCAAACGAAATGGGATAAACTAGGTATAGAGCCCAGCTTAAGGGACTGAGGCCAGAGGCCAAGGGATATCTCAAACATACCCAGGCCTGCATCCCTTGGTGTCCCCTTGTTGTCCTGGTTATGCACTCATACAGCTCTCTGATATTCTGTATTTTCTTATCTTTGGATAGGAATATCCAGTGATCATTGTATTTCCTTTTATACATGATTGTCTAATTCTTTGAGCTGGATACTTTGACTGTCTCCCTTTTTGACATGTATATTTAATGCAGTCATCTCATCTACCAATGACACAGATAACTTAGTGAAATCCTTGGGGCCAAGCCTCAAGAGCACCAAAATCCATCTGGAACCATTCCAGGTCCCAGACGGTCAGGGGCTATATGTCATAAGATATACAAGAGATTAAATTCCCAAAGACAAAACCTTCCAGATTAGGAGTAGAGATCACTTTTGTAGGATATCAATTCCCCTTCTTACATACCATGAAATGTGAGTTAATATAATGATAAAGGAGAGAGGGCATGCAGCTTGAGCCATAGAAGAATTGTGGAAACTCTGTTGTGGTTTATTTTGAGCTGGGCCTGCTGGACTTGCTCCCACAACACCTAGCAGACAGCATGAGGTTAGTAACTTGTCCTGATACTGAACACTAGACTGATCTCTTTCCTGTTCATATCTATAACCAATCTCAAGAAGGCCAAGGATATCAGGAGTGGTGTGAAGCTCTGGTAACAGTAACAAGGACCTGGGGAACGTATATGGGGAAATTCTAAGAAGAGACTCAGAAAAAGCGCTCTGCGGAAGTTGGCCTCAATCCTGTTCTATAGGCTATGCAAATATAGTGGCACTTCTGGAACCTATTATCTTGTATGTTACTTATTTTTGATACTTCATTTGGCTCTCTGGAGTGAATAACAACAAAATATTAACACAGAAGGTCCTTATGTCATGTACGGAAAGAAAGAGGGGAGTTGAGATCCTCTATCCTACTCTATGACAAGGTGAGTAGGGGCAAGGGGAGGGCCAACTTTCAGGGCCAGGAAAGCAGGCTGAGTCGCTGGGGGCTGTAAGGAAGGAAGGAAAGGTCTTCTCAGGAACGTGCTACAGCTGGAGAAGGGCTTGTGAGTATGGCCAAGTTGTCCGACACTTGGTGTCTCACACACAGGAGAAGCTTATATGTCAGTGGAGAAGGTGCTATCTGCCCTCTCTAGCACCTGGGATTGTTCAGAGGTCAAATGAGAGAAGGTGAAAGTATATGGCCAGCTGGAATGTCTGTTCAGGGCAATCACTGACACCTCCCAGATTAACTGACACCTTGAATTCATCTTCACCTATAAAACCTCAGACTTCATCGGTGAGCATATGGATTTTGAGGTTTGCAAGTAAAAATAAGCTATTTTCTAGCTCAAGGAGAAAAGTTAAAAATGCAAAAACAAAAACAAACAACCTCTGGGAATCAGCTCAGGTCACCTCTGACATATGAAGGGCGCTCTCTCTTACCTCCATGACCTAGTATCTCCTTACTTGCCCCTAATTTGGTCTCCTCCCAAATCATATGTCCCCATCCCTTCGCTCTCCTTGTCTCTTAATCTCTTTATCTCTGTTTGCCACCTGCCTGACCTGTGACCTATCTAAACTGCCTGAAATTTCAACTTCTGCTCCTGGTCACGTTTGCAGTCCTTCACCTGTCCAATCCTGTTCACCTGTGCCCTGCCACCTGCTGCCTTCCTCTCCCCTTTCTCACCACTCAGATCTTTTTCTGCAGTTCAATTTTCTTTTTTTTTTTTTTTTTTGCTGAATTCAATTTCTTTTTCTGAAGACCTGGAATGCCTACATTGCCATTCTAATGATTGCCACAAGATGCTGTCAAATTCAGGGAAGATATTGTTTTTTCATTTTAACAGGAAGGGAAATTGAGACACAGAGTGAGTACCCAAATTTTCCAAGCTCATAAAGGAATCCAAGACTGGGCCTAGCCATAGAAACCTGCTGGCTGGTCTTGGTTTTGTGCCATTAGGTAGAAAGCTAGTGCTCTAGTACGACGTGATTGAGAAGTCAATAAGCAGACACCTGGTGCACATACCCTGAGTTTAATATAAATTTCAAGTTTGTACAGCAAGATAATATTGCTTGGGATAAAGGAGCACAGATAGAGCGGTGTTTTGCAGAAATCAATTTGCCAGATATCTGAAACATACCTCTTTCAGTAACAAAATGCAATTGACTTTAAAATATTATTTTGAAGGATAGTACTTCTAAAATGCTTTGCACACTACCCTGTCTTACTAAACAGAGTATCTGAGGCTGAATGAGACCATTTCTTAGTGACGTAAAAGAATTCTGATGAACCTCTATTGCTGGGGTATCCTGTAGTTCATCGGTGCTTTAGAGAACTTCTAAGAATGTAGTAGGGTTTAGCTAGTCCTTTCTGTGAATGACATCACATCATGGCACTTTTCCAGGTGAAGTTTCTTGTCTTCTCTCCTCTTGTTAGCTGCCATTATAGAAGTCCCAACTCCCTGCTTCTACTCTGCTTACTGCTATAATACAGAAAAACTAAAAATTTCCAAAGAAAACCATATAACTAAGCTTGCTAGATCAAGTTGACTAAATTGGGCTTATAGTCTCATACAGAATATAATGTGTGAGGTTTGTAACAACTATTCTTGTTGCTGCCCTGAAGCTTTGCCTGCTTACTTCTGGTTTCAGGTTTTGATTCTAGGAGTCAAACTTGTCAAAGACTGACCACCATATACAGGTACAGTAGGAGAAGAGACCAATGACTTGTGAGTTGTCTTTTGGAAACATATTGAAGGCCTTCGCCTCGGCTGAAGGAAATAGATAAGGAGACAAGGATGCATGTAAATAGATTTGTGAACTAAATCTTTGGAATATTTGAGTGTTTCAACAGCTTCAGATTAAGTAGACAGATTAAGTAGCTTTCAGATTAAGCAGTAGATCTTGACACAACTGAATCAGATAGCTGAGTGGGGAACTAACTTTTCCTGCCAGTGGTTTCACAAGTTGATTTTTAACAGGAAAGTTGCTCTTGCTGATAGTAAGTGTCCCGCCAGCTCAATGAAAAATTCTTTTATGAAGTAAGGTTGTTGCTACAGATGTAACTATGTTGATATCTGCTAACCAATGGGAGTCAAATGGAAAAACAATGATGGCTGGTGAAGAGAGAACTGAAGAGTACCCAGTGCCCTGATGATCCATGAAGATGGAAAAAAAAAAAGGATCAGGGTCTGAGGCAGAAGGAAGAGCAAAGGAAAAGGTGGAGTCCAGTGAATCTGAAGTGAAGGCTAGAATGAGTGGAACTTTTAAAACCCAAATTTTGGAGATGTGGAAGAACTAGGCCAGAGGTATTTTTCTTGGGCTGGCTTAAGGAAATCTAAAGGTCTAGGAGCAAGAACCTACTTTCTCATGAACCAGGAGACCTAGACAAAGATCTTAGGTTTGGTCTGTGAATGAAATCAGGCCAGAAGGAAGGAGATAGGCTTCCTACAGAGTATAAAATTCAGGCAGCCAGACCTGGGGGGTGTTTGGCTCGATTCCTATGTAGGACAGTGTGCACATCTCTATACAGTTCTGCACTGCTAACCGGGTCACAGCCTAGGCCAGAAGAAAGCCTTATCAGGCCCTGGAAGCATTCTGAGCAGAAGCTGTCAGTGCCAGGCTGCAAGGAAAAGACAGCTGCTTTTGGAAAAGACATGGATGAGAACCCATGATCTGGTCTATAGCCATGTATTTGGAGACTATTAAGGCAGGGTGCCTAGTTTTTCCTCACTTATGTCAAGCTTTAGAATATGCATTTAAGCAAATTATTTTCCATCTCTGGGCTTGAACTTCCTCCTCTACAGGTGAATGTAAATCTCACTGAGTTTTAAGAATCAAGAGCGCAGGCATCAAAATGCTTTGATAAAGGCATAAATGCTATTCATCAGGTCCATGATCCTCCACTCTTCTGCTTCACTCTTAATAATCCAGACCACAGGAATGTCAACTACTTCTGCATCATTTGCTGACAATATATCCCAGACTCCACTGAAGCCGTAAGCAGTAACTTAGCGGCCTCAAAGTCCTCTGAAGATCTGGGGCCCCACTATGAGCAGAAGAGAGGTCCTTTTTGCAGGTGAACTGGGGTTCAGCTAGAGCTCTCTGTGATGTCTACAGCCTCGATTCCATGAGCGCTGACAAAAGGAGTGTGTGTATTTTTCGGCAGTCGACTAGTTCAGAAGTATGAAACGAAGCCATCGAAATATCTTCCAGTTTCACCTGGTATTTAAAGGGGTTCTGTTGTAAAGTTGTCTTTCTTCATCACCTTTTTCCAAAGTGGCTGAACCAAGATTAGAACGCTTAGGCAACAGCAGCTGACAAACAAATGTCCAAGTTCATACAAAAACATTCTGCTGGTGGCACAGAAGGTGGTGGGGTAAAATGCTCCAGAGACTGCAGAGCTCAAGCCACTAGAAAACCCATTCTAGAACTTTCACATCTCATTTGCAGCAGCAATCTGTTTTCACCATCAGCTCATTTAGTACCATCTCCTAGGTACGTGTGCACAGCTGCTCGGCTGTAACAAAAGTCCCCCTTGTAGTGACACGAAGTAGCGCCGAGCAGGAGTACATCTCTGTGGAACACACAGGGCTGTGCCTGCTGCCACAGTTTCCTCTCGTCTGTGGACTCAGATAGACTTCTGACTTCCCCTGGCACTTGCCAGCCAGTACAGACTGAGGAGTAGGCTGGGGGCTAAGTGCCGTTACCAGATAAAGACAGCCAAGACCCAGCTAGGATGGGTCCTAAGACTTCTCCCCAGCAAGGCCTCAGGCTACTTCAGAGAGTATAAAGGTAGGAAAATCCAGCAGTGAGAGGCCACATGGAGTCCTGCTTCTCCCACTGCAGTGCACAGAGAGAGGCCATTTAACCTAGTCATTGAACCCAGGGCTGAGGCAGGAACTGTGCTCTGGGCCTAACCTTGCCAACAGTTGGCTGTTTAACTTTTAGGCAGTCACTTAATCTCTCTGTGTCTCAGTTTCCACATCTTTCAAAGGGGAATAAGAAAGTGGCTTCCTCATAGTATTGCTAGGATAAACAAAGAAATAAAATAGAAAAATACATATAAAAATCTATGAAAAAAAGTAGAAAATGCTATAAATCAATGATAAGATGCTCAGAATGTTGTTGGGTAACCGTGACCTTCATATCCCCCATCCTGCCCAATCCCAGATTCAAGACAATGAATTCCCTCAAAAAGAAAGCCCCTTTCCTTATTTCAGGAGTTTTGTGTATAACCAGTACCTCACTCAGTCAAGTAGACCCAAAGGTTCCTCTGGACCAGGTTCCCCTGGATGGCAACCTTGAGGTTCCTTTTTCTGGGAGTACAAGCCTTAAAGAAGCCTATGAAATGTCTGAAAAACGTCAGGTCACTTGGCCCCTCCACACCTCTGCATGAGTCCCCGGTAACAGCCAGAGGAGCTCCAGATGAAAAGTTAGATATCCTATGATCTTCATTAACTCCACTGCCACCCTGCAGCCATGCAGGAGTGAAGCGGCCCCTCCCTTCGAGGCTCCGAGCACCCTACAGGCCACCCACCCAGGTAGCACAGACTCCATGCTTGCATGTGGCTTGCCTCCTTTCCTCTCTAATGGGTGGAGCAGAACTGAGACCCATCAAATAAGCAGAAGCATTTTCAGCATGGCTCCCACTACCAGCTGGGCACTGGTAATGCCCATGCTCCCTACTGCCCTCTAGAGCTAGCTGTCTTCCAGTCATCTTATAACGTAGCCTACAGAGGAGACCACCACCAATTCAAAACTTGACTTTTTCCTCCCCTCAAATGTACTTTTCTTCCCATGCTCCCATCTCAGATGAATGGCAACTCAGTGGACCAAGACACACCTTGGATGTCCTTTACCCCACTTCCCACTGCCAGTCAGACTCCAAGTCCAAAAATCTCCTAGGATCTCATCTCTTGAAGTCCTTGCGGCCTCTTCTTTCCCATCATTAGCTGATTTCATTCATCTTCTCCTATTTCTCCTCTGTACTAGTTTGGTCTCCCTTACTATAACTAAAGTGATCTCTCTATACTTTAATTCAAGCCATGTTAGTAATCCTCCTTGCTAGTAATCCTTCACTCACACCTCACAACCCCGAAGACTGAATCCCAAATTCAGAGCATGATTCACAAAGCTTTCTAACTGCTCTGGTTTCCATCATTCCCATTCTCTAGTTCATCTCATGTTCCTACCAAGTCAAATTATCTGAAACCCCCTAAGTAGCCCAGGCTTTCTTTCACTCCTGGACCTTCCTACTAGCCATTCCCTCTATTTATCCTGGCCTTTCCCCTCCATGTCTCCTTCACCAGCCTAATTTTTCAAACAAATCTCAGCTAAAAACCATGTTCTCTAGGAAGTCATCTCCAAGAGTTCAATGCTCTTTATATACACCCCACTGACTATCACAGCACTTCATCATACTTCGTTGTTGCTGCTTGTTTAACTCTCTCTCCCACTAGACTGTAAGGTACAAAGTGAGACTAGTTATTCACCAGTGTGTTCCTGACACCTATAAAAATAGGAGGCACATGACAAGAGGTTAACATGTTTTTTGATCACTGAGTAAATAAGTAAATGGGTAGATAGACGGATGGTTGAACAGACAGGTATCTACCTCAGGTGTAAGAATGCAAACTGCTAAGGGCACACAGGTCCAATGCACAGCATCTTTTGGGCCTCTAAGCCAAACCATTTTCAAAAGGATAGGGCAGGCTAGGCACAAACTAAAGACCTTTAGTACCAGACTTCAAGGGATTTCTAAGGTAACAGTGCAAATTTGCTGTCTCTTACTTTTCAAAATTCTCTTCTCAGGCATCACTGAGGTAGACTGATCTATGGCAATGGTGCTGCTGGGAGAAACATGATGAGGGGTAGTAGGTACAAAGAACCACTAGCGAAACTGGGACTGTAGAGCCCAAGGGATGCTGCAGGGCTGAGAGTGCAGGCTAGAAGGGTACAGAATAGCTGGCAGAGCTCCTGGCACAGGGCTGAGAGGAAGTACCAGGAGGGTTGAGGGGATGAGACCAGAAAAGGGACAGGATAAGGGGAACAGGGCCAAGGGACACATGGAGGGCTGGTGGGAAGGCACAGCACTGAGGTTCCAGCTAGGAGGATGACCGGGGCAGAGATGAAAGACAGGACTGAGAGTAGGACAACCAGGAGCTGTAAGATTCTGGGTTATTGCCATGAACCGTCCACCAAGCAGACAGGTGGACAGACAGGAAGAGCTTTGCTAGCTTATCTTCAAAACATCCCAGTGCCCTCAGATGGTCAGCCACCTCTGCAGGTCATCTCTGTAGGCCACTCACCCACAGAATTCCATTAATTCAAATTCTAAAGCCAGCCAACTCTGGATCGTGGGACCACATAAAATACTTTCCCCATTGTCATTCATTGCAGAGAGGAAAAAGCTCAGGCTGTGATTCTCATTTTACATAAACCTTAGCCCCTTTTCTCTATTAGCTGTAGGCCCCTGGATCTGAGTTTCCTTAGCTATAAAATCGGGATCCCCACCTCACAGAACTATTGGGAAGGTTAAGTGAAGTCACCCTGCGGAGCACCAAGCACGGTTCTAGGTACACAGTCAGTGTTCAACAAACTGGCTTTCCTTCCCTTTCCCCTTCCTCTCGAAATGAAGCCCAGCTGCTCCCAATTTAAGTGTGGGGGAGTGCCAATGGGGTGGAGGAGGACCTTGCTCACTCACTAGGACAAAAGGCATGAGTCAGGGCTGTGTAACATCCAGGGATGGAACAGGGACACTCCTCCCCCAGCCCAGACATCCTCAGCCAGGTCCCTGGGGTCTTGACTGGCAGTGGGTCCCATATGATCAGGGAAAGCAGGCTCCAATTGTACCTTTCTCACCACATTCGGAGAGGAGTGCTGGATGGCGCTGTCCAATGCGGGGACACTGTGAGGGGTTTCCTCCCCAGATGCCTGGGGCAAGTTAGCAGCAGTATTCTTGTCAAGGGGGAGAGTCGGCGGCTTTGGGCCTTCAGATGCTGGGGGCTCATCCGCAGCCTGGAGGAGAAAATAAGAACTTGGGTGCGTCCTGAAATGGCAACCCACTCCAGTATTCTTGCCTGGAAAATTCCATACAAAGAGGACCCTGGGCGGGCTACAGTCCATGGGGTCACAAGAGTCGGACACAACTGAGTGACTTTCATTTCCCACAAAGAGTAGCAGCAGTGGTAAAGGCTGAGGCCCACCTGCACTGCCCACCACCTACACACTGCAGATGGCCTGAAATCTTTTCAGGAAGATACTCTTATCTAAGCTGTTCCTAATATGACATCTTAGAATAGAACTCAAACCAAGAATCATGAGCTAACTTTGTCATAGTTACCTAAGCAATCACAACAGTTTTGACTTACATTTATAGAGCTGTGGTCCTCTATAAACCCTAGACCCTTCTCTGCCATCATAAGTTATTCTCTGTAAGGAACTGAGCCTCAGAGGCAGACATTCAAAGCATGATCTGAAGTCAGTGCTTAGGGACTTCCCTGGTGGTCCAGGGGTTAAGAAACTGCCCTTCCATTGCAGGAGACACGGGTTCCATCCCTGGTTGGGGAACTAAGATCCTACATGCTATGCTGCACAGCCAAATAAATAAATAAAAATAAATAAAATTGAAGTTGTCAGTGCAGAAGCATAAATGTGAAGCCTTAGATTTTGTAATAAAGTAAAAGTCTATAGAGCTGCTTTGAAGGTATAAATGTGGTTATATATATTTCACTATGAAAAAAGTGAAAGGGGAGGAGGAAGGGTCTGGAACAGGAAGCTGCTGGAAACCAAGAAAAGCAAGAATTAAGAATGAAGATATGGAGTACTGCAAAGATCCCAGAGGTACAAACTGCACCTCTCCAGTTGGCTTTTAGCTGAGAAAAGAGAAGAGCAGCCTTAGTCATCCTCCTAGGGAGAGGACAAGGCCTCCTCTGTGGCAATTCAGAGTCAGCTGGCATGGACGCAAGTCTTGGCACCTACCACTCGACGTTTTATGAGCATCCATGTGCGCTTCGGTCGTGTCCGACTCTTTGCGACCCTGTGAGCCACGGACTGCCAGGCTCCTCTGTCCATGTGATTCTCCAGTCAAGAACACTGGAGTGGTTTGTCATGCCCTCCTCCAGGGTATCTTCCCAACTCAGGGATCGAACTCTTGTCTCTTTTGCCTCCTGCATTGGCAGGAGGGCTCTTTACCACTAGTGCCACCTGGGAAGCCCCCAACGTTGTATGATTTCTAGGCAAATGATCTGCTTAAGCTCTCCCCTTCCCCCAGCTGGAATTCATAAGTTACAGTAAAGGAAGTGAGGTTACAAAGGTAAGAGACAGCCTCCCTTCTGCCCTGCACTGACTGGAGTCCTGCACAGCTCAGGAAGTTCCATTAACGGACATAGTCCCTAGTGTCACCCAGAAGGACAGGACTAAGCCAGGCCACTCTGGACAGGATTGAGCCTGGATCTGTGTTGGAGCTAAGTACTGTGTTCTCTGGAGCCTTCCTGAGATGGAAGGTGGAGTCCAGGGCAGTCTTGAATTGGGATGGCTGAGTTCAAGGCCAGCTTAAGATGAAGAAACTGTTCCTGTGCCACCCTGTGAGGGGGAGGCTGTGTCCCTGACGCTCTTTAGGGAGAATCTAGGGAGGTGGTACCACCCTGACCTCACCTGCACAGTGTCCTCTTGGCTCTGGGACTGGACGGGCGCCGGCTGCCTCACAATGTAATTGATCTGCCCCACGATGGTTTGTTGTAGATGCTGAGGTGATTTGGTCTGACTCAGCTGCAGGCTGGGCTGTTGAGCCTGAAGGAGAAGCTCCAGGTCCTTCTGCATTTCCTCCAGCTCAAACTTGTGGTGCATTATGTCCATGTTCTGGGAACAGGCGGGTCCCGGGGGGCTCTCGTGCTGACTAGAGGCCAGATGCTGGGATGGAGGGAGAGGCGGGGGTGGCTGCTGTTGGGGTGGAGGGGGCGGAGGGGGCGGAAGTGGCAGCTGCTGCTGTGGCGGTGGCTGAAAGTGGCTGAGCTTCAGCTTCTGGTGGTGGCCAAACTGCACCTGGATGGAGGGTGTCTGCAGGGTGGGCGGGGCATGGGCTCCTTGCTGAACATCCTGTGGGGGAACGATGCACACGGGCTGTGAAGTCAGCTGCTGCCCCAGCCGCTGGGGTGTGCTCTCCGGCTCGGCAGGGGGCTGGGTTTCCAGCCAGGGCTGAAGCAGCTTTGGCGGGTGAGGGTTGCAGGGCAGTTCCTTCTCCCTGGGCAGCAGCATGGAGCACTGCAGGGAGCCCAGCTGTTGGGGTACCATCTCGGAGGGCTGCCTAAAGCTGTGCACTGGGTGTATGCTGGGTGGGGGGACCTGGCCTTTGAGGGAGGGTGAGACTGGGGAGCAGTGGGAGCAGCACACCGAGGAGGAACAGATTGCTGGAGACTGGAACTTGTGCGAGGGATGGCTGAGAGTCTCTTGCTGAGCCACTGGGGACTGGTGGCTTTGGTAAAAAGATGATGGTCCCTGTAAGCCTCCATAAGCAGGAGTATCTGCCCGGGACAGCTGTCCACCCTCAGTAGTTATACAGCCTAAAAATTCAGAATAGAGAGTGTTTCCAAAGGTGATCTGCAGTTGTTGCCCCTACTCCTGCTACCTCCCTCTTCCAGGGCCAAAGGATATCATTCAACAACCTTGTACCAGAGGCAGAGATTAAGAAATTCAATCCCTAACCCCCAAGACTCAGTCTAGAATGATATCAGCAATAGAAACTATATAGACCTGTGCTGGGGGCCTGGAACATTTGAGGAATCAGCTCAGCTCTTACCAGAGGCTCAGTCCCGACTCTGTTTGTATCCCACTAGGGAAACCATGGGCTCCCTCACAGAGTACCTACTGCTTTTTTAACAGAATAGCCCAAGGAAGACTCAGACCAAAACTATCAACACTGGGGGGAGAAGAGGGAGTGTACTAAAAAGTAGCAAAGGAGATTCGTCCCCAGGACAAATGGGTAAGTCCTCAAATACAGTTCTGGAGAACTAGATGTTGGGCAAGCAGGGTGGAGGAGAGTGGAGAAGCTCCATCCCCAGGTCAGTGCCAAGCGTCAGTGCTGATGTCTGAGGACCCTAGGGCCTCATACATGAGAAGATGATGCTATTGCTGTTTCAGTCTAATGGCTTCTTCAGGTCCTCTGAGGCTTATGTAGGGGAAAACGAAGTGTCCTGAGGGCAGGTGGTCACCTTTGGTCACTTAGTGGAGGGCCTGACTCAGAGCAGGTGCTCACCAAAGGTCTGTGGAATTGTATCAAAAGGGAAAGGGAAGCAGAAAATAAACCTAAATATCCACTTATTATTTTGTCAAGTTCAGAACACTTTCAATGAGAATATCAGTCCAGATAAAGGCAGCAGTTGGCCATTAGTTTAACAAACCTATCATTAGGTTGTCAGCACAGGCACAACTTCAAATTGTCTACATTCTGCCTAAATATTGAACGCCAGCAAGTTATTGCAGCAGGGAAGAAAAATGTGCAAGGTCATGAATTATCTTCTAACATCTCAACTCCAAAAGACGTGTGTGCCATTGCCTGTCTGCCTCTCTCTGTGTCGCTGAAGTATCTCTGTGCCCACACACATGTATGCCCTTGTACTCGGAGACACAGGTCCACCTGCACTGGCATACAGCATTCTGGAGAGTAGGACCACTGTCTTGTCTCCTCTTCTAGCAATGAAACCAGAAGAACAGGGACGTTCATGTGAAATAGGAAACTCAGATTTCAACTGGTCCTCTTACAAAAGTCCTATACTGCCACTGCTATTTAAGCTGTCAGCTCTCCCCCTCCCACTCCAACCCCACCATCATCATCTCCAGGAAAAGGTTTGCTGAATGATTCCATGACCACTGGCAGTCTCAGGGTGCACTTTCTCTTGGGCATATGCTGATCTACCCAGCGAGTTAAGCAGATGGTCTAAATGTGTTCTTAGCAATCATGCAAAGGCCCATAGAGTAGGCCCTGGGCTCACCTAGGGAAGCCAGCTGTTTGGTCCAGAAGTTAGGCTCCCAAGTGAATCTGATGCTCCAAGGGGAGCCAGGGTCTGTGTTACAATTTGTCTCCAGCAATCGCTGCATCTGAAACACAATCTGACAACAGCAATGACCAAGGGTCATTTCTTTGGGCATTTTGTGCCAGAGTGAGAACTCCCTCTCCCTCACTCATGGGACAAGCTGAAGGGCCCAGAGCCAGGGCTATTTAGCCTGTGGTCCTTCCCAGTGTGCTCCCTCATTTCCTTACACCTTAGTATCTTGACATTCCTCCCCTTCCCTCTGCCCCTACTGATCCCCTTCCTCTTATTGAGGCTTTTGGAATGCCTACATTCTTATCTCTTCCAGGCCTCAGATGAGTTTAATTCTTCCTCAGGATATCATCTGACAGCACCCTCTCAAGAGTGCTCCCTTCATTCTACCATAATCTCAACTGGAAAGTCCATGGGGGCAGACACTCTCTGAGTTCCCCAGAGCTGTCCTTCCACCCACTTGTAAAACTCCCTTCCATCCTAGTTAATTGCCCTCTTTTTTCCTCATCCTTTTCATCTATCTCCTATTACTGCTGCTGCTGCTAAGTCGCTTCAGTCATGTCTGACTCTGTGCGACCCCATAGACGGCAGCCCACCAGGCTCCCCATCCCTGGAATTCTCCAGGCAAGAACACTGGAGTGGGTTGCCATTTCCTTCTCCAATGCATGAAAGTGAAAAGTGAAAGTGAAGTTGCTCAGTCGTGTCCAACTAGTAGCGACCCCATGGACTACAGCCTACCAGGCTCCTCCATCCATGGGATTTTCTAGGCAAGAGTACTGGAGTGGGTTGCCATTGCCTTCTCCGTCTCCTATTACTAAAACTCTCCTATTTATCTAGGACTTTGGCAAGTATCCAACTACCCTGCTAACATCTAATTAACCAATGTCCTAATCAATGTTTTAGCCTCTTACTTCCTTGAGCTCTTTAATGTAAAACACCTCCACTTCTCTTTTCAGTTCAGTCACCAGACCTAGACCATTTTCACCATCTAGAGCCATTCTACCTATGAGACCTTAAACTCCAAAAACCTACTCCCTGATCAGAATAGTTCTTGCTCTTCCTGAGCATGCTCTTCCACCTCATTGATCTCCAAGCCCTGCTCCCTCAGCCCAGCTGGCCATCCTAGTTTTCCACTGCTTTAAGTAACAACATCACTAGTGCCCTAATTCCCTTCCCATCAGTGCCTGCCCTTGCATCAACCCAGCCACCCCAAAGCTATGTTACATGGGGTCGCCTCACTGATCGTTATGCTCAGGGCCCCCCTCAGTCCCTTCCTTTCTTGTCAGTTTCCTCTTCCGTGGTCCTTGAAAGTGAAAGTGAAATTGCTCGGTCAGGTCCGACTCTTTGCGACCCCTTGGACTGTAGCCTACCAGGTTCCACCGTCCATGGATTTTCCAGGCAAGAATACTGGGGTGGGTTGTCATTTCCTTCTCCAGGAGATCTTCCCAACCTAGGGATTGAACCCGGGTCTCCCACATTGTAGGCAGACGCTTTACCATCTGAGCCAACAGGGAAGTCCCTCCATGGTCCTTAATGACTATTTAAAATCTTTACTTCTCTCCTGAACGTCATTTACCCAATGTCTAATCCTCTGATTATCACTGCTTACTTCATAGAGGGTGAAGGCAAATTCCCTCAAACTTGTATCCCTCCTATCTCCAGACTTAACTATATTATACTGACATCTTCCCATCCTTCAATCTCAGAGAAAACAAGCACCTCTTGTTTAAAGTCAACCATTTCACTCTAGATCCCACTTCCTCCTGCTTTCCCAGTATGCTCCCTCTACCACACATCGCTTCTATCTTCAACTTCTTCTCCCAAATAAACATGTGCAAATGTTTTCCTTATTTTAAAAAAGTATCCCCAACCCTGTCTCCTTCTCAAGTTACCTTATTTCTCTGCTTTTCACTAATTCCTCTACTTCCTCACCTCCCATCCTCAATCCCTCATTCTAGCTTTTGACCTTTCTACTTTGCTGGAGAGAAAAGCTGTTGGGGTGTCTTTCAAAGGTTATACCATGGGCCTCCTGATTCTGAGATTTCTCTTCACTACTCATCCTCTATCACCTATTTAGCAATGATAACATTGATCACTTAAAAATTTGAAGGTCTCTGTTAAGTTTTGTGTACCACACTCTTTTTCTCTGCTGACTTCTGATGGTTGCCTCTCATCTCCTTCACTCATTTCCCTCCTCAGACTGTGCTGAGAACTAGGACATTTCCCGGGGTTCCAGATCTGTTATTTTCTTCTTTCTTCACACACTTTTCCAATACCACCCAAATCCCAGAGACTCACACATCTTTTTCTCTCTCTAACCCTGACTTTTCTTCTGACTTCCAGACCCATCTATCAAAACAGATTTGGGACAGCTCCCTTTAGATGCCCTACAGGCCCCTTAGATTCGACATATCCAAATACAAACCTCATCAACTCTTTCAAAAGTTCTGTTCCTTTTCCTGGGCATCACCAATCTCTTAAGCCCAACACCTCAATGTCATCCTCCACTCCTCCTTTCCTCTTAGGCCCCATTTAAACCCAACTTCCTAGGGAAGGTCCAACACACTTCTAGTATTAATGTCTGGATCCATGACCTGAGACAGAACTACAGAATTTCCTAGCTGAGTTGCCTGGAGGAAGGTAGGTCTATTCTAGCACCTGGGTCCTTTGCACGGTGAGGTTTGGTAAAAGATGGTTTTCACTTACTAACCCAAAGTCAGTGATTGAGGAGTTGGAGTTCTTCTTACCAGCTCTTTGCTGAAAAGGAAAGGGATGCTGGTTTTGCTGCAGACAGCCCAGTTAATGAAATTCTGCACATGCTCAAACTGGCGGTTGAGAACCATGATGCTCTGTAACTGCTGTTCCAGCTTCCGCTTCCTCTCATTAGTGATGCCCTGGGTACAGAGAGAGAAGACAGAGTCCCTGATCCTATTCTTGGACTGCAGACCACATGCTTGAGAAGTCTAGTGGCCTGTGTGCATCAGTGTAAACACAAATGGAATCAGATGAAACTGCACCCCTGAGAGGAGGACATGGCTGCTGAGGGATGGAGGGAGGGAGAGAGAAAGGGAAGGTAGATTTTACAGTGCAAAGAGGAATAAGTGATAAATGACTGAGGAAATGAATGTCTAGATTTCTTGGGCATAGCTCGTTTCATGACTCTTTCAAGGCCATAAACCTGCAAAGGCCAGGAAGGCATTGCCTTACTGCCACAGCATTAATGGGAGTTTGATCTGATTTTCTAAGCCCTTAATGAGCCAACTTCCCAAAATTAGACAGGACATTTTAAGATACAGGGAGTAGCAGAGAGCTATGGAAATTGCACATCTGAATTCTAGCCCAGGCATCTCTGAGCCATGAGACATATTTGATATGTGCCTGGTTTCTGCCCCAAGGAGAGTACAGAACCTAACCATCTGTTCACATATACCTCCAACTCCTCTATGAGTCCATTGGCCTGTTTGTTCAGTTCATTCATCAGAACCATCTTGGCCATTTTGATCTGGTTTTCCACCTTCCTGTGCTGGTGCTTCACCTCAAAAATCCTGCAAACAACAGGAGGAAACAGCATGGTGAGCCTTTCCCTCCAGGCCTACAACAGCCTTCAGACAGCAAACGTAAGAGCCTACAATGGGAAAACTTTCTACTGAAATCAGGGACCAGCAGGCACCAAATGTAAAGAAATAAGAACCTTCCTCCACCATCCATCCTGCCGTTTGTACAATCCAGCCCACTTGATCTAAGTGGGCCAATGGCCCGAAGTTCAACTCATTTTTCTCTCAACAAACGACAGGTCCATCCCCAGGTCAAGTCAATAGCTCATCGGTTCACACAGCACCAGCGGCAGGACAGAGAGAGTGAACACAGGTACGACTTCATGTAATTTCTTATTTCATTAAGAGGGGGAATGCTCTACTAAACAGCGTCATGCGGTGAAAAGAGCCTAGGTAGAGACAGAAAGTAGACTAATGGTTGTCAAGGGCTGGGGATGCTGCAGGGTGAATAGGGAGTCGCTGCTAATGTGTATGGGTTTCTTTTTAGGGTGATAAAAATGATATTTTAAAAGTAGACAGTTATAATCGTTGTGCAACTCTATGAATATGCTAAAAAAAACCCCACTGAACTGTACATTTTATAAAGGAAATTTTATGGTATAAAAATCATATTTTTTATATCTATATATAAAAATTATATAAAAAATATAAAATTGCCCTTTTAAAATGTACAATTCACCAGGGCTTCCCTGATGGCTCAGTTGGTAAAATATCCACCTGCAATGCAGGGGACTCAGGTTCGATCCTTGGATTGGGAAGATCCCCTGGAGAAGGGAATGGCAACCCACTCCAGTATTCTTGCCTGGAGAATCCCATGGACAGAGAAGCCTGGAGGACTATAGTCCATGGGATCACAAAGAGGTAGACACAACTGAGTGACTTTCACATCATAATAATGGTTGTACAACTCTATGAATATGCTAAAAAAAAAACCCCACTGAATTGTACATTTTAAAAGGGCAATTTTATGGTATATAAATTATATCTCAATAAAACCATTTTTTAAAAATGAAAAAAGAGGCTTTGAAGCCACACAGACCTAGCTTCCAAACCCAGCTCAGTCTCTGACTAGCTATGTGATCTCAGATAATTCACCTAATCTCTCTGAATCTTACCCTCCTCATCAGTAGAATGGAGATAACCCCTGACTCAAAGAAAGAACTGATCAAAACGATACATGCATGATGCCCAATCCAATGTCTGCCATGTGATCCTCTCTCCGTACCTGCTTATTTCTCTTTCTACACAAAATATTGATGATTTCATATCATGTATAGATGTATAAGGAAAACATTTGGAAAGGAGTGATAAAGGATAGATTGCCACTGACTTGTACTCACATAATAAACAGCCCTCTCTTCTTCAGTATCTGCTCTGTGCCCTTGTTCTTAAGCACCTACCTTTGGTCAGTTCATGGTCATGTTCAGAAGGCAGGCACTTTAGCCCAGGTCCACTGTGATCATCCTCACCTAGCTTGGCTCCATTCACCAAGAGATGCCCCGAAACCCCCTCCCTGGCCCTGAGACCTCTAAGACCAGGACATGTGCCTTCTGGGACGTATGCCAGTGTCTGCATGTCCACTCCATCCTGGCCCTGGGACCCAGGGTGAGAGGGAGCAGAGCATTTCCAGTGTAGGCAAGGGGCTCGCTGATGCTACCTGTCCTCAATTTGCTTTGCAGATGTCTGTAGACTGGATTTCTTATGGGCCACCTGCGTAGTCACACTTTCCAGAAGCATCCTCTGGTTTTGCAAAACTTCTTCAAGATGTCTGCACCTAGAGGAGGAGGCAGAGAAAAAAAATGAGGAAGACTGAGTCTTATTCTGAGCATGCCTGCTAAGCAAGAATCCCCGCAATGCATTGCCTCAGTCAGGCCCAGTGCAGGGAGGCTGGGGTTATGTTTAGGGAGTCAGAGACTCTTAGCCCTCAGGGCTTCTCCAGAGAAGCCCCACACAACAGAACAGAGAAAACCTTCAGCCCAGCCTGGGCACTGAAGGCTGGCTTAAGCAGGGAGAGGATTTCCTTGCACTGGGAACCCAGCACTCTCACAGGTAGAGAGTCCAGAGCCCTCCCAAGTCCCCTTGGGCAGCCACCCTGCCTGACCTGTGCTCTTTGTGTTCCACCATGAGGCAGCTATGGCAAGTAAGCACATCACAGGTCTCGCAAAACAGCTTGAGAATTTCCTGCGTGTGTAGAGGACAGTACAAGGCGAAGTCTCCAGAACCACCATTCACTCCTGCCAGAGAAGATGGAGAAAGCGGGCATGTCTTGCTCAGGAAGACCTCTTAAGTTAGCTCCACTGAGCACCCTCAGCCTTCTATGGACACAGGGAAGACCCTGAGCTAGAGGGAAGGTGGTGCAAAAGTGACCCTCTCTCTGGGCCAATTAGGTTCCAGGAACACAATGAGGAAGGTGGGCTTACACTGGCCAGATCGGCACAGTTGTCCAGAAATAACCACCAAGCCCCAGGCATCTCACCATCTGCTGAGCCTGAGGAAGGTACCTGCTACTTGCTGCACATGGATCTCCTGCAGAATAGTGAGTCCTTCAGAACTTAACCTACACCTCCTCATTGGCCAGGATTCTGCTACGGTGGGGCTGAAACAGCTGCCCAATCCAGACTGAGGCTGAAACCAGCTACCCAGATCAGATTACATGGATCATAAACTTTGGTTCCTGTCTGACGAAGGTAAAACCTTTCCCACAGTTCAAGGGCCTTGAGAAAAGACTTTGAAGAAGATTGTCACTTAAAACAGACGGTGCTGGATGGATAAATGGACAAACCCTGATCCTGGATGCTAAATTAATCAAGTAACTAAACAGAAGTAGGGTCTGATTGCTCTAAACAGAGGTGAAAGACAGGGAACTCAATTAGCTGCCACAGTAATTTAAAACTTCTCCTCCCCGCACCATCTCACTCACAGTCACCTACTCCCCACGCGCCCCCTGCCCTGGCCTGGCAACAGGGAGAGCCTGGAGTGAAGGCACACCGTGCTGTGACTCTGGAGGAAACAGCTTTTCTTTCGGAAAGGCTCTGAGACCACCCCTCCTCTCACCCCCAGCAGGGAAACAAGGGCAGAGAGCTCTTCTCCAAAGATTTTGTGGTTTGGTACTACTTATGGGGCGGGGGCTGGGGATGGGGGTGGGAGGTATGTGAGCTAGTGGAGGGGAGGGAGTGATACCTGGAGATCCCTTCTGGGTCCGGGAAAAGAGCGGGCCCCCAGGGGCCGGACCATGCCGGTGCTCCTCCGTGCAGGAGCTGCAAAGCCAGCGGTTGCAGTAGGTACAGAGGATGTGAGCTGCCCTCTTCTCCTTGCACTCCGAGCAGTTCTAGGAGTAGAGAGTTCTGGAATTACTGACAGTGTCTTCATCATTTGGACCTGCTTTTATGAGTGGTAAACACGCTAGGGACTGGGGACCCACAGAGCTGTTCCTCCACTATTTTGGAGTGCAGTCCATTCTGGAGAACTGCCTGGGAGGGACACGTAGGGACACGTGAAGGAAAGCATGTGACTAAGAGCAGTGGCCTCAAGGCCTATTCACACAAATCCTGTGTTGCAGCTGAGGATATGCAGATAAATAAGGCAAGGTTCCGCTCTCAAGGTACACAGCCTGGACAGTGTGGCAAATACTCAGTGGGTTATGCTGTGATGAAACGATGCACCAAGTGCTAAGGAAGCAAAGCAAGGTTTCCAGGAGTTCCAACTAGGAGAGGCTAGGAAAGGTCCTCCATAATGAGGTGACATTTGAGTTAGATACTGAAAGACAAGTAGAAGTTCACCAGGCAGACAAGGGAGGAAAATGTAAAGCACAGGCAAAAGCAAAAATTTCAACATGCTACAGAGAAGAAGAAACCGTAGCTGTATGAGTGCACAAAAAGATGATGATAAACAGCCAGGAAAGAGTACGACAGACCAGCTCTCAGAGCTGTGTTTCCACTACTGGGGCTTGCCAGGACCAAGAATCTCTGGCCTTCTCCTGGTACAAATGTTCATTCATTTGGTCAGAAATATCATGGAGGGCTGATATGAGAGATGAAAAGAAGATTTCTAAAAAATTAGCCTATCTGTGCTAAATAACACAGGCCACCAAACTGACATGGATTCTGACAGCTTTGTCCTCACCCTGGGATCTGACAAACCCACAGCAAGAAAAAGGAAAGAGGAGAAATGTAGGTCTTACTAACTAAACTATTAATTCCTTGAGGGTAGATACATGGGTCTCTGTCTTCCTAGTACTCAGAACAGGCCCTGGCATATATGGCAGACATTCAGTAAGAATGTAATACAGGAGCAAGTAAGTAAAATGGCAAATGAATAAAATGTAGTGGCAAGGATACCCCAGTGGAGAAAGAATGAGAAGGGATACTAGTCAGTAAGTGGTGTGAAATTTCAGAAACTCAGGGAAAAGGTATTAGTTGTTAAATACAAGCAAAACTGGTGAACCCATCTAACCCAGGCTGGTGAATGAGTTTCAGCTCGAGTATTGGGACGGTGGAGGGAATAAAAGCTTAGTAGTCATAATTTCCAGTAAAAGCTGTAAGAGAGAAAAAAAACACACTCATTTTGCTTCCCCAACTGAAACATTTTGATTCTCTTCTGGATAGAATGATGGATGGATGGATGGATGATTAGGTAAACTGGTGGAAGGGTAACAAGTAAGATAGAGTGATGGGTGGACAGACAGACTTATGGACAGGGTTGCACAGATTTCTGAAAAGGATTAGCTGCTTCTTTGCTTGTCCTGACTTACCCTCACCATCTTGGATTGCCCAGAAGAAAAGCACTGCAGCAGAAAATGTTCAGTTACATCCCTGGTGATGTACACTCACTCACACCCAGGACAGGAGATGAGCTCTGGGAGAAGAGGGTAAAGATAGCACAGGGCAACATGGCAGATTATACATAAGACCTAGACACAAGGCTTTCTAATATACAACACCCAAGTATGTACCAACACCATCTGTGCCAAAATGAAGTATGTTTGATGCCACAGCCTGCACTTACCATCAGGGTACTCTGGACATGGCCAACCTATTAGGGGCCTGCCCTACAGACCTCTCCACATCCTCAACTTTGCCTGATCCTACAGCTCTTTCCTTCCTACAAAACAGAGGCCCAACCCTGCTCCAGTTGTGATAATCAGGTGCCTTCCTGCTGCTCCCACCCTGAGAGCCCAGTTCCCACTACTGGCTAAGTTCAAAGGGGTCAGTTTAGCCCAGGGCACAGCTCCAGCCATTTATATAACTGTGTAGGAGAATTTCCTTAGAGATTTCAAAACTAGAGCTTTCAGAAAGTTCTAGCCAGAGAAAGGCAAGGACTGCCTGCCTGCTCATCTAGGAGATACTCTTCTCCTGTAACAACCAAGACCAACTGGTCTGCCCCTGCAGCTCAAACAGCTTTTGCTGCGCCTTCTCCACACAGTCCACGCTGGGTGCACCCCATATATGTATTTTCACCCCTGAACACAAACATCTTGTCCTACCTCCCTCTCTCCAGAGAAATGCAGCAGTCTCCAACACATTCGTCAGCATGGTGGGTTCCTGAACTATATAAGCAGTATGACACTGCCACCCTGAAGACTGCAGTACTTCAGGTCCACTCCGTAAGTGCTTGGCCCACTGAGGGCAAGGAGAGAGCTCCTGAGGGCCAGGTGCCTGTGCCCAGGGATGAGGACAACCTGGAAAGGGGCTGGCTCTGCCAGTGATGTAGCAATAACACCACGGTCTTCTCTGTCTCATATCACCAAAATGACACAATGGCAGTTGCTCTAGAGTTGCAGGCAGACAAACAAGTCCAAACACCAGGTTTACCACCCAGTGACCTTAGCTGGGCAAGTCACTTAATCTCATTTAACCCCTCGGTACACCAGTTTCTTCATATGCAAAATAGAAAGGGAAAACAAGAGTTGCTGTGAGGACTGAACTAAACAATATGTGAGAATTCACATAATCCTCCATGAATGCTGACTTTGAATTCAAAAGATTTCTCATATCCCATTCATGGTAAGTCAATAACCTTAATTATCAACTCTCGCATGTGATGAAAGTCAGATAATCTGAGAGACTGAAAAAGTGGCCACAAATTCTTCCCCTTCTTGTGTCCATGCCCTTGCAATCCTATCCATTAAAAGTGGAGTCTTCAAAAAAAAGTGTAGTCTATTCGCTCTCCTTTGAAGCTAGGCTGCCCTCATGACCTGCTTTGGCCATCAGAATGCAGCAAAAATGACAGTGAATAAGTTCAAAGCCTAGACATCAAGTGCCTTTATATGATTCTGCTCTCCCTCTCAGAACTCGAATACTGCCACACGAACAACAGGTTAGACAGCTGGGAGATAAGAAACCATGTGCAGAGAGGCCTTAGTTGTCTCAGGTAAGACACCTGAAGCCAAAACAAGCCAGGGAGCCCCAACTGACCCACCAACTGAACACAGACATGGGTAAGCACAGCAGAGATTAGCAGGCCCAGCACAGCCCAGCAGAACCACCCAGAGTATCCCAGCCCAAACTCTCAGCCTGCAGATTCATAAATAAAGCTTTGTTATTGTCTTAACCGCTAAGATTTGGAGTGGCTTTCGACGCAGCAAAAGGTAACTGATATATCCTGGAAAAATTAAATCTACAAAATCATGCAAAATAATAGTTTACTACCGCTCTTCTCCTCACCTACCACTCCTCTCTGCCAAAAAAAAAAAACAAAACACAAAAAACCCTCCCTTAGCCTCTGCAGAGCCACGGACTTTAATGACAGAGCTGGATCTGCAATCTCCTAGATACTCTTCTGCCCGTCAACAGATGTGGGAAGGACGTTTGACACAGGGGGCATCATCCAGGGGCATCATGCAACTGTCCCTCCCTTCCACTTGGCTGGTCAGGGAAGACCCTCCTCATTTCCCCCCAGGTCAGAAATGCTGTTCTAGTTGTTGAAAATAATTTCCATAAGGCTTTCAACTCCCTGGTAGCAGATGCTCAAACATTAGTCATAGTAACACAGTCTCATTAGCATGATGAGAAAAAGAGAAATAACTGAATAGATGAGACAAGGCCTCATCACACATCCTGTACCTCACATGGCCCCAAAGGCCAAAATCCTTAGCTTGTGGCTCAAGGCCCTTTCCACACTGGCTTCAGCTCTTTCTAGTCTCATCTCTAGCTTCACATGCCACACATCCTATGTCCTTGCCGTGCCAAATACCTCTGCTATCCCCTAAATGCA
Source organism: Budorcas taxicolor (assembly GCF_023091745.1). Taxonomy (NCBI): domain Eukaryota; kingdom Metazoa; phylum Chordata; class Mammalia; order Artiodactyla; family Bovidae; genus Budorcas; species Budorcas taxicolor. The sequence goes on along the minus strand of NC_068924.1, from coordinate 43,320,816 downwards.
CCAAATCTTTGCAAAACTCTTGTGTTTGTGAAAGCGTTTGTTCCCTCTCCCTAAAATACTCTTCCTTGCTACCCCAGTCCTTTTCAGATAAACTCCTTCCTATTCATCCTTCCAAATTGGTTCAAATGCTCTAGCTTTGAGAAGCAAGGTTGATTTCCCTTAGGAAGAATTAATTATTCCCTCTTCAGGGTTCCCACAGTACCCTGAACATCCTTCTAATATAACATATATCACATTGCATTTTAACTATCTGTTCATATGTCTACATACAAAAATAATCCACAATTGATACTAAAAAATATTGCATGATTTTTAGCATATTCAACAATTATGTTTCTTTCCAGTTTGAGTATTCCATGTGTATTCCTTGCACTCACAGCCAATGAAAGTCGAAAAAAGCCATCTGGAAGTTTTCTGGGTGGTGGAAAAAACCAGCCCAGGAAAATAAAGGAACAAGGTCTGATTCAGAGCAGAGGTGTGGGCCTTGGGAAAGGCTGCGAATTGGGAGATATAGGTTCCAGGTTCAAGACTGTCACTAACTGTGCAACCTGAAATCAGTGACCCCTTTTCTCTGAATCACACTTTCTACATCCTTAAGTGAGAGAAATGGGAATAGCAGGGAAGTATGGATTACCAGGCTTCCCTGGTAGATCAGAGAGTAAAGAATCTGCCTGCAATGCAGGAGACCGGGGTTCAACCCCTGGATCGAGAAGATCCCTCTGGAGAAGAGAATGGCAACCCACTCCAGTATTCTTGCCTGGAGAATCTCATAGACCGAGTAGCCTGATGGGCTACAATCCATAGAAGCACAAAGAGTCAGACATGACTGAGTGTGACTAACACACACACACACACACACACACACACACACACACACACACGGATTTCTCAACCCTCCTCCTCTGCAACTACGCTTCAGAAATAAATTCCCCTGGGCAAGATAGGAAGAGACAGATCACCCTTGCCAGTAAGTCAGGCCTGGCTGAGGGAGGCCTGGACCGAAGAGCTCCTCCCATCTGAAGAGGGGCTGCTGCAGCTGATAGCAGAGCTGGAGAACCGCAGTGGCAGCGGTACCCAGGTTCCAGGATAGCTGTAGGGCCCAGAGTAGACACGGAGGACACGGGCTCTCTTTGTGTCATAACTTTTGCCCAGAAATTCTTATCTTCCCTCAGGAGGTCCGTAACCTCCCTAACCCCCATCAAGCTGTGTCAACCTTGAGCTTCTTATTTTTTCAAGAAGATTCCCCATTTTTCAATGAGGATACCAAAACAAAGTTATTTTTTTGACAACTGGAATACATGAACTCCTAGAGCTGTGCATATATATAAAATGACCAAATATCAATTTACAATATTTAACATTAAGTTTTTAATAGTTTATAATATTTAATATTTAGTTATTTAAATCACAAATTATAAATCATAAAATATTGTTTAGATATATTGCTTTTATTTTTCTACTTGAATTTTTCAAGTGACAGCATTGAGCTTTTATTTCATACAGAGGACCCTCTGTTCTAAGAAATGGAGGACCAGGGCCCAAAAGCCACACAACCATCGCCAAAGGAGATAGCGTTTCTGCTTCCAGAATGAAGAACTCACAGGTACCAGAGGCCCTCTGAAAACTGAGGCTGTTCAGTCCCTCTGTCACAAGAGTGAGCACTTCTGGGCTCTGGGAGGGTAAGGCAGATTATTCTTTTTCCACCACTCCCTATATTAGGCACTTTACAGGTTTATTTAACTGTCAGTTCACCAAATAGAGGTAGGCACTATCCCCATTTAAGAGTTGGATAGACTGAGGCTTCAAGAAGTTGTCACCTGCAGAAGATCCCAGAAAGTAGAGACAGAACTACAACTGGAACCCAAGTCTGTCCGCCTCTAAAACTCACCCCTGCCCATGTCGCTATACTCCTCTCTAATTCAAGTGTTTGGAGAAGGAAATGGCAATCCAATCCAGTATTCTTGCCTAGAGAATTCCATGGACAGAAAGCGACCACACTTTCACTTTTCACTGTCAACTCAAGTGTAAACAAACAAGGTAATTTTAACTTTTTAATTAACTAAATAATTTGATTATAAGTAAAATATTCCGTAATAATGATCGAACTCTAAAGATGATCTGGACCCAGCTTTGAATTTGAAATCCAGGAAGAGCTGGGAGACAGCCCCAGCGATGCTTATAGTTTTAAGAAATATGATATTTGAAATGAAACGGAGTTTTTTCTGCCTAGAAAAATAAATCTGGGGGCAGTTTCATTCTGTAGATGAGTGGTTCTCAAACTCTGTTATGTATTTGAATCATATGAGACACTTTTAAACATCCTGATGTCCAGTTCACAGCCCATGTCAATTAAATCAGTTTCAGGAGGTGGGAGCCAGGCAGCAGTATTTTTTAAAATTCCTCAGGAATTTTACAGGTTGATTACAATGTACAACCAAGTTTGAGGACCAGTGCCATAGAGTGAGTACCCCTTCCCACTGTGGCTGAGCCTGATAGATTGGCCTCTGTATCTCAGCAGCTGAGAAAGGCAGGCTCACCAGTCTTAAAGAGGCTCCAACAAGTTAAGAAAGATTCTGAGTGCAGTTGTTATGTATTTCCCCTCTGGCAGAGAAGAGAAAAGGGCAGATGCCCAACAGACAGAAGGGTGTCCTGATCCCAGGTCCCTGGAGGACACAATTTGCCTCCCCTAACTCCCAGCTTCACAGAAAGACCCATGAGCAGACCTAGGGTGCAGCCTGAGATCTGGCACTACAACCATTGCTGCTGCCTAGAGAGCGCGATAAGCCCGGAACTTAGCAAGGCAGCAAGGAAGGTGGACCAAGAGTGGGTAGTCTACCCTCAGATATGAAGGGCAGTGCCAAGGCAACCTGGGCACGGGGCCAGGATGGGCGAGCATGCCCAAAGAGGACTCAGAAAACTAGCAGTGGGTCAGCCCGGCCCAACAGGCACACGCACATAAGCCTGAGCCCAGTGCTAAGCAACCCTCTGAGGGTTAAAAAAGCCCGTCACTCTAAAGCTCTTGGCCAGGGCTCCCTGAAACTTTGCAGCCAGGGCCCACGCTCTGACTCCAACAGAGCAGTGGCATCGTCTGGAGAAGACTGGTGCTCTACTGCCAGCTTTCACCTGTAGAACCAAAGCTGCACAAACCTAGCTTTTTCCACTGTTCACCTAATCAATTCCCTCACCATAAAGATAGTGACACAGAGGCCCAGAGAGAGGGAGGGACATAGCTAAAAAGAACCACAGGTCCCTGTAAACCACTGAGCAGTCCCTGATTACATCTGTAGCCACAAGTAAGACATTCTACCTCTCTATACCTCTGTCACATGTTATACAAGGAGGAAAAAACTCTCCAGTTATATCCTCTGGCAGGCTGGCCCTCCTCACTAACCATTCCTGCTCTCCCACCCAAGGCAGCCCCAGGGTACTGGGCATCAGCTAAGGCCCCCACCACATGAGCCCCCCAAAGCTCAGAGCAGCAGCATCACCTTTAATAAACATGTTGCACCCACTCCCCAGATGCCCCCTCCCTGCTAGAAAGACAGATTTCGATACTAAGGTGATTCTGCTCCTGCCCCTGGCTGCCAGCAGGCTTACCTGTGGCGCCTGCTGCCCTGTGACTAGAGCAACACCTGGGGGAGAAGTCAGAAGAGCGACAGGTGAGCCCACCACAGGTCCCAGAGGATGGTGCTTACCAAGTGCCCAGGAACACCCACCCTGCACGCTGCAGCCAGCTGGGCTACAGGGCCTAAACCTCGGGGAGCTGGGTACTGGGTGGGGAAAAGGGAGCAGCCTGAGTCCTCTCCTCCTTTCCCTGATGCATCCTCAGCCAGGGCTGCGTTTCTCCAGCTCACCTGAGACGCTTCTGCAAGAAAGGGCTTGGTTGACTCCTCCTGTTCCTGTTTATCTCGAAGGCTCTGCAGTATTTTTCCCAAACTGAACAGCGAGAGGGAGACCTCAGAGAGGAGACTCTCTTCCTAGCTGCATCTCCTTCCTAATCCTCTGGGTGCCTTGGAACAGAAGCTCAGAAGGAAGAAAACGAGATTTTCAACTTTCAGGAACTAGCTCTGTCGCCCTCTGCACAGCTCAGGAGGCCATCACTCCCAGCTTTTTAGGACTCGATCCAAAAATCCTTCAGCCCTCCATGTTCCCCAAAATGACAGTGCTCATGTGTGGCTGGAACCTGCCCCGATCCGGCAGCTCATTTAAATAGAGCTCATCACAACAACAGTGTTGGTGGAGAAGTGAGTAGCTGCAGGGCCCTGGGGACCCCCTGTTTATACGTAGGAAGAATGATGCAATCTGGGTATCAAAATAGCAATCCAGAATGGAATAACAGGCTCACGCAGCAGCGGTGCCGGCACAGCCAGAGCTCAAGTTGACACACTCTGTCAGCCCCACACTACTGCAGCGCGCAGATGCCAGGCACACACTCTCACCGCAGCGTTCTAAAAATCAGCAGGAGCCCGAGATAGCCCTCCATGCCCCCGGCGCAGAAGGAGGGTGGGGGTGAGGGGGCTTCGACAGACATGAAGATCTGTCTCCTACACACTCACCTGCTCCTGCCACTTCACCTGAAGTCCTTCTCCTGTGACGTCACAGTCAGTTGCCATAGTGACCAAATGTCCGTCACAGCAGAGGATTAGGACTTCAGATGGAGAAGACACACATTTGCAGCGCACAAAGGTCCTGAGAGGTGTCCCTGGCAGCCAACCCTCCCCCTCCCCCCAGGGAGATACAGTCATGCACAAGCTGGGAGAGAAACAGCAGGGAAAAACAGGGTCAAGTTAGAGGAAAGATATGAGGATGGGTCAAGACTACAAGTCTGGGATAACTGCAAAAGCCCAGAGTACCGGAAAAATTTCAGAAGCACAGAGGGAAAGTGACAGGAATGAGCTTGGAAAGACTGGCAGGAGAGTATGCTCCTGAAGAGCCCTGCCTGCCGAGCCAAGGAGCCTTTATCCTAAAAGCAGAGGCCACCCAAAAAGGTTCTGAAGACAGACAGACTGGGCTTTATGACTGCCCTGATGGCCTAGGGCTTCCCTGGTGGCTCTGCCTGCAAGGCGGGAGACCCAGGTTCGATTCCTGGGTGGGGAAGATCCCCTGGAGAAGGGAATGGCTACCTACTCCAGTATTGCTGCCTGGAGAATCCCATGGACAGAGGAGCCTGGTGGGCTAGAGTCCATGGGGTTGCAAAGAGTCAGACATGACTGAGTGAGTAACACTGATGGACTGGAGATGGGAGAGGGGAGTGGGGAGTAGGGAAGAGGTTTAATGGGAGCCTAAATGAGGACAGAAATGGAAAGAAACGGACAGAAGAGTTGTTTCGAAGAGAACCAATGGAACAAGACCAAAGTGGGATGCTGAGCAGAGCGGTGGAGTGTGTGGCAGAAACCACGGACGGGCTGCCGTGAACAGAGAAAGGCAGCAGCAGGAGGATGCAGGACCTGCATTCTACTTTCTCTGGCATCCATAGCCTCTTAAAAAGATCAGGCCTCATTCTGCCTCACTAGACCAATGATTTACAAATGTGGAGGGTTTATTAGAAACCTCCTATTGACCAAACCCAAATCTCCCGAGTGTGGGTACGAGACCAGGAATCTATATTTTTAGCAAGTTTCCAAAATAATTCTTAGGCATCCAGATCAGATAGATAGATATCTGTATCTATATATCTCCCAGGTGGCGCTAGTGGTAAAGGACCTTGTCTGCCAATGCAGAAGACATAAGGGACGACGAGGGTTCGATCCCTGGGTCGGGAAGATCCCTTGGAGGAGGGCATGGCAACCAACTTCAGTATTCTTACCTGGAGAATCCCATGGACAGAGGAGCTTGGTAGCCTATAGTCCAAAGGGCCACAAAGAGTCCCACTGAAGTGACTTAGCACACACATCCAGACCAGCACTGGTTCAAGGGACCAGAAATCTTGAACCCATTGCCTGGATAACTACAGAAGCCTCCTAACAGGTCTTTCTATATCCAGTCTTGTCTCCTCTAATCATTCTTCTCAGTAAGCCTGAATGATTTTTCAAAAATACAGATTTGATTATATTCCACTGACCCCAAACCTTCAATGTCTCTGGACTGTCTACTGAATAGCCTAAATTGGTTAAGACCCTTTTGTTTGGAAAGGAAATTTGGCCCTAAATTTCCTTTCCAAACAGAGTTCCTACTTCTCTCCTTCAAGTAGTCTTATATATGTGCCAAACTCACTTCTGGTCCTCCTGCTCTCCCCTCCCTGCACCTCATCCTAACACTATCCCTTGCCTGTGATTCCCTTCCATATCTTTTGGCCCTGTCTGGCTCCTATGCAGCTATTTCTATTTGATGCCACCCACAGGTTCAAATTCACCCAATTTCCCCAACCAGAGCCTAAAACAAGGGTCACAAAACTAATTCATCTGTTTTTGTAAATAAACTTTTATTAGAACACAGTCATGCCCATTTATTTTGATATTGTCTATGACTGCTTTTGTGCTGCAGTGGCAGAGTTGAGTAGTTGTAACAGAGCCTCTATGACGTGCAAAGCCCCAAATGACTTTCTATCTATACAGAAAAGGTTTGCTTATCCCTGACCTAAAGCAACAGCTACCATGTTTCAGTCTCACCCTTTGGGGTTCAATTCCAATAATGGGGAACCTACTTATTCCAAAGCAAATTGCCATCCCTGTGTGCTCTAGTTCTGCTGGGTCACATTTCAGCTAGATATTCAGTTTGGGGGCTTCTGTGTTGGCTCAGATGGTAAAGAATCTCCCTGCAATGCAGGACACTGGGGTTCAATCCCTGGGTCGGGAAGATCCCCTGGAGAAGGGAATGGCTACCCACTCCAGTATTCTTGCCTGGAGAATTCCATGGACAGAGGAGCCTGGCGGGCTACAGACTTCTGGGGTCGCAGATAGTTGGAGATGACTAAGCTAGCACTTTCACTTTGGGAGGATGTAACTTAACAAGGAAAGGGCATTTCAGAAGGGGGGGACACTATAAACAGAGGATAACAGATGACAGAGTGTGAGGCCCTGTGGAGAATGAATGTAAAGCCCATGCAGAGGAATGACAGATGAGGTTTTTTGAATAAAATTAGTGCGGGGTCAGATAGGGAAGAGCCTTAAAGGCCATGGCTAAGCTTCTGTTCTGGACTACAAGCAATTAAGAGCCCTGTAGGTACTAGAAATAGATACTAGAAACTCAGGCCCAGGATAGGAGAGTGGTCAGAGTCAAAGCCAGAGGATTTGGGAGCATAACCCAGAGAGGCACTACGTGAACAAAGGTCAGGCAGGGGGATCCAGGGACTGTGAGTCAGAGCTAGGTAGCAGATCTGAGCCAAGAGTCAGAACCTGGGCGTAAGAGCCAGGTAACAGATACAGGTTGGAGATGGATGAGCACATGCTCCTAGGAACTGCCTGACTGTGAAATAAGGTTTTTGTGTCAAGAAAATACCCGTAGCAGAATGCAGAAAGTACAGGTAGGAGGAAACTGAGCTCATCTCACAGAGTGGCACCTCTATCTCTTTTCACTCCCTATCTCAAGAGTCAATCCAGGAACCGATGCATGAACACACTCTATGCAAGGCCACTGTCCCAATTTCCAACTGGGCCTGGACTGAGGATGGTGGGGGAACCAAGGGAAGCACCCTACTCTAGGTCTGTGGTTCCTACTGTCCCTCAAGTCCAGGCAAGCCCTAGATTGACAGGCAAGAGAGCTACCTGAATTTTTTTTCTTTGCTCTGTGACCGATTATGTGACAGAATTCTAGAACTTTCTGGAATTCTGATGTCCCATGTACTCAATGAGGGATTAGAGATACACTCTTATAGGTCTTTCCTGCTCTCCAGCCATCACAGCAGTCAACAATGACTGGTCTCTCTTAAATGAGAGAGTTCCAGCAGACAAGAGGCCCCTCCAAGACCCTGTCCATGAATCACATCCACCTTGAACTCCCTCTGTAGCTATAGTCTTCCAAGTAGTCCTGGCAGCAGAAATACATCCCCCAAAACACAACCTGCCTCCTTCCTGTCACCAGGGGAATTGCCCTCCCAGTAACGGTACTGTTCTGCAGTACCAGTGCTACTCCCAGAGCCCTAGAGAGCCAATTAATGTGAGGAAAACTGCTCGTGAACTAAAAAAACCATCCTGCTGATAGGGCACCAGCACTCCAGGTTCTGCACCTGCTGCACACGCAGCTCAGCAGCCTGCCTTCCACCTGGGAAACTTGGGTCACTGCCCACACCAGACCCCACAATGGTTGCACACACTGTTCATCACCTGGAGTGAGCAAGCAGCAGTCATCTCACCTGCCAAGCTTCTGTTGCTGAGACCTCACCCCTCCCCCGACTCCCACCTCCCACTCTCACCCCAGGCCATTAGAGCCCCTCCAGCTCATTAAGATAAGTACCATTTCCCTCTCTGACTCTGAGGTTGTAGCATCTTGCATCAGGTCCCTCTCTTTGCATCTTCCCAAAGCCCCAAGGCCTGCCCATGAAGGGACAGAGATTGCTCCCCCTTTCAGCATTTGCAGTTTTCAAGGGGTATGCTGTTACCTGTCACTAGCTTCAGGGAGCAGGAGGCTGTGGTGGTTATTTGGTGTTCCCAGAGCTCTTCAAGTCCAGTCCCAGAGAGTACCCAGGATCACCCAGTCAATTAGTGTCTAGACCAAGCTACAGGGCCCATGACTTCCAGACCAGGGTCTCTGTCCATACCTAGACTGCATCAGCCACACTGATACTGGGAAAAGTAAGATACCAAACAAGGAGAGACTGGAATCTAGACCTCAGAATCAAGGTCTCACATCTAGAATTTGTCTTTTATTAGATTTGAAGAGAAAGATTAATGTTCCTTTTACTTACACTGGGAAGGAAATATCCAATTAATAGCCTTCCTCTCCTAAAATAACAAATATAATCATAAGTGTGTGTGTGTGTGTGCGTGTGTGTGTGTGTGTCTGTGCAGGCACACACACGCGCTAGTCACTCAGTTGTATCTGACTCTTTGTGACCCCATGGACTTTAGCCCGCCAGCCTCCTCTGTCCATGGGGATTCTCCAGGCAAGAATCCTGAAGTGGATTGCCATGCCCTCCTCCAGGGGATCTTCCTGACTTAGGGATTGAACCCAGGTCTCCTGCATTGCACGTGTATTCTTTACCATCTGAGCCACCAGGGAGTCCCAGAACCACAGGAGCCCTGAAAATTTTGAAGACAGACCCAGCATATAGTAAACAGTTTCAGGCATGCCGGCTTCCTTCAGAGCTTGCTACATTTATTTAAAGTAACACTTGGGGACTCAATGGCCAACTTTCCAGGTAGAATTTGATCTGGGACCATTTTCAAACAGATTTAAAAGCAAACAGTCCCAAGTAGATAGTCTCGTTGGCTGAGTAGACCCATTTCCAATATCCAGCCTTCCTGGAACCCGCCACGCCAGCCATCTCACAGCACAGCTGAGACAGTGTGTGCCCAGCATACTACTGCCTTTGCTTTGGTCCCCATCCCTAGCTTTCAAAGACCTGGTCCAGCTGGTTTCCTCAGGGCCTAAGACCTGATGTAGATCCACTTCCTAGTATGATGGAGTTGCTGGGGAGAATTTCAACTAGGCTATGACTGGATTAATGGAAGATCTGTACCCAGTATCTCAGGCTGCAGGATTGGGTCTTTCCTCAGATTCTCCCTTGAGTCCCTCCATTAGCACAGTGATTCCAGTGAGTGAGGAATCTCCCCCTGAGCAAAGCGCCACAGTGCAGATCACAAGCTCCAAAGGTGGATGAACCTGAGTTTGGCTTGACCTGACCTGACACTTAGTAGTTGTTAGACCTTACATAATCACAATTCCCAGGCTTTTCATCTGTAAAATGGGGATAATACCTATGTTAGAGGGTTGCTGTGAAGTTTAGAAAAGATAATACAGGCATAAATACTTCATATAGCCTCTGCCAACCAGAAGATGCTTGACAGATATGATCTGCACCTCACAACTTGAGGAATAGAAAGGGGCAGTGTCATAACCGGAAGAAGTTTTCCTTTCAGACAAGAGCCATGGGATTTTTGTGGACCCACTGCTTATCATCTGTTCACTTAAGCCCTCAACCGGTGTCAGGTTCTCTGTTGGATGTGGCATTGCAGAGATGCAAGGCACAGTCCAGCTGAATGAGAAGATGCCTACTTCATGCCCTCCCCCTGTGCTGAGCCCCACTACAAACATGCAGGCCTGAGGAGGCTCCACTGAGGGATTAGAGTTGAAAATCAGCTGGAAAGACCCTGAGCTCAGGCACAGTCCTGCTTCCATTCAACATGGCAACTGCTTGGCTGTGCCCAACAACCAGGAGGAATAGATTTATGGAAATGGACTCATCCCCATGCCATGTGGCCCTGTGTGTCTGGAGGCACTGAAGCTAAGGGCCTATTTTAATTTTTCAGCCTCTGTCCATCTTCCTTGCTAACCCTCTACCTATTCCCATATGTGACATTTGAAAATCCCAGATTGGCAGAAGTAGGATAAGCCTTTTAGCAAATCTGTAATCCTACTCTGCTGGATAAAGTAGAGGTGCTAAAAGCTCTTTCCAAAGAATGAGACTCCCAAAGCCTGGCTTCTCAAATTAAGGATCAGAAATCTAAGTTCAGGTATCGGGTGTCTCACTGGACTTGCCAGAACTAGGTGACATCTCTGCTTTTCATCAGTCAGCTCATTTGGGTGCCATTCTTTTAATCCTTCAGAAAACATTTACTGAGAAACTGATATCCACCAGTCCTTGTACACTGAGAACCTCCCAGAGTCATTGCTCCTTTGCCTAAACTAAAGAGTCTTTCCTTCACATTCCTACAACACTATATTATTATCTGCCCTTCAATAGAATATGAGTTCCTTGAAGGCAAGGGCCTGGTCTTTTCACCTCAGTGCCCTAAATACCATAGGGCCTGGTACATCAAAGTCAGTAACTACCTGTGAAGGAGATAGACATATGAATCAACAAATAGCACACAGCAGAGAATCCTAAAACCTCCAAGTAGCAGAGGAAGGTTATTCCACTCTGACCCACAAATGCAAATATGGAAGGTAACAACAGCCTGGCCAGACCACAGGACATGCTAAATAATGTAAGATATAGCATATTCAAGAAACTGCCTGACTCCAAATCAAGCATATTCACATCTAACAGATTTTTCCACTTCAGTTTCACAAGTTCTAAATAATGGCATTGTTTTTCACATTTCTTGGTCTCTTTACTATATCCAAGGCATATAGTACAGAATGGTTTTCTGTGTATGTTCTCACTTACTCTGCATAACAACCCTATAAATTAATTACAATTATTATCTCCATTTTACAGGCAGGAAAACTTACCAAACTATGCAACTATTAAGTGGTAGGCAGATTAGGACCTGGGTCTTCCCAGGTGACTCAATGGTAAAGAATCCGCCTGCCAATGCAGGAGACACAAGAGGTGTGGGTTCGAAGATCCTCGGGAGAAAGAAATGACAACCCACTCCAGTATTCTTGCCTGGAAAATTCCATTGACAGAGAAGCCTGTCAGGTTGCAACCCATGGGGTTGCAAAAAGTGGGACACAACAGAGCAACTGAACACACACGCAGATTAGGACTCACACTCAGATGCCCAGATATACTGACACCAAAGCTTATATTTTCCTTCTTCCTTGCACTTAACAAACACCATGATTCTAATAATTGTCATTAGTATGAATTTAGTTTTCTGATTTTGTTATTGCTGTTCAATTGCTCAGTCATGTCCAACTCTTTGAAACCCCATGGACTGCACGCCAGGCTTCCCTGTCCTTCACCATCTCCTGAAGCTTGCTCAACCTCATGTCCATTGAGTTGGTGATGCCATCTATCTATCTCATCCTCTGTCATCCCTTTCTCCTCCTGTCTTCAATCTTTCCCAGCATCAGGGTTTTTTCTAATGAGTCGGCACTTCTCATCAGGTGGCCAAAGTATTAGAGCTTCAGTTTCAGCATCAGTCCTTTCAATGAATACTCAGGGTTGATTTCCTTTAGGATTGACTGGTTTGATCTCCTTGCTGTCCGAGGGACTCAAGAGCCTTCTTCAACACCACAGTTCAAAAGCATCAATTCTTAGGCGCTCAGCCTTCTTTACAGTCCAGCTCTCACATCCATACATGACTACTAGAAAAACCATAGCTTTGACTATATGGAACTTTGTCAGCAAAGTAATGTCTCTGCTTTTTAATAAGTTGTCTAGGTTTGTCATAGCTTTTCTTCCAAGGAGCAAGCATCTTTTAATTTCACGGCTGCAGTCAACATCTGCAGTGATTTTGGAGCCCAAAAAAAATGAAGTCTATCACTTGTTTCCATTGTTTCCCCATCTATTTGCCATGAATTGATGGGGCCAGATGTCATGATCTTAGTTTCTGAACGTTTCTGATTTTAGAGTCAAAGTCTTCAGATATGCATAATTAGTTCATGGTAGAAATCTTAAGTGAGACTAAAGACCTAAACATGAGAGTTGAAACTATAAAACTCTTAGAAGAAAACATAGGAGGGAAGTTTTATGACAATAATTTCCTGGGTATGACACCAAAAGCACAGATGACAAAAGATAGGTTCATGGGACTTTAAAATTTTAAACTTTCACTGTGTTGATAGCACACTATCAACAAAACAAAAAGGCAACCCATGGAAAGGAAGAAAGTATTTCCAAGTCATTTATCTGATAAGGGTCTAGTGTCCAGAATATATAAAGCTGTCATACAACTGAACAAAATACTGATTTAAAAAATGGGCAAAACTTGAAACTAACAACACTGTAAATCAGCTATGCTCCAAAAAGATAATTAAAATTTTTTAAAAACACAAAACTGAACCTCTATATCATTAAACAATTCTTCACCCCCTCCTCCCTGCACCCTTGGCAATCCCCATTCTATCTCTGTAAATTTAGCTACTTTACGTACCTCATGTAAGCAGAATCATAGAATATTTGTCTTTTTGTGACTGGCTTATTTAATATAATGTTCTTAAAGGTCATTCATGTTGTAGCATTTGTCAGAATTTCCTTCCTTATTAAGGCTGAATAATATTCATTTCATGTAGATACCACATGTGTTTATCCATTCATCTGTCCAGGGACACTTAGGTTCCTTCCACATTTTGGTTGTTGCAAAGAATGCTGCTATGAACATGGGCACAAAAATATCTCTTCTAGTTCCTGCTTTTAATTCCAGAAGTGGACTTGCTGGTAATTCTATTTTAAAAATTTTTGAGGAACCACAATACTGTTTTCCATGGAATCTGCACCATTTTATATTCCCACCAACAGTGCACAGGACTGCAATTTCTCCACATCCTCACAAACACTTGTTATTTTCTGTTCTTTATTTTTTGTTCATTTTAATAGCAGCCATGCTAACAAATGTAAGGTCGTATCTCATCATGGTTTTGACTTGTATTTCCCTAAATATTAGTGATAGTATCTTATTTGGAGAAATGTCTATTCAAGTTCTTTGCCCATTTTTACATTGGTGAGTTGCAAGAGCTCTTTACATATTCTGGATAATAATGCAACAGTGCTGGAACTTATAAGACATATTTAAGATTCTCCATTTTTATAAATTTAACTTACTATATTTCCAAGAGTTCTTTAAGTAATTTAGAATGTTTATTTGCTAGACAATTGTTTTTTAAAAAATTAATTTATGAAAGCAAATATTAGCTGTAAATATGTTCACATATTAATGAAAGGTCCTTCTAAAGTGACTGTTAAATTTTCTATATTAATAAATAGAATAAGATTTGTAAGTTAAAATTAAAAGCTTAGGGGAGAACTAAGTTTAAGTGGTTAAGTTTAAAAATCACATTAATTTAAAAAAATCTAAGTAGACCATATCTTTTCTGTACTCCAAACTCTCAACAGAGAACTAACAGAGGTTAGGTAGCTTGTCCAAGGTTTAAAAATCTCAAAATTCAGTTCTCAAAATATCTGCAATGGTCTAATGCCTCAGATAACTTAGACCTGTGCTACAAATCACTTTAAAAATACTGCAGACAACGAAACAAACAAAAATGATGATGTTTTTAAATGCTGTCAACTGGTTTGGCTTTTTCATTGCTCAAGTTCATTCAGCAGATACTCAATGCACCAATGCAACATGCCTTGTTCTAGAATAATGAAATGAAGGGACCTGGCTGCTGTCTCCAAGGACTTCACAGTTCTCAATGAGATTGTCTCCTAGGAAACCTGACGTTCAGAAGAAAGGCAAAAGCTCCTCCCTGCAGTAGGAGGGGGGTTCAGCATAGATGGTGAATGGTTCATTAGTCAGTGCAAGTCTGTTCAAAATCTTTTCCTGACTGACCTGAGGGGCCCAGCTATTCTTCCCCTGCTTCAGAAGTTTAGTAGGTCAGGACACATCCTCTCCTTCTGGGGAGGCAGCCAAACCCTGAATCAAACCCTCCAGGTTTCTTAGTCTGCCACCAATTTAAGGAAATCCCAACATGAAAAATCCTAGCCTACAAAACAGATCTATTAAGCAGCAAGAGGATTTGCTTTGTCTCACAGATTCCCCAAAGAGTTGCTTTCAGCAATGAGTATCCCGTGGGCTTTTAAATTCTGATTCTTTCTACGCCTGAAATTCAATTCCTATGAAATGGGAAAAGAACTGTTTCAGAGATGGAGGTGAACCTCTGGTGCCTTTGTACTTACCATCTGGGACAGTCCCATTGAACCCCAGCAACCTGCTCTAGCTCCTGGATCAAGCACTGGAAGCAATTCTTACAGAGCAAATGCTAACAGGGTAGAAGCCGGGCACCAACATTGTGCAGGTCCTCTTCCACAATGAGCAGATCAGTGTCGCCTCCATCTGTCTGCTTCTGTTTTTCTGGTCCATTAGTGACTGCCCCATACACTCATGCCTGTATCTGTACCCATACATGCACCCAGAACTGGGGCTTTTCCATTAATATTCTCAAGTGTGAAGTGGTGTATAGAGCAAACAAGCTCTACTCCCTGCAAGTGAAGCACAAAGCAGAGTGATTTACTTCTTTGGGGAAAAGGCTGAAAAGGACACAGAAACCAAGGCCTCAGAAGTCCAGGCTGTGTCCATCCCTAGAACTGGAGGCTCATGTCCCGCAACGGACACAGTCTGAACTCTCACTTGGGCCCAAGAGACAGTCCCAGATTTCTGCTGGGAAGACAAAGCATGGAGGGGTCTGCTAGGTTGTGTGTGTCCTACAAGGTTGATTTGCCTTCAAAAATGTCCCAGATATTTCTGTGCTTCTCTTATCAATGGACAAGCTTGATCTAACATTTCATTTTGGAAAAGAGAAGGAAATTTACTTAATGCCAAGTTTATGCCAGGTGCTTTATATGCTTTATCTCCATCCTCCCAATTACCCTTGGAGATAGGGATTGTATTTTAAAAAATTAAATAAAACCATCAGAGACAGGCTGAGGAAACTAAGGTTCAGAGAATTTGGGTAATTGGACACAAGGACAGACGGTAAATAGCAGAGTTCAAATTCAAATCCAGGTCAGTCTGATTTCAGACTCCATTCTCTTAATCAAAATGTTCCTCAAGCTGTGGTCCACACACATGTCCTCATGAGTTCTCTCCAACAACTTTTGTAAGTTAGTGTTTCATTCTGATGAGCTTTTTAAAGTATAAATACTCTGGGTCATCTGTATACCCACCATGATGGGATTTTAGAGGCAGTGTTAAAAAGTTAGGATCTAGTTAATACCAGTGTTACTTTGTCTCAGGATAATGAGAAGAAAAAGGAGCAGATAATATGTAAATGACAGATTCTTGACACAGGAAGCCCATATGAAATCACAGCGCATGATGATGAATGTTCCACAGAAACTGGAATAGAGAAGGTAGTGGGGAAACTGGACCACCATCACCGTGGCACAAGTTTGCTAAACTTAGCCACAACAGGGTGCACCTCACTTAAGCTGAGGTGACAATTTTGCTTAGCAACACATCATGTGCAAATGAAATTAATATTGTTAGTTTGATTGTTTTGGATTTTTTATCATTTATCAACTGTTTTAGGTTTTGTAATTGTATAAAAGCAGAAAGAGTGCACCTAGTTTTATATTTGTACTTATTTATTAAAAAACAGAATTCATTTAATTCAAATTCAGAGCTCTGTAATTATCCAAATTTAAGAGAACTGTCACTTCAATTCACAGTCTTTGGGAGCCAAGCCCATTAAGGACAAAGGAGGAGGCAGGAAAGGCCAGGCTTCTTGGGATTCATTCTGAGGCTCTAAGAGCAGTTACTTGCTAGAGCACAGCCACAGTAGCAGCCCTGATGGAGGTGAGGACAATCTCTCTTAAAAGATTTAAATGTGGATAAGTTTACTTCACCAGACTTTGAGAATATCAAACCTTTTAGTCTTAGAACCACTTTACTTATTTTAAGTGTTGAGGACCCCAAAGAGATTTTACTTATGTGGTTCTATCTACTGCCATTGACCATATTATAAGTTAAAAGTGAGATAATTTTAAAATATTAATTCATTAAAACACAATAAACCTACTACAAGTCAACATGAATAACATACTTTTCAGGAAAAATTACTTTCAAATAATAAATTTAGTGAGAAGAGTGACATTGTTTTTGCCTTTTTGCAAACCTCCTAATGTCTGGCTTAGCAGAAGACTTAATAGAAGCTGGCTTCCCACACCAGCTTCTTCAATCTGTTACATGTTGTTTTGTTTATAGTATATGAAGAAAATCCAGCCTCAAACAGCTATACAGTTGGAAACGATAGGAGTATTTTAATAGCCTTATCAGATAATTGTGGATAATCTTCTTTGATAGTACACCAAAATTTAACAAGTGGTAGTGAGTCAGGAGATAGATGGGCCCCAGGCTGGGCAGATGGAGTTCATCCGCTGTGGACAGATACTCAAAAAGAGCAGGAGGGAGGAGGAGGTAAGCCCTGCCCAAATAAGACATAAAAGACCACCTATTCCTCATTCTTGAAGTCAAGGAGACCTTCCTGATTATACATACACAGGAAAGCTCTCTGGAGGTCAAAAGGGAGGGGATCAATTTATAGGAAGCAATGTCAAGCTACCCCATAGGCCTCTTCACTGGAATCCATCTAGGCTAAGACATGCACGTATACACATCAGAGGACGCTGAGATAAACTAAATATAGACTCAGAATAAGGCAGTGATGATTGGCCAAAGGAAATCCGGAAGAAATGCCTCATAAAAGTGATTTAAATTGCCATGAGGGCAAGCTCTCTCTCTGAGCCCACCCATGTGTCTATCCACACGTACCCTTTTGCCTCCTAATAAATACTTTACTCAGAGAAGGCAATGGCAACCTACTCCAGTACTCTTGCCTGGAAAATCCCACGGATGGAGGAGCCTCGTAGGCTGTAGTCCATGGGGTCGCTAAGAGTCGGACACAACTAAGCAACTTCACTTTTCATTTTTCACTTTCATGCATTGGAGAAGGAAATGGCAACCCACTCCAGTGTTCTTGCCATCTATGGGGTCGCAGAGTCAGACATGACTGAAGCGACATTGCAGCAGCAGCAACAAACACTTGACTTGCTTCACTACTTTCCATCTCTACATGGAAATTCACTTCTACACAACTGACTGGCTAGAACCTTGTCACCGGCCACTGGTCCCTGGTGGTCTAGTGGTAGGATTCAGTGATCTCACTGCCGTAGCCTGACTTCAATCTCTGGCCAGGAATGGAAATCCTGCTTCACGCTACTGCAGGCAGAGGCTACCCAAGAGCAGTAGTTTCTTCAAGGTTAGTGGAATCTGATACTCCATCAGTGGACTTTTCTTATCCTGTTACATTACCATCCACTGGTCTACGTTAACACTTTGAACCACTCTTTAACCCAGGCACAATTTTTATAACACCAAGCATTAACTTGGAAAATACTGATTCAATGATTTATGCAAGTATTCCAAATATTGGCATATTTCATTACAGAAAAAAAGTCACTCTTTAATATCACCTCTAACTGCATCAGAAAATTCTGTAAATGTTATGAAGTTGTCAAATTCATGGAGGCAGCTATAACTTTACCCGAATTCTAATTTTTGCTTGCAAGCCCAAATTTTATCATTGGCAACAAATACAGTGTTTTCTTTCTTGAAGTGATAGGCTCACTTCATTTTTAAAGAAAATATCTGCCAAATTCCCAAGCCTGAATAATCACAGTTTGTCTGTCAGTTGTTCAAATAAAACTAGTATTCTACAAAATAATAATAAAGCTAGTGCAGCATGCAAGCCAAATAGGGATACAACTACAGTTCCTCACTTTGATAAACAGCAGAGGTGCTTTATGCATACTTCTTATTTCTTCACACAGAATATAAAAGAAACTTGTATTCAAGGATTGAACTTTAATAAACACGGACATTCTTCAGTGAAACTGGCTCTTCTCGTTTCATCTTCTTTTCTTTTACAAGCAAATGCCTGGCTGTGAAGAATACACAGCATAATACCAGCAGTTTTATATACCATCTTTGACTTTGGCTTTGGCACCATCAGTGCAAATGTCAACCCAGTAAAAAGGCCAAATAACATCTTAGTATTACTATGAAAATTGTTTCGACTTTGTGGAACACCTGAAAGGGTCTCAGGGACCCCCTCCATGGGCCTTTAGACTACACTTTGAGAACAGTTGCCATAGACTCTGAATAACCATTCTGGGTATCTGAGGAAGTGGCATGACTTTCCAAACCAGTGTGCACAACTCAGGGTAAGAATATAAAGTATTTGATTTCTGTCTTAGAAGAGCAATTGAATTAACTCTACAAGGGTAAAGGTTAAATTAAAGGCACAGCAATGAGTCTCTGGTTTCCCAGGTGGCACAATAGTAAAGAATCCACCTGCCAATGCGGGAGACACAGTAGACGTGGATTCTATCCCTGGATCAGGAAGATCCCCTGAAGTACAAAATGGTATTCATACTTCCAGTATTCTTGCCTGGAAAATTCCATGGAGAGAGGAGCCTGGCAGGCTACAGTTTATGGGGCTGCAAAGAGTCAGACATGACTGAGCATGCACATGCAATGAGTCTCTGATTTGAAGATAAGCGAGGGAAGGCCAAATGATCCCTTTTCTATCCCCTTCTTCCTTTTCACCTTTATTTAGCTCTTCTCTCTCCTTCCTATATCCCCTGACCTGGGAAAATTAACGGGCTTGCTTGGCAGAACGAACTTAAGCCAGGGGTAACCAATTCAAATGCCTCCAGGGGTTAGTCATATAAAGAGTAAAGAGCCTCACCTAAAAGAATGTGGGTCCAGTGTTGCCAAGTCTTAGTTTTTTCAAAACGCCAGAAATCCAAATTTTTAAAAAATTTTTAAATGTTGGCAACCAACTAAATTAAAAAAAAAAAAAAACCCATAAGGAAACAGCATGAGTCAAACAAAGTATACCAGCTATCAGCTTATGACCTCCACTTTAAGTCATGAAGCGAACCGAACTAAATTAAAGTGAAAGACTGGAAAGAGAGATGGGAAACCTCACGTATGTTACCTTGCTTACAAACTATCTCCCTTAAGATGCCACACCAGGGGTGAGAGAAGGGAGAGATTAACTGGCTTTCTGTAACCTGGCCAAGGAATAACAGAGCAAGTCACTCTGTACCATATTGAGAGTTAGAATTTCAAAGATTGTTTGCATGGGTAGTACAGAACAGATTATCATCAAAATAGTATACATTTTAGGGGGAAAATGGGAGGGAGAAACACCAAGTAAAGAGAGTACCTACTCTGTGCTAGACTGTTTTGAAAGTGACACATTATTTGTGTACTTGTTCACTGCCTGTTTTAGATACAATCCTAGGGCAGGACTTTGTCTTTTGTGTTCACCATGGTACCTTCCCCTCACTGCCTGGCACCTATACACACTGTCTGAATACACAGCATGTGCTCAATAAATATTTCTAAAATGAATGAATGAATCACAGTATTTTTTCATTATACAGACAAGTAAACTAAGACTGAAAGAGAAAATGCTACTTGTTCAAAATCATTCAGCTAGTGAAAACAGGGGTAGAAAATGAACCAAAACTTTTGTGTTCTTTCCATGAATTTTATCATCCAAACTAAAACTCAAGAGCAATTGAATTCATTGTGCTATTGGATGAACTGCCCTCAAAGATCCTGGCATTCTTCCCTTTACATTTTGCTATTCTAAGTTTAATGGCAGCAGGGTTTTCCATCCTAGCTTCCAACAAAACTGTTAGGAATGCATTTGCCACATAGAACAATGAGATTAAAAAAAAAATCTATCCAACACAGAAAGGAAGGACTCTTAGTCCTCGAATTTTATTTATTTTTACTTTGTAATGAAGAAAACCTTGTGTGGTCCTATGAATTTTCCCATAAATGCCATATTGTGGGTGTATCAAAAACTACTCATAAAAGCAAAAGCAAAATAAAACAAGCAAAAACTCTGAACCTGGTGTAGTTTAAACTGGAAACCACACGTGCTGATGGTGCATAAATTGGTACAATCCATTTGGAAAAAATATACATACATATAGCAACATAAAATGAATCATAAAAATGTTCATACCCTATAATACAGTAATCTCACTCCTGGGAATTTATCCTAGACAAGTTATTCAACAGAAGAAAAAAGCAACATATACACCAGTGTTCATTGCATCATTTTCTCCAATAGCAAAGACCACAATGAGAACAATAAGAAAGGGGAAAAAAAAAGGAAAACACATGAGAAAATTATAGCATGTGCTGAAGATAAACTACTAACTGTTAAAAATAATAATCGTGAATACTGGGTAGTGATACAGAAAAAATGTAATAGTATTAAACCAAAACAGAATACAAAAAGATTTGTGTACCATGATCATCAGCTTTGCAGACAGCTATGTCTCCATGTGAATAACAACTGAAAGGTAATAATCAGACATGAAAACAGTACTGTAAGGTATTATAATTTGAGATGTTTGTACTTATATTTTTTCAAAATTTTCTTTCATGTTTTATTGTCTTTTCTATGACATGTAAGTTTTAAAATTCTTTCTGAAGTAAATTTGGATCTGAGTTTTTCTCAAATTCTCACTTAGAAAAGACATCCTGACTCCCATCTTAAATTAACAATCCTCTGCTTGAAAAAGGAGAAAGAAAAGAAAGTGAAGTCACTCAGTTGTGTCCGACTCTTTGCAACCCCATGAACTGTAGTCTGCCAGGCTCCTCCGCCCATGGAATTTTCCAGGCAAGGATATTGGAGTGGATTGCCATTTCCTTCTCCAGGGGATCTTCCCGACCCAGGAATTGAACCTGGGTCTCCTGCACTGCAGGCAGACTCTTTATCATCTGAGCCACCAGTGAAGCCCCTCTTGAAAAAGGAGAGCAACATAATATTTCCAAACGTACGACTCTAAAGATGGAGAGCAAGAAAGCAAGGCTGGATGCACCCAGGCTGTTGCTGCTGTCTGAAGGATCGCTGATGAAATCAGGAACCCAGAGAGGAAAGGAAGAGAAAGGGACCACCAGGGTCTTCAGGGTGGCAGTGTGTTCACAAGGCCACCTGGAAAGAGGGCTGAGGGAGTAAAAAGGTCAGCACTGCAAACACCTGCCTCACCAGGCTGCTGCCAGCATTGTCTCCCTTCTGCTCATTTTGCAGGCATTTTCTGAGGCCCTGAATCTCTGAGGAGAGTCCCCATGTCTGAGATGTCACAGGCCATGCTCTACTTCAGAAGAGATGTCACAGAGAAAGAGGCCTCTCATGGGTCATATCCACGATCATGCCCCCTGTGCCTGGTGACATGAGGTCACCCAGTACCTCATGTCTAGCTTCTACTTAACTGTGCATATACAGAATTTAGCTTTGTTAGCTCTCTCAGAGCCGGCTGACCCAGGGAAACTGACCCACGCTGACAAACCCCACAGGAGCCTTATGTTAAATGATTACCTTGGGAAGAAGAGGGAGCTGGCTAGAAAACCAAAAGCAGACAACTGTCCAGGGCACTCTCCCTACCCTGGAGATCAAATTACCAACAAGAAGAATGTCAGGTGAACACAGAACCCAGCTACAGTGCTGGACCGCTCAGGAAGGCCTTCCATTCAGACGGATGGCCTGAGGGATAAGATGTAGCCCGTTTGTAACCAAGAAACCTGACACAACTATCCAGAAGCAGTGTCCCATCAACCACTCTACCTCCACGCCCTGGGCTACCTTGGTCCTTGCTCCAGTTCCTATTTACTAGACACTTGAAGGTAACCTTTCATCCCCAAACTCTGCCCAGCTTACCTCCATTCACAGACCATCTTACCAAGGGTCGTTTCCAGGTAGCTCAGCTCATTACTTGTGCACTTATAGGCCACTTTTGATGTCAAATAGAGGATGATACCTCTTATGCCTTGCCCCCAACTCTCAAGGCTCTTTCTGCTGGTACAGACAGTGTGTGAATAAGGATTGAAGGAGTGATGAAGACCATAATGCTGTGAGGTCAGAGGGAGTGATTACTGAGGTAAAAGCAGATCTGAAGAAAAAAACCTAAGGCTAGGTCTAGGCTCTGAATAGCAGCTGCTCTGTAGCCTCTGGCAAATCAGTCAACCTTCTGTGTCTCAACTCTCTCATTCATACAGTGGGGCTACTAGAGTTGCCCACTTAGGCAGACGTATTTTGTAAACTGCAAGGTGTATCTGGCTATTCTTAGAGTGGACTGGAATGTTCTTGAAGAAGCAGAATGTAAGGTAGGATTTCAAGGTTGAAGAAACTTCCAGAGCATCTGGTTAGGAAAAAGATAAGTACTCCAGGCATGAGAAATGACACTAGCACAGGAAAAAAGGTAGAAGCGATGTACTAAGTTTGGCTGCAGCAGAAAGCTTGTGTAGGGAAAAAGCTCAGGTTAGTTTGGAAAAGCAAGTGGGCTGTATTCTGTAGCTAATAGGGAGTTCTGTTCCAAACTTTTTTATGAAGTGAAAGGATGAAAGTCATTTTGGAAAGATTAACCTGATAGAGGTGTGAAGGATGAAGGGATTGGAGGAGGAGGAGAATGCAGACAGGGTGATCACAAGAGGGTGCTGAACTCCAGATAAGAGATATGATAAGGGTGTTAATGAAAGCTGTGCTTTTTAGCACAAAGGCTAAAAAAGGAGGATAGGTATAGAAAAACAACATGATGACAATGTATTAGAGGAAAAGAATGTTTGGGGACAATTTTCAAGTCTCCCTGACATCACTATATAGGTTGCCAAGGCTGAGCACCAAGATATAGAATAAGGAAGGCACCAGTGGGCTGGAAAAGAGTTAATTCTTTGGATTTGTCTATCTAGTTTATCTTAGAATGGCTGAGACACTAACCAGAAATTAATCATAAGTGAATGATTATGGAGCTCAGCAACAGAGATGTGAATTGAAGCCACTCAAGATAAATTCACCCAAGACTGTGTACTATGAAAAGTTAAGAAGGGGACAGGCAGAAGGCTGAAGAACACCAATATTTAAATGGCGGATAAAATTAGAAGAACCTGAAGGGAAGACAGAGGAAGGCAAGAGATGAGCTAGAAAAAGAAGTCAAATGGGTCAAGTAAAACAGAAAAAACAAGTGGTATGAGGAAGGGGCCATTCAGTTTGGTGTCTGGTTAATTGATGACATTGGTAAGAGCAATTTCACTGAAATAATGGGGCTGAGAGCCAGATTGCAGTGGATTGAACAATGAATGGGAAGCTAGCATTACAGGATTTGTTGACTATTCTTTTGGGGAGCCTGGCTGAAAAGGAAAGAGGAGAGGTAATAAACAGAAACAGGGAGAATTTAGGATACTTTAGCTAAACTATATTTTAGCTGAAGGGAACAAGGCACAGAAAATTCGCACACACAGCACACACTAGAGTTAACTGAGGAAGGTGATCCTGAACACTGGTTAAGTCTTAAAACGGGAAAGACGCCTCTTCCACTTTAGTCTACAAAGGAGGTGAGGACAGGTGCATTCATTCACTTAAGGATCATTTGTTGAACATGTACGTCATGCCGGGAGTTAGGAGTGCCTGGGTAAAAGAAAACAATCCTCCAGCCTATAAGGAATTTGGTATGGTAGGAAAGATAAACACGGATCAACAAGTAGAAGAGTTTTGTGGTAGATTTTAAGGTGGTAGATTTTAAGCACAGTGGGGAGAAGTAAGCAACTATAAGTGAATGAGTCAGAGAAGTTCTACAAGAGGAGACTCTTGCAGAGAGTCCAGATCAAGGAGTGGTTCTCCGGGCCAGAAGACGAGGTCATGCGCATGCTAAGCAGGTTCCAGTGAAAATTAAAATGGACGGGTAGATTTACAGTCTGGAGAACAAAGGACCCTAAAGCATCCTGGTGTAGAGGTCCCTAAAAGGAGCTTGTTTAAACGGAAATGCCCAGGACAATGGCACAAGGGCAAAGGAGAAAGGAAGACCTTGAGCCCACTCAGGAGTGTGGGCCGAGCAAGTCCCAGAGGGTGGTAGAGACATCTACGAAGACTTGAAAGGGAGCAGAGAGAGAGACCGGGTGGGCACACTGAGGGTCAAATAGTCCCTCAATGCAGCAAGCAACCGCTACCGCCCGGGCCAAGACGACCTCCAGGAACACAGCGAGAAGCGCGGGGTCGCTCAGGTATGGGGCGGTTGGTGAGGAGCTGAGAAACACGGTGGCCCCGGCGGACTCCGGGGCCTTGGCGCTGGGAAAAAAGCCCGGCCCAACAGAGCCGCAACCGAATGCACCTTAGGGCGCCAAACCCCGCCTTCCGAGACAGATATCACGGCCCACTGCAGCCTCCGGAACAGCTCTGTAACTAACAGGGAGGCCACAGGAAAAAGAAAACACAAGACCCGGAATCGCGCGAGACCCGCGACGCCAAAGAGGCCCCGCCCGCGACCCTGCCTCCCAGACAGGAAGTGAGGCGATAACTCCGCCCCCGTGCTCGATAGATCGCGAGACTTCGCGGAGGCTTTCCTCTTTCGTCTAGGCCGCCGACATGGTAGGTGGTTCGTGAGGTTGGTCCGCGTAGTCGTAGTCTCAGCCCGCGAGCTTTACTCACCAAGCACTCCAGCCATCTACTCCCGAGCTTGCCCTGGTCTTCTAAGGCTGCGCAAGGCCAGCCGCGGGGCGGAGTGGCCGGCATGGGCCCGGAGCAGGGCGGGGAAGCTAGGGCCGCGTGTTCATCCAGGAACTTGGATTCTCGAGACACGCGGGTCGGGGCGCCCGGGCTCTTCCCTTATGAGGCCGCACGGTTCCAGGAGTGGCTGTAACCTCAGTTTTGCTGACGGCGCCACGGAGCAAACCCCTAGGCTTGCGGGTCCCTCACAGACTGGCAAGCTTTCGCCCCCTGCCCCGCTTCTCTTCGGCCTTCTCACTAAGTACCTTTTCCCATACAGCCATCCAGACTAAGGAAGACCCGGAAACTTAGGGGCCACGTGAGCCACGGCCACGGCCGCATCGGTAAGTGCTGTTTCCCCATTCTGGTCGGCCTTGGACTGTCCCTGCCGGCTGCTTGCTTGTCAGTAGGTAGCTAACTGAAGTGGGTTTGTCAGAGCTCGTGCGGTCGAGTTGGATTGAACTGGATCATTAGCTGTTGGCTTTTTTTTGAGAATCGTCTGTGCTCCTGTTACAGAGAATGAGTTGGGGGTTGGAAATGGAACGAGACCCAGTATTGAATTGGTTGAAGGCATGAAGTACTGTGTTAGTGTTATGTGGAACACTGCAAAGTGATATTTATCCCAAGAGTCTTGAAGGAGCAACATTGCTGGAAGAGATATTAAGCAAAGGCCCAGAAGTATGGGGAAATGCTTTTGCTACAATAATATTGACGGGTTGGAGAAGGCTATTTTAGCCATGTAGCTATGTGTTCCTGCAGGCAAACACCGGAAACACCCGGGAGGCCGAGGTAATGCTGGTGGCATGCATCATCACAGGATCAACTTCGACAAATAGTGAGTGGTTTTCACACTGTCCTTTTACTGACACTACTAGCTTGGGATTTAGGGGTAGAGGGTAGTTAAAGAACGTCTTCAGCGGGAAGCAAGTCTCACTACTCACGAACCTTGTCTATTGCTGGTTTTTCTCTAGTTTATGTTTGATGTGAACTGAACTTGTCATCACTTGTCGAGGCTAGAGTCACGCTTGGGTATCCACTGTTGCCTTAGTGTGCTAGAGTCCTCGAAGAGTAACTGCTGACCTTATTCACTGGCTGTGGCCCTTATGGCATAGTCAGTCACCAGGTTAGTGACATGCATCAGATTGACTTACACAACCTTTAGATCTGTTTATGCCCATAGTTTATCGGGGTGGTATTAAAACTACTTGTTAGGAGTCTGGTGTGATAGGAGGGTGTAGAAGCTCTCAAGTGACCTGAATTCTAGTGTTAAGATTTGTTTTACTCAACAAATGGAGTTCCTGCTAGGTTGGTGTTCTGCACAAGTGAGCAGTGTACACTGTAATGGAGGGAAATGGACTGTGAAGATGGAAAACATAGCTCAGTTGGAGTGAGGTAATGAAAATGGTCGCCTTGTTTTCCCAGTCACCCAGGGTACTTTGGGAAAGTTGGTATGAGGCATTACCACTTAAAGAGGAACCAGAGTTTCTGCCCGACTGTCAACCTTGATAAATTGTGGACCTTGGTTAGTGAGCAGACACGAGTAAATGCTGCCAAGAACAAGACAGGAGCTGCTCCTATCATCGATGTGGTTCGATCAGTAAGTGACTATTTTTACCTTCTATGTGCCTTTCAAAATTCTGCCTAATATACACCCAGCTACCTACTAGACAGTCCATTCAGTAGAACTTCCATGGGTAGGTCACTGAACAGAACTGAACTCTTGTTCAGTTGTGATCATGTAAAACCTTTGAAGAGTGATACTTTACTCTCCTTCATTTACTTCATTTTTCACTTAAATTTTTATCTGATCAGATATCTTATTCCTACTGTCAATACCCTGGTTTCCCATCTGAACTTAAGTAGTAATTTACTTTAGCTGGCTCTGGTCTGTTTTACACAAGACTACAATGAGGCACAGCCCTTCACCCTTTATGTTCTAATAAAATACAGTCCTAATATGTTCAGTTGATATTTAAGGCCAAACATCTGAAGAGATCCCACCCTGCACCCCAAAAAGGCATTTTTGTATATTATTAGGAGTCTGGTCCTTGTGTTCCTTACCTTCCATGGATATGGAGGTAGTCAGAACCCTGAGGAGACTTTGAGTAAAGTTAAAATTGCCTTTCTCAGCCTGTTCTTTGAGCAGTTCTGATGACCCTGGCTTCTTGGGACATTATTGGAAATGTGATTTTTTCCTTTTTTGCTTATCAAGTGGTAATTGAATAGGAAAAGGGTTTGAGCTCTGCCCGAGACTAGAGTCACATCCCGACAGCTTTTGTCCTGGTGTGCTAGAGTACTCGGATAGAACCTGCTGGTCTTGATTCACTGGCGAGGGCAATCGGTGCCCCCGTGAGTGCCCAGATCAGAAACATGCATTCCCTGGCTCCTAGATGGAGTGGATTGACTTTATACTCTTGGTGACTGCCGTGGTACATTATAAACCCTTTTCTCTGTTTTTCTAGGGTTACTACAAAGTTCTGGGGAAAGGAAAGCTCCCAAAGCAGCCTGTCATCGTGAAGGCC
The DNA here is from genome assembly GCF_023091745.1 of Budorcas taxicolor. NCBI lineage: Eukaryota > Metazoa > Chordata > Mammalia > Artiodactyla > Bovidae > Budorcas > Budorcas taxicolor. The sequence goes on along the minus strand of NC_068924.1, from coordinate 43,293,244 downwards.
AAATTCTTCAGTAGAAGAGCTGAGGAGAAGATTAAGAGTGTAGGTGGGGCTTGTGTCCTGGTGGCTTGAAGCCACATGCTGGGAAATTCATTAAATGTTAAGTGCTTTTCTCTTCTGGTTTGAGTGTAGGTTCTTTTGCATTTCTATCTCCCTACCTGTACATAAACCCACCTAATAGATTCTAGAGTACGGGTATTAGGACCTGGGTTCCTCTGCCAACTCCCCTCAAAGTACAAAGAGGTAACACCAGCACTTACAGGCCTTGGCTGGTTATATAATTTGAGGCTTCTCACTCAGTGAGGATACCTGTTGATACGGAAACTTTTATCTGATTGTTGAAAGGTCTCCTAGAATTGTATGTTCTGAATTTACAGTGAGTAGGAGAATGTGCCTTTAACTGTCTCATGGAGCTCAGGGAGCAGAAACTCAGTTATGATGTAGAACGTTCTTTATGTACAAGATCTCTGGGTCACATTGGAAACATGGGACAGTGATGGGAGTGGCTCTTGGGAACTTACTTTCTACACCTGACTTATCTCAAACCAAACTGTTGGAATGGGGCAACATGCCAGGGCTTTATTAGAGTGGTTTGTGTGTGCTTAGTCGTATCCCAGATTTAGCGATCCTATGGACTGTGGCCCTCCTCTGTCCATGGAATTTTCCAGGCAAGAATGCTGGAGTGGGTTGCCAGTTCCTACTCCAGGAGATCTGTACAACCCAGGGAAGTTACTCATGTCTCTTGCATTGGCAGGTGGATTCTTTAGCACTGCACCACCTGGGAACCCCATCCATGGTTTGGATTCTAGAAATCAGTTGTCAGAACTCAAAGATCCTTGTGCATAGGAATCTTAAACTTTAAAGAGATACATCATGAAATGCTAATAATTTTCCTTCTAGTTTGAAGTGTGTCTTGTAGAGAAATTAGAGGGATGCTAAAGGGCTTCCCTGGTGGCTCAGACAATCTGACTGCAATACAGGAGACCAGGTTTGATCCCTGGGTTGGGAAGATCCCCTGTAGGAGGAAACGGCACCTCACTCCAGTATCTTGTCTGGAGAATCCCACGAACAGAGGAGCCTGGCGGGCTACAGCCATAGGGTCACAAAGAGTCAGACACGCCTGAGCAACTAACACTTAAGACAGAAACCAGAATCAGGTTTTCTAGAGTTTTGTGTCTCCTGCAAAACCAAGATTACCAATGCTTGTGTGCCGACAGGACCCTCTTAATAATATAGTACATTATAATTTGCTATAGTTTGTTTCCCAAGATTTTGAAGGTGTTTTTGGCCCGTCATAAAACGTGGGGTAGAAACGTGGCCAAAAGAATAGTTAGGTGGCACTTAAGCTTACTAAAACTGTACTTAAAGGTTTAGTCTGGTACAGGTTTGTATTGCTCTGTGGGGTCATAAATGGGCTGGGAACCATGACTTTCTGTGGGACTAGTTTGTCATGACAGCCTTTACAGGATATTGGGGATGATCAAGTGTAAAGAAGCACAGTGGAGGAAATGTGATTGATTTATATAATGGAGAGTTAATGGTCAGGAAGGCAGTTGGTTGGACAAGCTAATAACTTATTGACATAACATATTGGTACTGATGGGGAAAGGTAACAGTGGGTTTTAATGTCATGGAGGCCTTAAAATATGGAAACTTTGATTTCTACTAGACACTGAAGGTATAGAAAAGTGTAAATAACAGTGTCTTAAGATTCAGGCCGGATTTGAAATTTGGATAGCTGTGTGACTTCTTAAAGGGTACTGAGCACACATGCACCTACCTTGGAGTATTGTGTGGATTAAGTAAAATAGAAAGCATTTACTAAACTTCTGTGCTCAGTTATTGGTATGGAACATATAAGTGAACTATTATGTCACCCAAGTGACAAGTCAGTTAACCTTGGTGTGATTCAGTCAGTGGGATCTAACCACAAAGAAGAGCAAATGTGCATTTAGGAAACCCAATTTGGGAAGGTTAGGCAAGTTGGGAGGTGCTGTGTGGGAGATGAGCCTGGAGTGAACAGGTACTCTGGCCAGGCTGTGACTTAGCTGAGGGGTACAGTGGAAGGTAGGAGGCAGGACCATGAGGATGGAAGACAAGTCGGATTCAGAAGACATAAGGAGATAGATAAGACTTGTGATTGATAGGGGTGGGGCTGGTAGCAAAATACGGTTTGGGGAGGACAGATTTGTCTGTAGTCTATGGCTAGCTTCTTTCCCAGTTTCATTGCTAGCATCTTGGAGCATAACTGTCCTGAAACTAGGTGGGATCATGCTCATCCCAGTCCTGTATAGAGGTGCTCCTGTTGGGTACACTAAATATGAGTCAGTACAGCCATTCTAAATAGGGAGAGTTCCTCAAATACCGTGCCATCCCATCTCCAGGCCTGGAGAATATAGCTACTGATGAGTGTGAGCTGCTCTGTGCCTCTTGCTCGCCATCGTCTATAGTTAAAGTAAACAAGGAGGACCTCTGATTACTAGTAATACTGCCAAAGGAAGTAGTGTGACTAGTGAAAAAACAAACATGCCCCAAGACAATGAAGAGCGACCTAGTAGTGCTCCCTGCAAGGAGATCCAACCAGTCCATCCTAAAGGAAATCAGTCCTGAAAATTCATTGGAAGGACTGATGCTGAAGCTGAAACTCCGGTACTTTGGCCACCTCATGCGAAGAACCAACTCATTGGAACAGACCCTGATGCTGGGAAAGACTGAAGACAGGAGAAGGGGATGACAGAGGATGAGATGGTTGGATGGCATCACCAACTCGATGGATATGAGTTTGAGTAGGCTCCGGGAGCTGGTGATGTGTCCAACTCCAGGGAAGCGTGGTATGCTGCAGTCCATGGGGTTGCAGATTACGACACGACTGAGCGCTCTCACACCTAAAACGACCACTTAGCTTGTTGTAGAGCACCAAAGGCAAACCGTATGTTTTGATTTCAAAGTGAAAGGTGCCAAAACATATAGAGCGAATGCATAGGAAAAGTTCCTGGACGAGCCTGCCAAACTTGCATTAGCCTGTCCCATAGGCTCAGGGCCATACTGCCACTACCTCCAATGGCCACAAGGTGCACGTTGATGAAGTTCTAATACACTGGGAGCAGAGCTTTTTAATCAGATATCCCCCGAACTCGGTGGTCAGCCTTTTGCCCTTTAAAAAAATAATTGTGGGAAGTATTACATTAACAGCTAAATATACCATAATTTATAAAAGTTCTCGTCAAAATCTTAGGATTTAAATTCTCAATTCAAGTAAACATTGGTACTAGCCCAGTAGCAGCCAGCCCGTGGGATGAAAACCAACCAAAAGCGTGCACCACGGGCGGGGGAATACCGCGGTTCTGGGAACTGGACCCAGGCAGAGCTTGGCGCTCTAGCGGCGGCAATCCGAGCCGCTTCCGCAGGGTGGGAGGCTCCGGTTTCGGCGTCACTTGGACCTCCCACACCGTGGCCGGAAGTACATCGAGTCGGCTCCGCCATTTCCGGCAGTGGGCGGGGCTGGCCCGTGGCGCTCCGGCTAGGCGGGAGGTTTAATTCGACCCAGCACGACGTGTGGCCTGGGGTCAAAGCTGAGTTCACAACCCTTGCTGCACTGCGGTTCCGCTTTGGCCCTGCAGAACGGGAATTGTGGCCTTTCTGTGCGCCTCCAAGATGAGAATTCCAGATTTTTTTAGAATTAAGTTGCCATTAAAAGGTGAGTATTCGAGGCACATTCGGCTAAAAAAAAAATGGTTGTATGCGCATAGAAAAGTTCTGGAAGAACATAGAGATTGCCTAATGAGTTGTGGGAGGGGAAAGTGTATGTTTCATTTCTGGTTCTGTTTTGCAGCCCAGTTTACCTTTGATTTCCACTTAAAGTTGGCTTTAAAAAATACACTATTTACCTATCTTTATAAGTCAGTCATTTGGGGTACAAGGTGAATTACAAGGCTATTTACAAAATAAAGGATGTTATTTTTAACAAAATTTAAACTTGAGTTGTGATATAATTAGTTTTCTTGGCGTTCTAATTCCACAGACCAGTGTAAACTACAGTTACTTTCCAAGGGCATTCCAAAATACTGCCTTTGAAAAGAAGCCCAGCCTTCTCATTTCAACACTGTTCACCAAAGCATGTATAGTAACTTACTGAAAAGAGCATTTAGAAAGATGTAATAGCGCAACCTGCCCGGCTCTCAAAGTTACCTAACTACAGGAGAAAATCCAGGTGCCTTTCTTAACTACAGAATGGAGGTGGGCTGACAGTTTGACTTCTGGTAGAGGAGGCAGCATTGCCCTGCCCCTGAGCAATCTCCCAGAAAGGCACTAAGGACACTTGTTTTCAGCAGTGATGATACCATCCACTACAGGGGCATTTTGTAAACGTATGGGAGCATCTGTGGTCACAATCATGGAAAGGAAGCAGTCAGAGATGCTTGATGTCATGCAATGTATAGGTCCAGTTCAGTTCAGTTGCTCAGTCGTGTCTGACTCTTTGCGAGCCCATGAATTGCAGCACGCCAGGCCTCCCTGTCCATCACCAACTCCCGGAGTTCACCCAAACTCATGTCCATCGAGTCAGTGATGCCATCCAGCCATCTCATCCTCTGTTGTCCCCTTCTCCTCCTGCCCCAAATCCCTCCAGCATGAGGGTCTTTTCCAATGAGTCAACTCTTCACATGAGGTGGCCAAAGTACTGGAGTTTCAGCTTTAGCCTCAGTCCTTCCAAAGAACACCCAGGACTGATCTCCTTTAGAATGGACTGGTTGGATCTCCTTGCAGTCCAAGGGACTCTCAAGAGTCTTCTCCAACACCACAGTTCAAAAGCATCAATTCTTTGGTGCTCACCTTTCTTCACCGTCCAACTCTCACATCCATACATGACCACTGGAAAAACCATAGCCTTGACTAGATGGACCTTTGTTGGCAAAGTAATGTCTCTGCTTTTGAATATGCCATCTAGGTTGGTCATAACTTTCCCTCCAAGGAGTAAGCATCTTTTAATTTCATGGCTGCAATCACCATCTGCAATGATTTTGGAGCCCCCCAAAATAAAGTCTGACACTGTTTCCACTGTTTCCCCATCTGTTTCCCATGAAGTGATGGGACCAGATGCCATGATCTTCGTTTTCTGAATGTTGAGCTTCAAGCCAACTTTTTCACTCTCCTCTTTCACTTTCATCAAGAGGCTTTTTAGTTCCTCTTCACTTTCTGCCATAAGGGTGGTGTCATCTGCCTATCTGAGGTTACTGATATTTCTCCCGGCAGTCTTGATTCCAGCTTGTGCTTCTTCCAGCCCAGCATTTCTAATGATGTACTCTGCATATAAGTTAAATAAGCAGGGTGACAATATACAGCCTTGACATACTCCTTTTCCTATTTGAAACCAGTCTGTTGTTCCATGTCCAGTTCTAACTGTTGCTTCCTGATCTGCATATAGGTTTCTCAAGAGGCAGGTCAGGTGGTCTGGTATTCCCATCTCTTGAAGAATTTTCCACAGTTTATTGTGATCCACACAGTCAAAGGCTTTGGCATAGTCAATGAAGCAGAAATATGATCCAGCAGATGTTGGCAATTTGATCTCTGGTTCCTCTGCCTTTTCTAAAACCAGCTTGAACATCTAGAAGTTCACGGTTCACGTATAGCTGAAGCCTGGCTTGGAGAATTTTGAGCATTACTTTACTAGCATGTTTGAGATGAGTGCAATTGTGCGGTAATTTGAGCATTCTTTGGCATTGCCTTTCTTTGGGACTGGAATGAAAACTGACCTTTTCTAGTCCTGTGGCCACTGCTGAGTTTTCCAAATTTGCTGGCATATTGAGTGCAGCACTTTCACAGCATCATCTTCCAGGATTTGAAATAGCTCAACTGGAATTCCATCACCTCCACTAGCTTTGTTCATAGTGATGCTTTCTAAGGCCCACTTGACTTCACATTCCAGGATGCCTGGCTCTAGATGAGTGATCACACCATCGTGATTATCTTGGTTGTGAAGATCTTTTTTGTACAGTTCTGTGACTTCTTGCCACCTCTTCTTAATATCTTCTGCTTCTGTTAGGTCCATACCATTTCTGTCCTTTATCGAGCCCATCTTTGCATGAAATGTTCCCTTGGTATGCAATGTATAGGTTGATTCAAAACACAAAATCTAGCTTAGAACCCACCTAATTTCATTTCACACAATCAAAAAGATGTTTGTTTTTGTTTTTTGTAGTTTTCATATGCTTAGCAGTGTTTTGGGATTCCAACTATTGTTTAAATCTGGGAAACTCCTAGTGCATTTGGTTCAGAATATTGCCTAAAACTTCATTTCGGAAAACTCTTACCAGTAGTTAACACCTACTTACTAGTATCTGAGTTGCTAATTCAACACTTTCTGCATGGGTAGCTGTTGCATTCACAGCAATTATATGTACAGGTCTAAGTATCTGACTTCATTATACCTTCTAATATGGTTGTGCCCAAGTATTTACATATGTAAACACATGTTATTTTATGACAAAATAACTTTTCTTTCATTTCTCCCCTTTTATATTACAGTTAAGACTGTATCACAGTTACTATGTTTAGGTAGGTTATATTATCTATGGATTTCATTTCAGGATAGTAATGGGGGGAGTTACAGTATTTGCTATAGAAAAGGAGTATTGATCTGCTAGGACTGAGAACCATCAGTTTAGAGGTCCAGAGATCATCTGAAAACAGAACTTGGAAAGAAACCCAGAACACTTTTTGTCACCCCCAGACCAGGCCCCCAGACACACCCTCCTCTACCTTTCAGATGAGACCTCTGTGCCTTGCCCATAGCAGTCACTGTATAGGCCCTTGCAGCCCATTCCAAGCCCTTGTGTGCCAGTATCAGTTTCCCAGATTGGGATGAGAGCTGTGGCCATAGGAGGAGGTAGAGAGGGGGGGATCCCCAAAGGTTAAAATAACACTGTATTTTAAAGCTACATGAAAGGTACAGGTTTTAAGAAATAGTAATTTATACCTATGTATCTTTGGGGAAACAGTGGAAACAGTGTCAGACTTTATTTTGGGGGGCTCCATAATCACTGCAGATGGTGATTGCAGCCATGAAATTAAAAGACGCTTACTCCTTGGAAGGAAAGTTATGACCAACCTAGATGGCATATTCAAAAGCAGAGACATTACTTTGCCAACAAAGGTCCATCTAGTCAAGGCTATGGTTTTTCCAGTGGTCATGTATGGATGTGAGAGTTGGACGGTGAAGAAAGGTGAGCACCAAAGAATTGATGCTTTTGAACTGTGGTGTTGGAGAAGACTCTTGAGAGTCCCTTGGACTGCAAGGAGATCCAACCAGTCCATTCTAAAGGAGATCAGTCCTGGGTGTTCTTTGGAAGGACTGAGGCTAAAGCTGAAACTCCAGTACTTTGGCCACCTCATGCGAAAAGTTGACTTATTGGAAAAGACTCTGATGCTGGGAGGGATTTGGGGCAGGAGGAGAAGGGGACAACAGAGGATGAGATGGCTGGATGGCATCACTGACTCGATGGACTGAGTTTGAGTGAACTCCAAGAGTTGGTGATGGACAGGGAGGCCTGGTGTGCTGCAATTCATGGGGTCCCAAAGAGTCGGACACGACTGAGGGACTGAACTGAACTGAATCTTGTGATCTGATCACATATCTGAGGATTCTTTGGAGACATATTAAAAAAGGGAGGGAGAGGAAAGGGGGAAGAAATAGGACCTTCGGAAACTACTATTTTAGTAAGGACTCCACTTCTGTGAAACCAGGTTAAAAGTGACAAGTTCTGGAGGTAACAACTCCCTAACTCTGGACTTTCTGGTTATAGCTGCTATCTTCTCTTTTTACGTCATCTGTAAAACCAGCCTCATGAGGCCTCAGTGAGTGTGCCCTCCTATTCTTGGAAGATGCCAAAGCCAACTACTTAAGAGGCTTTTATAGAGACCAATCTGTCTTCCTAAAAGACAAAACCTCCGCTTTATAAGGCAGACAGCAACCCCAAACCACACACAGACTGGGACCTGGGCAGGAGTCACTGGAGATGGGGAGAAGGAGGAAAGGGGACTGCAGAAGGCATGGTCTCCTGTTTTAACAAGTAGGATAGAGTGGAAGGACAGGAAAACTATGGTTCAAATCCTGCCAGATCCGAAGCCAATACCAAGGAAGAGAGGTCCAGCTTATTGCCCCATCCTGGAAATTTTCAAGGTCTTGTCTCTGTGAAGGCCTTGGGTAAATAGAAAGCCTAAGCCACCCATATTCCCCACCTTACTTCCCTCCTTGCTTTTCCAAAGAATATAGCAAAACTTTCTGCATGAACACCTTTAAGAGTTTCAGTGGAAAAAAACTTCACAACGTGACATGAAAGAGCCATAAACAATGGGCCCAAGCTATAAGCAAGCCCTGGGTTGTCTTTAGCTGGGCTTGACTCTACCAATGTTAGGGTACCCAGTGACGTCATAAGGGCTTCATACTGAATAGGAAAATGATAATATTAACCTAATAGGGGAACCAAGAGGCAATACGCATTCTTTCCATCAGTGGAAACACACAGAATCTGAACACTTGGCTATTGGAGAGGGAAGCTAAGCTAGAACAATAATTAGGCATCTTCTAAGACCAGTCATCACCGACTTGATGGACGTGAGTTTGAGCAAGCTCCGGGAATTGGTGAAGGACAGGGAAGCCTGGCGTGCTGCAGTCCACGGGGTTGCAAAGAGTTGAACACAAGTGAGTGACTGAACTGAAGACCAGTCCTATGGGGCTTCCCACGTGGCAGTAGTGGTGAAGTCACTAGTGGTCTACCAGTGCAAGAGACGCAAGAGATGAGTTTGATCCCTGGGTCAGGAGGATCCCCTGGAAGAGGAAATGGCAACCCACTCTAGTAATTGGAAAATTCCATGAACAGAGGAGCCTGGAGGACAACAGTCCATGAGGCCGCAAAGAGTCGGACACAACTGAGTGAGTGCACACAAGACCAGCCACACAGCTCAGGCCAGAGAACTCAATTTCCGGGGAGGTCAGTGAGCCACACGAAAGCTAAACTCTTAATCAAGTACTCAGTTCCCTGCATGAAGGTGTTTCATCCTGCCTCAGCCTGTTCCCCTGGAGAGAGAACTCTAGATAATGAAGCCAAGAAACACATGGGGCTCTGGGCCCAAACAACTATACACTGTTTATTGAGAACACCCGTAGATGGTGGGAAGGAGGGATGCCCTGTACCGCATCACGGCCACCACTGACTGGGAGCTGGGCCTGGAGGACACTAGCAGAGCTGGAGGGTGGGCTTCCCATGACTCACTGACCATCACAAAGGTGGGAGAAAGAAGAGAAGGCCAGGCCCGAGAGCCTGGTACCATGCTGCAAATGGGGATTGATTGGCCTTTGCCTTTCAAAACAGATGGTTAGGGCAGGGGGACTACTAGAAAAAAATAGAAACTCTAAGATTTAAAAAAAAAAAAAAAAGTCTCATACATGACAAGACAGCATGTGCTCTCCAGGGCCCAAGACTGGCAGCAGGGGCCGCAGGCAGGCAGGCAGGCAGGCCAGGAGCCTCCAGGGGAAGATCAGTGGTTCGGCTGAGACAGTCAGCTGCACATAATTGGCCAGTCACCAGCACCCAGCAAAACGTCATCCATGCTCGGGCAGGGCAGGAAAGCACCCAGCCCCTTGGGAATATACAAATATTTACCAGATTCTCTTTGCTTGTTACAAAAACATAAGAAAGCTTACAGCAGATTATTTACAAACAGTATCCTGGGATGTCGTGAAGGCAGAGGTGGGCTGGCTTGGAGGGTGGGGTCTGTGGAGGCAGAGCGGCCACAGCAGCTCAAAGGGTCCAAGGCTGGGCCCCCTCCCCAGGCTCTGCAAGGCACTGGACTCTGTCTGGGGAAGGGGCTTAATTCTTCTTGTGGAGGAACTTCATTTTGTTGCCTGTGGGCCAGAGAAGGTGAGAGTGAGAATGTTTCAGTATCATCGCTTCCAACAGTCCTAGCTCTCAGTGAGAGAGGATTAGAGAGACTAGATTGCAGCTAGACCATGATAGGGAAAACACTCTAGGGCTCTAATTAGGCTCTGGTATTAATCATGAACGGCCTTGGGCAAGCCATTCAACTTCTCTGGTCTCAATTTTCCTTTAAAGTGAGACAAGCTATGATTCTGTGGTTCAGTTGGCTGAGCTCTTTGAAGGGAGGGGAGCTTTTTCAGAGAAGGACATTCTGCTGCTTCTTCGCAGACCCTCCCCTTATGGCCATGAGGAAAACTCACTGGTTCTAACGACCCTCATGTTCACTCAGGAAGGAGTGCACCCCAGAAGACCTGATTGAGGTGAAGATCTGCCAGATTTCCTGCTCTGTCTACAGCCCTAATATAAATTCCCGCTGTCGCTGGTTTATTTAGAGTCGTTTGGGGTACAGATCCCCCAGCCACCCCACCCCTTCCTTGCTGAACTTGTCTCATCAGTGACAAGGCTGCTTACCCAAACCACGGAGAAACTTGTTCATTCCACTCTGCTCAGTGTCTGGGAGTTCCTCCAAATACTGCTCCACTCGCTGCTCAAAGAGGCCTGTGGAAGAGGAGGAACAGGGAAGAGAACAGTCCTTGGAGGAAGGGAAGGGAAGGCTCCTTTTGAGAGGACCAAAGGGAACAGATCCCAAAAAGGGGGGAACCAAAGACCTGGGATTGTAACTTATAGGAGCATCCTGTCAGAATCCAGACCGGCTCATCAAAACTATCATTAATGACACCTCACTGGTGTCCACTGCTGATGGCCTGAGCTGCATTACGGTGAGGATGCGACGTGGTATCAGAGCTGCCCCCAGGCGGGCATCTCCAGCTCCTTTTAGACTCTCTATCATGTTGTTTCAAAAGGTCACACTAAAGGGACAGTACTGGTGGACAGAAGACACAACAATCCTGAGGTTAGAAAGGGCCTGATGCGAAGAAAAAGCTCTAGAGTGAGCGGAGCTGATGAACTAACAGAGATACCCTTTGTGCTTTGAGTGCAGACTGCCACCAACTTAAGACAGAGAGCTGGCTCAGTTCTCTTCAACCCTGGATTCTCAGGACTCCCTCAATGGCACAATCTGGCCTTTTTCTCTAAACAAGGACCTGTGAAGAGGGGCAAAGTGGAGATAAGCCCCACTCTTTTGCCACAGGGCTCCAGCCTGTGCCCAGCCTAGTGAAGGCACTTTCTGGGGCAGAGGAGAAAGTGCCCTTGGCAGTCCCTCTTAGAAGAAAAGGGATATTAGGAGGCCTGCCCTGGCTGATACTGATGGAGGCTCACTGTGCCTGGCTACTCAGCCTGCTGGTAGCAGAAAAGCCGGAGGAGGAGACCTGATACCCCTCAGAACCGCCCACCCCAGGCTCTTCTGGCCTTACCCTTTGCCCGGCACTTTCTCAGCTCCCTGTCTTGGATGAAACCAGCAAACATCTGAGACTCCATAAAAACTTCAAGAAAACGGCGGATGCTTTTGGAGGCTACAGACTTGCGGAAGGCCTCCCGCTGAAAGGCCCTCTCCCCCTTCTCGCTCTGGGTCAGGAAGAGGGAGTAATGCCCAACAGTCTCCACAAAGAACCGGATAAACACCTCCGACACCAGCCCATTGAGGGTATTACATTCTGGAAAAAAAGAAAGAAAACCTTTGAGGTTCAGGTCCAGAGCCTGCAACCACAGCCTCCTGGAGATCTTGTCTCCATCTCCTCAACTAAACTGCAGCCAGAACCACTTATCTGTTCTTCGAACTTTAGCTCTTGTGCTCCCAGGCTTGTAACTAGCTCACGAGCCAGGAGGTTGGAAACTGTGCTCTGAACATGGAAGCTGGCAGATACTTGCTGAACGAGTGAGAATGGAAATCAGAGACCAGAGCCCCACTCCCCACCAAAACACCTTGCCCTCTGGTGGTTTCCCTGGCTTCACAGGAAGAAGTTCCCTCCACCTCCTGCAGTGGGTCAAGGCAAGGCCTGAGACAGAGAAATAACTAGCATTCTATCAGCAAGAAGAGTCTTTGTGGTTGCCAGCTGTCTTTGGGTTTTTCTTCCCAAACTTCCTGAGGAAGAGAAGAATTAGAGGCAAGAGGGGAGCTTTGTAGCCTGGGCCACCCTAGAAGCAGCTCTGATATTATCTAAGTTTCTGAACTCCTTCTGATAAAATACTATACTATTCCTCTCCCCTCAGACCCAATCAAGCCATAACTCCCTGAACCACACTGGCAGTTGTTGTCCAGTTGCTAAGTTGCATCTGACTCTTTGCAACCCCATGAACTGTAGCACACCAGGCTTCCCTGTCTTTCGCTATCTCCCAGAGTTTGCTCAAACTTATGTCCATCAATTTGGTGATACCATCCAACCATCTCATTCTTTGTCATCCCCTTCTCCTCCTGCCCTCAATCTTTCCCAGCATCAGGGTCTTTTCCAATGAGTCGGCTCTTCTCATTGGATGGCCAAAGTACTGAAGCCAAAGTACTGAAGCTTCAGCGTCAGCATCAGTCTTTCCAATGAGTATTCAGGGTTGATTTCCCTTAGGATTGACTGGTTTGATCTCCTTGCTGTCCAAGGGACTCTCAAGAGTCTTCTCCAACACAACAGTTTGAAAGCATTAATTGTTCAGTGCTCAGCCTTCTTTATGGTCTAACTCTCATACATCCACACATGACTACTGGAAGAACCAGAGCTTGGACTATATGGACTTTTGTCGGCAAAGGAGTAGGGCTAGAGAATTCTAGGCTAAAGTGAGACCAAGGTCCTATATCTGAGTTTCATCAGCCAGGTGGGTCTGGTGCACAGAAGCAGGGTCCAGGCCCCATGAGGCCCAGGCCCAGAGTAGAGCAAGTCTAGGACCAGCTCATGAACCAGGAGGTTGGAAATTGTGCTCTCAACATGGAAGCTAGCAGATACTTGCTGGATGAATGAAAATGGAAATCAAAGACCAGAGCACCACTCCCCACAACCACTGCATGGGGCAGGCCTCACTCACCATCATCGGAGTCGCTGTCTGAGTCCTGGGAGATCAGTTCGTTCTTCCTCTCCAGAGCCTGCTCCAGAGCCGCCTGTAACTTCCTAGGTAACAACGTGTCCTCATCATCCATCTGCGGAAGAAGGGAACCACACAGTGAGCACTTACTTTGTGCCAGTGCTGTCTGAAGAGCTTGATTATATAATATAATCTCATTGCATCCTCCCAATAACCCTGATAATTTTACCAACCTCATTTTTTTAAAGATTTTTTTTAATGTGGACCGTTTTTAAAGTCTTTATTGAATTTGTTACAATACTGTGTGCGAGCTCAGTCGCTTTAGTCTTTTATTTTTTATTTGTTTATTCATTGGCTGTGCTGGGTCTTTGGGGCTGTGAGAGGGCATTGTCTCGTTGAGAGTGGGGGCTGCTCTCTAGCTGTGGCGCGTGGGCCTCTCGTGTGGTGGCGTCTCTTGGTGCAGAGCACAGGCTCTAGGGCACTTGAGCTTCCGCAGTCGTGGCGCATGGGCTCAACAGTTGCATCTCTCAGGCGCTAGAGCAAGGGCTCCGTAGTTGTGGCGGACAGGCATAGCTGCCTCAAAGCATGTGGGATCTTCCCGACCCAGAGATCAAACCCGTGTCCCCTGCATTAGCAGGCAGATTCTTAACCACTGGACTATGAGGGAAGCCCTCACTTCGGTCTTGTCCGACTCTATGTGACCTTAGGGACTACAGCCCACCAGGCTACTCTGTCCACGGGATCCCTCAGGCAAGAATACTGGAGTGAACTGCCGTGCCCTCCTCCAGGGGATCTTTCCAACCCAGGGACTGAACCTGCATCTCTTACGTCTCCTGCATTGGCAGGTGGGCTCTTTACCACAAACACCACCTGGAAAGCCATGTTACAATATTGCTTTTATTTTATGTTTGGCTTCTTGGCCACAAGGTATGTGAGATCTTAGCTCCACCACCAGGCATCAAACCCACACCCCTTGCCTTGGAAGGTGAGGTCTTAACACTGGAGCACCAGGAAAAGTCCCTATCAACTTCATTTTAAGAAGAGAAACTAAGGCATAAGAGAGTTTAAGAAACTTGCCCAGGGTCACAAAGATAAAAAGTGTGGACCAGGTGGCATTCACTGCCCAGGACCAGTAGGGGTTCCCACCCCAGCACCACGATGAAGTCTCCCCAGTTCCTCCATCTTTGGCAGCAGGTAGGAAGCACAGTTGGCTGGGAGGGGCGGGGAAATCACACGTCTCAGGCACAAGGTTAGGCTGCCATGCCTATCTCTATACTCTGATTCGGTGTCCGTATCTTGACGCTTGGTACCCAGGAGATAGAGCTCTGTCAGTGGTGCGTGTAACAGACTACATTCCCAAAGTCTATGGCATTAAGATTATGTTCCTTTATGTGCCCAGGAGAATTTCTACCACTCACAGAGACTTTTTGAAGTTGACAACCATCACAAGCCTTTACATTCCTCCACATTCTTTGCATCATGGATAATCCTCCAGCCACTTTTCAACTGTCTGCTCTGTGCATGTGGAACCCAAAGCTCAGCAGTCAGCTATGAGGGTGGAGTATGTGCGCAATGGTGCTAGGTGCTCTGATCAAACAAGCACCCACCCTGGGGCAGGCCATGCAATGTCCCGCTCTTACCTGTCGGATGAATCGGTCAGACCCCAGATTCACCATCAGTGCCTGAGAAAAAGAGTCATGAGGGGCAGTGATTCAGGATATGAATCCCTGCAATGCCCTGCACAGATATCCTGGATTCCCAGGGTCAGATAACAGGAAGAACTCCAGCCAGGGAGAGGCCTCCCAGGGAGCAAGGAGAAGAGCTGGAGACACAAACAAGAAGATCCCAGCAGCCTCCCCCAACCCGTTCCCCTTCTGCCCTTCCCTCCCGGGCGCTTCTGTTCCTCTGTCCCATCCTCCCCCCAGCGGGCTCCCCAGATGGCCCACCTCTTCCACAGGCAGCTCCTTCAGTTTGGGGAGGGAGCTGGAGAGCAGGCCAACCAGGAAAGGGGTGGGACAGCAGACGATGTCGATCATGGAGGCCGGGAGGACAGGAATGAAGGTGTGCTGCCAGGAGAAGGGGTAGAGCAAGGCCACCACCGCATGGGAGCAGCTGGACAGGGTACTGGCAGACAGACAGACAGACAAAACACTGAGCCCAGGCCCAGCACCTTCAGGGAAGGGGAGCTGGTGCCTGCTGGGCTAGGTTCATGACCTCCTTTCATGTTAAACCTCCTAGGGCAACAAAGACGCTAAGGAGGTTCAGCCTGGGTTTGACCTGGTGAAGCCCCCACATCCCCCTTGCTCAGGGCCACAGGGCCAGCAGTGATGCCCTCCTTGGTGGCTATACCTAGAACAGTTGCGCAGGTACATAGCAACACCTGAACACACACATACACTCCCCCCCAGAGGGCCACCCAAATACACAGGTGGGCCTGACCTAGTTTGGGAGGATCAGCTCAAGCCAGGGAATACAAAGGTAAGCTGAGCAAGAGTGATCACAAATTCATAGTGTGTGAAAGCTGGAAGCTCCTACAGAGGTCATCTTATCAAGTCCACATTTTACAGCTGGGCTCACTGATAACCCAGGGTCAGTCTGGTCAGAAGTGGCAGACGAGGGACACGGCCAGTTTTCCTGTCTCCCAGTCCCGTGTCACGCTTGCCGTTCCCTACTCCCCTAACTGGAGAAAGCGGGCTGCCTGAGTGAGGCTGGCACCGTTCTCACCCGCTTCTGTCTTTCCTCTCAGGCTCCAAAAAGAGGCCAGACTTCTCAGTGCGTCAGCCCTCTCTTGGCCTAGAGGGGACTCCAGGCCTCCAGCACTGTATGACAGGGCTGGCCAGAAGGCATAGAAGTGAGTGCTGAGGGCTAGTATGGGCCACCAGTAACCACAGGAGACACACCTGGCCTGAACCATCTACCCGTCAGGAGAGGAGTCAGGAACACGCCCCTCAGGGCCATATCACCAATGAGACAGTGGCCCAGAGTCCTTCTCAAGCCTGCCTTTCCCACCCTGTCTCTCTGCATCTATTGGTCCCACCTACTAGCTATGAAGGCCCTGGGCTCTACCCGACTGGCTCCAACAGGGATTGTCATCCTTTCATGACTAATGACCACCAGTCAGAGAACATGGTTCCAATCCATGACAGAAACAAACCCTCTTTTCTAGAAGGACCTCTGGATGTTCACAAGTTTTTTGACAGCCAGTGACTTGCTTGGCTGTCCTGCCACCCCAGGGACAACTAAAATACGGCTGGGTCCTGAGGCAGAGACAGAGGTATCCTGGCCCTGAGAGGTTTTCCTTGGGGACAGCACTCCCCAAACCCCAAGCGGAGCCACCTGAAAAAGATCTAAAAAAGGGCCATCGCAGGGTCAAAGGAAACACTGATCTCCACAATGCCTTCCAGTGGGGCCTGGGGCTTGGAAGGCAGAAGGCTTGTACAACCCTTAGGCTTGATCACTGCAGAGCTTGTGTGTGTGCATGTGCACACACACACACACACCCCCTCCCACTAACACAGACATCAGAACTAGGCCAGAGGGACCAAGGACTTGTGGACAACCTAAAATGTGAGCAACGGAACAAGAGCTGGCTGGACTCCAGCCCTGTGTGCCCTTACTGGGCTGCCTACTCTGCCCTCTCCAGTCAGAGGCAGACCCCGAGCAGGGACGGCATCTTTTCTAGACCCAGGATTGGCAGGACTTGAACACCAAACCAGGCCAGAACAGGACCCTGGGGTATTTTCCTCCAGGAACGGTCCAGGAATGTGTTCAGAGGCAGCTGCAGCCAGAGGAAACAATCACTGTATTCACAGCCCTGCTGGAGCCAGGCTGGGGGTGGGGGGCGGTGGCAAAGAGGAGGCAAAGGAGTAAAACCTTCAGGGAAAGAAGCCCTGGGGCCCAGGCTCTGCTAGGGGCATCAAGGTCTGACCAGGCCAGAGCTGCACAGATGGGCAGCAAGGGCTTTGCCGGCAGACAGTGAACACAGATGGCAGAGAGGCAGAGATGGGGCCCCAGGGAGCTTCCATAGCTGGCTAGCTCCAGCAGCCGGCTCGGTCCCCTCACAAGGCCTAATGGACATACATATAACTGTGGTGTACTGAAACACAGAGCTGTGATGGGAAGCGGGGTTCGGGGTAGGGGGAGGTAGTCTTCATTTCTAAACCTGGCTCTCTGAAAAAGCCAGAAGCTCTGGTTTTTCTTCTTGCTCACTTCTCCTGGGCTGAGGGTGGGCCCAAGTTCCTGCCCCAACACCCTGTGAGAGCATTCGGGAGGCCATTTCTCCTGCTTCCTTCATGACCTCCTCTCACACACAAAAGAAAGTGCCCAGGGATCTTGGGCTTACTGGGGGAAAAACCAGGAGGTAGAGTTTTCTGCCCCTCATATCAGCACCTAGCTTATGTTATGGCACATAGCAGATGGCTTAATAAATGCTCTGAAAGACTAAATTAATCCACCACTCTAAAGAAACTACTGCCCCCCTCTGATGACAAAAAAATGCACAGTATGTTGCTGAGATCTCATCCTCTCCCTGCTTGTCCCACCCACTATAATATACTCTTTGCTATGGTCTGAATGTTTGTGTCCCCGCAAACACCCAGTGATATCTGAGGTTCTTAGGTCCTGAGAGTGGAGCCTTCATGAATGGGATCAGGGCTCTTACAAAAAAGACCCCTCAGAGATCCCTCACCCTCTCCCTTCTGCATGGGAGGACACATGTGAGGCCAGCAGCTATGAAGGAGGGAGAGGGCCCTGACCAGTGTGGCCACGCCAGCACCTGGATCCTGGACTTTCAGCCTCCAGAACCGTGAGAAATAAATTTCTATTGTTTATAAGCGACCTAGCCTGTGGTATTTTGTTTATAGCAGCCCAAATGGACTGAGATGATCTTTAAAAAAAACAACAAAACAAAACCCACCTTGGCTGCCTAGGACTCAGCTTCTACCAGAACACCTCATGTCCCATGACATTTCCTCCATCCCCTCCCTGACCACAACCAGATCTTGGCATCTGGAATTCCTCTGCCTCCAAAACCATAAATGCCAACACTTCAGACCAAGACGTGTGATTTACTCAGCTCTTTTCTGGTTCTTCTTCAACCAGCTCCCCTGCCTCAGTGGCAGCTCCGGTCCCTGGACTTCTTTTGCCCTTTCCTAGTCTGGCCAGCCTCCCGACAAGCACCCTCCTCCCCAGCACCCTCAAGGCCCTCACCTCATCCTTAGCAAATCGCCATGTGCCCGCCCTGGGTCACTCCATTCAACTGCCTTCTCCAGGTGACACTCGCTGGACGGCTCAGCACTCCTCATACTACCCCTAGTCAGTGCCCTCACCCCTTTCTCACGGTGGCTCTCCCCAGAGCTCATCACTCTCTTAAAACGCAGCATCCCACAGAGACAGCCTTGTGTCCCCCTCCGGGGGAAATGTGGCTGTCTGCTAGGAGTCTCCTTCCTTTCTTACCTCTCTATACAAATAGGTTTGTACCTATATAATCTTGGCTGCTGCAAAAGAAGCAGCGTCTGTCTTTTTCCCTCCAGCCAAGTCCTCCATCAGGCCCTCATCTCTGCCACCCTGTGTGCGTGCAAGCCCTGCTCCCTCAGTCATCCTCTCTGACCAGGTTTGCTAACCTGTGCTCTCCATTTGGTCCTTCTTTCACCACGCGCGCAGTCGCACCCCCCCCCCACACACACACACACTCCACATACTAACACAGTGGCTGGCATATACTAGGATCCATACACACGCTGCATTAATTAGTGGATATGTCTTCCCCACTTCTTCACCTCGCCTGCTGGGCCCTACCTGAGCTTATCTGCCACAAAAATGACCCGACGCTCCAACAGCAGCGAAGCGAAGATTCGGATGAGCTGACGCACGCTGAGGCAGGTAAAAAGGCACTCGAAGTCCACATGCTCCAGCCGGGAGTCCGTGGGCCGCCGCAGCTCTAACACCTGCAGGAGAGCGGCGGGGGAAGGGGGTCCAGGCCGATCAGGTGGGTGCCACTCCCGGGTCCCGCACAAAGCGGCCTGAAGCTCGCTTCCCTCCCCAGTCTCTCTCCCGAGGCCTCCACTCTCCCGCCTGCTACAGAATAAGACCCAGTCTCCTCCTCCACAGTCCTCAGGCCCCAGCCTGCGGGCAGGAGGGCTCATTGCGAATGAGTCAGAGGCTCCAGAAGGGGGTGGCCAGGCTCTGGGGAGCGAGGAGGACAGCTGACCACTCTTACAAACCAGGAGAGTGGGGGAGTCTCCCCGCACGGTCCTCCCTGACCTTTTGCCTGTCTCAGCCCCACGCGGATGGACCCCCACAGCAGATCACGGCCCCCTAGGCGGCTCTGCTCACCCCTCACCCGTCTCTGGAAGGGCAATGCTAGTGTCCCTGTTGCCATGCCCCCTCCCTTTCCGGCAAAGAACTGTTTCCTTCCAGAGGCTCTGTCCTGGCCTCTTTCAGCAAGTCTCATCCCTGTGCCAGGAACAAGGAAAACACTGGGAAATGGCTGGCTATTCCACAGCCTGGCCAGGAAGAGGCCTTCCTTGATTAGGACCAGACCCAGCCATCTTCCCTCCAGTGGGGCGGTAAGAGCACTCCCAAGGTCGGCGATGTGGCACAGAGAGCACTTCCCTGGGGGCAGGCATGAGGGTGGAGGGTGGCAACGACCCTGGCAATGCGAGCAGGCGGAGCTGACGGCGCTCGGGCCAGGCCAAAGCGGCTCCCACCAGGGCCTGCCTGGCCCCCGCCTAGTTCAGGCAGCATGGACACGTAGGCCTCCAGGGCACCAGGAGGGAAAAGGAACTCCCTCTCTCTGCCCTATGGAGTCAGAGCTCTCCCCAAAGGGCTTTAGCCATCATCCCATTTGTTCCTCCTAACTCTGAGCTCAGCGGTCATCCGGGAAACAGCACAAGGGGCACAGGTTGCCCCGAGGATGTGTCTCTTTTCAGAGTGTTTCCACGCTGTCTCTCCAACCCGACGTTGACGTCCCAGAGGTTCAGCATTAGCAGGATGTGGGGGACACTGGAAATGTCAGTGAGGTAGGCTGAAGGAATCCCACACCACCACCACCCCAGAGGCCTCGGCACACCTCCTACTCCCACTCCTACCCCGGAGTCACAGCGAGGCTCCCCTAAGCCTCCCTCCTGAGAGCCTGCATGCAGTTGGCGCTCCATGCCTGGTACCTGAGAGTCTGGACTCTCCAGGGAGTGAGCGTTTACACAGGCAGCTTGGAGGACCTGGGCTTCCTTTCACTCACCACCCCTCAAGGAGATCATAGTTTGCTGGGGCTAAAGGAGCCTGAACAATCAGCCCATGAGCTTGGTGACAGGCCAGGGGAAAGGTGTAACTTACATCTACACAGGAGCCGAGAGGGCTGGGAAGAAGGGTACCCATCCCATCTGGGGTGGGGTGGGGGCAGGGTAGGGGCAGTGGCTCAGAGCATAGGATGCTTAATTTGGTTGCTCAAGGAGATAAGAAGGCAAAAGGAAGCAGTGTTCATGGATGTGAGAGGAGGCTGGTGAGTGGGCCGGGCCCTGTCCTGAAGGACTTGACTCCCAGGTACTGCTGTTGGGCCCTCGGGGCAGGGTCAGAGGTCCTGCCCCTAGGCCACATGCATGAAGCAGAAAGTTCATCCAAGAGAGGATGGGAGAAAAGATGCCACAAGAAAGGCCTTGAATAGTACTTGCCACTCCCAGCAAACCCAGTGCTTCTCTGGTCAGACCCTCTCCGCTGCCTATAACAATGAATACATTTATTTCTCGCTCTCCTCAAACCCAGCACCCACCTCTCACTCTCAGAGGACAACCTTCTTTCCCATTTGGAGAAAACTGAAGCCGTCAGATGAGAATCCAGGATCTATAAGTCGTGGCCCTTCCCTGCCATCACACCAGAGAGGACCCCCTCTCCTGTCTCCCCACAGAGCCCACTGCCCACCCCCAGTCTCACTGACCCCTCCCTCTGCTGCTGTCTTAACCTCTCTCTCCTTCTCTGGGCCCTTCCCACCAGCACACAGACGACCACCTTCAACAAACTGGCTCCACGTTACCGTTCAATCACTGCCCATTCCTCCCCACAGCCAAGCTTCTGGAAAGCTATCTCTGCACGCCATATCCCCTTCTCAACCCCAACTTCTTAACTCTGTCCAGTCAGGCTTCTCGGCCTCCTGACCACCCGAGTTTCTGAATTCTGTCTTGTCAAGGCAGCCCGCCACACCTGGTCCAGACCTCATCTCATCTCTCCTTCCTTCCTGAGAGGCCCCTTCCTTGGCTCCTGTCGCTGCTGCCCTACTGCAGGTCCTCTAAGTGCCGGAGGCCCTCAGGACTTTCTCCTCCTCCCCGTCTACACTCTCTGCTAATGTGCACAAAATCAGCTCTTCCTCCTCACAGACCTGCCCTCCCTCAGGTGCTCCACTGACTACCCTGTTGCTCAAGCCAGAAAGCTGCGAATCAGCCTTAAAGTTTCCCTAACACTATTCCCCATTTCCAGCCACTGCAAAGTGGCTATTGATCCTGGTTCTAAAGTACATCTCAAATCCATCTTCCTCCTCCATCTTTCCATCCACACCTTAATCCAAGCTCCACTCATCTCTTGCCTATACGCCTGCAACAATACCCAAGCCGGTCTCCCTCTTTTCATCCCAGGCCACTATCGACACAGCAGCCAGACTGGGCTTTTAAAATCATTATCTCAGATCCTAGAACCCAGCTTGAGATACTTTCCAAAACCCTGAATTTGGCCTACAGCACACTGTGACCGGGCCCTGCGGTTTCTCCACCCTGCTCACTCCCTTTCTCAACCATCTTGGCCTTCTCCAGTTCCTTGACAAGCATACACACTTTCCCACCTTCTGCCTTTGGGTGCTGTCCCTCTACCCGGCATAATCCTTTCCCACACACATCCTTCTCTTTCAGTCTCCCTCTCCTCACTTCATCCACGTGACTCCACTCACCCTGGGTCCCTAAGAAAAGGTCACCTTCCTCAGAGGAGGCCTCCCCTGGCCCTTAGTCTGAAGGAGACGTCCTGTCACACACACTCCCCCGTCCTGTCACTTGGCACCTGACACTCTGGGGAGTTACCTGTTTCTATGGGCAAGTATTTATTTAACACTGGTCTCTTCCACTTGACCGTGAACTCCACAAGCACTCAGCTGTACCCCGCTCTAACTGTACGACTCTGCCCCGAGGTCCGCAGGAACCCTGACCGTGAGACAGCACATATTCCATAAACATCTGATGAGTGAAGAAGAGGCACCTGCAGTTTAGTCCAGACAGGTTAGGGAAGGCCCTGGGAGTTGCAGAGAGGTGAGCGACAATCACAGTTCCGTCACTCACTTTCTCAGTCCCTGTGGGTTAGGTGTACAAACGTGCTGAGCAAGGCAGGGGCCATGTTCCACACCCTGGAGACTGAGCCGTGGGCTCGCAGGTCCCACCCCAGCCTCAGTCCGTGACCTGAGAGAGGAGGCAGCAGAAATCCCTACCTCGTTGCCAGCCCCTGGCAGGAAGGTCTTCACTTTGATGGTCTTCCCTGGGGCGGGGAAGGGTGATTCCATGAGACTTCTCATGAAGGGATAGACCAGAGCAGCGGAGATCCCACGCCGGCGCTCCACCTCATCGAGGACCTGTGCCCACCGCCAGCAGCCCAAAGAGGAAGGCGGTCAGGGCACTGCCCTTCCCTACCTCCTGGGCAAGGAAGAGGGCACTCTGGCATCTGACTGGTCTGGGACAAAAGCTGGGAGCTAGGAGCTTCACACCCCACCCTTCCCAGGTCCTGGCCACTGTGAGGGCTGTGCTCCCTATTTCTTGCTTCAGACCCCAAGAGTGAGTAGCTGGGCAAAGGAAACACCTCTTGAGAGTGGAGTTCCTGGGCACTTGGCTTCCCCCAGGGTCTCTGTCCCCGAGGACTCGGCTTGCCCACAGCCCAGGGTGGGATGTGACGTGAGCAGACGCTGCCGTGCAGGAGCTGGTGGACGGGGAGGGAGTCAGACAGCCCGCCTGCACTTGCCCTTGCATTCTCGCCTTCTCTCACTCTCTCTCACACACACACATGTGGTTTTCTCATCTAAACCGCCTGTAGATACTCCTGTGGGAGCTGTCAGATGGGGGAAGGGGGCAGGAAGTAAGCCAGAGCCCTCTTACCTTAGAAAACAAGCCGAAGCAGCCAAGGCGGCTGATGACACAGTACACCTCTGGCAACCGAGGCCCTTTCCCGCTTGGCTGGGCCAGGACAAGGAGAGAGACACAGACACAGAGAACATGTGGTTACTACACCTGGCTCCTTTTCCTTAGGATCTGAGGACCAAGCACCTCTCTTCTAGTGAAGATCTCTCTTCTAGTGAAAGAAGACTCCAGGCCTCTTCTGAACACCTACTCAACCAGGCCCTCAAAGGAAAGGCGGCCACTCTTTGGGGGTCAGCTTCAGCCTCTTCTGGGCCTTCCAGCCCAAGGTGCCAGGCTGCTGCCAAGTGCTACACAGGCTCTGCCCTTCCTCCCAGAGGACCCCGGTGGGGGCTGGCAAAGATGAAGAGGTGTGGCAGAGGCTATAGGGTGATCTGTGGATTTACATCCCCAAGTCCCCAGGAGCCTGCTGGGAAGGACAGGGGCTTGTGTACATTCTTAGGAATGAGCCAGGCGGTCTTCTGCCCCCACCGGAGACATTCTGCAACACATTCCTATTCTCAGTTGCACTTCTCTCCCTTTCTGGATCATCCTCATTCTAGAAAAGCAAACTGACACTAGATAAAGCAAGCAAACTACCATTTATTGAATGTTTACCGTATCTGAGTCCTGGGCCTGGAACTTTCCAAAAACTTGTTAGCTAGGCATTATTATTCCCATTTTATGGATGAGGAAACTGGGTTCAAAATTAGTAAGCCATCACCCAAGGTCAGATATTTAGAAGTCATGGAACCAGGAGTCTGTTTCTGCCTCTGCGTGTGTAACCTCTTTGCTGTTACCTCTGAAGTAAGCTGGCTTCTGACAGAAACAAAAGAAAAGAAACACAAAGATACTGGACAGAGGCCTGTACAGAGCAGAGGAGAACAGAGTCGTAGAGGGATCTGAAAGGTAGGTAGCTGGAGGAGAGGTGGGCCAAGAACTCCCCAGGCCTGGAGCCCCCAGTGCAGGCTGGAGGGAGTCCACAGGAGCCGGCTCCTCCAGCCAGTGGCTGGCAGGGCTCTGTGGCTGTTTCTGGCTCGGAGGCCCGGAGGGCCTGGCCAGGCTGGGTGGGGAGGGAGCAGAGCAGCAGGTGCTGGCCCCTCATGCAGGCCGCTAAGCAAATGCAGATGGGGCTATTTCAGTCTCCAAACCTGCTGGCCACACGTCACAGATCTAAAGAGAAGGCAGAATCTGTTTTTGTCCATATTAGGCCTGAAACTCACTCCTCTCTTTTTCCCTCTCCCCCGCCTCCCCTAAAACCCCAAGTGATTAAATCAAGTATGTGGGATTTGGGTTAGAATCGTTGTGTCCAATCTGTAGGAATGCCGAGCGAGTGCCAGCCCCCTTGGCAGGGGCCCAGCCCAGGCCCTCTCTGAGCGCGCCAGGACAAACACGCTCTTCCCTGGGGGCGGCAGGCCCACTGCAAAGGAGCAACTCTGCTCCATCTCTGCTCCTGCTAAAGCAGCCTTCGCAACGGGCCCCTCCAGGTCCAGGTGAACCTGCCTGGCTCCGCACCTGGCCTTTGTACTGCTCCACATTCCCTTGGCCCCACTCACAGGCATTCTATAGCCAAGTATTCCTCTCCCTGGACTACCCTGGGGGGTCATCTAGGAGTTCCAGACTTGGGGTTTCAGAGCTTGCAGTCAACCTGGCTCTAGCTCTCACTGGCTGTATGACCCTGGGCAAGTCATTCCACATCTGAGTCTCAGTTTCCTAATCTACAGAACAGATATAACAATGCCTCATGGTATTATGAGGAATAAAGAAAATGACATGCCTGGAACATAAAATGGATCCCAAATAATAGTTCATTCCCCTTGTCCAGGCTTCTACATTGAAAATCCTACCTTCTCTATTAAAGCACCTAACCCACCCTCGCACTCTCAGTTGCTCAGTCATGTCCGACTATTTGCAACCCCATGGACTATACCCCACCAGGCTCCTCTGTCCATGGAATTCTCCAGGCAGAATACTGAAGTGGGTTGCCATTTCCTTCTCCAGGGGATCTTCCCAACCCAGAGATCGAACCCGGTCTTCCTGCATTGCAGGCAGATTCTTTACTGTCTGAGCCACCAGGGAAGCCCTGAAGTTCCTCGAAAATAGGATCCAGGTCTAACTCATTTTTATGCACCTTCAGCATCTTGCCTAACCCTCAGTAGGTGTGTGGTACATGTTTTTGAATGAACGAATGAATGAGCCTGAATCCTTCATTTGGGGTCCCTGCTATATACCACCTTTGCCTAAGATCCCCATCATCTGCCCCTTCTCCCACTAAGGCCCAGGAACCTTGAAACACTGTCAATAGCCCAAGCCAACAACATCCCTGGTGAGCCCCAGGGGAGCGTGTGACAGGACTTTGTTTGCCCCAGTCTATTTCCCAGGACTAATGGGAGGAGGGATCGGGTGGTGCTTCTCTACGACATGTCCTATGTTTTTAAAACCCTTCCTTAAGCTCAAGGCATCTCTCCTAGAATCCCATAGGAAGTTACCGCTCTGTCCCTGTTCGGCCTCCAGTCCTACCAGATCAAGTGCAGGACACACATCGGGCTGGCCAGGGGTTGGGGTGAGGAATATTGTCCTCCACCCCAGTATGATGCACCCACACACACACTGCTGTGCTGATGTGATCCTGCAACCCAGGATTAACAATCTGAGCTCAAAAGCCCAAAGAAAATGAATGAAAAGAAAAAGTATAGAAGAGCTAAAAACATATGGCATCCCAATAGAAAGTGATCTAATCTCTTCCCTTATTATAGGTTATCTCAGATCCTGGGGCCCGATCAAAGTGGCCACTTTAAGTCCTGCCATCCCAGGAGGGCTGTGTGTGTGTGTGTGACAGTGGCCTCCGGGACTATACAAGGCAGCAGAACAGAAGAGTTTCTACAAGCTCAAGTTAAAGGAGAGCACACACATACAAACTCTGTGGCCTAGTCCCTCAGGACCGAATGGCCCTACTTACCAGTAAGCGCCTGCAGTAACCAAAGCGTCTGCTGCCATCTTCCCCAGTCAACATGAAAGAGAACGTCTCGCTGGAACAGGGAGAAGTCTGGCATCAGGGAAGTACACAGGACCCAGGAAACAGCCCCTAAGAAGAAGGGCTGCCATCCCAGGGAGGGGGTGAAGGACCAAGCTGCTGTAGGAGAGGAGGCTGGGACTAGAGTGGGCCCAGCCAGCTGCCCGCTGTGACAGGGGTGGAGGAGATTCTGCCAGGTCGGGCCTCACCTGCTGTACTCTGACACAGGGAGCCAGTCCTTGGCATCAGGGAAGCAAAACTGGGGAATGGCCTTGAGCCTCTCCTCTGCCTCCCGCATTTGCTTGGTGGGTCGGTCCAGCTGCAAGGAAGAGGGATATGGGGAGAAACAGATCAGAGAAGACATGGAAGCTGGGGATGGTGGGGGTAGCTGAGAAATATACCCCCCATCCCCAGCCTCGAGAGTCCTAGGTGGCGTTCTACCAACTGGCATGCTTCTCAGCACCCTTGACCCCACTCACAATTTTTACAGAGAGGTCTGGGTGTGGGATGAGTCATCATTCATTCATTCATTCAATATATGCCAAACCAGCACTTTCTACGTGGCGCCTGGCACTGTGCCACGTGCTGGACTACCAAGAGACCACAAAGCGGATGGCGTCCCTGTCCTGTGCATTCTGGCCAGCAGAGTGAGGTAATCAACAACACAGTCTCAGAGGGGCCACAGGAAATAAACAGGGTGATGCGACAGAGAGAACTGGGTGGAGCGGGCTACTTTAGAGTATCTAGAAAGATCTGGAGGAGGTACTATTTGAGCAGAGAATGAGAAAGAGCCAGTAGCCAAATGAAGAGCTGGAAAAAAGAAGATTCCGGGCAATGACAGAGACAAAGGGCTTGAGTGTTACAGGAACTGAAAGGAGGCCAGGCAGCTGGGCTGGCTGGGGATGAGCAGGGAAGGACTGGTAAGAGCTCAGGGAGGCGGGGGAAATGTGGAGAGGATGCTGATGGGTACACGGTTTCTTTGGGGAGTGATGAAAATGTTCTAAAATTGGTCAGATAACTGTGAATATACTAAAAGTTATTGAATGGTATGCTTTAAACAGGTGGATTAAATAGTATCTCTTTAATTTAACAGATTAAATTGTATCTCAGTGAGGTGAGGTGAAGGTGAAGTCACTCAGTCGTGTCCGACTCTTTGCGACCCCATGGACTGTAGCCTACCAAGCTCTTCCATCCATGGGATTTTCCAGGCAAGAGTACTGGAGTGGGTTGCCATTTCCTTCTTCAAAAAGTGGTTCAAAAAGAGACGGAAGATAGAAGTAGTAGCTGGGGGCCCTTCCTCAGGACCTTCGAAGTCCTGTACACAACGTGGATCTAATTTTAGCCACACTGGGGGCTGTTCTCTATGCCCTCATCCTTCCGAATACTCGCTGGCCCAAACCCACCACTTCTCCTCCCTCCTGGCTCCAGGGAGCCACACTCAGGACTGGGGCAGTGAGGTGGGTCGCTATGGCAGAACAGGATGGGCCAGGCGGAAAAGCAGAGGCCAGGAAGGAGGGAGGGGTCGCACCTTGGGAAACTGGTAGGAGACCTCGGGGAGGTAGGTGTTCCGGGAGGGCTTCTTCTTGAGGGACACCACCACGAAGTACTCGAACAGCTCCCGCTCCTGCCACTCCAGCAGCTCCAGCTCCAGGGTCCGGTAGCTGGGCGCACGCTTCAGCATGGACTGGATGTGGACCAGGCGCTGTGTGTGGGCTGGGGGCGGGCCACACATCAGGACAAGACCCCGCATCAGCCCCCGCCCCGCCTCACACTCAGGGCTCCATCCCAGTGGGTCACCTCTAAGTGCAGAAGCCTAGCCTGACAGCCTGACCCCCCGAGCTCTGGGCGAGACTTGGCAGGAGCAAGATGTCTGTCTGTCTGCCCTGACACAGGGAGCTACTGGTCTGGGCCTCCCGGAGCCTCTGGAGGCCGAGCTGGGACCAGTAAGACTCCCTGAGCCAGGCAAACCCAGGGAGGCGTCAACACACCCCTGGGCCAACAGGGCAAGAATATACGAACATCCACGAAGCCTTCATCCTAGGGCCCCTAGCAACCTTCGTGGACTTGGACCCTTCCCTCTGTCCCCAGGCCCAAACTCCACCTGCCCACATGCCTGGGGATGAAAGGAGAAGGGAAGGAGGGAGCTCCCAATATCGATACTTAATCATCTAGGAAGGTCTAAGCAGGGTTTCTCGGTAGAGAAAGAAGAGAGATTTGTCCAAGGCCCCTAGAATGTGAAGGTCCCAGAAACTTTCCAGGGAGGTGGCAGCTCTCCTCTTTAGGCAGAGGGAAGATGAGTGGCCTCAGGGAGGGCCTCCCAAGCACCAGGTTCCTCAGACTTCAGCACATTTCTCACAAGCAGAAGAGGAACCGGGAACACATCTCTGACCCTCCAGACTCACAACACTTACCAGGCAAACCTAGATGGACAATGAATGGCTTACGAAAGGAGGGGCAGGGTCACCAGCCTTAAATCTGGAAAAGGGGAGATGTCTGAATTTAAGCTCGCAGGCCCAAGCTCCGTGATAGAAGGAATGGACTCCCCTAGAGCTCCTTGCTCTGTTGGCCTCGTATCCTGCCTGCCGATACCCTTCCCAACTGGGCCACCTTGGGACGCTGGGACAGCAAAGGCTGATAGATACCCTTCCACCAGGGCTGGGAAGGGGTCCCTGCTCTCTAGGAGCCACGTCTCACCTTTGAACCTGTCGTCAGAGTCGCTCTCGCTCTCGCTATTTTCATCTGGAAAAGTCAGAGCAGAGTGCAGGCTGGCTGAGCTGCTGCCCCATGGTAAATGTCTTCTGTGCACCCACCCCCGACCCCCTCCCTACTCCCCCCACTCACCCCGGGCCCAGCTCATGAGGGATGGACCTCATCTGGGCTCCAATGGGCCACCGGCCAGGCACTGCATGGCCCAGGGCCAGTGTCCCTCAGAGCTCAGCCTGCAGGTGTTAATCTATACACAAACTCCTATCCATCCAGTCCTGATATGGGAGAAGCTGAGGGCCGAAGCTGGAGGCTGAGCCAGCAGAGAGGCCTGTGGGCCTGGAACACAAGGGTCCTGCCTCCAGGAGGCCAAGATTCAAAATGGGAAACAGACCACAGTGCTCAGTAAGTCTGGCCTTTTCCTTTGGCCGGACACAGATTCCCACTCCGACCTCCCCCCTACACAGGCCTCACAGCCCAGAGTCTCAACTAACTGTTCCCAGGGCTTTCTTCTCCCTTTGGCCCTCCCCTCCTGTGTGGCCACTTTTTGGCATGGCTCTACCCTCCTAGAAGGCAAGTTGGCCCATGGAAGGAGAAACTGAGACTAGTCCTTGCATCTTCCCACTTCTAATGCCCAGGGGCCCCAGGAACATGAGCCAGCTAGGGTGTCCAGGCCTACCTCTCAGTGATGATGTCTCAATGCTGGACATAGACAGCTTTTTTAACCTCTTCTTTCCCCTCTTGGCATTGTAGATGGAGTTAATTCTTTGGACAAGCTGGGTGAGAAAAGCAGGGAGGGTGAGGTAACCCTAACGCCATCTGCCCCTGCTCCTAAAAAGGCTGCTGATTTACAGAGGCCATCTGTCCCCCTGCTGGTAGAAGCCTCCCGCCCTCCCCCGCACGGGGGCCCAGTACTTGTCTCTCTGCCGCACCGGTCCCAAAGGCAAGCCGTAGCTCTCTACCTATTTGTCCACTTAGTGGTCTCCTGCCCCTAAGACAAGGCTCCTCACTTAGCTCCCCAGAGGAAGGAACTGTGATCAAACCAGACAGGATGGGAGCTCCTGGGTCTCAGGAGTCACTGAACCAGCTGAGACAAAGAGCTGCTCAGAGGCAGTAACAGGAACAAGGACTGAGCCTTTCCCCTCTGGGCTACCACCTGGGGCCCCGGCAGGAAGGAGCTAAATTCCCAATATACCAGAGCATTGTTTGCAAGCTAAAAATACCACTTGGCTAAATCCTGCTGCTCTGGGGTGGGGATCTGGGCCTGGCTGGCTATGTGTGTGTGCAAATCACTGCTGAAAACTCTCAACTCAGAGTGGTACAGAAAGGAAGACCCACCTTTGAGTCCTAGGTCCCTCATAGCATGCAGATGTTTCTGTGTACACAGAGACTTTGTACACCCCATGCTCACACTAATGAGGAGCCTCCTAAGGACTGCTTCCATCCAGCCAGTGGCCTGGAGCACTCCCTGGGGGCCAGCTAGCATATTAATCACTCAGTGCATCTTTATTGATAAGAAAAGAATTAGCCAGATGGAAAAAGAAAAGGCCAGTGCCTGGACCCAAAATTGATTTAAGGAGAATTAAGGAAGCAGGCGCAGATTAGGGAAGGGAGGGAGGGAGGGAGAAAAGAGCCATGGCCGGCCTGCCCGCCCACCCGCCCAGTCCCGGCCAGCTCCACCTGCAGAAGCTACCTTGGGGACGCGACGGGCCCGGCGGCTGGACAGCAGCTCGCTGGTGGTGCTAAGGCTGTCCTCGTTGAGGCTGGAGGGAGAAGACGGCAGGCTCAGCTGAGCCAGCAGCAGCATGTCATCATGGCTGTGCCTCTTGGGTAACCGTGGCAGCCGGTGGCTCTTCCTTTCTGACCAGTTCCCGCTGCGCAGGGACTGGCTGCCAGGTTTCAGGGAGAGCTGGCGTGGGGCAGGAGACAGAGGAGAGGGCCTCAGCATGGATGCCGTGGCCGGCACCTGTCTGCTGGGAGCTGGACACAGGAGCCACAGGCTAGCCTCCCTGACTTCCCCCAAACTCCACCTGGAATTTCCATTGACCAGGGTTTCCTCTTCTAAGACCTCAGCTGCTAATCAGCAGGTCAGGGCAAGATTAGATACTTGCTTCCACAAAGGAAGCTTGACTTCTGACAGAAAAACAGAAAGCAGAGACAAAGAAAACTGGGCTGTCATCTGAGTGGGAAAAGAAGGCCAAGTGAGAATGCTGTGGGCGCCGTCTGAGCTCTGGGACAAGGCTGACTCTGCTCATTACTGGGTGTGGCTCAGATCTGTGTTCTGCCTCGCTCCATCTAGACTGACACCCTTCGCCACAGGGCACCTTACTCTGAGTGGAATTGCTGCTTGCTGGAAAGGGAGCAGCTCTGCACACCTGGCATGACTTCCACCTGCCACCTGCATCTGGCATTGCTGCTCATCACTCTTCAGCAAGTCCTCCTCCCTTCCCCTCCCCCAATTTCCTCTTCCTACCCAATTGGTCGGGAAACACACATTCAGTGGACGTTTATTTGAACAGAACACATTAGAAAGGTAAACCTTTTATAAAAACAATCATGTCACTCCAAGACCAGAAGAAATAATTTTTATATTCTCTGGCCAGTGCTCTAAATTCTCTAGGAGAATCAGCCTTGCTTTGGTAGGTCCAAGATAGGATCTCCATCCTCCAGCCTCTTGTCTGTCGTGTTCAAAGCCAGAACAAGCTACAGCCTCAGGGCTCCTTTGCCTCTTCATATTTCTCCCCATTCTGCCTCCATCAGTCCATTCCTCAGAGATTCATCCACTCAGCCATTTATCCAATGGGAGCGCTTCCAGGTCCTGGAGATACCCATGTGGCTCTCCAAATCCAGTTACTGGGCCTATCCCTGGCCCCTAAATGCCAGGGCTAAGATCAGCTCTTCAGAATTTTAAGACACCAACTCAGGCCCTGTCTTCCTGCTTCCAGGAAGAGGAGGAGAAATCATAATTAGACAGGAGACTAAAGGGGCTCCTACCTTAGTTTCACAGCTTAGAGCTTCAGCAGTAAAGGGAAGAAGGTGGGACTGGGTGCCCCCTAAGAGCCCATCTCGACTGTCCACAAGGATGTCGACATGGCAGAGGTCCCTGAACACAGAGCTCTTCCCTGATGTCACCTCTGCCCAACACTAGTGAGGGAAAAAGCCTGAGCAGAAAAGCTGGCCCTGGCCTTAAGCTGACCCTACAGGCGCGCATCAGGGCTGCCATTACCTGAGTGGGTGGGTTGTTGTACTTCCTGTCCTGAGGACTCCACATCCTGTGCAAAGAGTCCAAGGAGTTCTCAGACAGCTGCTGGGGTTTTCGTCCTGCTCTTCGGCTCTTTAAGTCCACATCCTCATACGGATTCTCCTTGGGAAGATCTCCTGCAGAGGGGTAAAAGTTAGAGAAGGAAAGAAGGAAACACACACACACACACACACACACACACACACACACACAAATAAACAAGCAGAATTCCTGTGAGCCAAAGACAGTGGCTTCTGCCGGGCCCTTCAGCTCATGAGTCACACAGCTGCCCGTCTGCAGTGGGAAGGCTACAAACAGAGCCTGGTTCCGAGTCCAGAAGCCGAACCACCACCCCCCACCCCCAATTCAGCTCAGCCTTGTCTGGCCTCTGCTTTATAAATTCAAAGATTGCACAAGACTGGCTCAGCCACCCGTGCCTGTGCCCAGCCAGAGGACAAAGCCAACAGCAGGCGTCTTTTCTTGGCTCCAGTCCGTCCTCGGCGAAAGCCCCGGAGATATACAGTTCAAGGCAGGAAAGGCTTTCAGAGGTCACGCAGCTGTCTCTTCACCCCCTGCTCCCTGAGGACCACCTCTGGGCGTGGGTGTGGAGGACTCCAGGGAGCCGGGCGGCACCAGGCTGCACCAGACCTGCGTCTCACCGGCACGCTGTGCAACAGCTCTCTCAGGACATGGCTTTCGTCTGGTCCGCTAAGGTAACTCGGCACTGGAGCAGTGACTAGCAGGTGGCGAGCGCTCAGTATTACTTGTTCAATGAACTGCTCTGACTACAGCGTCACTCCACCTCCTCCACCACGGACCTCAGCAAAAAGCAATTGGCCATCAATCCCCTTTCGTGATAAACTCTTCTGCTGGGACACTCGAGAGATGTGAAAGGTCTGAAGGGAGTTTGGGCTGGGGGGGTGGAGTTGGGGGGAATTCTTGCTTCTCTTCTCAGGATTCATTTCCAACCTCACAAGCACTGCATTAGCACTACCAGGAAACCACAGAAAATCCAAAAAGCGCTGTCCGTTCCTGCCCTTGAAGGGCAACCCCTTCCTACAAGCCCTATCCTCCCGCCAACATACACCTGGACTTCTCTAAAAAGCAGTAATACCATGAGCAAGGTGAGTCCCGGCTCAGTTAAGTGGCAGAATCACAGTGGTGACAAGGCTCATAGGGACTGCGAGTGAATACAGCCTTCCACTCCCCTCGTCTTGTCTTTCCCCAGCCTCTGCTCTATACCAACACCACTACTTGGGACGTAGGTGCTAGTGGCCAGAATACTGTTTTGCTGGAGGTGTACACCAAGAGCAGGGCTTGCCCAACTTCTCTGTCCAAGCAGCAGGATGAGCCTGGGGGACCACTGGGCCCCCACAGACACCTCCCTGTGCCTCCCACCATAGAGGAGTTCAGGTGCCACTTCTCAGGGAGTGGACAGAAGAAAAAGCAACAGACTCAACACAAGGCCCCTGGCAGTGTGAACTTTCCCCGCATAGAACACAGGAGAGATACCAAATCCTCTATGCCTCCAGAGTTCTCAATCGCCAAAACCAAGAGCTCCACCAGATCTCATTTTTATCACTATCATGAGAAACCACCATGAATTTAGGAAATGTCTTTGCCGAGGTGTGGGGGCAGAGGGGCTGTGAAGGGAGGATTTCAGTCACGGCTAATTAGACTGCCATGGGAGCCGTACAGATCTCTGTAAACGAATGAGTCAAAGACGGGTCAAGGAAGGATTTGGGACTGGATTAAGTGATTCTCAACACCAGGCAGAGCCCCCAGCAACTGCAGAGACATTTTCCCGTAACAGTCATGCCATGAAAATGACTTCTCTCCATTCCAGAGCCCTGACTAAGCAGAGCTGACCCAGCAGCCCTGCCTCACGAAGCCAAATATGAAACCTGACATCCCTTGCATGTTTTCTATAGCCCACCCCATCGCGGGCACTCAGGGAGGAATCAGGAGAGACTGTACTTCCTGGTCCCTCGCCAACATAGGTCCTGTAGTGGTGAGGCTAGGGAACCAAAGATTGTTGAGTCAGGACACAATCTTCCTTATCCTGTGAGACAGGACAGAGCAGATGGGGGCAGGGAGAACACGTATTCCACACTCATCAAATCTAAACTGCTTTGGGCTGGATGACCAGCCAGAGTCCTTATCATCTTTCCCCAGCCTACAGGATGACCCTGTCTCAACTGCTTTAGATCAGAGTTGCTCCAGTTGGGGCTGGATAATTCTTGTTGTGGTGGACTGTACTGCGCATTTATAGGGTGTTCAGTGACAACCCTGGCCTCCATTCACTAGAGGACAGTAGTATCCCCTCAACCAAACAACTAAAAACGTCTCCAGACACTGTCAAATGTCCCCTGGGCAGATAGATGGATAAATGGACGATGAGTCGGACAGATGGATGATGGATGGAAGGAAAGAAGGAGAAAAAGAGGAACAAAGGAGAAGTGGATGATGGATGGGTAGATATCGATGGATGGATGAAACTATACCCCCACCCGCGTTTGCCCCATTAAGAACCACTGTTTTAGACGATGTTCCTAAACTTCCTAATGGCTTCTGAGCACCATGATATGAGTCCTGAGGCAAACTCTCTTTTCCTCCCTCCTTCACTCCTCTTCTCTCCCTTCCTTCTTTTCCCTTTGAACATCAATGCAAAAGCCAAAGCTCCAAGAAACAGAAGTAGGAGACGGAGGCCTGGGACAGTCACAGATGCCTATCAGTGATCATCTGAGAACTGAAAACAGTTGGGAACACCAGGGTCTCAAGCCTGGTATGGCCTCTGGAAACTAAACTTCAGGAAAGCTTCAAACGGCTGCTCCTCCTGCCTGCCCAGCCTGACAGAAAGAAACAGCCTCTTTCTTCTCCAGCTACGTTCAACAGCCTCTCAGATATAACCAGGCCACTAATCATTTCTGCAGGAAATGAAGGTTGGCCCTGGCCCAAGCCCCACCTCCCCAGCCTTAGCATGAGCCTTTCACAGCCCCATTCACCTCTGACACCCCACTTTCTGGACTGTTCTGATGACCCTCCTGGAGCTGCCACACAGAAACCCACCCAGCCATCTGTCCAGATAGTAAGGGTGACAAGAGCATGGGGATGTGCAGAGACCAAGCAGCACCCAAGGCCCAGAGCCAGTCAGCCCCAAAGCGATGGCTCAGAGCTGGGAGACCAGGAGGGCTGGGGATCTGGCTCAGAACCCTCCTCCGGGACAGAGCCCCAGCGAGGCTGAAGAAGCTGCCGCTGAGTGGAGAAACCTGGAGAAGACTCCTCAGGGCCTGGATGGGAGGCGGGAAACCTGGCAGACCTGAAGACCTTCCCCGCTCTCTTGCCCACTCAGCTCCCTCAAGGATGCTCCAGGCCGCCCTGGGAGACGGAGAAGAGGTGGGGCCTCCATCCCCGAGGCCTGGCCCAGAGCAGCCCCATCTCATCAAGCCCAGCTGCAGAAGCCAGAGGTCTCACCCTTTCCCAGCTTTGCTGATGACACAAAGGACAGGGACATCGCCAAGAATTTCTGCTTTGCACTTTTTTTTATAAGGGGCTTGGTCAGAGCCCAAACCTATCACGGGGATCCTCTTGAAGGAAGAACCTAGTCCCACTGAGCCCTGCCCCCATGCCTCCCCATGTCTCCTGTGGTCATTAACCATGGATGCCAAACACCCCAGCCCCCAACACACACACAAGTGGAAGAACCAGTTAGAGAAGGGGTGCGTGTCTGTGTCAACACACTGAGAATTTCTCCAAATCTTAAGCTTCCCAGACCACACCCATGGCAAGGGCTCTGGGTCTGCAGCTTCCCTCCCCAGCCCTCTCCTGTGTCCAACCAGCTGTTTCTCTGGTTCTCAGCCTCTTCTCCTCCCTTGCACTGAGGAGAGAGGGCCAGATGAAGGGCCCAGCTCCCCAGCAATGCACAGCACAGACGGGGAGCTCTCAGGGTCCAGCCATTCCCCACCCTCCAAGGCTGGACACCATTTCCCAACTGCCCGGGCACTGTTCCCTGGATGACACCTCTGGGCGACAGACTACATGTTGTTTTGTGCCTCTGATCCTCACTGTCCCCCAGCCTTGGGACACAAGAGAGAAGAAGGCAGAAAGAGCGGACGCTTGAAAAGCTTTGCAGTAAGGCTGACTGGCTCTGTCCCCAGCTCCCACCCCACTCAAGTTCCTGGAAACGCTCCCTCAGCCCCAGCGAGCTGATGGGAGTGGGAATCTCTGCAGGAATGCAGCCTGGGCTCCCTGGTCAGGCGCCGAGGCCACTCCACATAACTCTCTAACAAGCTGCTTCCTTGGGCGCATTTTTGAGTGTCAGGCTCAGAATGCCAACGATTATAAGGCTTTGTGGGACAGCAGCATCTTCCAGAGGCAGATGTCAAATTGGACAGGCGAGAAGGAACAGCCCCTAGAAGCGACACAGCAGTCTAACTTTATTTCGGGACCACTCTGTTGCAAATCAGAAGGGTAAATGTCAGCCTGGTTTCGAGTATCCCACCCCGGTTCCCAAGGCATCAGGCCGGGTATAGGCGGGAGGCGCTGCAAGTCCAGGGCTCATGGAGAAGACGCATTAGTCTCTGGGCCAACTGGCACTTGGCCTCTTATAGACCAGGAACTCCAGACCGATGGGCTGGCCCCCAAGATAAAAACTCAGCGTGGGTGCTCTCTGACCACCTCCCGCCTCCCTGCCACAGCCCCATTATCACACACCCAAAACAAAGCTCTGTCTGTCCCCGGGCAAGGGAGGCGGCAAAAACTGGATAATCCAAACCAGAGCACCCTCAGCCTCACCGAGCACAGGCTGGGCCAAAGAGAGAGAGAAGGTTCCCGGGAAGTCAGGCTCTGGTCAGTCCGAGGCAAAAGTGAAAGTCACACTCAAAGTTCAGCAACGAGGGCCCCCTTCGGAAGCCTCTGAGGGGTCCTAATTCTCGGACTGTCTCCAGGGAAGGAGAAAGGGTAAGTCAACCAGACATCCTCCCTTGAATTTCCTTCTGGCCTCCCTGGGCAGAAGTTCAAGGGCTACTGTGATGACAGAAAGGAGGAAAACGCACCCAGGGCACTGAACAGCCAGAGATTTGGAAACTCACCTGACCCCCACCGCACCAGGGCAGCAAGAACCCCAGGGGGGCCCTCCCTGCCATCCTCTCTTACCCCGTCCTCTCTACACAGCACTCCAAAGATCCGGAAGCGAGCTCAGCAGGTAGGGAACATGTCCTGGCTCCAGCCTCTCCTCAGCCCAGCCCTTACTCAGGCTTCTAGCTTGTCCATCTAAGAGGCATCCAAGCTGCTCTGCTATTTTCTGGCCTTCTCACGCAATACCTCAAAGTGGCAGGAAGTCCCCTCCACCGAGTGAAGAGGCCAAGGCCCAGACACAACACTTGTCTCCCTCTACCCCTTCTAACCTCTAACCTAAGGAGCGCTTGAGAACAGTTCTGTTGCCCAGAACAGTGCCTCCAAAACTCTCACCTCCCACCACGCTCCATCCCCCAACACTACATGCACAGCCCCCCAATAACCTCAAACAGAACCCTGTGATTGTGGAGCTCTGGACAGGGAGAAACAGTCGGAGCATCCCTTTCTTTTATTCCAGTTCAGATGATGCAAGAGCATTCCCCAGTGAGGTCCCAAGAAGGGCTGCAGAGCATTCTCACAGAAGAGAGTGTTCAGGCCCCAGTGCCGGCAGCACGTGGGTCCTGAGGGGGACAGCTGAAAGCTGGAGCCTGCCCTGCCCACCGCAGCAGCCACCCCGGCTGCTTCCAGGGTCCCAGGCAGCAGTGACATGTGAGGATTTCTCTCAGAACAGAGGAGACAGGAGTGCACCCTGCTCTGGAGTGGGGAGGAAGATGGGGCTGTGCCTCGGTCCCCCACAGTTCCTGACCGAGCTCAGCTCTGGGTTGCCATAAATACAAAGTTTCTCCCAGGTGGTAACCGAAGGGGCCTCCTTCCCCAGGCCCTTTTGCTGTTCTGGGGAATCTCGCTCCCACAGACCTTCAGAGAGGACTGAGCCTCAGGCGGCCACATCCGATATACCCCGACCCTGGGAAAGCAGTGCCTGTGTGGGTCGAGCACTGCTGCTGGCTCCCCAGACACGCTGGAGTAGTCAGGCTGTGAGGAGAAAAGCAGGAACCTGGCGACTCAGATCAAACAGGGAATTAGATGACTCTCTTCCTAGGATCCCACAGTCTTATCTGGGGGGCTCTCCACTCGGGCCATTCCTCTCTGTAACACACTCACTGGGCTTCCAAGGTGGCACGAGTGGTAAAGAACTAGCCTGCCAGTGCAAGAGGCCTAAGAGGTGTGGGTTCCATCCCCAAGTGGGGAAGATCCCCAGAAGACGGCACGCAACCGACTCCAGTATTCTTGCCGAGAGAACCCCATGGACCGAGGAGCCTGGAGAGCTGTAGTACATAGGGTTGCAAAGAGTTGGACAGGACGAAGTGACTGAGCGCACACATATACTGTGTAACACCAAGAGTGAAACCTAACGTAAACTACGAACTTTGGATGATAGTGATATTTTGGTTCATCAATTGTAAACAATTGTACCACTCTGGTAGAAGATCATTATCAAAAGTAACTGAGGAAACTATGTATTGGCTCAGAAGGTAAAGAATACACCTGCAAGGCAGAAGACCAGGGTTTGATCCCAGGAGAAGGGAATGTCTGCCCACTCCAGTATTCTTGCCTGGAGAATCCTGTGGACAGAGGAGCCTGATGGGCTAGAGTCCATGGGGTCAAAAAGAGTCAGACATGACTGAAGCAACTTAGCACGAATGCATGAATACACTCCTTAGGACTATGGTCTTCAGCCCCAAGGCCCAAGGCAGAGACTAGACAGGGAGGAGCGCAGGAGAGGTCAAGTGCATGGACGCAGACTTCTCCTCGGGGACCTGTGCTGAGACACACACTTCACTTGAACAAAACGGAAGCCCTCGCTAAAGAGAATTTGGCCAGAATTAAGATAAAACCCAAAAATAAACTCAACCTAGCCTCGACTAGGGCAATATTGCATAGAAACCTGGAATGTGAGCTCCATGAATCAAGGCAAATTGGAAGTGATCACACAGGAGATGGCAAGACTGAACTTTGACATTTTAGGAATCAGGGAACTAAAATGGACTGGAATGGGTGAATTTAACTCAGATGACCGTTATATCTACTACTGTGGGCAAGAATCCCTTAGAAGAAATGGGAGTATCCATCATAGTCAACAAAAGAGTCTGAAATGCAGTACTTGGATGCAGTCTCAAAAATGACAGAATGATCTCTGTTCCTTCCAAGGCAAACCATTCAATATCACAGTAATCCAAGTCTATGCCTTGACCAGTAATGCTGAAGAAGCTGAAGTTGAATGGTTCTATGAAGACCTATAAGACCTTCTAGAACTGACACCAAAAAAGAGGTGTCTTTTTCATTATAGGGCACTGGAATGCAAAAAGTAGGAAGTCAAAAAACACCTGGAGTAATAGGCAAATTTGGCCTTGGAGTACAAAATGAAGCAGGTCAAAGGCTAACAGTTTTGCCAAGAGAATGCACTGGTCATAGCAAACACCCTCTTCCAACAACACAAGAGAAGACTCTACACATGGACATGTGTAGAGATTGTCAATACCAAAATCAGATTGATTATATTCTTTGCAGCCAAAGATGAAGAAGCTCTATAGAGTCAGCAAAAACAAGACCGGAAGCTGACTGTGTCCTCAGATCACGAACTCCTTATTGCCAAATTCAGACTTAAATTGAAGAAAGCAGAGAAAACCACTGGACCATTCAGGTATGACCTAAATCAAATCCCCTACGATTATACAGTGGAAGTGACAAATAGATTCAAGGGATTAGATCTGATAGACAGAGTGCCTGAAGAACTATGGATGGAGGTTTGAGACACTGTAAAAGAGGCAGTGATCAAGACCATCCCCAAGAAAAAGAAATGCAAAAAGGCAAAATGGTTGTCTGAGGAGGCCTTACAAATAGCTGTGAAAAGAAGAGAAGCGAAAAGGAAAGACATACCCATTTGAATGCAGAGTTCCAAAGAACGGCAAGGAGAGATAAGAAAGCCTTCCTCAGTGATCAATGCAAAGAAATAGAGGCAAACAACAGAATGGGAAAGACTAGAGATCTCTTCAAGAAAATTAGAGATACCAAGGGAACATTTCATGCAAAGATGGGCACAATAAAGGACAGAAATGGTATGGACAGAAGCAGAAGATATTAAGAAGTGGTAAGAATACACAGAAGAACTATACAAAAAAGATCTTTACGACCCAGACAACCACAATGGTGTGATCACTCACCTAGAGCCAGACATCCTGGAGTGCAAAGTCAAGTGGGCCTTAGGAAGAAGCATCACTACAAACAAAGTTAGTGGAGGTGATGGAATTTCAGTTGAGCTATTTCAAATCCTGGAAGACGATGCTGTGAAAGTGCTGCACTCAATATGCCAGCAAATTTGGAAAACTCAGCAGTGGCCACAGGACTGGAAAAAGTCAGTTTTCATTCCAATCCCAAAGAAAGGCAATGCCAAAGAATGCTCAAACTACTGCACAATTGCATTTATCTCACATGCTAGCAAAATAATGCTCAAAATTCTCCAACCAGGCTTCAACAGTATGTGAACCATGAACTTCCAGATGTTCAGGCTAGATTTAGAAAAGGCAGAGGAACCAAAGATCAAATTGCCAACATCTGCTGGATCACTGAAAAAGTGAGAGAGTTTCAGAAAAACATCTACTTCTGCTTTATTGACTATGCCAAAGCCTTTGACTGTGTGGATCATAACAAACTGTGGAAAATTCTTGAAGAGATGGGAATACAAGACTACCCGATCTGCGTCCTGAGAAATCTATATGCGGCAGTTAGAAGCATCAGGAAGCAACAGTTAGAACTGTACATGGAACAACAGACTGGTTCAAAATCTGGAACGGAGTACATGAAGGCTGTAAATCGTCACTGTGCTTATGTAACTTATATGCAGAGTACATTATGAGAAATGCTCGGCTGAATGAAGCACAAGCTGGAATCAAGATTGCTGGGAAAAATATCAATAATCTCATATATGCAGATAACACCACCCTTAAGGAGAAAGTGAAGAAGAACTAAAGAGCCTCTTGATGAAAGTGAAAGAGGAGAGTAAAAAAGTTGGCTTAAAACCCAATACTCAGAAAACAAAGATCATGGCATCCAGTCCTGTCACTTCGTGGCAAATAGATGGGGAAACAATGCAAACAATGAGAGACTTTATTTTCTTGGGCTCCAAAATCACTGCAGATGGGAACTGTAGCCATGAAATTAAAAGACGCTTGCTCCTTGGAAGAAAAGCTATGACAAACCTAGACAGCCTATTAAAAAGCAGAGACATTACTTTGCTGACAAAGGTCCATCTAGTCAAAGCCATGGTTTTTCCGGTAGTCATGCACAGATGTGAGAGTTGGACTATAAAGAAATCTGAGCACTGAAGAACTGATGCTTTTGAACTGTGGTGTTGGAGAAGACTCTTGA
Organism: Budorcas taxicolor; assembly: GCF_023091745.1. Lineage (NCBI taxonomy): Eukaryota > Metazoa > Chordata > Mammalia > Artiodactyla > Bovidae > Budorcas > Budorcas taxicolor. The sequence goes on along the minus strand of NC_068924.1, from coordinate 43,251,718 downwards.
GTCCCTTGGACAGCAAGAAGATCCAACCAGTTAATCCTAAAGGAAATCAGTCCTGAATATTCATTGGAAGGACTGATGCTGAAGCTGAAACTCCAATATTTCGACCACCTGATGTGAAGAACTGATGCATTGGAAAAGACCCTGATGCTGGGAAAGATTGAAGGTGGGAGGAGAAGGGGACGACAGAAGATGAGATGGTTGGATGGCATCACCGATGATGGACATGAGTTTGAGTAAACTCCGGGAGCTGGTGAAGGACAAGGAGGCCTGGCGTGCTGCAGTCCATGGGGTTGCAGAGTCAGACACAACTGAGCAACTGAACTGAACTGACTGAGCCTTGACTATTATTATCATTGCTTTTTGTTGACTCTCAGATGCAAGTTTGCCAACACAATATTCTCCCAGTACCTGGAGGACAATTCTCCATGGTGTTCTACATTTCCAACCTGAGCAAGAGAAATTAATCGTTCCCAAGTATTTTTCAAAGATGTTTATAGAGCAAACAGCCTTGGGAGGATAGAGTCTCCCTCCAGGGCAGAGGCAGATCTGTTTCCTGACCAGAATAAGGATAATGTCTGCTTATGGGGCAAAGGTTGAACAGGTTTGCCAGCAGCCCCTTGAAAAGCTTGGGGTTTCCTAAGCTTGAGGTTCCTCGGCTGGGACATAATAGACCCATCATGTGCACAGCCTCTACCTGGACCTCCCCCACACTGCCCCATGGGACTGCGGAGCAAGGGGAACCTGTGTGAACATCAAGCTCATGTGGCCCATGGTGCACGAGTAGTAAAGTCCTCTGTGATCCAAGCACCTCTGTCTTCTGCCATTATCTGTGTACCTGAACAGGCTAGACTTGCCAACTTGCAAGCAGAGAGAAATCTCGGACACTTTCATACTTACTTTAAGGGAAGAGTAGGAGAGATACATATTAAGGACCAGGTATCATGCTAGGTACTTTGATATCTATTTTATCTCATTTAATCCTAACAGTAATCTTGCATATTACTACTATTATTGTTGTTACCATAAAAATATCATCACCATTTCTGTCAAACATCAACATGAATTAACCATAGGCTTACCTATGTCCCCTCCCTCTTGAACCTCTGTCCCACCTCCCCAAGTATTTCTGCCAGTGTCAATTGTATGTTTCCATCATTTGCTAGTTAGTGACTCTTCTTTTTTTTAATATAAACTTACTAGGTATTAAAAATTTAAAAAATCATCATTTCATAAGAGAAAAGGTCTCAAAAAAGTTAAAAGTGATTTGCCTAAGGATACACAGCTAAGAAAGGGCACCTATTGGACTCCAGAGACTTTCAAAAATAAAGGGACAGTGTGGTTCCCCCTTTTTGTGGTCCCAGGAGCCCTTTGGGTTCCAATTCATTCGAAGCCAGGCTTTAATCTCTCAGCGGCTCAGTCTTTGGTAAGCCTCTTTCTCTGATGCCCCTTTTCTTGAGAAGTTCCAGAAGTCAGGCCACATCTGCCCAGAGAGAATGAAGTGGGACCTGGGAGTGCCTGTCCTGCAGCAGTGCACACCACAGATGAGCCAGCCCGCCGCTCGGCCCCTGCTTACCCACGATATCTTCATAGGCGTTCTCTTCTAAAGTGCTTTTGGATCCAAACTTGGGTTGGCTCTCAGTACCGTTCTCAGTGGGAGAAGAGGGGTACAGGGACTGGAGACTGGATGCATCCTCAAACTCAAAGGATTTTCTGTGGATGACAAGAGTATGAGTCATTCTGGCTGAGCCACACCCCTACTGCCCTGGAAGGGAATGGCCAAGGGCAACAGCCAAGACTGGAGGTCCTCCTCCCTAAACCAGCCACTGAGCAAAGCATCAAGATGGATCCAAACTTACCATCCAAATGAAGAGATAAATGGTCTGAAAGGCCCCAGCCTGGGTGCCTGCAACTAACACCAAGAACAACTATCACAGCTGAGAAGGATGTCACGTGTCAGACGCTGTGTCGGATGCTCTACCCATGTTCGCCCATTCATCTGCACCTGCTGCTGATAGGTATTGTGCCGCTTTGAGATGGACTAGCCCGAGGCTCAAGGATATAAAGTGACAGAGGTAAGACTCGCGCAGGCTGTCAGACTGCAGGGTCTGAGGTTTTGACCTGGGCCTCCAAGCCCTGGAGAATATAATTTTTGAGAAGTATCTGCCATGACCACAGGAACTGAGTGCCTCGTCTGGTCTAGAGTCTCACACCATGTCTGCATCTGAGGCCTGCTCAGGCACCGAGCAGGCAGGAAGGGCTCAACACTGGATGGGTGATGCTCAGGGCTGTTCAGGGGTCACAGAAGCAGCTGGCTCATTGAAATGAGAAGGGCCTGAGCCCCCAAGACAAATCACACCACTTCTGAGAGGAACTGGGAAGGCAATTTGCCCCCAGAAGCTATTTCCAAGACCTACCTTCCCTTCGGTTAGTGACCTGCTCCCTTTCCACCCCCCAAATAACCTTCCCCTCTCCCGCAGGGCTCCCGAACCACAGCTAGCCAGCTTCTCAGACATGCTGAGCCCACGCTGCCCTCTACTCCTCGTCTTCACAGGGAGGCTTGGCCCAGCCACATGCTCTTGCTCTCCAAGGCGGGTCCCTCCCCGCGAGGGAGAAAAGTGCAGGCACTGACTGAATCCCTCCTCTCGCCCACTAACACCTTCCTCATCTTTGGGTACCCTTGGATGATGCAGTCATTTCAGCTGATGCAGTCCTTTCTCTCATGTTTAATAAACAACACCCCGAGGGCCCTGGAGGACAAGTCTAGGACTAAAAGTGTCCTTGGCTGCGTGGTTACTATGCAGCCTTCATCACAGCTGAACACTTCACACAGGGCTGTCCTCCCTGCCCTCCATGACACAGGCCCTCCTAGTTTTCAATTGCTCCTCAAGCTCCTGTGAGGGGTCCCCTTTTCCACTTGCCTTTCCAATGCCACAGTCTCAGAGCTCTGCCTTCAGGGCTCTCTTTCTCGCCCTGCACTTTCTGGGAGCCCCATACTGACAACCATCACCGTATCTACCACTGCTACCATGATAAACCCCCGATCTCTGTCTCTGGCCCAGACTTCTCAACCAGCTAAATACCCAATGGCTGAGCACAGAGGTTTCTGAAAGCTGGCCTGCAAGCCGCTGCTGGTGTGAGAGCAAGCCTTCAGCAACGTATACAGTGGAGTCAACATCTCATGCAGGCAGTTCTCAGGTCAGCAAATGACACAAGCCATCTTCAGCCAAATTATCCTTGAAAATCCCTCTGGAAGGTGCCATATCGAGGACCAGCACAGGGTCTTTCATGATGACGGATATAGTCAGTTTCTCCTCCAGACTTTTAAAAAGATTTTTCTTTGGTTGAATAACAGAAATATATGGCTTGTATATTTTTTAAAATAAAAAGGTACATTAAATACGAGAATTGTACAAGGCACAACAGATTTAAACTTACTAACTCATCCTCAGCCTGTGCTTTTCAAACAGATTCTTTTTTTTCCCCTAAGAACAGAGATTTAACTTTGCTGTTAATTCTTATTTGAAGTGACTCCACCATATATGGATGTATGTATACATTATGAATGTAATATGTGGGTGTGTATGCGTAAAACCTTCAGGCTGAAGTACTCTCTCCTCTTATCCCCTTTTTCCACTTGGCTGTGTACTTCCTGCTCTCCTAAATTTAGCTCAGCAGCTCCCTCTCTGAGGAGGGTTCCCTCACTCCCCAGTTAAGACGCCTCTTTCTCTGGGTTTCGGGAGCATTCTGCCTGCCTATGGATCTGGGTAGGGGCACAGCATTTATAATGTATTTGTGCACCTATCTCCTGTACCAGGTAACCAACACCTTGAATGCAACGGCCACATCTTATGCACCCTTGTGTCCCCCTGACCAGCACAAAGGCTTGGTGCACAGCAGGCTCTAGACAGATTTTTCTAGAAATAAATGACTAAAGACAAAGTTGGGAAGTTCCTCTGCAGAAGGGAATGGCAATCCACTCCAGTATTCTTGCCTGGAGAATTCCAAGGACAGAGAAGTCTGGTGGGCTACAGTCCAGGGGATCACAAAGAGTCGGACATGACTGAGTGACTAACACACACACACACACACACACAAGACAAAGCAAACATTTCAGCAGGGTGTGACAGACTTACAGAGTCAGTGAGCATGGTGAGGTGGGCCAGAACATGGAATTACATTTAGGCAAGGTCTCTTCTAGCTCATGAGTTTGAGCCTTTGTGATGTTTCCCTCTCTGCATATGGCGGGAAAGTTTCTATATGAGTTGGGATATGCTGGGTGGAAGCCTGAACTATGGTGTCAGGTTGGAGAAACCCCAGGAGTCAAAGAAACCTGAATGCCCACCTGACATTAGGTTAGAAGAGAAAGGCAGTGAGGGGCAGGACGACAGGCCGTGCACAGGAAGCTGGTTCCCAGCCTACTCCTATTCAGAAAACAAGATGCCTATCAACCTGCACCAACTCCAGCTGCTCCAGCTCCCAAGTCACTACAATTGTGGAGATGGTCTGGGCAGTCCAGTGGCAGGGATGCTGAGACGGCCCAGGAAGTCAATGAAAGAACAGGTCCTTCTGGACACAGCCAGGAAGTAGATGAAATATTCTCTCTGTTTCCCATCAGTCTCCCCTTTTAGGATCCAAAGATCCCCTCTTCATATAAGCCCAGGGTTCCTATACACCCAGGCAGCCCTCAGGAAAGAGCAAATCACGTTACATATGTCAACCCTACTGTGTTAATGGTAACATGCAGTATTTAGATAATGTTTCAGCCAAGGAAATAAATCTCTAGCTGGCATTTCAGGTAGTTATGAGGCTGCTGCTGCTGCTGTTATGAGGCTAAGATCCTGCTAGTCCTCAAGGGACTGCCCCATTGATCTAAAAGTAAGATGGCCCTACCATTCCCATGTGGCTCAGCTGGTAAAGAATCCGCCTGCAATGCGGGAGACCTGGGTTCGATCCCTGGGTTGGGAAAATCCCCTGGAGGAGGCTACCCACTCCAGTATTCCGGCCTGGAGAATTCCATGGATTGTATAGTCTACACAGTCCATGGGGTCGCAAAGATTTGGACATGACTGAGTGACTCTCACTTTCACCCTTGCCATAGAAGAAGTTCCAGTAGGGCTCTACTCCCAAGGCCAAACCAGCCACCATCTTCATGACGTGACATTTGGAATGTCGTGTCACCCTCCCACTCACTTTTAAGCAGGGCTTCCCAGGTGGCCCCAGTGGTAAAGAACCAGCCTGCCAACGCAGGAGACCTAAGAGACATGCATTCGATCCCTGGGTTGGGAAGATCCCCTGCAAGAGCAGAAGAACCATCAACCTTTTTTGCCTAGCTCGTGCTTCACCTAACATCATCTGCTGCTGCAGAATTTACAAAGCACTACTAACTGTGGCCCGCAACCGTAGTCTGCTCCTGCATCCTCCACTGAAAACAAAGCCGCTGTGCCCAGCTCTGCGTCACTGGAGGGGCATTCGTTACCTGTTCTGGGACTTGCGGTGACCTCGTGTGTCCTTCTTGGGTCTCCGGGTGACGGGTGGGGCTGGGGTGGAGGGCAGGGGGGGTGGAGCAGCAGGTGTGGGAGAAGGAGGTAGACCATTGCTTGGCTTACTCTTGGGGTTCTTGTCAGCCTCATATTCAAAGGTGCGCTTGGGTTTGGGGACAGGGTTCACAGCGGGATCAGGGGAGCTCTTCGGCGGCAGCAGCTGGGAGGTCGGGCTATTTCCAGGGGTCCCTGGCTTAGCGGGACCACTGCCTTCCCTCTCCGGGGGTGGGCCCGCCTCCCCCCCAACTCCAGCTGCTCCTCCTGCCCGGCTGTCCGTGCTCACACTCGCGTTCCCTGTGGGTTCCTCCAAGGGGCCCAAGGTCCCAGTCTTCCATCTCCCTCGGTCTACGCTGTAGCAGCTGCTGGGGAGCTGGGGGAGCCCCCGGCCTGGCTGCTCCTTCAGGGCCTGTTCAATTTTCTGGATCCGACTCAGCACCGCTGAGCTCTCCTTCCTGCTGCTGTGCCCCCTGAGTAAGGCACTGGGCTCGCTCCGGCCTGGCCGTTTCTCCAGCCGGTAGAAAGAGTCCCGCACAGGGAGCGCCTCTCCCTCCTCCTCGGTCTCAGGGTAGGAACACTCAGAGAAGGTCCTGCTCATCCTCCGGAGGCCCTTGAAGTCGAAGGTCTTGTCTGAGCTGCAGGGGGACGGCACCACGCTGGGGCAGCCCACGCTGGGGCAGCCCTCACTGGCCGCCCACTCGCCCCCAGAGCCCTCCCGCTTCTCTCCACACACGCTCATCCTGGGCGAAGCCTCTCGGCGACCCTCCCATGCTGAAATCTTCTCCCGGATGCCCAGGCTGTGGGCACGGGGGCCAGCACGGTTCAGAAAGACACTCCGGGGGCCCACTGCTGACCCCAGGGATGGAGTGCTCTGGGCGAGGGGTGGGGAAGCAATGATGCCCTCTACATCTTGGGCTGCCCCCCGGACGTTCTCCTTCTGGTCCTCTCTCTTGCACACGGCAGGGCTTCTGTCCAGATAACCGAAGCTGGTGGCCTTGAGGGGACAGACGGGTGGTGAGGTGTCGGGGGAGGGGGCTTGAGGATGCTGAGGTGAAGGCTCACGGGGATGCCAGTCCTTGAGGAGCAGCCGGGAACCGGAGCGGCTTGGGTACCTGCAGGCGGATGTCTCACTGTCACTGAGCGGGTAGATGGGACTCCTCGGTGGGGAGAGAGCCGGAGGTGGAGAGACTGACTGAGACCTAGGAGAAAAAAAGAAAAGAGAAATGGCAGTGCGTGGACGGAGAACACTGTTTTATTCTTAAAGAGCTCAGCTCACCCCTTTCCTACAGGACTCTCAAGCTCAAAGTACTATATGCAATAATGTACCTTCCAAAGCTGTCCTCAGGAGGAAACATCTTATCCAGAGTGGGCTACACTCCATGGGTCTCTCTGCCCAGTTCACACCCAGAGGCCCTGGGTACCGTCTGCCGTAGAAGCCAGGTCTACGGCAGCCCAGAGCATCCCCAAAGTCCACCTCTGGCAATCAGAGAGCAGTGAGACCAGCGGTGTGCTGCTAAATGTTTAATAACCAGCTCCTTGCAGGGAAAAAGCATAGATTCGTCACACCTGCCAACTTCCACAATATAAATATTCCTACTATGGCTGAGTTCAGACGACCCATGTGACCTCACTGGATGTGGAGTTGGGAAGAAACACTCATGTTCAACTCTCATGAGCTGCTACAAAGCATCTCCACCACCCACTTCCTAAAGTGGTCCCAAATATGTACTTGACCCCTGTGATCTATTTCCTTGACAAGCCCCATCTCCCCTCAGGCTTCTGCTACCAGATACAAGACACTCCACCTCAGCTTGGGTCTTGATCAGAACTCAGATCCCTGAAGGTCTCAAAAGGATCAGAGGTGTGTGTGTTAGTCGCTCAGTCATGTCGGACTCGTTGCAACCCCATGGACTGTAGCCCACCAGGCTTCTCTGTCCTTGGGATTCTCCAGGCAAGAATACTGGAGTGGATTGCCATTCCCTTCTCCAGGGGATCTTCCCAACCCAGGGATTAAACCCTGGTCTCCAGCATTACAGACAGATTCTTTACCATTTGAGCTACAGGGAAGTCCCCCAAAAGGATCAGAAGGGCCCCTCAAGAAAGAATCCTTTCCACTGTCTCAAAGGAGGCTAATGGAGAGAGAACACCAGCTCCTTCACAGCTCTAGCCCCCAGCAGTGGTATCACATCACACAAGCCACCTCCTAGCTCCAGATCAACACACAGATCTTAGCAAATATTGGCAACAGTTCTAAATAAATGTTTTTACATTGTTGTTCAGTCACCAAGACGTGTCCAATTCTTCGCGACCCCATGGAATGCAGCACACCAGACTTTGCTGTCTTTCACTATCTCCCGGAGCTTGCTCAAACTCATGTCCATTGAATAGGTGATGTCATCCAACCATCTCATTCTCTGTTTCCCCCTTTTCCTCCTGCCCTCAAACTTTCCAGCATCAGGGTCTTTTCCAATGACTCGGCTCTTCACATCAGGTGGCCAAAATATTGGAACTTTAGCTTTAGCATCAATCCTTCCAAAGAATATTCAGGGTTGATTTTCTTTATGATAGGTCTTAACATATATTTTGGAGAAGGCAATGGCACCCCACTCCAGTACTCTTGCCTGGAAAATCCCATGGACGGAGGAGCCTGGTGGGCTGCAGTCCATGGGGTCGCTAAGAGTCAGACACGACTGAGTGACTTCACTTTCACTTTGCACTTTCATGCATTGGAGAAGGAAATGGCAACCCACTCCAGTGTTCTTGCCTGGAGAATCCCAGGGGCGGCGGAGCCTGGTGGGCTGCCGTCTATAGGGTCACACAGAGTCGGACACAACTGAAGTGACTTAGCAGCAGCAGCAACATATATTTATTCATTCAATCTTCACAAAACTCTGTCATGTTATTAAACTTTATTATTATCCTCATTTTGCAAATGAAAAACACTGAGGTATAGAAAGGTTAAACATCTCATTCAAGGTCTCAGCTGGTACGTGAAGCCAGGACTACGCTATGTTGCTGCTCTAAAGAGGAGGCAGTGACCTCCACCATTCTTGTGAACTGCCCGGGTCCCTAGACATAGAACAGCAGAGACCCCCACAGCTCTGGGCACACTCCTGTCTCCACTATAGTGTTTGTAAGTATCAGGGAACCTCTTGGTCTTCCTTATGAGACCATGATTTCTTCCAGGTGGAGGGACACCTACTCGGTATCTAGAAGGTGCACCATGGATGATGAACAAATAAAGACAGGAAAAGGTACAAGTGAGCTGACTGAAGAGAACCATGGGCATACTTCCTCGTCAGCATTCTTTTCTAGTTGTCTACTAGGGCAACCACTGTCAACTTTCAGAAATGCTCCCAAACTGCTTTAGTTCAAAGACAGCAGGGCTTCGCCAACACTGCATGCTCCCAAGGCCTACCTGACCCTAATCCCCAGGCCTTCAGAGTGGGGCGGTCCAGACTCACAGGCTCCAGAGCACCATGCCATCTGGGGAATGCAGCCAGCTGCCCCTGAGCCAGGCTGCTGTCGCTGCTTGATCACACACAGAAAACTGCAGCTCGGGTGAGTCAGGGATTGGCCAACAATTCCCTGTTGGGTCATAACCTTTGGCTGCCCCCAGTCAACAGGAAACCTCAACATGCTTAAGTTGTTTTTAAAAGGGCAAGTCAAACAAGAGCCATCCCACGTGTACATGGGCACAGATGAGAGAAATCCGGTGCCCAGCCAAGCCGATGACCAAAGAGACTTTGCTCAGCAAGGAGGTGTGAAACAAGTACTCCCCAGGGCGGGCAGGGCTAGGGCAACATGCCAAGCTCGAGCCTGGGGAGAGCCTGACCTACTCACAATCAAGAAAGGCCCAGGTCCCTCACTTCTTTCACAGAACCACGGATGCAAAAGGTCAAAGTCCAGCCCTGTAAGGCAACAAGCGTCTGGGCTACACAAAGGACTCTATGTCTCAGTTACTCTCAACTGGAGGCGGGAGAAGATGCCTTTAACAGAAGATGACTTTGTCATGTGTTTATTCATTCAGTAATAATTAGTGAGTACCTACTCCATGCCAGACCCTGCTCTAGGCACTAGCTATCAGAATAAACAAGAGACAAAAATTCATGTCCTCATGAAGCGTGAATCCTAGTCAGTGGTGGCCAGTATTTAATGAGACTCAGAATCTCTCAGGAAGCCCTTTCAAACTATATATACCTCATCTCTCTAGATATTTTGATAAATGCTCCCCTACGAAGTAGCTCCTCGACCTTCAAGGTGAGAATTCATCAGTCCATGAAGCCACTGGGGAATGGGGGCAATGGCTCCCACAGGGGGACAGAAAAACAGCGAGAACCTCTGGTCTGTTAAGATCCCAGTCTGCTTCTGATGCTTTCAGAAAGGATGACTCTGAAAGTTCCCTCAGTAGTTCGAACATGAAGGCAATCCCACAAGTTAAGAAATTCTCTCAGTGCCTAGTCTGTTTTAACTGAGGCTTAGTTTTTATCTCCTAGTGAAGGATGAAACAGAGAGACACAGGCCCTTCCTGGTCTTTAGATCTTGGCTCATCTGGGGCCCAGAGCCACAGGTGCTCCTTGCCCAGACCCACATATAGGCCAAGCCAATGTGCTCTGGCAACTCGGGGACAAAAGGAGGCCTGACTACGTTGACCTGGAGTCCAGCCACCTCCAGGTTCATCACAAAGCAGCAGCGTTCACTCACACCACGGTCATCCATAAGGCCCCGCCCCTCATGGGCTCCAAGGCTCACCGGAGGACAGAACTCACTGCATTTCTCTGCACGTTTCCGATTCTACCAGGTATCAGGAATGTGACCATGGGCAAAGCCACACAGACTCTATAAGCTGCCAGTATCAATTCCTCAAAATGTTGTTCTAACTACATCAGAGTTGTTGTAATGGGCACATGCGACTATGGATATGAAATGAGTCGAACACTGTAGCTCATTATGACAGTTTATTATTAGTAAGTTTTTCACCAGGTTATCTAGGCTGGTTGTTCTCAGTAGAGGGTAAGAACATCAGAGTAGCAGTGTTTCAGTTCCAGCACAGCCACTAACAACTTACATGACTGGCGCAGATAACTTTCTCTAAGCCTCAGTTTCCATATCTCTGGCAGAAAACAACAAAATTCTGTAAGGTAATTATCCTTCAATTAAAAAATTAATATTTCTTTTTAGAAAGGACAATGACCAGAAGCGGATCACACTAAATAAATAAATAAAATGGAGGTTAAAAGAACACACATCTCAGCGGACTGTTGTAAGGAATAAAGACAATATGGATCAAGTGTCGAGCTCAGTCGCTAACACACAGTACTCAGTCTTAGCTTGATAACAACTAACATCAACAAGGAGCTGCCTATTCAGAATAATCACTTGATAAACTAATCATAACAGTTTACCTCTGTCCTTGGATTCTAAACATTCAAGGTGGAAGGGGAGAAGTGTGAAAGGGCTAGTCACTCAGTCGTGTCCAACTCTTTACAACGTCATGGACTGTAGCCCGCCAGGCTCCTCTGCTCATGGGATTCTCCAGACAAGAATACTGGAGTGGGTTGCCATGCCCTCCTCCAGGGGATCTTCCCAACCTAGGGATCGAACCCGGGTCTCCTGCAATGCAGGCACATTCTTTACTGTCTGAGCCAGGAGTCAGACATGACTTAGCAACTAACATACACACACACACACACACACACACACACACACATATCAGGGGAGCCTGGGAAAGGAAAGGAGTAAATTAAACACAGTCATAAATTCTTTGCAGCTCACGCTATCAAAAGGTAGAGTCTACTCTTCTGCCCCTTGATTCTAGGCTGACCCTGTGATTTGCTTTGATGAACAGAATATGGTAGAAAATAAACTATCTCAGTTTAAAATTTGAGGCCTCAAGAAGCCTTGACGTTTCCAACTTCACACACTTGGGGTTCTGCCCTGAGACTGTCACATAAGAAAAACCAGTCTGGTGTTTCAGAGGAGGCCATGCACAATGTCACTGTGGCCCCCCAACCACCACATGGGCCTGACACGCAGTGAGGTCATCTTGGAGCCAGTGAACCAGCTACATGAGCAGGCCCGGGGGAAGCCAGTAGAGGAACTACTCAGCGAATGCACAAGAAATGTGAGAAATCACTGATTGTTCTAGGCCCCTAAGTCTTAGGGTGATTTGCTACAACACAATAGCAAAGTGATGTGGTGGGAAAGGCTGGGCTTGTGTGTAAGTGGCCCCCCATCCCCACCCCAGTGCAGGACCGCTGTCCTGGGCCTCCCATCCCCATGCCTCTCTCCTGCACTTCCCTAGAGACCAGCTGCCAAGGGTTGCGTGTTCGGACTGCACCTCTCTCTCCCTTTCTCTCACTGCTCAAGACTCTGGCACTCTTCTGGGGGTCTCCCCCAAGCATTCCCTGGAAATGAAGCTAGCTCTGCAGTCCCAAGAATCAGCTTCCATCAGGGTTTGCTTCCCAGCTGAGGCGGCTTGGGAGAATCTTCACCTAGAGCACAAGATGGACGCATGTGTCCTTGTGACAGTGAGTGCACACAGCAGGTGGCACCTCCGAGGCACGGATGGGAGAGTGTGCTCACTCTGGTCCTCAGTTTCACGCTCCAGTTGTTTCCCAGTTCCTCACACTGAGGCTGGAAGTAAAAGCCACTCTCCCCTTGTTGCACAAGGAAAGACTACGGTCAAGAGAATGACAGTGCCAGGACCCAGGCTGCCTTAGGAAGCCAAGCACCTGAGAAAAGCCTCTTCTGGGATCTGGTCTCCCGTTCTGCCATTGACAGGTTCCAGCTTCAGGTCTTCAGGGCTCCCAGGGCAGCTCACGGCCAACCTTCCCTGAACCCTGAGCAAGCGGACAAAGGAAGCCACCTAGTCACCAGACCACAGTGTGCCAACCGTAACAGGCTTGAGACACGCGTCAGCTCTTCATCCATTCAGCCAGCATGTACTGAGCACCCACTACACACCAGGTACTATTTTAGGCATCGAGGATCAGCAGAGACTAAAACTAGACAGTCTCTCTCTACAGGTTATAGTCTGGTAGAGGGACAGTATGGCTTTATTTGTCTTGAGTGAATAGACAATAAGCAAATCCATGCTGTGAGAGGGTTGTGGGGCCAGTGAAGGAGAATAAGGCAGGGTAAAAGGGCAGAGCTTAACAGTGGAGGAGATCAGGGGAGGCGCCTCTGCCAGGGACGATGAGAACAGAACCTTAAGGAAGTGAGCAATGTGTTTATCCAGGGGAGGAATGTTCCAGGCAAGAGGAGCAGGAAGGCAGAGGCTTGGGGCAACTGCATACTTACTGTATTCTGGGGGTAACCAAGGGGCCAGCGTGGCCAGAGTTGAGTGTGAAGAAGAGGAGTGGGCTGGAGATCCGTCAGAGGCACCAGAGAAGCCCACAGACCAACAGGAAGGCTGGGGCTTTACTCTGAGAAAGGAAGCTCTCGAAGGAGTGTGAGCTAAAGAATGACATGTTCTGATCATATCAGAAAATGAACTCTAGGGATGCAAGGTGGCCACAGTGAGATCATGTAAAGGCCACTGGAACAATCCACGCAAGAAGTTACTGTGGTGTGAACTAGAACGACAGCAGGACAGACGGATTTTTCTCCAGGGCTATGCCAATCAGACTGGCTGACAGAGTGGATAAGAGGTAACAGAGACAAAGGAAAGTCAAGGATGAATCACAGTTCTGGGCCTAAGCACCTGGTAGAAAGGAGTTGGGGTTATAAATTTCCATTCGGGATTTGTCAGTGGTGTACAGATATTATTTTAAAACCTCATGGCTAGATGAGAAGAGGAACTAAAGAGCCTCTTGATGAAAGTGAAAGAGGAGAGTGAAAAAGCTGGCTTAAAACTCAACATTCAGAAAAAGAAGATCATGGCATCCGGTCCCATCCCCTCGTGGCAAATAGATGGGGAAACAATGGAAACAATGACAGACTATTTTCTTGGGCTCCAGAATCACTGCAGATGGTGCCTGCACCTATGAAAGTAAAAGAAACTTTCTCTTTGGAAGAAAAGCTATGACAAACCTAGACAGCATATTAAAAAGCAGAGACATTACTTTGCTGACAAAAGTCTGCTAGTCAAAGCTATGGTTTTTCCAATAGTCATGTATGGATGTGAGAGTTGGACTATAAAGAAAGCTGAGAGCTGAAGAATTGATGTTTTTTAACTGTGGTGTTGGAGAAAACTCTTGAGAGTCGCTTGGACAGAGAGGAAATCCAACCAGTCAATCCTAAAGGAAATCAGTCCTGAATATTCACTGGAAGGACTGATGCTGAAGCTGAAGCTCCAATACTTTGACCACCTGATGCAAAGAACAGACTCATTGGAAAAGACCCTGATGCTGGGAAAGACTGAAGGCGGGAGGAGAAGGGGAGGACAGAGAATGAGATGGTTGGATGGCATCACCGATTCAATGGACATGAGTCTGAGTAAGCTCCAGCAGTTGGTGATAGACAGGGAAGCCTGGTGTGCTGCCATCCTTGGGGTCACAGAGAGTCGGACACGACTGAGCGACTGAACTGAACTAAGCGACTGAACTGACTGACGTGGCTAGACGGACCATCTAGGGAGTCAGGGTATCTAGGGAAGTCCAAGGGTTGAACCCTGGGGCATTCCAGCATTTCCAGCTCAGGTAGAGGAGGAACAACTAGCGAAGGAAAACTGGGAAGAGCACGTAGTGAGGAAGGAAGGAAACCACGAGCTTTCCTGATATCCTGAGACCTTTGAGAAACAGGGAGTGATCAGCTGAGCCAAATCTGCTAACAACTAAGCAAGGAAAAGACTGCAGAGTGACCCCTAATTCAGGTAGTCACTGTAACCTTAAGAAGAGAGATTCTGGTGGAGTTGTAGGAAGGGAAGCCTGACTGGAAGGAATTCAAGAAATTAAAGAGAAGGAATGGAGACAAGGAGCTCAGACAACTCTTTCAAAGGTTTCCCTAAAGGAGGAACAAGGAAATGAGGTGGTAATTGGAGGGGAATGTTGGGTACAGAGTGCATGTTTGTATCATGACCAGAATAATCCAGCGGAGAGTGAAACGCTGTTCAAGTAGGGCAAGCGCAGCCCGTGAGAACAGTGAGCAGTGAGCGGGCGTGAAGGGCTAGGGACCTCACGCCTACCTACAGGGTGGGGGGCTTGGACTGAAGAACCCCACTTGTTCTCATTCCCAGGCACCCAGACTTGAGTGTCTTCTCACACAATCTCATTCCTAGGCTGCTTTCTGCACCCTGGCTTTGACTCCTGTATATATTCCCAATTCATTCCTCAGAGGGAAGACAAGGTCAGATCTGTTCTTTCTTCCCTCTCCCTGCAGCATCTGATCCAGCTTCCTCCCCAGACTCAACGATGTACTCAATGCCTAAGACCTCAGATCTTCCCTCCCCGTGCCATCTCCACTGCTACCTGCTGCCTCCTTGATTCAGATCTTACCTTTCACTGGGACTATTAAAATAAGCTCTCAATGTCCCTCTCTGCTTTTGGTCTTAATCCAGTTCCAAGGCCATCCTCCTGCCTCCTGACATCTTTCTAAACTACAAAACTCATCGTGCTTCTAACTCCCCACTCTCTAAGGAATGGAAAGCAAATTCATGGGCATGAATCACAGGGACCGCATGATCCGGTCCCCATGTGTCCTCTATCATCTCATACTGTCTTTTCCTCCAAACAAATCTGCATCTCACACTTAGTCACATCAAACTCCTTGCTTTTCACAACCCTAGGCCTTCACACATTGTCTCCTTTGCTGCGGTGCTGGCTTGTCCACTTACACATCTCTGTGGCTCCTCCGTGGTATCTCTCTTGACACTACCCCCCTCATCCAGGTGGAGATGTGAGACTTGATGCCCCCACTGTGCCTGGAAAAAGTCTGACTTGGGACTTTGTAACATTTTATTGGACTGTACGGTTTCATCACCTGCCTCCCTCACTAGACTATGTACCAGTGAACCTCCTTGAAGGTGGTGACAGTGTCTTGTTAACCCCAATATCCCCAGCTCTTTGCATGGCATCTAGAATTTAGTAGGAATTAATACATCCGTGCTGAATGACTAAATGAACGAATAAAAAAAAATGATTAAAACCTAGGTCTCCTTATGACTCCCCAGGGTATTGTTCACAAATTTCCTCACCTCCCTCTTTGAGGCACATGACCCAAAGAACAACACAGAAATGTACACAAAGCACTTAGTGCAGCCCAGCACGGCTGTCAGTCCCCAAAGCCTTCTCCTGCAAGGCAAAAATCGTACCCTAGGCCAAGAGTCCAGAGACCTGGGTTTTGCTCTTGTCCTGGATCCCTTACTTTCTGGATGTGCTCATGAGCAAAGTCACCTAAATTCTTTGAGCCTCGGGCTCTTTGTCTATAAAACAGTGGGAAACACTTGCTCTGAGCATCCTCACATACTAGCTGTGTGACTAAGGTGATGTAAACTTTAAAAGTGTTTGAACACCAATAACAGTTCCATGAAGACAGAAGAAATATAAAAGAGAAGTAAATACAAAACAGCTAAAGGACACTTAAGACTCTGATCTTACCACCACTTGCTCTTTATGCTAACATCTTGGAGCCTGTTCCCAGGAAGGCAGACACGGTGAAACTGGGCCCTGGTGCCACTGCCCCAGCTGCAGGCGGCCAGCTCTGCTGCTCAGCACAGACATGGCCACCACACTGTGGCCCAGGACTGGCCAAAACCAACATGATGGGAGAGGGACAGATACAAGGAAAGAGAAGAAAGAGGGAGAGGCAAAGGAAATGTAATGGAGGAACATAAGCGCACACACACAAATGTGTAAGACCAGTGAGTAGGACAGAAAGGGCATCAACTAAGGTAGAGAATAAGAAACAAACTTAAAGAGAAAGCAGTGTGTGTGTGTGTGTGTGTGTGTGTGTACATGGACACACATGCACAGGCAGAAAGTGAGAGTTAAAGTGCAAAATACATGCCCTTCCCTCTGGCACTGTTTCACAAGAATATGACCCAGCCCTTGGGTTAGCGACCTGGGCCATTCTCCAGTAACATAGCAGGAAGTATTCATGACAAGGTACACAGTATATATTGTCAAGGTCACCCAGGGACTTTTTGGGAGGGAAGGCTGTCTTTAGCCCTTGATGATAAGACTGTTCTCAACTCAGCATGCTCTGGCCACAGAGCTCCTGAAGTATTAGTATCAGGAAGAGGACCAACTTGGGATAAGTTGGAGAAGGTTCTCGGAGTCTAGGAAATAGCTTCAGAGGTACTGAGATGGGCTGTGGGTACCATGACGTGGTAAACAGCCTCTTGATGAAAGTGAAAGAGGAGAGTGAAAAAGCTGGCTTAAAGCTCAACGTTCACAAAACTAAGATCATGGCATACGGTCCCATCACTTCATGGCAAATAGATGGGGAAACAGTGGAAACAGTGGCAGACTTTATTTTTTTGGCTCCAAAATCACTGCAGATGGTGACTGCAGCCATGAAATTAAAAGTCGCTTACTCCTTGGAAGAAAAGTTATGACCAACCTAGACAGCATATTCAAAAGCAGAGACATTACTTTGCCAACAAAGGTCCATCTAGTCAAGGCTATGGTTTTTCCAGTAGTCATGTATGGATGTGAGAGTTGGACTGTGAAGAAGGCTGAGTGCCGAAGAATTGATGCTTTTGAACTGTGGTGTTGGAGAAGACTCTTGAGAGTCCCTTGGACTGCAAGGAGATCCAACCAGTCCATTCTAAAGGAGATCAGTCCTGGGTGTTCATTGGAAGGACTGATGTTGAAGCTGAAACTCCAATACTTTGCCCACCTGATGGGAAGAACTGACTCATTTGAAAAGACCCTGATATTGGGAAAGATTGAAGTCGGGAGGAGAAGGGGATGACAGAGGATGAGATGGTTGGATGGCATCACCGACTCAATGGACATGAGTCTGAGTAAACTCTGAGAATTGGTGATGAACAGGGAGTCCTGGCGTGCTGCAGTCCATGGGGTCACAAAGAGTCGGACACGACTGAGCAACTGAACTGAACTGAACCATGACGTGAAGGTGAAGGCAGGTGACGGTTACTCAGGGCCCAGCTTCTACTATGCCTAGTACCTACTAAGCAGGTGTCTAACCTGCTCCCAAATGAAAGTGCCTTGGAGTTGGTCAACCACCATCCCAGGCCTGCTCAACTAACGTGGGCCCTGTTGGCTCAGTGGGCAATGGCGTGCTCCCATCACTATGTGACCACTCCAGCTCTGGAGATGGCATGCTCACTGCACTCCCCCAGGACATATTCTGGGGTACTCAGAAGGAGAATAGGGAGGAGGCCTGCCAGAGTCCTATCTCCAAGTCCGGAAGCTTGTTCCCCAGGCCAGAGCAGGGGCTCAGCTCAGTAACTGACATCCCATTCTGGGACAGAAGTCAGAAAGAGGCTGACACTCACATCTTGACCATCCTGCTCACAAAGCAGCTTCATCTCAAATGGCTGGAAGACCTCCAAAGGGTCCAGGACAGCCTCATCCTCCAAGTGGGGCTATACCTGGACCACCATGCACAGAGCCTCCTAAGTCATCCTTGGTTTATTGGGGTAAGCAGAATGGTGAAGTAAAGTCGCTCAGTTGTGTCTGACTCTTTGCAACCCCATGGACTATAGCCCACCAGGCTCCTCCATCCATGGAATTTTCTAGGCCAGAGTACTGGAGTGGGTTGCCATTTCGTTCTTCAGGGGATCTTCCCGACCCAGGGATCAAACCCGGGTCTCCTGCATTGCAGGCAAATGCTTTACCATCTGAGCCACCAGGGAATCCAGTAGCTGAGCACAAACTGAGTCACCTTTCCACCTCCAGGAAGCACATGTATCTGCCTGTCACCTGGCTCATTTCTGCAGAAGCACAAAGAGGAATGGTGAGCTCTCCTCTGGGAGGGAACCAATCCCTAGCCCTCTGTGAAGTAGCAGCACTGAATAGAGAGTATTTACCAGACATAAGCCATCTCTGAGACAAGTGAAAAATGATGCCTTATGGGAACGTCCCTAATGCCCTAGTCTAGCAAAAATGGAACTGCCATATAAAGCAGAACCAGGCACCATCCAAAGCCAAGAGGGAGAAAAATGTAGTTCCAGGAAAACCTGCTAATGATATTTGTGATGGTTTTAAAACACAGTACCCAAATGACATGCCTGCTGTCAAAATGACCCCTAATCCTGAATCTGGGCTCTGAGATTGCTTGACCAGTAGAATATGGTACAGATGAACCTGCACCACTTTTCAGGCCCAGGCCCCAGGAAACCAACAACTTCTGCTTCCAGTCGCCCAGGCTGTGAGGAAGCCCAGGTCACGTGGAGAGGGTGTTCTGACTGACAATCCCAGCTGGGGTCCCAGCAACAGGCAGCATCAACCCCCCAGACGTGTGAGATCAGACGACTCCAGGAGACACCGGCCCCTAGCCACTGGGTCGTCCTAAGCCTTGAAGTCTTTCCAGCTGAGGTTCCAGACATCATGAGCAGCAGCAGACACGCGTGCAGTCTCTGTCTGAAACCAGCCAATCTACAGAGTCTGTGGGCATAATAACATGGCTGTTTGACACTATGAAATCCGCAGTGGTTATGTCCCAATAGACAACGGGCACAAATTTTGGTACCAAGAAGTGGAGCGCTGTTGAAACAAAACCCTGGAACACTGACTGTGGGACTGAGGCATGGCTACTGGGGGTGGTGGTTAAGACAAAATAAAGAAAATGTTAGAAGCTAGAGATAAGGGGACCTCATAATATTGAAAAGTTAGGTAATTCCATCACCTGTGGTAACATGGTAAATAAATGAGATGAACTAGCCAAAGGCATTTCCAGGCAGAGTGCTGAAGGTGCCATTTGACTCCTTCTAACTGTCACTAGAGAACGAGAAAAGAGATGAGCCAAACAAGAACTGTTCAGTTTTCCAGCAAAATTTAAAGGAAACATAAATGACAAAGGGCTTTCAGAGTTAGAACATAAAACTCGTTTCAGTCTCTATCTCTAGGCAATAAAAAATTCTCAAATTAGGAAATGGCTTCCAGACCGCGGTGACAGTTACACTCTGTGTGCGTGTCTGTAAACTCATCAAACCGAAAACTTTAAATTGGATAGTTTATAATACTTTTATTATCCCTCAATAAATCTTCAGAAAAAAATCTAGAGTGGGGCTGCAAGATGCTTTGTCAAGACCTAAAAAATATTTAAAGTGCTGCCTCATTGAATCTTTTTGCGTTTTTTCCTGTGGACCATTTTTAAATTCTTCATTGAATTTGTTAAAATATTGTTTCTTTTTTTTTTTTTTAATGTTTTTGGCTTTTTGGTGGTGAGGCATGTGGGGTCTTAGCTCCCCAATCAGGGACTAAACCCATACTTCCTGCACTGGAAGGTGAAGTTTTAACCACTGGACTGCCCAGGAAGTCCTGGCCTCATTGACTCTTACAGACTAAAGGCCTTCTAAGGATCTTAAGGATGAGCCATGCAGATCCTCTAAATAATAAGGCTTTCGAGACTCTTAAGAACCATTGTCCCATAGCAATCTAACCAGGAAAAATCCACTTTTTCACCTGAGGAGGTACTAAAAGTGCCACTCGGAGACTCTGAACCAAGGGTTCTAAGAATGAATACAGATGGGGAGGGAAATCCTTCTGAGCCAAGTGGTCAGGAAAAGCCCTGCAGGAAATAACATCTGTATCCAGACTGGTAGAACTGTCAGGTTTTATAGGAGCGCAGTGAAGGATAAAAGCAGAAACAAACATCAGGGCTTCTAGGGAAAGCCTTTCCAACCAGGTCAAGTTTGATGGTGTCATAGATGACAGTAGTTTCTGAGCAGGGAGAGCCCAGTTGTGTTTACAGGGAGATGAATGTGGTGGTAAATAAAATAACAGAAGGAGCAGGAGAGCTAGGCGTGCATTCTTCCCCTTAGCTTTGTATCCTTGAGGAGTACCTCCTCTTTATGGGTTTGTTGCCCAAACTGTCAAACAAGTGGCTGAGACCAAATGAGCTCTAAGGTTCCTTTTCTTCTCTCTTTCTCAGAGTCAGTGGACTAAATGGAAAGGGAATCCAAAGTTAACAAGACCTGCACTGGTCACCCACTTGTTTGATAGTTTGGGAAGCAGACACAGAGAAGCGGAGGTACTCCCCAAGGATACAAAACTAATAGGGGCAAGAACGCACACTTAGCTCTCCCACTCGTACTGTGGGTGTGTGTGTGCTAAGTTGCTTCGGTCAGGTCTGACTCTTTACGGCCCTATGGACCGCAGGTTGCCAGGTTGCTCTGTCCATGGGATTCTCCAGGCAAGAATACTGGAGTGCGTTCCCATGCCCTCCTCCGTGGGATCTTCCTGACCCAGGGATTGAACTCAAGTCTCTTATGTCTCCTGCATTTGTAGGCAGGTTCTTTACCACTAGCACCACCGGGGAAGCCCTATTCAGTTTAGTTCAGTCACTCAGTCGTGTCCGACTCTTTGCAACCCCATGGACTGCAGCACGCCAGGCCTCCATGTCCATCACCAATTCCTGGAGCTGACTCAAACTCATGTCCATCAAGTCAGTAATGCCATCCAACCATCTCATCCTCTGTCATCCCCTTCTCCTCCTGCCTTCAATCTTTCCCAGCATCAGGGTCTTTTCAAATGAGTCAGTTCTTCTCATTAGGTGGCTAAAGTGTTGGAGTTTCAGCTTCAGCATCAGTCCTTCCAATGAATATTCAGGACTGATTTCTTTTAGGATGGACTGGTTGGATTTCCTTGCAGCTCAAGGGACTCTCAAGAGTCTTCCCCAGTACCACAGTTCAAAAACGTCAATTCTTCAGTGCTCAGATTTCTTTATAGTCCAACTCTCACATCCACACATGACTACTGGAAAAACCAAAGCTTTGACTAGACAGACCTTTGTTGGCAAAGTAATGTGTCTGCTTTTTAATATGCTAAGTTGATCATAACTTTTCTTCCAAGGAGCAAGTTTATTTTAATTTCATGGCTATAGTCACCATCTGCAATGATCTTGGAGCCCCCCAAAAATAAAGTCTCTCACTGTTTCCATTGTTTCCCCATCTATTTGCCATGAAGTGATGGGACCAGATACCACGATCTTCGTTTTCTGAATGTTGAGTTTTAAGCCGACTTTTTCACTCTCCTCTTTCACTTTCATCAAGAGGCTCTTTAGTTCTTCACTTTCTGCCATAAGTGTGATGTCATCTGCATATCTGAGGTTATTGATATTTCTCCCAACAATCTTGATTCCAGCTTGTGCTTCATCCAGCCTGGCATTTCACATGTACTCTGCATATAAGTTAAATAAGCAGGGTGACAATATACAGCCTTGACATACTCCTTTCCTGATTTGGAACCAGTCTGTTGTTTCATGTTCAGTTCTAACTGTTGCTTCTTGACCTGCATACAGAGGCAGGTCAGGTAGTCTGGTATTCCCATCTCTTTCAGAATTTTCCACAGTTTGTTGTGATCCACACAGTCGAAGGCTTTGGCATAGTCAATGAAGCAGAAGTAGATGTTTTTCTGGAACTCTTGCTTTTTCAATGATCCAACAGATGTTGCCGATTTGATCTCTGGTTTCTCTGCCTTTTCTAAATCTAGCTTAAACCTCTGGTTCACACACTGTTGAAGCCTGGCTTGGAGAATTTTGAGCATTACTCTGTCAGCATGTGAGATGAGTGCAATTGTGTGGTAGTTTGAACATTCTTTGGCATTGCCTTTCTTTGGGACTGGAATGAAAACTGACTTTTCCAGTCCCATGGCCACTGCTGAGTTTTCCAAACTTGCTGGCATATTGAGTGCAGCACTTTCATAGCATTATCTTTTAGGATTTGAAATAGCTCAACTGGAATTCCATCACATCCACTAGCTTTGTTCATAGTGATGCTTCCTAAGGCCCACTTGACTTCACACTCCAGGATGTCTGGCTCTAGGTGAGTGATCACACCATTGTGGTTATCTGGATCGTGAAGATCTTTTTTGCATAGTTCTTCTCTGTATTCTTGCCACCTCTTAATATCTTCTGCTTCTGTTAGTTCCATACCATTTCTGTCCTTTATTGTGCTCATCTTTGCATGAAATGTTCCCTTGTATCTCTAATTTTCTTGAAGAGATCTCTAGTCTTTCCCATTCTATTGTTTTCCTCTTATTTCTTTGCACTGATCACTGAGGAAGGCTTTCTTATCTCTCCTTGCTATTCTTTGAAACTCTGCATTCAAATGGGTATATCTTTCCTTTGGAGCTTTGCCTTTCACTTCTCTTCTTTTCACAGCTATTTGTAAGGCCTCCTCAGACAACCATTTTGCCTTTTTGCATTTCTTTTTCTTGAGAATGGTCTTGATCACTGCCTCCTGTATAATGTCACAAACCTCCATCCATAGTTCTTCAGGCACTCTGTCTATCAGAACTGATTCCTTGAATCTATTTGTCACTTCTACTGAATAATCATAAGGGATTTGATTTAGGTCATACCTGAATGGTCTAGTGGTTTTCCCCACTTTCTTCGATTTAAGTCTGAATTTGGCAATAAGGAGTTCACGATCTGAGCTATAGTCAGCTCCAAGTCTTGGTTTTGCTGACTGTATAGAGCTTCTCCATCTTTGGCTGCAAAGACTATAATCAATCTGATTTCGGTACTGACCATTTGGTGATGTCCATGTGTAGAGTCTTCTCTTGTGTTGTTAGAAGAGGGTGTTTGTTACGATCAGTGCGTTCTCTTGGCAAAACTGTTAGCCTTTGCCCTGCTTCATTCTCTACTCCAAGGCCAAATCTGCCCATTATTCCAGGTGTTTCTTGACTTCCTACTTTTGCATTCCAATCCCCTATAATGAAAAGGACATCTTTTTTGGGTGTTAGTTCTAGAAGGTCTTGTAGGTCTTCATAGAATTGTTTAACTTCAACTTCTTCAGCATTACTGATTGGGACACAGACTTGGATTACTGTGATATTGAATGGTTTGCCTTGGAAACAGAGATCATTCTGTCATTTTTAAGACTGCATCCAAGTACTGCATTTCAGACTCTTTTGTTGACTATGATGGCTACTCCATTTCTTCTAAGGGATTCCTGCCCACAGTAGTAGATATAATGATCATCTGAGTTAAATTCACCCATTCCAGTCCATTTTAGCTTGCTGATTCCCAGCATGTCAATGTTCACTCCTACCATCTCCTGTTTGACCATTTCCAATTTGCCTTGATTCATGGACCTAACATTCCAGGTTCCTATGCAATATTGCTCTTTACAGCATCAGACTTTACTTTCATCACCAGTCACATCCACAATTGCGTGTTGTTTTGCTTTGGCTCCATCTCTTCATTCTTCCTGGAGTTATTTCTCCACTGGTCTCCAGTAGGATACTGGGCACCTACCAGCCTGGGGAGTGGGAAGCCCTATTACTCGGCCATAAAAGGAATGCATTTGACTCAGTTCTAATAAGGTAGATGAACCTAGAGCCTACTCTACAGAGTGACGTTAAGTCAGAAAGAGAAAAACAAATATCGTATATTAACACATATATATATGGAATCTAGAAAGATGGTACAGATGAACCTATGTGCAGGGCAGCAGTGGAGACACAGACACAGAGAGCACACTTGTGGACACAGAGGGTAGGAGAGGGTGGGACGAATTGAGAGAGTAGCATTGAAACATACATATCACCACATGTAAAATTAGATAAGCAGTGGCAATTTGCTATATGACGTAGGGAGCTCAAATCCAGTGCTCTGTGATGACCTAGGGGGTGGAATAGGGTGGGGTGTGGGAGGGAATTTCAAGAAGTAGGTGGACATACGTATACCTATGGCTGATTTGTGTTGATATAGGCAGAAATCAACACAATGATGTAAAACAATTATAAATAAATTTTTAAAAACTAAGTTAATAAGACCTATTATAAAAGAACTACAAGGACTCAAATAGCACGTAGCCTATGCTCTATGAGGCTGATCTCACAGCCATCTAGACAACTGGTCAACAAACAGTCTTCTGGATACCGGGTATCGTTCCAGGCTTGGAAAAGACAGAAAAAAGTCAAAGTCCTTGACCCCAAGAAATCTATACTTCTATAGTCACCCAGGTTTCCCACACATACATCCAGAGGCGAGGTTCCTAAAAGACAATACCAATAGCTTGTATTTTTAAGTCACAATGACCTGCACACTGGAGTTTCACAGTAAAGAAGCTGTTGAGGAAATCAGCAGGCGTGACAAGTCTTCTGAGAACAGCCCCTGCTGCCTCAGGGGGGGTTTACAAGTCTTACAGCACAAGTGAAATCTCCTGAGAGCACCAAGTGGCAAAGTTTACCCCATCGAGACGGCTGAACTAGCTCTCAATACAACGGCTTTTTGTTTTCAAGTCACTGAGCTGCTTCTAGTCTCACCCAGGTCATCAGTACCAACATCATAAAGCCTGACCTCTAGAATTCAGAGGAGCTTTGAGAATCTCACCTCCCACCCCCAGAAATGGATGCAGCCAAATCTAAATAAGCTGGAGGGGGAGCAGCCCGTGGGAAGGGAAAACAGCTAAGGGTGAAGCATCACGCCCCTCTGGCCTCACTAACAAAGAGAAAGGGAAGCTTGCTTCAGGAGACCCAAACATAGTAAAGAACAGAACTCTGGTGGTCAAATGAAAGGTTGATTTCCTCCTCCTACATATCTTACCAAATCAAGAATGGGCTATAAAGGAAAAGGGAGATAATAAACAAAACACCCATAAAAAGCTAATAATGCAATGGAATCTAGGATCTTTAACCCAAACTAGCTCAGTGGTGGCACCAGGTGAGGTCTTATTCAAATTAAGGATAGAGCCTTGAAAATACCTATCTCGGCACTTCCTTAGGGTACCATCTGCCCTTCCCCACCAGTTTTCCATGCCCCAAGGTACCCCTGCCCCCAAAGTTAGATACAAAGGCTTCTCCATATCATCAGGTTCCTTTGCCTCCATGTGGATGATGTGGACAGAGATCCCTAAAGCCGCCAGGGCTCCCAGGCCCCAGCACCCCTGCACTCCCCAACCGGTCACACCTGGGAGTCTTTTCTCACTGGCACTCCTGAATGGGCAATGGTTAAAGGGCCCCAGGTCCCAGGCAAATGTCTATTAGAAGGCCCGACTAAAAAATCAGGGTGCCAACGTCATCGATCCAAACTGTAAATACCTTGAAAAAAAGAAAATGGATCCTTCCTTTGTGTCCCTCACACAAAGTGTCCACCACAGAGCCTAGCACCTAGAAGGAGAGCCCTCAGGGTTGCCTGGCAAATTCCTAGATGAACTGCTGACTTACTGCCCTACTCGGCCCAAAGAACAGCCCCAGATGCGACTGCGGGTGGAGGCAGCCACCAGATGACACCGCCAGATGACAACTGTGATGTAAGACCTGCAGCCCAGCAGTAGCCTCTGAGACAAGGCCTGTGACTCCACGCCAAAACCCGAGGAAAGTAGGGAGGGAAGTGGAAATGCGGCAGGAAGGAAGGGAAGTGAAGACTGAGAAGGGAGAAAGGCTTTTTTTAGGCACATCAGAGACTCAGATATTTACAAGTACCATCCATCATGTTACGACAGCAAGCATGCTGAGAAGCTAAAGGAAGAGGGATTTCTAAAAATGTATGAAACATGTAGGGCTGTACTCCAAATAGAAACTAGGGTGCCTGTCAGCAGTTCTGATTCAGCTTTGTGACTTTATGTAAACAATGCCTCTCCCATCCCACCCACCCACGAAGCGGAAATCAGAAGAAGAAACAAATACTTAAAGGAGCTGAGGGCTGCTGGGTACGGTAATTTCTAATTCAGGTTCTAAGTATACTATTTCTTTTAACTTAAGAATAAAACAGTAAAATCACAAATAATGCTTCTTTCACCCCTACAGTCTCATATAAAAAAGACGGGGACCTTCGCTGCCAGTCTCCACCTGCCAACTCACATTCACACTGCAGAGGAGGAAATGCCCCCTGACTGGCCAGAGCCCGCCAAGTTGTTCCCAAGATCACGGGGGACAAAGAGTCTAGGACCCAGGTCTGTTTCTGCCTTAGCCACCAACATGCCCTGGGAGAGTTCGGTTTTTCTATCAGCTTTACCCACGAGGTTGCTGGTCCCTGCCATCCTCAGCCTCACCCCGTTCAGGGAGGCAAGTACGCCAGCAACTGTAGTCCAGGTTAGAGAGAGTGGGTGGGCAGAGGGTCTCCTTACTGCTCTTGTTGCTACAGAGCAGATAGTCAATTTGTCTATCTGAGCCCCAAACGCTTACGTAGTTAACGTGTCAGAACCAAACAGTTTCCATTTAGTTGGTACAGTCCATCCAGACCATTTCCACTGGGACCAAACTCTGCACGTACGGTGTACAGAATTCCTCTTGCCTCCTTCAACTCCAGCCACTCCCCAGGGCTACAGCCTGTGCCCCTCTCTACTAACCACACCTGGATTCCAGCTCTGAAGGAACCAAACATCTACCACAACCTCTGGGTAGACGTGAGTATGTGCCACTCCACCGGACTCAGTCTGGCGCTGCACAGTCCCGCCCTCCAGGAGGCCACGAGCCCGATCCCCATCTAAGAGGAGCATCCTTCTCACAGCTACCCATTCCAGCAGCTGAGGTTCCAAAGCCAAACCCATCCAGCTGAGATTCAGATGAAGGGGCTATGAAAGGTATGTGGCTTTAGTAAAAGAAGTTCTTCAAGGAAATCAGCATCTAGCCTAGGCCAAGACCTGAGAAGCCCTGGTGACAGTTGTACCTTTAATTGCCAGCTCTGGAAGCTTCTATCCCATTGCAGAGACAGAGCTAATATTTAATAAGTTTTTTTTTTTTTCCTAGGCACTATGCTAAGCACTGACATTATCATCTCATTTAATCCTCAAGGAAACTCTGAGAGACAGAGTACTATTATTATTTTATAGATGAGGAAGCAAAATTCTAAAATGCCCTGAGATCTCACTGTTCGGTCAGTGGTTAAAGTTTGGCCCAGATGATTCACCTGGATGACTGTCAGAATCATGAGGATAACCACACGCACTTGGCAGCAGTCCTGTCCAGGACACAGGGCGTTAGGTGTCCTTTGATTCTACCCTCCACTGAGCTCCACTTCCCCAGGCAGTGTTCCCCGACTCACCTGCTCAGAGTCCCCCGAGGGGCCTTAGTGCCTCCAGCTCCGTGGGTGATGCTGGAATTCTTGTTGGCAGTCATGGTCATTTCTGCTCTCTGCAAACACAGAGCCCTGCGAAGAAGACAAGACCAATCAGCCAAGTTTCCATGGGTAGCCCAAAGCACCTCAAACATTCCCAGACGACCTCCAGAACTGCCAGCAGGGTTTCTGTGGTGGGAGCGGGAACCACTTTCCCACATATATTTAATTTCATCTGTTACAGCTTGTGGGCCTCAAAGCTTCCCTGATCTGGGTTGGGGAAAAGTCTGTGAGCTAACAAATAACTTCTCACTTCACAGAAAATGATTTTTAAAACTCCATTCCTATCCAGCTTCTTCTCGTTACTGAAGTTAGAGTTTCCCAACTTTCTGGCATGCCATACAGCCCTTATGAATTTTACCATATTTGTATATTTCCTGAACAATCATTTATTCAGTATTTTTCTTGAATCAACTTGAAACTGATGAACTGGTCTTAACTCCATTCTAAACAATTAACCACTGACAAATATTTACTGAGTACCAATTTCCTGGACACTGCCATCAGCAAAGAATAAACCCAAGTCTCTGCTCTCAGGGAGCTACATCCTAGCAGAGGGAAACAGACAATAAGCAGCCACATCTCACATGTGTGATATGTAAGTGTATGCTTGTGTGTAATATGTATAGTGGTAAGTGGTAGGAAGGAAAAATGAAGCAAGGTAGAGGAAAAGGAAAGAAGATGTGCCATTTTAAACAGGATGTTCAGGGAAGAACATCCTAATAAAGTGACACCTGAGTCAACACCATAAAATTATGAGCTATCATATTTTTAACACCCATTAAAATAAAATTAATATGCTTTAAAGTATTTAAGTACTACAAAGTGAAAAATGTTGTATATGTACCATATACAATTAGCTAATATCATATAAAGTTGTTTTATGCTAAAATAATGAAGAAAAAGGTTAAAACTTAAGGGTACATCCAGACGGGAAAAGAAAAAGTAAAATTATCTCATATTTGCAGATGATACAATCATGCTTGTAGAAAATCATAACATTTCCACTAAAACACCGTTAAACTAATATATAATATCAAGCATGCTTGTAGGATATAAGGTAATACTTAAAGAATCAATTTCTTTCTACACACTAGCAATGAACAATCTAAATACAAAATCAAGAAAAACAATTCCATTAATAATGGCAGCTTTCCAGGTGGTGCTAGTCATAAAGAACCCACCTACCAATGCAAGGCTTCCCTGGTGGCTCAGAGGTTAAAGCATCTGCCTGCAATGCTGGAGACCAGAGTTCGATCCCTGGGTTGGGAAGATCCCCTCGAGAAGGAAGTGGCAACCCACTCCAGTACTCTTGCCTGGAGAATTCCCATGGATGGAGGAGCCTGGTGGGCTACAGTCCTCGGGGTCACAAAGAGTCGGACTGAGCAACTTCACTCTAGTCTGATGGGCTATGTTCCTAGGTTATTTCACACCTTCTCCTCTCTTCTGTCTCTAACATTGCCTTCTCAGATGATGGCCTTGCTTTCATACTTTATTCATGAAATAATCAGAACATTCACTACTCCTACTACGTCTACCCTCTTTCCAGCATTTCTATGCATATATTTCGGACACAACTGAGTGACTTCACTTTCACTTTTCACTTTACCAATGCAAGTAGACATAAGAGATGCGAGTTAAATCTCTGGGTCAGAAAGATCCCCTGAAGAAGGGCATGGCAAACCACTCCAGTATTCTTGCCTGGAGAATCCCATGGACAGAGAAACCTGGCAGGCTACAGTCCATGGGGTCACAAAGAGTCAGACACAACTGAAGCAACTTAGTATGCGGCACAATAATAGCAGCAAAAAGACTAAAATACTTAGGAAGAGATTTAACAACAGAAGTGCAAGACTTATACACTGCAAACTGCAAAACATCATTGACAGAAAGTAAAGAAGACATAAATAAATAGAAAGACATCCCATGTTCACAATCAGAAAACTCAAAGTTGTTAAGATGGCAGTATTCCCCAAATTGATCTACAGATTGAATCGAATATCCATCAACTGCAGAAAGTGACACTGATTCTAAAATTTTATGGCAGTGCCAGGGACCTAGAGCAGTCAAAAGAACCATGGAAATGAAGAATAAACTTAAAAGACTCGGATTTCCCAATTTCAAAATACTACAAAGCCGTAATAATCAAGACAGTGTACACAGATATAAGAATAGAAATAGAAATCAACAGAATAGAATTGAGAAATAAACTCATACACTAATGGTCAGCTGATTTCAACAAGGATGATAATAAGATAATTGAACAGGGGAAGAAGAGTCTTTTCAACAAACGATGCTCAGACAACTATGTATTTGTATGTTAAGAATAAAGTAGGACACTTACCCTGATACTATACAAAAAAAAAAAAAGTAAAAATGGATCAAGAGCTAAATTTAAGAATTAAAAGGAAAACCTGGAAGAAAACACAGAGGTAAATCTTTGTAACACTGGATTAGGCAAAGGTTTCTTAGGTATGACACCAAAAAGCACAAGCAACAAAAAGAAAAAAAGATAGAAATGATATTAAATTTAAAATTTCATGCTATAAAAATATAAGAGAGTAGAAAGACGCCCACAGAATGGGAGAATTATCTGCAAATGATATATATTGGCTAAGCTACTTGTATCTAGAATATATAAAGAACTCTTACAACTCAAAAATAAAAAAGACACATAATCCAATTTAAAAGTATGCAAAGGATTTAAACAGACATTTCTCCAAAGATATAAAATTGGCTAATAAACACATGAAGCAAAGCTCAACATCATTAGTCATTAGGGAAATACAAAGTAAAACCACAATAAGGTATTGGGTTGGCCAAACAGTTCATTCAGGTTTTTTGTAACATCTTATGGGAAACCCCAAATGAACCTCTTGGTCAACCCAATATTACTTCACACCACCAGGATGACTATAATAAAAAAGACAGATAAAAACAAGCATTAGTTAGACTGTGAGATTGTGGAGAAATTAGAACCTTCATTCACTGCTGGTGGGAATGTAAAATTGTGCTGCCACTTTGGAAAACAGTTGGCAGTTCCTCAAAAAGAGATATATAGTTACCACATGACCCAGCATGACTCAATCCTGGATATATAGCCATGAGAAAGGAAATCATGTCCACACAAATACTTGTACTAATGTTCATAAAAACCAAAAAGTGGAAATCCAAATGTCCATCAGTGGATGATTGCATTGGCAAATGTGGGACTTTCCTATGGTCCAGTAGTTAAGACTCCAAGCTACCAATACAGGGGGCAGGGGTTCCATCCCTGGTGGGGGAAATAAGACCCTACATGCCACATGGAGTGGCCAGAAAATTCTTTTTAATGCGGTATATCCAGAAAATGGAACATTATTCAGACATAAAAAGATACATTCTTCATGGATGAACCCTGATGCCAGTTTTATGAAATGTCCAGAATAGACAAGTCTACAGAGATATAAAATTAGTGGTGGCTCAGGGTTGGGTTTAGGGTGGCAGAATGGGGAGTACTCCTATGAATATGGTGTCTCTTTTGGGGTAGGAAAAAAAGTTCTGGAATTAGATAGTGGTGATGGTTATATAACTCTACAAATACATAAAAAACAAATGAACTGTACACTTTACAGGGGTGCATATTATAGCATGTAAATTACATCTCAATGTAGGTGTTTAAAAAAACTTAAAAATTTTTAAGTGCCTTGGAGAGTGGACGTGACACAGCAATAATTGATGTACCAAATATATTTTCAGTATGAATGTGCACTCTGTTCTGGGCTAACATCACCTTCAGGGAAAAGTTGAAAGTGAATAGAAACAACAGTTCTCTCACTCTGATTCGCATTCTCATCACACTGACAAAAATGAAGCATCTTTGGATATGAAAGTTAAACATTCAGGCTTCAGCAGTACGTGAACCATGAACTTCCAGATGTTCAAGCTGGTTTTAGAAAAGGCAGAGGAACCAGAGATCAAATTGCCAACATCCGCTGGATCATGGAAAAAGCAAGGGAGTTCCAGAAAAACATCTATTTCTTCTTTATTGACTATGCCAAAGCCTTTGACTGTGTGGATCACAATAAACTGTGGAAAGTTCTGAAAGAGATAGGAATACCAGACTACCTGACCTGCCTCTTGAGAAACCTGTATGCAGGTCAGGAAGCAACAGTTAGAGGTGGACATGGAACAACAGACTGGTTCCAAATAGGAAAAGGAGCACGTCGAGGCTGTATATTGTCATGCTGCTTATTTAACTTATATGCAGAGTACATCCTGAGAAACGCTGGGCTGGAAGAAGCACAAGCTGGAATCAAGATTGCCGGGAGAAATATCAATAACCTCAGATATGCAGATGACACCACCCTTATGGCAGAAAGTGAAGAGGAACTAAAAAGCCTCTTGATGAAAGTGAAAGAGAAGAGCAAAAAAGTTGGCTTAAAGCTCAACATTCAGAAAACGAAGATCATGGCATCTGGTCCCATCACTTCACAGGAAATAGATCGGGAAACAGTGGAAACAGTGTCAGACTTTATTTTGGGGGGCTCCAAAATCACTGCAAATGGTGACTGCAGCCATGAAATTAAAAGACGCTTACTCTTTGGAAGGAAAGTTATGACCAACCTAGATAGCATATTCAAAAGCAGAGACATTACTTTGCTGACTAAGGTCCGTCTAGTCAAGGCTATCGTTTTTCCAGTAGTCATGTATGGATGTGAGAGTTGGACTGTGAAGAAGGCTGAGTGCCGAAGAATTGATGCTTTTGAACTGTGGTGTTGGAGAAGACTCTTGAGAGTCCCTTGGACTGCAAGGAGATCCAACCAGTCCATTCTAAAGGAGATCAGTCCTGGGTGTTCTTTGGAAGGCATGATGCTAAAGCTGAAACTCCAGTACTTTGGCCACCTCATGTGAAGAGTTGACTCATTGGAAAAGACTCTGATGCTGGGAGGGATTGGGGGCAGGAGGAGAAGGGGACGACAGAGGATGAGATGGCTGGATGGCATCACTGACTCAATGGACATGAGTCTGAGTGAACTCCGGGAGTTGGTGATGGACAGGGAGGCCTGGTGTGCTGTGATTCATGGGGTCGCAAAGAGTCGGACATGACTGAGCGACTGAACTGAACTGAACTGAATGACCTTAATCCTGGAGAGTATCTTATTCATTACCTTGGTGCAAATAAGTGATTGGTCTCAATGATAAAAACAAGCCAAACCCACATCCTTGATATCATTTATAATTCTTTCCTAGTTTCAACAAGAAATGCACTGCCTTCACATAAGCTCTCATGGCTGTTGTTCTGGTGATGATGGTAGTGAGTGAAGTGGGAATTAGAAAGGGAGGAAGTAGCTGTAGGTGACAGCGGTGAAACATCCCTCCCACAGTGAATACTACAGAGGCTTTCAGAAAAAGGAAAACCCCGAGCCTCACTTTTATCCTTCATGCACACTGGCGCTCAAGAGATGTCCTTTACCTGTCCCAGCCCAGGGCCAAGTTAAGAGCTTGGTGGATGGCTCTGTGTGTTAAACAGAAAGAAGGGAAAGGAGAGGCAACCCCTGGAAGCTTTCTCAGGCCAGTTCTCGGGGTCCTCAGGGAACACAGTGAAGCAAGGAATCAACCCGCTAAGCATCAGCTTTCAACTGTCCCCATGGTAACGACGGCCACAATAATCATCAGAACCCATCATACCAGCGCCGGACATGCTCTACCAGCTTCAGGGCAGGCCCTCAAGGGGAGGCCAGAAGGTTTGTGGAAAGAATAGAAACTGAAATACATTAAAAGAACATGATGAAAAATATATTCTTTCCTTCCCTGAATTTCTGATCTAAGAAGGGTGGACCCACTGCTCTGAAAAGCTGTAACAGGAAAACCAAGCGCCAACTAGAAAAAGGGGAAAATGTAGATAACCATGGTATTTGCTGGAGCTAAAAGGAAAAATGCTATGAAGATGCACCCAAGAAAGGAGTGGATGAAAACTGCCACCAGACCCGTGGCAGTGCCCCTTGGCCACATGCCTGCAGAAGCACAGCTGCTGCTCCCAGCAGTGGCCCAGCAGGTGAGGCATCGTGGGCAGGCACCACTGAGAGAAAACCCGGCAGGGCCCACTCAGGCAGAGGTGCCTGCTCACGGTGCTCCCGCCACCTGCTCTCTCCAGCCAAGTCTCTCAGGCTCAGGGAATAATCCAGCGGCTTGAGAAGCTGAGGATCAGGCTAACCCTTTACACGTGAAGCGCAGACTTGAACACTCTGTGTGGCTGGCTTCCTGGGGCCTCCCGCCGAGGCCCTGAGAGCCAGCCCAGACTCCTATCGACACTCTCTGCCTGACTCCTTTGGCTGGTCTGGGTGCAAGGAGAGAAGACACTCCCAAGCAAATGAAACACCCACTGGGAATAAGAGCAGAGAAGCCAGGGGGATGAGAGGCTGTTTCACTAAAATTCAGCCAAAAACTACATGTTTGGAAAATGAAATTGTTCAAGTAGGATCTACCACCAATCCCGAATTGCTCAAAAACCCAGCTCTGACAAGTTATAGACAACCATCTGAAGAGCTACAACCCAAAGACGGGAACACAACAAGGCTCCACTGGAACTTCTCTACAGTCTCTGCCCTGAGACAGAAATCACAGTCCTGGGATCTCAAGGTGTAGTGGGAAGAACACCTGACTCGGAGTATAGCTAATGCTAGTCAAGGGTCACTGCACACCTGAGTTTTGAAGACTCAACTTTCTCACCGTAAGAGCAATAATAATAACATGATCTACCTCATATAATTGTAATTCAGACACAGTGAACCTTGATAAATCACTTTTCTTCCAGATCATGCTTCTCTGGGTATTTGGAAGTCGCTTTCTCCATTCCCAAGCTTTTCAGATTCCCCGATACTGCCACTCAATCCAGTGACTCAACGCCAGGCACTGTGCAAGGTACTAGGATATAAAAATGGGGGCTTCCCTGGTGGTTCAGTGGCTAAGACTCCAAGTCCCCAAGCAGGGGGCCTGGTTCAATCCCTGGTCAGGGAACTAGACCCCACACACCACGACTGAGAGTTTGCACGCCGCAACTAAGACCCAGCACAGCCAAATTAGGAAATATTAAATTTTTTAATAAACAAATAAAAACGAACAGATACAATCCTTACCCTGGAGGAGCTAACTGTAAAGGGAGAAAAGCGAAGGAAAAAGTGGACTCCAGGAAGGCCTTATAGAGAGGTGACATTTGAAAGTAAGCCTTAGCTTATTTGTGACCTAAAAAAAAAGATGCATTTATTATGAAAGGTGCTGCTAGATTCTTTATAGAATAGCTAAATTTAAAAGCATTTTAAAGGATTAAATAATTTAATCCCTGTGGCAACTCTACAAAGTGGGTGCTATTATTATTTACATGTTACCAAGGAAACCAATGGAGAAGGAAATGGCAACCCACTCCAAAGTTCTTGCCTGGAGAATCCCATGGACAGAGGTCCATGGGGTCACAAGAGTCGGTCAAGACTCAGTGACTAAACCACCACCACCACCAAGGAAACCAAGATACACAGCAGTTAAATCGCTCGTCCCACGTCACACAGCTAGGAAGTGGCAAGGCGGGAGTTGGAGCCCAGGTGGCCTGTACCAGCATCACAGCTCTGAGGCAGGTCTATGCATGACCTCCACCCATCTTCTAGTTCAGCTCTTACCATTCTGTGAAACAGTGGTAACTTTCCAATCAGGAAATGCAGGTCACTCACCCAGTGAAGGAACAGGGCAGGAACGCTGACTCAGCTCTGAGTCCACCATCTACTTACTTTCCTTAACATTGACAGGGGTGAGTGTTAAAAAAAGATGCAGAGTCACAGGCCCTATCTCTCCCTCTTGAATGGGACCCAGGAATCTGCATGTTCAGCAAGCATTTCAGGCTGGTCTTATGGACCTGTGTGAAAAACTGTGTCCTACCAGATGCTGAGAGCTTGTAAAGGTTGAAGGGTCACTACTGACCATCTTCCCAAGAGTCTGCCCAGCTGTGACTAGGTACCCTTTCCTCCTCCCACCCCCAGCTTCTTCCACCTGCAAAGAACCACTGACCCTCAGCAGAGAAGCAGGCACATCACGGGTTCCAGTAAAAGCATCATCAACATCTGCCCTAAACAGGGTCCTCAGCCTTCAGTGTGCTCTGAGTTCCTGTATCTCAAAGCAGCTCTTCCTGCCACCAGCCCCTGGTAGCTAACAACGGTTTTCCTCACTTCCCCTCCCTTTCAAACTCCTGGGAACAAGAGTTTATAACTGATGGTTTATAAACTGATGGTTTGCAACAACAAAAGTATGTCTCATTTGGCCTTCCCTTGATTTATTTATTTTTTAAGTTGAATTGGGTGAATATAAACAAAATGCAAATAAAAATTCAGATGCTGGATTCTCTTGAAAAACCTGCTCTCATTTCTGTATTTTTATATGGCAGTAGCTGGCAGTCCATTTAGATGTAGCAAGCCCTCTCCAATTTACTGCCGTCTCTCCCCACCCAACGGTGACAGGTGGCCAGCTTTGCTCGGCTCGGTGATCTGACTCTCCCAGTCGGCAGTTGAGTGCTGAGTCCCCCATCCCAGCAGGGAAGGTTGGGGGCACTGCCCTGTGAGCAGCCATGCAAAGCCTCCCGGAGGGCGGGGCTTGTGCAGGGCAGGGAGGAGCTGATTCTGGCCCCTGGAAGCCCGCCATCTATCCCCCGAACTCCACTGGAGGAGCCAGCCTTGGGGCTCCCTGCTGCGGCTCAGGCCAGCCTGCATCCTGCAGTTCTCTCTCCTGCTCCCTTAGGTGTCTCTCTCCCTACAATCCAGTCACCACCCAGCCCACAGGTGCTCTCCCCACGGCCCGAGAGGAATCCCTTAGAGGTCAGTGTCTGAAGGGGGCTCCTTCTGAGGGGTGACCAGCCTCTAAGAATGAACCTTCCGATCACCCTGGTTAGGTGACATTTCTAAATGTCTGCGTGGTACTTTTCCGCAGGCCTAGTTTTGGACATGACCGGGTGCCTCGTCCCTGAGAAGGAGATGTCTGAACCCCAAGAGCGCTAAGGAACAGATGCACGTGTGTGGAGGGAGGCCTCCCGATCTGCTGGGTTCAAGTCGCCATCGAGAGAAAACACAAACACCGCCCAGCACTCTGTTCTGCTGGTCCAGGTAAGAAGCCCGGAGCCTCCACAAAGGAAACCTCTAAACCACATGAGGGAATTTCTGCTGAGTTGACATTCCACTAATCTCTTATGCAAACTCTTGTGTGGAAGTAATAGGAAGCAGCCCACAGGGAAGGAGAAGGCAGGCAAGGAAACCGAGCTCTGTGTGTCCTGAGAACCTGGGTTTAGCCCAATCTGGACAGTTATGGTCCGACTGCCCTGGGGTCAACCTGCTACTCACCCTGCCCAGGGAACACCCACCAGACCACCCTCACCTTCTTACTGACTCCCCCCTGAAGTCCTTCTTCATTCCAGACCAAGAAGACAAGGATCAGACTGGCAGCTCCCCCAGAGAAGGGCCTACATCTTTAATTTCTTCCTCCAAGAGTCTCAGCAACCAACACTGGCACTTAAGCTTCAGGAAGGGTCATCGTTAGAAAGAGTTCCTTTTACCTACTCAAGCCAGACCTCTCTAGAGCGTGAGGTTTTGTAGGTGTCCCTGGACTGGGCTAAGGTGGGAAGTGCTTAATTTACCTTTCAGAGTTCTGCCCAGATTGACAGCTCAGGCCTTGTTGCAGCAGCTCACCTCCACAGTCTTTGTTCCCGGGCCCTCCTAGGACATTCATAGCCCCCCCCGCCCCAGGTCTCCTGACACCCTGGCCCCCTCTGACCCCACATGGTTGAGAAAGCGGGGTGGCAGTACTTAGGGAGTTCTTCACGTTTTGAACAATCCTCAGTACCGAGCAGAGAGTTCTTCACCTAAAAGGCCCACAAATGTTAACTGATTTGCTAACTGATGGCAAAAGTGGGCCCCCAAGGAGTCAAAGGCCAGGAAGACAAAGGGCGCGAGGAATTCAAGCACTGGCCATTATCCTGTGAGGTGCACTCCTTCACTCCCCACAGCCTGGTGGCTGTACAACCAATGAAAGGGAGGTTTCCAACTGTAGCTGTCACCCAGCTGGGCTGTCACCAGCAGGCCTTCCCCCCTGCCCCACCCCTCAGCCAGGCCCCTCTCCCGCCGGAGTTTCAGTCTCCTCACAAGCGCCCCTGGTACCTTCCAGGACGCTCCTGCAGTAACAGTTCATTCAACACACCCAGGAAGAGAGACTCTTCCTGGGAAACCTGCCTTCATCTCACTCACGCTGGCTTTCTCCTCCTCCACCCCTCTTTTCCTCCCTTCCTTTCCTGACTCATTTCTCACTGGTTATGCGCCCACAACCTTGTTTTCGGCTCTGTGGTACCTAAAATCAAGCAGCTACAAGGGAAAGGGGAGAAAGTGGGCTCAGAGATTGGGTGCTGGGCATCAAAAGCTATCACAAGGAAGCCAGCAAGGTTTTTCTCAAGCTGATCCCGTACTTCTCTCCAAAACGCCAGACCCTTTTTCTCCATCAGTACCTCTACATACCTGGTACCTTGGATCTTTTCCATTCCAGCCCCAGGTTCTGGGGTTCTAGGTCCAGAAAGCCCTTCGAGCAAAACTGTCAAGGGGATTATGAGCCTGGTCAAGTGGAGAGGGACCAAGATTTGTTTTGCTGGGAGACCAGAAGAATTGCCGAGTGTTTTTACAGGTCCCTGTGAGGCTGAAATCCTCCTCAACCAGTCACAAAAAAGATTATTTTTGTTGTTGAATAATAACCAAAAAAAAAAAAAGTCAAGCTCTCTATCCATCTCCTCACTGTCCACTTATCACTCCCACATCCTCTTTCCCAACTCTCCTCCTCAAAGAGGCCTTTAAGTTGGGGTTTTCAACCTCAACCATTTTCAGTCCCTTTTCCTGCCAGATGGTCCTTCTCCACTTCAGTACTGATTTCGTGGAGGTTTGAAGCTGGGTTTAAATGTTTCCTGAAAGCCTAAAACGGGCTGAGGGCTTCTTAGGCAATTCCAGGCCAAAGGAAATCTGGTTGCTTCCAAGACAGTTTTATAAACCTTGACATAGCTGTTTCTGCCAGTCTGGAAACTCAGCTTCTTAGCAAGGACCTTAACCCAGCTCTGCCAGGACAATGGAGCCTGCTCTGTCAGGAGAATGGAGGCCTGCCCTCTTCCTCCCTGGCAAGAACAACCTTGTGGGTCCTATAAACATGTTGTGGATTCCAAGGCCACAGACCTAGCTCATACCAGGGCCTTCCCTCTGCCAGTCACAGCAGACTAAATGCCATTTCCTGCACATGCCAGGAATGTTTATGCCTCTAAGCTTTTATTTAACCAATTCCTTCCATCGTGAAGTCCTCCACCCCCATTCTTTCTTAAATATCCAGTTCAAATGTCAACTTCTTTCTGAAGCCTTTCCTGATCCTAAATCTTGACCTCATTCTCACCCTTCCCATCCTCTCCAGCCTAGCTGAACTCAACCTGACCGATGGCAAGATGCCTGCCCTCCTCCAGAAAAACACACCACCCACAAGGCAACTTTCTCAGAAGTGGTAAGGGCTAAAGGGGCTGTCTCAATACCTTCATTTTCCTATCTGTAGTATAGGGAGAATACCCTGCCTCTATCATGAGAACATCAAAACCAGCGAGAAGCCATATGTAAAATACAAAGAATACTCAGAACCAAGAGGTAACATACTTGAAGTCTCTGGCATTCCCCCAACTCTCAGCCTCCCTTGTCCTCACTCTCTTTTTTTGTTTCCCATTTCATCGAAAAAACCGAAACAGTGAGAACAGACCCTCAATAAGCTACCATCATCAGATGCACCCATCACCAGCAACAGTGCAGATCTTGCCACTTCTCTGGCAAAACCCTAACATGGATCCCAATCACTCAAAGTTAGAGCCAAAATGTTCACAACGATCTACAAGGTCCTCATCCTCTAGGTCTCCATGATACTTCCAATCTCATTTCAACTACTCTTGCCCTTTACTCTTTCTCCACCAGCCACATCCTCCTTACTGTTTCCTCAAATACACCAGGCACATTCCAACTCCAGGCTTCCACACCCACTGTCCCCGGTAACTAGAACATTCTCCCCCAAAAGAGGTTCCTCCCTCACCTCCCAGGTCTTTGGACAGACATCACCTTCTTAGTGAAAATTCCTCTAGATCACACTATAAAATTTGGTATTAAGAAATTACTATATTAAAAACCCTTCCTCCACCCTACTATCCCCTCAGCCCTCCTATTCTCCCTTCGCCTGTTTTACCCTTCTCCATAACATTCATCACCATCCAACACAACTACTCTTCTTTTCCATTTATTTATTATGTCTGTATAAGCTCCATGAGCCTAGGGATTTGGGGGTTTTGTTTATAGCTGTACCCTTAGTGCCTAGGACAGACCCTAGCACACAACAGGCTCTCAATAAATACTTTCAGAATTATTTATTTATGGCTATGCTGGGTCTTCGTTGCTGCATGCAGGCTTTCTCTAGTTGCGGCACACGGGGGCTGCCCTGCAGTTGCCGCGCACCAGCTTCTCATTGTGCTGACCTCTCCTGTTGTGGAGCACAGGCTCCAGGGCCTCAGTAGTGGCACATGGGCTTAGCTGCTTCATGGCACGTGGAATCTTCACAGACCAGGGATCGAACCCATCTACCCTGCAACGGCAGGCAGATTCTTAACCACTGGACCACCAGGGAAATCGCATCAATAAATACATTTTAATGAAAAAAACATTTGCCACCAGCTCAGAGTGGCCATACCGGACAGAGTGAGAAGCTTGGTCAAGGTTTTCCATTATGGTTATTGCTTTTTGCCCTGTTCTTGCTCCAAGGTCTCCTTGGCTTTTGCTCACTGTTTTCCTTCTTCCAGAAAGAAGGCCCATCTTCCAACACCACCAGCCTTCCCAGTTCAGACTCTGACCCACCTGCAGCAAACACGTCCACTCAAAACTTTCAGAAGGGAGTCATGTCCTCTGAACATCTCTGAACAGATTCAGATCAGGAATGGCTTCAGCCCCAGAACTGAAGTTGCTCTCTGCAAAGATTACAACGATTTTCCTGTTATAAAACACAAAGATCCTTTCTCTGGGGCTTAATGAATGACAGGGCTTTCGTATCCTGATGTCTGCTGCTTGAGACACCACTGATCAGGCCTCTCTGAAGCACTGTGATGTAGTTAACTCTCAATCTGGAGTACGCTCTCTGGGGGTAACATTTTACCATCTGCCTGGAAGATCTTTATGCTCATCCAGGCACAGGTCATGAAAGGCTGGGGAAATATCATAAGAGAAGTAGAAGGAGAGACAGGTGTGGCATCTGAGACTTTCATTTGTTTACCCACTTGAACCCTTCCAGGGCATCTTCCTGGCCAGGGCCCCCTGCCACTGTGCTATATCCTGGTCCTTGCCCTTGAGCAGCTCTCCATCCTGCCTGAGACGGTCAAGTAAAGGAAAGATGCTGGTACAATGTAACAAGAGCTCTGACAGGTATGGACACAGAGCTCTGAAAGCAAGGAGAAAGACACCTAACCAGGTGGACAGGACAAATGCGGGAGAGGGTTCTGGAGGAGACAGGAAGTGGCACTGGGCTGAGTCTTGTAGGACTTGTTGAAGACAAAGAAAACAGAGGAAGAATGTTGCTGCTAGCAGAAGGAAAACTGTGAGCAAAAGCCAAGGAGACCTTGGAGCAAGAACAGGACAAAAAGCAATAACCATAATGGAAAACCTTGATCAATCAGATTACACTAAATAAGAGCTCTGTTCGTTAAAAAATGCCATTTAGAGAGTGAAAAAGGAAACTTCAGAGTGGGTACACAGATTATAGAACTCAGCAGAGTGGGAACATTAGGTACACAAAGCAAAGTTATCTAGAAGTTGAGTAACTCTCAACTTGCAGATCTTGGCCAGATCATTGGGGCTGAATCTCCCTTTGGATAAAAGTCCCAGTCTTAGAAGGGAGTAGAAGAAAGTGTATGTACACAACCAGGCTTGGTTGTTCTAAGTACACATTTATCTCATTTAATCTAGCTGTCATTATCTCTATTTTATGGAGGAAGAAACCGAGGCTCAGGCTAAGTAATTTGCCCAGGGTTTTATAGTATGTGTAGACCCCAGAGTCTGCAGAGTTTGGCACTAAGCTCTGTAACGGAAACCAGAGCAGTAAGTCCCTTGGTCTCTGTCATATCTTGTGGCAGGAAGCCATCCTCCACCCTGAGTACACTCCTGCAGCCGAGCTCTATCTGGATAGAGTTAGAAATGGCAATAGTCTCATGCCTGGCCCCCAAATTTTGGTGTTAAAATCCCATTTTTCTTTAAGCCATTTAATTCATAGGGCCATGAATCAACAAAACCTAAACATAAAAAGGACTTTCCTGGTGGTCCAGTGGTTAAGACTTCATGCTCCCAATAGAGGGCCATGGGTTTGATCCCTGGTCAGGGAACTAGTAAGATCCCACATGCTGTGTGTCATGGCAATGGTAAATAAATGAAAGAGATGCTCCTCTTTTGCTGTTCTTCAAGTCATTTCTCTTTATCATTCTTCCCCACCCAGGGACAGAGGCACTCACAAACACAGACCCTGGTAAAATAAAAGCCTTCCCCTATACAGTCTAGCAGGAGCTGAGACTGAAGATAAGGGGCATTTGTCCATCCATCTACCCAACTGCTTTAAAGGTTATGATGGGGACAGAATTGGCCTTTTTCCTCCTTTAAATGAAGCAAGTGCTACTTGGCTTCTGT
Source organism: Budorcas taxicolor (assembly GCF_023091745.1). Classification (NCBI taxonomy): domain Eukaryota; kingdom Metazoa; phylum Chordata; class Mammalia; order Artiodactyla; family Bovidae; genus Budorcas; species Budorcas taxicolor. The sequence goes on along the minus strand of NC_068924.1, from coordinate 43,209,318 downwards.
GGTTCTCAAACTGTGTGCAGAGGTGCCTGAGAGTACTACAGGGAACTCACAGGGGGTGCTGCAAGATATTTTAAATTTTTGAGGGAAACAAGGGCAATATTCAACATTTGTCAGATATCCTGTGAGTTTTAACATGAGATTGCACTACATTCTTTTCGATGATGTCATTTCTTTGTGAAGCTGGGTTTTCAGCAGCTGCTGTGATTAAAAAGCAGTAACAGTGTGAAAAGCAATGTTGAACAGGAAATGGGGTGGCAATATCCAATGCAGTTCCAACACGTGAGATGTTGTGCAGTGCCCAGTACATCCCATTAGTTAGTGACTATGGCTATTTGAGAATGAAATACAAATATGTTTAATTGAAATAGATGTACAATATTATGCTAGGTTCAGGCATACTAGGTAGTGATTTGATATTTGTATATGTTATGATCACCATGATAAATCCAGTCCTATACAAGTTATTACAATATTATTGACAATATTCCTTATGCTGAATATTACATCCTCATGACTTACTTATCAGATAACTGGAGATTTGTACCTCTTAATCCCCTGCACCTATTTCACCAATCCCCCCAACCCTCCTCTAAAAACATTTTTCCTTTCAATTTATATATATAATGTTTTTCAAATGGCTACTCAGTTATTAGGATGTATAAGCACTTACTAAACTGTTTACACTTAAATATTGCATAAAAATATTCCACCTCTGAGCACTGTGAAAAATTACTTCAGCACTAAAGGCCCAGAAACTGAGGGAGTTTGGGAACCTCTGCAGCAGGTGTTTTTAAGTCTCTGCATCAAGGAGCCACGGAGGAGCTCCGGCGGACCCAACCTGCCCCAGCAGCACGTGGGCAGCTAGCACTCAGGCCTGTGGACGGCACGTTCAGGCTTCCCCCGCAGCTGACAGAACAGCTGCCCCTCTGCCTGGAGAGATGAGGCTGCGCACCAGCTCCCTCTCAGCTCAGAGGCTGCCTACATCTGCATCAGCTGTACCCCAGGCTCCCAGGCTCCCCTCTGAACTCCCTCCTTGAAAAGTTATACTCAGCAGGAACCTCATGAATAAAACCCCAAGCCAGCCCAGAAGCCAGCAGGCCAGCAGGGGACTTCCACACACGCTCAGACTTGAGCAATGCCCACAAACCAAACCATTAATCCACAGAGGGAGGGTGTGATGGGAATCTGGAAGAGGGATTCCACGGGCAGCTCAGCCGCTGAAAGGCCAACTGGGCTTTTGGGTGAAGATTTACATGAAAATTATGCCTTTGTGTCCTGCTAGTCTCCCCCAGCCCCACCACCGCCCTGGGGGTCTCTGGTCTGATACATTCCCTCCCTCTATTCTTCCTTGAAGTCATAATCCTCCCTTGGTGACATCACAGCTGTTGATACAATAGCCAACTGTTGTGATGTCACAAGACTCCAACTTTTATCATTTTCAGTAGGGAGTGGGGTTAGAGAATGTGATAAAGGGCTTAAACTGCATAAAGTCATAGAACTGGAATTTGCTTTTTCATGCTAATTTCCCTGGTAATGAAGGGCACTGGCTCAGAAAATGAAAGGCAAGCAAGCCACTGGCAGCAAGGCTGTGTGCAGATTCATCTACACCAAGGGGAGTGGGGTGGGGTAGTGGGGCTAGGACAGAACAGAGACAAAAGTTTTTAATTCCAGGATTAGCCAAATATGAAGATCTTCTCAGTCTGGCCAAGTTTAGAACTTTCTCTTTCCATTATCCGTTGTCTGAGCCCAGGGTGAGCAGAGCAAAGCTGAAATGCAGGAAAAGCTCCAGGCTGGAACGTTCCTTGGAAATTAACGTTTGTGAAACTGCCTTGGGTTCTGGACTCCACACTGTCCGAGGGACAGACTCAGTTTGGACGCATCCTGAGAACCAGCATGGACAAGGCATTCACAGGCATGTCACAGAAGAAACGACTAAAGAACCGAGAATGTTCACCTTGGAGAAGACTGAGGATGGGTGAAGCTGAAAATTGCCTTGAGAATTCTGAAAGGCCCTCATGTGAAAAAGGGATTAGACACGTTATCTGTGGTCCCCCAAAGAGATCTTAGACAATGAGAAGATCCAGAATGGCCAAAATGAGAACATTTTATTCTTAAATTTCAATTACAGACAATAAGTTCTTTTTAATTCCTCACTTCTAAATTACAGACTAGGCTCCTGAGGACAAAGGCGGTCGGCGTCACTATAGTATATCCCAGTGGCACATAGTAAGAGCTTATTAATATTTGTGAAATAAATGAACTAATGAAGCCAGGACAATGGTCTGCTTGAAGTTGGTGCTTACTCATTCGCTCGATTAGTATTTCTGAATCCCTACCACATGCCACTCACTCAGTTAAGATGCTAGGGATACAGGGTGACAGAAGTAGATAAGGTTAGTCTTCCCCTCCCCCTGCTTTGTAGATTGGCACAGACAGCATGTAAGGTCCCTTCCACTCTTCAGATTCCTTCATTTTCAGAGATGACTAAGATATTTTAAACTGAGAGGAAACAGGACCCTAATAGATAAACCCCACCCACCACTACTGCTACTGTTCACAAGCCTGGAAATCTGGACCAAGCTAAGGCTACCTTCAGCCAAGGAGGGGCCCCATGCAGAAATAGCCCAGTGCTGGACCAGACCAGCCCAACCCAGCTGGGCATTTTATCCAAGACCCCCAAGCACCCCAGACAAGACAAAGTAGGCTCCTATGTAAACCAGGGCTCCCTCAGCCCAGCAGTAAGTCAGTACGGTCCAGTTAGGTAACCTGGGGTCTCTCGGATACCCTCACTTCTCTTAGGAACTCAAAGTGTCCCCATCAGCCTCAGACTATTATCTTGCAAGGAAAGAATTCCAAGATCTTCCAGGCTGTACTGGGGACACAGACTCGGTTCCAACTTCTGAGGGTATGAACTAAAGGTAATGAAACTAAAGGTAACAAAACGGATGATTTAACAACTATGATATGCAATATACCAGATACACAATATACACAGACATTCTCCTCTCCAGGGTAGTCCTTCGAGGCCTGAATGTTTATTCCAATACATTCTCAAAACATTCCTAAAATTCCTATTTGGCAATTGCCCTCAGAAACTTTGGAACATTATCTGAATTTTCTCTGAAGGAAAATCTGCATCCATTAAGGATGCTAACTCATTCAGAGCCATAGGACAAAAAGGGTGCAAACCAGAGAAAAGTACCTTGGGTCAAAACCAGCAGCAACTGTCAAGTAACCTGTGGAGCCTTGATATCAAAAGGGGTGCATACTGAGACTGTCCTAAATCTCCAATTTTTTAATATAATTTAATTTAGGTTAATTTATTTTTTTGGCCATGCCACATGGCTTGTGGGATCTTAGATTCCCCAACCAGGGACTGAACCCGCACCCTCAGAAGTGAAAGCATGGAGGTTCCCTAGCCACTGGACAGCCAAGGAATTCCTGAAATCTCTACTTTTTAAGAGTACAACTGTTGGAGGTCCCAGACCCCTCCCAGTATCTAATAAACACCAAGAACCTCCACAGAAAATTTCTAAGAACAGAAACTTCTGTCTACCAGTTTAGGAGGTTCACAAGTGCCCAAAGTTCCTCACAGACTCACTCTTAAGAATCCTTGTGCTAACCCACTTTACCTGCCCCGCAAGTGCACAGGTAACTGTGAATGGAGGCCTATAGAACTCAGCAGGTATGCCAACACTGGGCACTGAGAGTGTGCCAACAAGGTGCCCTGCTTCCCTGAGTCCTTGCACCACTGCTTCAAACCTGGATGCCAGCAATTTACAAACTGCTATGCATCACAGGGGAGAAGGCAATGGCACCCCACTCCAGTACTCTTGCCTGGAAAATCCCATGGACGGAGGAGCCTGGTAGGCTGCAGTCCATGGAGTCGCTGAGAGTTGGACACGACTCAGTGACTTCACTTTCATTTTTCACTTTCATGCATTGGAGAAGGAAATGGCAACTCACTCCAGTGTTCTTGCCTGGAGAATCCCAGGGACGGCGGAGCCTGGTGGGCTGCCATCTATGGGGTCGCACAGAGTCGGACACGACGGAAGCAACTTCGCAGCAGCATGCCTCACAGGCCTTCAGGAGAGAGGAATAGTTATACCCTGCCATACATGGAATCTAGAAAAATGGCACAGATAAACCTATTTGCAGGAATAGGAATAGAAACACAGACGTAGAGAAGAGACTTGAGGTCACAGCGGAGGAAGGAGAGGGCGGGACAGATCGAGGGAACGCCACTGACATAAATACAGGAGCCTGTGTGAAACAGAGGGCTAGCGGAAGCTGGTGTACCGCACAGAGAGCTCGGCTCAGTGCTCTGTGATGACCTAGAGGGGTGGAATGTGGTGGGGGGTGGGAGGGAGGCTCAGGGGTAGGGGGTGTATGTATACATATGGCTGGTTCATGATTTGTACAACAGAAAGTAACACAATATTGTAAAGCAGTTACACTCCATCGTTTTTTAAAAAGAGGAATAGTTGAATGCAAAAACATCAGACACAAATGCCAAAGATCCCAAGACTCAAATGTGACATTTTCTAAAGCGGTTTGTGAACTGGTGCTGAAGACAATTCCTAAAGAGGAATCAAACCTACCTTGGGTAACTGCAGGTTTTTAGCCATGTAAGTGCACAAATGAAGAGCAAGCTGTGGGCACAGCACATATTTCTCCCCCTTCCCTAAGCTCCCAGTCTCCCTAAGGGATGCATGGGGAAGATGCCTCCTCCCTTCTTCTGGGCCAGCCAGCATGCCCACCAAGCAGTTCTTGACACACAAAGAGCCACCCAAGTCACATCTGACTCATGCCAGAGCTCTCTGTAATGAGGTATGACATGTGTCTAAGCTCTTGTATATTTTCACATTTGTAGCCTACAATTAGGCATTTCTGAGGGATGTAGCTGACTATGGTTCTGTTTCGTGACCTATAATTATTCACACAGGCATCACAGCCCATCCAGGCAACTGTCAGGCTAGAGGCACTCTGAGCTCAGACCTCACGGAGGAGGTTGCTCAGCTCTACAGTTAGTGACAGGCCTCCAGGGTCCACATCGCTCATCCTGGGCTGCACATGGAGACGCTATCCCCTCTGTTCCCTTCACCAATCTTCCTCATCCACTGCCCAGCTCAGCACAGTGCAATCCCAACCCCAAGGATTGGCATCTCTGTGGACCCAGTATCCACAAATATGGACCACTTTGCTGGACATATTCTCCATTACCAAGGCCGTAGTGATTTAAAGCAACTTCTCAAACTCCCTACAGATCTCTCGCTTGAGGAAAAATGGGTCACATCCACCAGCCCACAGAACCTTGCAGTCCACTGCTGTGGGGCTGGGCTGTGGTAGCCGACATGGGCCACCTCTCTGAGCCAGCCTCTCTGCCACTAGTTGCAGAGCCCTCGCTGCTCCCAAGGGCTCAACAGAATAATTCTCCCCCTTGCGAACACCCACCATCATGCTTCCCCACTGCCTCCCTTGCTGGGAGGGAAGGCCTGGTTAGCCCTTAAGATCTGTCCCTAATGATATTTCACATTTATATTTAGTTCCATTGAGAACTAGTTTCTTGATTCTTTAATGGAAGCTCAAGTCTTGATTCTAAATATAATCAATGATACCGCCACTGGCCAGCACAGAGCAGCTGTGAAGTACCACCACGGCCCGCACTCGGAGCAGCACGCACTTTACGCATGAGCCCAATATCTCACCACAATTACTATGCAAGTTACCCTTCTTCCCCAACTCTAGTTCCAAGTCCTTCAGAGTCTAAAAAGTTTTAGACTTATCAAAACAACATTCATTGCTAGCTCATTTGAGTCTGCCAAACAAACCCCAGTGGTTAAATGCAACAGGTATTTTCTCCATTTAACAAAGGAGACTAGCTCAGGGAGGCTGTCTTGCCCCCAAGGTCACTCAACCCGTAAGTGCAGAACCAGGTCTAAAACTACTATGCAGTTCTTCGTGTGTCAATAATTAACTACCTCATCTGGCTTACTGTAAGAATAAAAGGGCTAAAATACAAAAAGTACTTGGAATAATGTCTGGTCCAGTGTGAGGACTATGTTATTACTGGTGCTGTTGTTGTTATTATTAAGAATATTATTACCATCACCATCAGACTCCTCCCATTCCAAACCTAAAGCTCCTTCCTCTCTGTCCTTGTGCAACTTCACAAGGATTACTCAGGGGGCAGCTTCATCTAACCTGAGTGAGTCTAACCACGCAGTCTGCCTATGGCATCTGGAACTTACTGGGCTTTCCATCTCACCATTCCACAAACTTCCCCATGCTTTTGTGCACACTTGCATGCACACATGTAATTACCCCTTCTGCAAGTCGAACTCTTTAGTCTCTCAGCCTCCAAGGTCATGTGTGCTATGTTAGCCAACATTCTGTGGCTCGCCCTCCCTGCAGTTCCCAACTTTTCACTCATTTGGTTCCTCTCTTCTACAATCAGTTAATGAGTATCTGATTCTTTACCAGGCACCGGGGAGGGTAATATTCCTTGCCCTCCAATACCAAATGAGAAGTACGGGAAGAGTGGGACCCACAAGGGGAGTGAGAGCACAGAGGTGCCAGAAAATAACTCTGTCTGAGAGCAGTACAATAAATCTTAGAAAAGCAATGCTCAAATGAGAGTGACTAGACGTACCTGGGCAAAGGGAGAGAAGGATATTCAGAGCCAAGAGAACAGCATTTAGACAGGATTTCAAGGCTGAATTATACAGAATATGGTTATCTCACACTGCCAGTATGAAGGGGCTGTATGTGTATACACTTGTATATGTGTGCGCAAGAGAGAGAGACAGAGACAAAGAGAAAGAGAAAAAGCAAAGAGAGAAAAATGAGATGGAGGAGGCTGAGCCCACACTGCTTGAGGGTGGCAGGCAGCTGGGACAACACACGTCACCTCTGCCTTTCCATGGTCTGAGTGGCAATCCCAACTCCTTGGTATGCTTACAGTGCACCAATTTTAAATGCAAAATCCTTTAACAACTGTTTTCTCTTTCCTTCTGTCTTCCCTTCCTTCTAAAGGTCTGTTTATCTCAATTCTCATTTCTGCCCCACTCTGAGCCCGGAGTTTTAGTGCCAATGCTTTTACACAAATCCAGCTTCACGTCCTGAGCAAAATATAATTTCATAGGAATGTAATTCTGGAATGATCTCATTGAAAAAGCACATCCAGCAAAGGCCATGAGCAAATTTCAGGCCAGCCCATTCACACCCAGAGCCAAGGAGATCGCAGACCCCTTTCCCTTAAATGGACAACATGCTGGGACCCAGCAAAGCACACCAGCTGCCCACGGGTATTATCCTGCCCACAGTCAGCCTGCCTGCTTGCAGCCCGAGGCCTGGGCCTACAGCAGCGACCACCACAAACCATTCTGCACCGTACAAGGACAGATTTTCAGGAGAGCATCCAAGCAAACAAGCCTCACTGCCTAGACTCTCCCCATGTCCCTTGGGAGGGCTCTGGCTGCAGGCCAGGAAACATCAGCTGAAACTCCTAACACCCCCGTCACAACCCTGTCAGGCAGAAGGTCCAGAAGCCAAGCTGGTGCAAATGTTCCCCACACTCACCTGCCTTCCCTACCTCTGAGAAGCTCAGCTGCTGTCCACCTCTATTGAGAAAGTCAAGAGAGTAGGGTGTTTGACTCTGAAACCAGATGGCAAAGCCAGGTCTAGTCCTTTCCAGCAGGACTGAGACAGGGTAGAACTGGGGAAGAAATAGTATGTTCGAATGGACTTTCAAAAATTCTGGCTGAAAATCACTAAGCTGGAAGCTTTGGGAAAAAAATGTCCTTATTCCAAATCTGTACTTCACCCCCATGAATCCTCATAAAATGGACCAAAAGAGGAAGAAAAAAATGAATGGCTTGCAGGGCCGACAAGAACTCTATATATTATCTTTGCAACTTTTCTGCAAATCTGTAACTCTTCTGATATAGAATGTTTATTAAAATTAGTGGTTAGACATTGTTTCCTCTGTAAGGAATAATGGGAAAAGAGCAGTCTGGGGTAGGAATTCCAACTCGACTTCTACTAGCTACCACGCTGTGAATAAGCTTCCGAGGCTTGAGCTTCCTTAACTCTAAGGTGGGGATGACAGCTCCAAGCACGAAGTATTCTTGTGCAGATTAAATAAGATACTGCAAGCAAAGCACTTAACACTGCCCAAAGTGCTTTCTTTCTGGGCAGTAGCAGTTGGGCCCGCCTTGACCTTGGGTTCTTGGCGACTGCAGTTGGAGGCCCTACCTTCACTCCACAGCCCCACAGTCTCTATGATTTACAGCCTTTTCCACACACAGCATCACAATTTAAGCCCACAGTAATCACCCAAGGGCTGAAAGCCACCTCACAGCGCGTTCCAACTAGCGAGAGCACACCTTTGTTGACAGAAACGTGTTCTTCTCCTTCCTGCTTTCCCTTCCGCCAATAGGATCCAACGTCACTGCCAGGAGCTGAATTGCTTTTGTGAGGTTCACGGGGGTCAACCTTCAGAGGGAAAGGCAGAAGCTGACAGAGCTGGGCTTGCAGTATAATCAGCCGTCCATGTTAGGAGGCTGGCGGGGAAGAAGTAGGTTCTCAAAGTTGCCGCAGAAGACTCTTCACCCCTCAGCAGCACCACCATCCCCTCACATGAAGCTGGACTGATAAACTACATTTCTGCCAAGTTAATGGCCATAGTAAGTTCCCCAAAGCCAAGAGACAAGCCCTCAGGCAGGGCTGCCCCAGCCCTGCGGCCAGGCCACTCCATCCTGGACTCTTGGTTCCAGGACGTGCTGTCCATTTTCCTCCTTCAAGACTGAGGTGAGTGGACAGGGGCCCCTTCCCACTCTCCTAAATGGGTGGGCTGGAGGCCAAGGAAAGAAAAAGGGGAGGAAAGGTATGGCTCTGATGTCACATTCTCTCCCTGAAAATCACTCACGGGGATACCAGGTCCTTAAAAACTCTCCTAAAACAAAGGAGAAGTCTAATCTCACCCTGAAAATTTAGTGTCCAAATAAGGGAGCAGTCAGTGCTAGAGAACTGTTAGCTTGTTCCAACTTTGAAAAGCCCTGTGAGAGAAGCAGTTCCCAGGCTTGGGATTCCACTGACAGGTTGTAACCTCTTGAAACACTAATGGGTACATTCTAGTGGCTAATTTCTCTGACCTTCCAGATGGCTGTACTGGGGACACGCCCCAGCTGAGGCCCAAGGACATTAGTTTCTGGCAGCGAGTGTGCAAGCGCTGAGCAGCCCAGCTGAGCCAGACAAGAGCCCCAGCTCCAGAGGCTTCAAGGACACATTTTGGGAAGCAGAATTCAGGAAGAAGATGTCCTTGGAGCTATTTCTTATTTAACCAAATAAGAGCCAAATATAGCCAAATATGAAGGCGCTAACTATGTCATCTGCTGTGCAATTTTTCACCAGCTAATCACCTCGTACCAAGCTTACTACAATGGTCTCTGATTACATAAAGAGAACTTTACCGAGTGCCAGCCACGGAGGCAATATATAAATGTGAAGTGTTACCAGTATCATTACTAGTTCCCCATTCTTCTTCCATCTCCTCCTGCTCATAAACAACTAAGTATTCTAGAATCGCAGTATCATCATCATGTTGCTCTTTGGGGCTCCTTAACTGCCCTGGGTGTTCTTTGGAAGGAAGGATGCTAAAGCTGAAACTCCAGTACTTTGGCCACCTGATGAGAAGAGTTGACTCATTGGAAAAGACTCTAATGCTGGGAGGGATTGGGGGCAGAGGAGAAGGGGACGACAGAGGATGAGATGGCTGGATGGCATCACCGACGCGATGGACGTGAGTTTGAGTGAACTCTGGGAGCTGGTGATAGACAGGAAGGCCTGGCGTGCTGCGATTCATGGGGTCACAAAGTCGGACATGACTGAGCGACTGAACTGAACTGAACTGAACTGCCAATCACGGGCTTCTCTGGTGGCTCAGATGGTAAAGAATCTGCCTGCAATGCAGGAGACCCAGGTTCGATCCCTGGGTCAGGAAGATGCCCTGGAGAAGGGAATCACAACCCACTCTAGTATTCTGACCTGGAGAAATCCATGGATCAAAAAGCCTGGTGAGTTACAGTCCATGGAGTCTCAAAGAGTTGGACACAACTGAGTGACTAACATACACACACACAGACACAAATGTCAATCACACCAAATCCAGACTTCTCTGGGTCTTCCAGAACCTTGTCAAATTCTACCAGCCAATCTTGCTTCCCTCTTCTTCCTTCCCTGCCACTCTTTCAACCACCCTCTTTCCTACCACCACCACTCCCCTACCATGCAAAGACACACAGACTTGCATACACCCCCTCCACATACACACACACAAATGCACTTCTGTCTCCAGGCAGGACACCTCCCTGCTCCATGTATGTCCATTTCTGCATCTGCAGCTGTGTTTTTACACTCAAACCATTTCCAGCCTGGAGTTCTCCCCTTCTTCCCTGTTATCCAGATCCTACCCATGCTCCATGGCCCAGTATAAGGTCCCTCCCAAACTTCAGCTGGGAGACCATCAGACCCACAAACAACGAGCAAGCACCTCCTCTGTGTCAGGCACTAGGCCGCTCACTAAGGGCAGGGCAAAGAAAACAACACAATCCTCCATGTTCCTAACTGGTGGGAGGGGCCTCACCACGAACCTCCCTTTTCACCTGAACTGTGCAGGTAGGTTGCCCCTACCTGCAACAGTTAGAACTGGACATGGAACAACAGACTGGTTCCAAATAGGAAAAGGAGTGCATCAAGGCTGTATATTGTCACCCTGCTTATTTAACTTCTATGCAGAGTAGATCATGAGAAACGCTGGACTGGAAGAAGCACAAGCTGGAATCAAGATTGCTGGGAGAAATATCAATAACCTCAGATATGCAGATGACACCACCCTAATGGCAGAAAGTGAAGAGGAGCTAAAAAGCCTCTTGATGAAAGTGAAAGAGGAGAGTGAAAAAGTTGGCTTAAAGCTCAACATTCAGAAAACGAAGATAATGGCATCCGGTCCCATCACTTCATGGGAAATAGATGGGGAAACAGTAGAGACACTGTCAGACTTTATTTTTTTGGGCTCCAGAATCACTGCAGATGGTGACTGCAGCCATGAAATTAAAAGATGCTTACTCCTTGGAAGAAAAGTTATGACCAACCTAGATAGCATATTCAAAAGCAGAGACATTACTTTGCCGAGTAAGGTCCGTCTAGTCAAGGCTATGGTTTTTCCTGTGGTCATGTATGGATGTGAGAGTTGGACTGTGAAGAAGGCTGAGAGCCGAAGAATTGATGCTTTTGAACTGTGGTGTTGGAGAAGATTCTTGAGAGTCCCTTGGACCGCAAGGAGATCCAACCAGTCCATTCGGAAGGAGATCAGCCCTGGGTGTTCTTTGGAAGGAATGATGCTGAAGCTGAAACTCCAGTACTTTGGCCACCTCATGAGAAGAGTTGACTCATTTGAAAAAAACTCTGATGCTGGGAGGGATTGGGGGCAGGAGGAGAAGGGGACGACTGAGGATGAGATGGCTGGATGGCATCACGGACTCGATGGACATGAGTCTGAGTGAACTCCGGGAGTTGGTGATGAACAGGGAGGCCTGGCGTGCTGCGATTCATGGGGTCGCAAAGAGTCGGACACGACTGAGCGACTGAACTGAACTGAACTGTGCAGGTAGGGGAGTCAAGAACCAGATCTCAGAGGTGGCTTGTTGCAACATTTTCAGGGGCAAAAGTGGGGGTGGGAGAGGAAGTCCAGTTGGGTGAGGTGGACTTGCCTCTCCTTCAGCCTTTCTAAGAAGCACCCCCCACCCCTCCACCAGGCATGGTGGTTTAGAACATACTCTAGTACAAGGACCATCATTCTCTCTGCCCACCTTGGGGAGCACTGTCTCCTGCCCTGCTTTGGAGTTTTATCAGCTTCAGAGGGCAGCAGTGTCCAATCTCGTTCAGTAACAACCTTAGTCAACTACTCCTCCCAAGAACCAGATACTCAGCTTCATAGCCCTACCCTAACCCAGGAAAAAGAAAGAAAGCAACCAACCCTTTCCTTAGGAGTTCCCAGACTTTGCACCACTGTGACTGCATACCTACTGGGGGTCAGTGGGGGGCAACCCCTTAGGCACTCCAGGGTGGTGTGCGATTCTCAGACCCTAATAATAACTTCACTCCTCTCGCTCCTGTTCTAGAAAGGTTACTGAATGGTAGTGAGATTGCTATCATTATAGGAATAATCCCACATTCCTTCTCAATTGTAAAAATAGGTAACCTATTCACACGTACGCTGGCCCTTTAAGTTCTGCAGTAACAAATGCAGTAACTCCACATGACATATCATATCAACGCAGCAGCTCTTTCCCCCTGAATCAGAAACAGGAGAGGCTCTCCAGACATCCTCTTAGGCTCGAGGAGGAAGGAGGAGAGAACACCAAACCACCCCAATTTACAGTTCCAGCAGTAGAAACTCAGTCTTCCTCCTCACCCGTCCTCATCACAGTCTGTCTACACCTCATGTCTCCAAAGAAGCTCCTCTCACGTGAGACTCAACTTTTACTTCTTGTAACAGCTAATGATTCAGGCTCCAGCTAGTAAGGTCACTCTTCCTAGCCAGGCTGAACTGGCATCAGGAACCATTCTAAGGAAGCGCATTCAAAACACCAGTCCTGCATTTGGGTGTGCAAACCTCAGGGGGCTCTGACAGGTCAGGGCTGCCAGAAAGGCCACGGCTGCTGCTGACCCATGAATACCACTTGTGGGCGCAACAAGGGATTAACGAGCAAAGCCTTTCAGAAAAGGCAGGACAGAAGGAAGAAGCTGCCGCCATTAGCCCTCAAGGATCACTAGCACCTAGCTCAAAGGCATGTGTGCCTGAGCAAAGCTATATTCAACGGAAACAAGCAAGTCTCTGAAACCTGTGGCATCCAGAATTATGTCTTCTACTTTCTTGCCTCTAAGCCGTTGCTTATATAGTTCTTCACCTCCCAGCCTGCCCTCTAAGGGCAGTCCATTGCTAAAGGCTGAAGGGAGGGCCCAGGGCACACTATGCATCTTTAGAGACTTAGCTACACATTTCCAGTCCCCTTTCACTCAGCCCCTCCCCTGCCCTTGACAACTCCAATTTTCAGTCTCCACATATGTGTCTATGTGTCTGCACTTTATTTACACTACCCATGTCTGTTGTTAGCAACAGAAACAAAGTACTTTAAGGCAGAAAAGGCAAGCCAGCCAACTGGCCTGCTGCTCCCCGTCCTGCTTCCAGCTCAGGGAAGAGGCTGTAAGGGATCCTTCGCGCTCCAATCGACCATGTGGGCTGACAGCTCCCTCGTACCAGGGGGGCTGGAATGGAGCTTGTTCACCCCCAAGTCAATCACAGCAGTGTGTGGGGCCCCAACCACCCGCCCTCCCTCTTCTTCCCTGGAAGCCATACCCTTAACACCTGACCTGCCTCTATGCTGACTACTGCTGGAAGGCAGACCTTCAAAAGCCAGAATTCAGGAAGCCCACCCTCCTCCCTTGTACACCAGGAGACTGTAAAGATGCACAGGCATTGACTCCCCTGATCCAGTCTCTAGAGAAGCGACCCAAGGCTGTTTTACGTTCATATCCTTTACCATCTTCAGTGTTTCTGCTACTGAGAATTTTCCAAGTTCTAGTATCAACCTCCTCAATAAAATCAACAGTAGTCACTGATCACTGCTTTGTTTTTAGCAGTGAGCAAATAAACATGAGATGTGATTCCTGAACTCAAGGAGCTCACAGTCTAACTCAGGGAAGCAAGACATAATAGGAAATAATTCAAATGTGAGTTCCAGACTAAAAAGTGCTCAAAAGCACAGTGGGTGGGAGAGGAGGGGCTCATGAAAGGATTTCTGTGGGAGACGAAAAAAGAGACAAGTTTTAAAGGACAAAGAGTAATTGGACAGAATGAGACAAAAGGTTGTTTGAGATTTAGAGTCAGACTATGACTCAAGGTCCCAAGGCAGGAAGAATGGCAGCCCTGGGAGGTAAGGAGGAAAGAGAACAGCCTGATGACAAAAATAAAATGCTCCCCTCAGGGCCGTGATACCCTGTTGTCCCTCTGCTCCTGCCTCTGCCAAGAGCACGCTCAGTGCTTCCTTTTTCTGCACTCCTCTGAAATCCTCCCGCCTAGCGTGCACAGAACACAGCCAGCCCAACTCCCTAAAACTGAAAACACCTAGGTGGAATTCTTGGTACTCAAGGATCCAGCCTCCACAACAGGACGAACTTCAACCAAAGTGGGTCAGGAGCTGGGTCTATTGTTCTTCTGGGCCAGGTCAAGCTAAAAGTCTGACTCTTCACTCGAGAGCAGGAGAAGGGGGATGAAATTTTAAGTACAACCTCTGGTTGCCAGGACAATAGTCTCTCCTCTTTCCATTCACACTTACAATCATTCGTACATTCAACTAATACATACTGAAGACTAACCACGTGTTAACTAATGTACTTAGTGGTGGTTGGGACACCAAAATCCATCAAGCATGGGGCCATCCACAAAGAGCTGACATTCTAGTAAGGTGGATACAAAAGACACATAAATACAACAAATGCCAGGAAGACTATTTTAAGTGCCAGTGGGGACATAAAGGCTGCGGAAACGTAGAGGGGGATCATTTCCAGTGGAAGAAGCAGAAAGGGTTCATAGAGAAGGCTGCCCTTGCACTGGTCCTGGAAGATCAAACAGCAAAAGGGTAGGGGGGCAACCCTGGGCAGATGGAACTATATAAGCAAAGTCTTAGAGGCAGGGAAGTAGAAGACATACAAAGGAGAATAAGATGTTCAGTCGGATGGGAACTTATCGGCAAGTATACCAGGGAGGAGAGCTGGAAAGAGGGAAATCACAGATCTTAGCGGCCTTTGAGAACCAAATTAAGGATCTTTTCTCTGGGAAATGAAGGAACTATTCTGAGAAAGGAATAATGGGTCAGGAACTGCTTCTGAAAGATGAAGCCACACTCAGAAATCTAGGGATATACATCTGCTGCAACATGGATGGACCTAGAGTTTTGGGTTATTTCTTTCATGTTGCTGTTCAAAGTTATGTTGGGGTTTCCCCTGTGGCTCAGTGCATTTGAAATGGATAACCAAGAAGGACCTACTAAATAGCATAGGAAACTCTGCTCAATGTTATATAACAAACTAAATGGGAAAATGTACAACTGAATCACTTTGCTATAAACCTGAAACTATCACAATATTGCTAATCAATTATACTCCAATATAAAATGAAATGTTAAAAAAAAAAAGAAATCAAGAGGCTATAGCAGAAGTCTGTTTTTGTAGTCCACCAGGACTGAAGACTGTAGTGAGGATAAGAGGGAGGAGACTCGTAATCAATTACATGCCTGGAATTCTTGTCTTTGAAGTTCAGGCTGACAGAACAATAAGCGGGCAGTCCTAAGGCTGGGGCAAGGGCCAGAGGGAGCCCCAAAAGAGCTGTAAGCATTCAGGGGCTTGGGGAGGAAAAGGAATTTCAGAGTTGAGGATCCTGAGGGTGGAATAGCTCCAAGTGATGAGGCCAGAGCTACAAGCACCTTAAGAGGAATGAAGATACAGTCTTTAGAGTTGAAAAGACTGAGGGACTCTGAGGCCAGAGCACTGAAGGATTCTCAGCATCAAGTCCCAAGTCCTATTACAGTAGACAGGAGACCTATGAAGAAGGCTGTAAGCAACTAACGTGGAAGGCAAGAGGCAGTCAGCACCAGGAAGGAGGACAGGAGATGTGTGTGAAGGGAGGGACTGACTTCCAGTGGGAAAGGTTGCCAGGCAGGGCTGGAAGCAAGGTCAGGGAGTAGAGAGTGAAAGTCAGTGGAGGAGAGGAAGTTGCTTCATTAAAGTGGGTCACAAGGGAAGTGAAATCTTCAGGGAAAAGCCAGGTTTCAAGTAGGAAGGCTCAAAGAAAAGGTAGAAGACAAGAGGCAATACCGCTTTTTGTCTATCAGATTAGGCAATCAAATGATGAAACTAATCCCAGAGTCAGGCAGAGGGTGGCGAACGGAGCACTCTCAGAACCTGGTGGAGGTACTGGAAACCAGCACAACTTTTCTGGAGGACAATTTAGGATTATTTAAACTCTGATAAATACATGCTCACAATGATACCCTACATAAAGTTAAAAGACAAGCCACAGCCAGGAGGAAAATACTGCAAGGCATACCAAAGACTAAAAATGAGAACACATTAGCTTCGAAAATCAATAGGAAAAAGGTAAATAACCCAACTGAAAAACAGGAATTAAAGATATGAATAGACAATTCAAAGAAAAGGAAACCCAAATAACCAATAAAATATGGAACAATGCTCAATCTCTCTGCAATCAGGAAAACACATATTAAAGCAATGTTCATATTAATTAGATTGGAAAATACTGAGAAGTATTGAATCTCCGAGTGTTAGCAAAAATTCAGGGAAATGAAAATCTGTATACATTGCCGGAAATGCATACAATCACTATCGACAGCAATCTGGTGCAACCTAACAAAGCTGAAGAATCACATACCCACTACAGGTGGCTGGTGTGCATTCCCTGTATAAGGCTGCTTGTCATAGCCTTGTTTGGAACACATAAAAAGTGGAAAGACTTAACTCATCTCTCACTAGCATGCAATGGCACATCATACACCAATTAAACAATCATTTTATACATGCGTGCTTTTCAAAAACGATACTAAGTGAAATAAACCAGGCTGCCAAAGGCTGCATGCTGGAATGGTGTCATGTGTATAAAATGTTACAATACACAATACTATATATTAATTATGAACACATGCATACATATAAAGGATAAGATACGCATGGGAATGAGGCATATCAATTTCTGAGAGAAAAGGACTGGGGAAAGCTTAATCGTATCTGTCATATTAAATAAGAGACCTGAAGCAAATATGATAAAATGTTAAATGTATTAAATTTGGGTGATGGCTGTACAGGTTTTTATTATATCAATTTTTTTCTTTTGCTTAAAATATACTTAAAGTTTTAAAGATATTATTAAATAGTTCATGTACATTATACACTATTTGATATAGCAATTCCATTTCTAGATATTTATCCTGACGTTCTACAAATGGGGATAGATAGTTAGACATTTACTACCACGTAGCTTTTTTAAAACGAATTCTGTTCACTTATGTATTATTTCTGGCTGTGCTGGGTCTCCATCGCTATGCGGGCTCTCTAGTTGCGGTCCATGGGTTCCTCGTTGTGGTGGCTGCTGTTGTTGTGTAGTACAGGCTCTAGGGCGCTCAGGCTTGGGTAGTGGTGGCACATGGGCTCAGTTGCAGTTCCCAGGCTCCAGAGCACAGGCGCAGTAGTTGTGGCGCACAGTCTTAGTTGCTCCAAAACATGTGGGATCATCCCGAACCAGGGATTGAACCCATGTCTCCTGCAAATTCTTTACCACTGACCCACAGGGGAAGCCCCAGCGTAGCTTTGAACAGCAAAATAAAAGAAATAACCCAAAAGACCACTATCAGGAGATTAAATAAATACTGATTCATCCATACAATGGAATTCTCTATGGAGCATTAAACATTACAAAGTAGCTCTATCTATGTCCCTGGAAGATAACCACGTAATGTTATTAGTCAAGTGTTAGTTGCTCAGTTGTGTCCGACTCTTTGCGATCCCCTGCCAGACTCCTCTGTCCATGAGATTCTCCAGGCAAGAATACTGGAGTGGCTTGCCATTTCCTTCTCCAATTATTAGTCAAAGAAGGAAGCAAATAACAATGCTATGTTTGTATTTTGAAAAAGTATATCTAGAACATGTAAGAAAAAAGATCCAAAAGGATATATACCAAAAAAATCAAATTATGCTATCTCTGGTAGGATGATATGTGATTTTTACTTTCTTCCTAATATTTTTTTGTTATGTAAAATATTCTGTAATGAATATGCATTTCTTTTATTATTTTTAAAAATCAATAAAGTTAATTAATTTTGCACGAAAGAATAGAAAAAGGGAGAAGGAGATGGGTCTGTCAATAGGAGGGGTATTTTACCTGGACTAATTCAAGAGGCTAGAAAAAAAAGGAGATACTGAAGACAGAATTGTAACAAATGCTCTACAAAAATGAACGGGTTGAGAGAGCAGGGCTCAGATGTTTTCATCCAGGGTAAGAATCTTCAGTAAGAAGAGGAAGAAGGTAAGAGGTAGGTGGGCAGCTGGGGATAGCTCTTTGTATCTGAAGGACAGAGAGAGTGGGTCAAAGAAAACTAACAGTTCCAAAATTCTACACAAAATGTTGATAATTATTCATTCTCTATTTCACAGTTTCTGAATCTGGTATAGAGACTAGCTTCTTTTGGTGTGGCTCGATTAATGGAAAGAAGATTCTTGGCTAAGCTTCCTGGGTATAAAGTCCGTCATAAGAACAGATCCCCAGGGACTGGCCTGATGGTCCAGCGGCTAAGACTCTGCGCTCCTAATGCAGGGGGCCTGGGTTCAATTCCTGGTCAGGGAACTAGATCCCACGTACAAAAACCAAGACACAGCACAGCTAAATAAATAATTGGGAAAAAAAAAAAAGAACAGATGCCTGAAGAGTAGAGTTTTCAGCCCAAACTATCTTTCCTTTATTCAACTCACCCCACACTCCCACCCCTCATACCCACTCAGCTTTAAGGACATACCAGTCATGAGTGAATTATCTGTGATGAGGAGGTTGACTGAGGCAACAAAAGCAATGGCCTCACAGTGGCCTGACCTTGGTCTTGTCGGCATAACCAGCAATTCTATGTCTCCAAAATTAGTGAGAAAGGCAAGGAAGCCTCAAGGAACAGAATGAGAAAAGCGGGCTCCTGGGCAAGGTGGCAATCACAAGCCAGTCTTGCATACAGGCAAACGTGAAACACCTACACCCTAAACCAACCAAAAAGGTACTGGCCACATAGCATCTACGAACTGACACAGATGTTCTCTTGGTATGTGTATCTTCCTTCTGGGTGCAGTTCCTCCATCACATAAGCCCCCAGAGGGTCAAGTCGCTGTTAAGAAACCATGGCATGGCAAGGTACAACCTCTGAGATTCCAGGAGTATACTGTGAAATGAAGCCACTCTTTGCGCTCACACGCTGTGGGTTTCATCCAAGGAGTCAGCTGCCTGCATTTCCACAGCAGTCAAGTTTTCCACCCCATCCCCAAATCCTGAATTTAGACTATGCCAATGAAAAGCCATCATCAGTATTTCTTTCCATTAAGAACTGACTGTATATTACTACAATGAGGTACCAACTCACACCGATCAGAATGGCTATCATTTAAAAGTCTACAAATTAAAATGCTGGAAAGGATGTGGAGGAAAGGAAATCCTCCTACACTACTGGTGAGAATGTAAATTAGTACAGCCACTATGGAGAACAGTATAGAGGTTCCTTAAAAAACTAAAAATAGAGTTGCCATATGATCCAACAATCCTACTCCTGGGCATATATTCAGAGAAAACTATAATTCAAAAAGATACACGCACCCCAATGTTCACAGCAGCACTATACACAATATAAGAAGGACTGATGCTGAAGCTGAAGCTCCAATACTCTGGCCACCTGATGTGAAGAGCTGACTCACTGGAAGAGACCCTGATGCAGGGAAAGATTGAAGGCGAGAGGAGAAGGGGATGACAGAGGATGAGATGGTTGGATGGCATCACCGACTCAATGGACATTGAGTTTGAGTGAACTCTGGGAGTTGGTGATGGACAGGGAGGCCTGGTGTGCTGCAGTCCATGGGGTCACAAAGAGTCGGACACGACTGAGCGACTGAAATGAACTGAAGACATAGAAGCAACCCAAGGGTCCATCAACAGACAAATCGATAAAGAAGATGAGACATATATATATATATATAATGGACTATTACTCAGTCATAAAAAAGAATGAAATAATGCCATTTGTTGCAGTATGGATGGATCTAGAGATTATCACACTAAGTGAAGTGAGTCAGAGAGAGAAAAACAAATACCATGTGATATCACTGACATGTGGAATCTAAAATACAGCACAAACCAACACACCTACAAAACAGAACAAACTCACAGATATATAGAGAACAGGCGTGTGTTTGCCAAGGAGCATGAGAGGCTGGGGAGGGAAGGATCAGGAGTTGGGACCAGCAGAGGCAAACTATTATACAAGATGGATAAACAACAAGGTTCTACTGTGAAGCACAGGGAACTACATTCAACATCCTATAATAAACCATAATGGAAAAGAACACAAAAAAAGACTATATAATATATGAAGTCTCAATCGCTCTGAACTACTTTTCAGTATGTATATATGCAACCACTTTTCTGTACCCCAGAAACTAACACAACATTGTAAACCACTTATACTTCAGTAAAAATAAATATATAAATAAATAGTTGATGGTGATCATAGCTGTTTTTCCTGGTTTCTAGGATCACTGCTGCAAAGAGGAAAAGATACACAAGGATAAAAGAACACATATGGAAAGCCTTCTGAGGTTCAGCTTCCCCTCTTTCTACCTCTGACCAACAATGACAACACAGAGCAAGGGGTACTTCCTGCATGCGGAAGGCAGTCACCTGCCTGCCCTGGTGTTGTTTTTCAGCTTCTGCAAAAGTCACCCACTCCCAACTAGAATCTCTCCCTGGTCACGATAACCCCATGATTTGTTGTGATGTGAGCTTCATTCCGCAACTGCTCAGTACTGGTATTATCTAAAAGTGATGACAGTCATTTCCAGATCAGCAATAGTCACAGAGATAAAGCAAAGGGCAATCCCCTATCTAGCATTTATGACTCAGGAGACGAGGAAGAGAAGGGAAAAGACGATAGGCTCGTTCACCTGATCTCTCCAGCCTGAGTCAGCCTCTCATCTGTAAATAGAGGAAAAGCCCAAGAGCTGGTGCTCCAGAGGGAATTAGACATTGGGTCAGTCCCACTCCCTCCCGGGGCTATTATAAAATTAAACGAAATAATATTTTAATACAGGCAAGAGCATAAGTTGTATGGCTCTGTCTTATAGGAAGTCAACCCTTGCATCTGTTTTCCAAACACCACACATCTGCTTCCATTTGGAAGTAAGTCAAGAATACAGAAGTCAGGGGCTTGAATTGATTCCTGTCCAACTCTTAGAAACGCTTAAAAAGTGATATTTAAAGACCATCTAAGGGGGTGTGATGAATAGCCACGCCCCTGGGTATTTTAAGCTCCATGTTTCTATCAGATCACTGGAAAGCTACATACAGACACAATTAGCTCAGCTCCTTACAGGGTGGTTTTCACTGAGCTGCAATCTCATGTAACACATTTGTATTTTATCAGCAGTCACTATATGAGAATTATTGGAAACTGAAATCACGTAAGTATTTGTTATACAAACAGTAAAAAAAAAAAATATATATATATATATATAGCCTGTGGTTGTAAAAACAAGGAAAAAAAATAAAAACATACCTCTCAATTTTAAAATGGTAAGGATCATTATCTTTTGTATCATTCAGCATCTCCAACAAATACATCCATATACAAAATTTCACTATAAATTTTTAAAATTTTTTCACTAAAATATAAGACTGTCTGCCTTGAGAGACATGGCATGTTTCCTCTTACTTTATGGTAAGATGTCAAAAGGTCAGTTTCCCAGACTGCCAAAGAACAAGGAGTCAAAGTGCAAGGCCATTCATAGCAAGGATCTTAATTAAGAAGATTAGGACACTCAAGATTAGGATGCTCTTCTTTTCTTTGATGTTGATGATCTGTTTCCACGTTATAGAAACCTCCCTTCATCCATCATCCACTGTGTGCCAAGCACCGTCCCCAAGTGTCAACTATGTTAATTAATTTAAGGTGCCAAAACAATCCTGGGAGGTAAATGTTGTCAATTCTGTTTTACCAATAAGAAAACTACAGCCCAGGGTCATACAGCTAGTAAAAGGAAAACCCAGAATTCAAACTAGGTCTAACTAAAGTTCCTCTTCCTCCCACTATCTCATGGAAAGTACGGTCAAGGGCTGTTTTTAATATGTCTTCTGTAGCCAGCCACCTCAATTCCTCTTGTGAAAGACAAAATATAAAACCAATGAAAGAGAGTACATAAAAATATCTTATATGCTGTAAGTTATTATTCAAATGTAAATAGCTATCCTTATCCTCCAGGAGAAGATGTAGAAAGCCAGGCTGACATCTCTGCTGACACGTGCACGCGTGCGCGCGCACACACACACACACACACACACACGCACACCAGTAGTCAGCAGGAAGTGAACTCCAAGAACAGCCCAGCAGGAAAACTTTTCTCTTGACATTAAAACTCATTAAGCCATGAAAGCATGTGGTCCAATTACTCCCTTAAACATAGGTGTTTGGCAAGATAGTGAGAAGTCATCCCACTTTTAGCCTCCCCTGGGGACACACTCGGCTTGTTTTGGAATTAAGGAGATGCTGGTATTAAGTCAGTTAGGCCTTCTTTTCTTCTGATTCCTCCCAAACTTCTCTCCTGTGATGACCTTCCTAAAAGCCCAATTTCAAGGTACATTATCTTTGCCAGGAGGAATCATGGTGTTGAGTTTTCATTTCTGACTCCTCCACAAATCCATGACTCTTTTTTTATTTTTAAGCCTTTATTGAATTTGTTACAATACTGCTTCGGTTTTATGTTTTGGATTTTTGGCCACAAGGCTCCCCAACCAGGGACCAAACCCACACCCCTGCATTAGAAGGTGAAGTATTAACCACTGTACTGCCAGGGAGGTCCCCACAAGTCCATGACTTTAGCTCAAAGTTCTTCAAAACTCTGAAACTCACAATACGGTTCTTTCCTATAACCCTGATGGCCATGACCTAGGGGAGATAAATGTGCTCTCCCTGGTATACCAGAGACAAAGTTCAGAATAGCCAAGGCCAGAAAAAAGGACCCTTCACCTCTAGACCTCAGGCATGAATGGCTTTCTAGAAGTGTAAGAGGCTGGTGGTCACCAGCAGCAAGAAAACGCACCCCCTCTACCTGCCACACCCAAATTCTATAAGCAAAATGTAACGGACAGCATCACCGAGTCAATGGACATGTGTTTCAGCAAGCTCTGGGAGCTGGTGATGGACAGGGAAGCCTGGCGTGCTGCAGTCTATGGGGTTGCAAAGAGTCAGACACGACTGAGCGTCTGAACTGAACTAAAAGCACAAATCTTCACAAGGGCTAGCAAAGTAAGACTCAATCAAAAGGCACCAAGGGCTACTTCACAAAGGGATCTGTTAGAGATAAACCAGTGAGTAGGGACTCAGTGGACAATCGCCCTAATATCAGCAGTGCTTCGGTGATCAAGAGTGTCTCTTCTGGAGGGCTCCTGCTTCAACCCCCACCCACATATCACAATTCTTTTCCTGTTCATTATTAATTCGCCACCCCATTAGTTTCCTTCCACCTCAACCAGTGGACAGCAAAGTCTACTAGACTACTAGAGCAGCAGTCCCCAAGCTTGTCAAGAGGGATGGAGGACGGTTCAGGCAGTAATGTGAGCAATGGGGAGCAGCAGATGAAGCTTTGCTTGCTGGCCAGCTGCTCACCACCAGCAGTACAGCCTGGTTCCTAACAGGCTGTGGACTGGTACCAGTCCACAGCCCTGGGGACTGGGGACCCCTGTACTAGAGCACACAGACTTAAAAGCTGTTTAAAATGAGGTTTTGCATTTTTTTCACTTTGCCTTCTGCGAAGTGTGCCTCCAATCTGCTCTATAGACTGCTGTTCAGCTAACAACTATCCCATAACCTCCAACTCATCATAGATCTATGCACCATCTCCTACCCTAACAAAGACCAGGCTCTCCCTAATGGCCCTTTCTTCACCCTGGCAACACCAATACTGATGTGGATGGAGCCACTCAAAACCCCTGTCTCATGACCAACCCCCTGACTTTGATTTTATTTTCGTTACCCATGCCTATGGACAAATCTCAGACCCTGGCATCGTCTGAGACAATGCATCTCAGTCTTGTCCTCCAAAATCCTACTCCCTGACCACAGATCCCCTTCCTGCCCATCTCTGGGTCTTTCTACTATTCAACAACTGCTCTTTGACCTTGGTCAGGTCTCTCTTCCCTTGAGTTTCCGAATTTACCTCCTGTTTCCGAATTTACCTTTCTGTCCTCCCAGGCAAGAATCCATGATCCGTCACACCCACAAACTCTGGCCCCAGTGAGAGAGGGACCCACCACAGATACAAAATCCACAGATGCTCAAGTCTCTCATGTGGCCGATGTAGCACTTGCATATAAGCTATGCATACCCTCCCATGCACTTTACATCACCTCTAGACTACTTACAATGCCCCAGTACTATATTAATGATGTGTAAACAATTGCAAATACAATGTGAATGCTATGTAAACAGTTGCCTGTGTGTGGCAAATTCAAGTTTTGCTTTTTGAAACTTTCTAGAATTTTTTTCCTAATATTTTCCATCTGTGGTTGAATGAATCCATAGATCCAGAACCCATGGATACAAAGGACTGAGTTTAAAGCCTAACTCTGGATCAATTCAATCATCAGTATCCCTTGATCTCTGGTGAAGGCAGCTAAAAACTGCTGGCCAGAAATCAATACAGCTAAACATGTCTGAAAGGTCTCTTGAGACAGGTATGTTCTGACGTGCTTATGGATGAAATGGTATAATGCTTGGAATTCACTTGCAAAAATCCACAGGAGCAAAAAGAAGGGTAGTGGACAAGGACAGAGGAAAAACAATTTAGCCCCAGTGCTGATAAACAGTTGAAGATGGATAATGGATACATGGGTGTTTATCTTCTATTTTCTCCACTTTTGGGTATGTTTGACATTTTCTATAAAAAGTTCAAAAAATAAAACCACTTAAGTTGAAGATTGATGGGGAGTAGTGCCAAAGGTCACCCACAGATTATCTGCTAGTTATAAAATAAAAGCTATAATTTTGCAATGGAGAAATTTGGCTGCCCCTACCTTAAGTGGTGACCAAATTTAGCATCAATAATAGTGAGGAAACCAGATGTTACATGCCTCTGATTTGCTTCATCATTTATAGTTTTTTCCCCCAAAACACTTACCCTAAATCTAACCAAACCTCTATATCTAATTTACAGTTTACAGAAAATACAGGGGAAAGAGGAAGAATCTAGATTATACCCCAAAGAAACAACGAGACAAATCCATAAAGTGGCAAGAAAATTCATGTTAAAAATACTTAAGAAAAAGGAATACCTAAAACTGAACTAATTTCCCACTCTACCTCTAATAAAACACTTCCCCCTCCTGTACTTTTCCACAACGCCACCCATTTCTACACATCATCCTTGACTTTACATTCTCCTTCTTACTCTAGTTCAATCTATCCCCAAGCCCTGCAGATTCCATCTCCTTAATGTCTTCTATTCATCTCCTCTATTCCCCCACCATACTCTGACTCAGATTTTTACTACTGATTGTTTGACTTACTGCAATAATTTTCTAAAAACCATCTCCCTGCTCCCAGCTTTACTTTCTTCAAATCTCCTATGATTCAGCCAAAGTGACCTTGCTAAAATGCAAATTTAGCAGCTATATTGCTCCAGTGCTCAAACTCTTTTAGCAGCTCCACTGTTCACAGCAATACTTCCCAAAATGTGGCAAGGAAATGCATGGGAGGAACTCCACATCATATTACGCAGAAGCAAATGGCATGAAATCACAACGTGATCGAGTAATTCACTCTGTAAGTCTTTCAGAGCTCACTAGATTAAGAAGCAAGTCTCCACTTGCTTCTTTAACAGCAAGTGGGGTCGGGGTCGGGGGAGGGGGAGGGAGAGGAGACATTCACAGCCAGCAGTATCTGGCAAAATTTTTTCAACATTGTTTTTTGCTTCCATGGATTTACTTTAAAACTTATCTGCTGTGCATGGCAAGGTATATTGATTTTCCACTTTACAAAAGTGAGATAACTTTTCCTCTTAAAATATATTTAAGTTTGAAAGTTAGCTGACTTAAATATGTAAATAATAGTTTGGAGAGGTCATGATAATATTGTGAAGATGGTAAGCAATGAATTAAATCTGGGGAAAACTGTCCTACAGCATAAAATTCAAATTAATCTGTATGATTGTGGTGACTTCAAAAGAAGCTAACCAGTTGTTTGCTATTTCTCTCCTTGAACCAGAAGGGCCTCTGTAACTACCTCAAGGAACAGAATGGGCCCACGTGAAGGTACTGATCTCCTAAGGCTAGTTTGGATGGGGCCAGTGACCCGTACCAGTCTCTCAGGGCACTTGCTTCCCAGTCCCGAGCCACCGTGCTGGAGGGACCACAGGGAGCAGGAATGGAAATGGGCTGGTAGGAGCCAGAGAGCTGAGTGGCTGCAGCTGTTTGAGTCTTCCCCTCTCAGACACCACACATAGGAGTGACTGAGTCTTCTGAATAAGTCCAGCCCAACCACCTTCTGAAAAAAATTACATGAGAAGACCCCAAGCAAGACCCTTAAAAACATGAGAGAGAATAATAAAATTATTGCTTAAACATTCACAATGTTTTGGAGTGATCTGGTACACAGGAAAATGGTAGAGCTAGCCTTCCAGGAGCTGTTCCCCGAGGCCTATCTCCATAGTCTCATCTTTTCCTTTCAGTCCTTTATGTTCCTATAGTTTCATCTTCTCCTTTCAGTATGTTAACTATATCCAGCCATTCCCTTCTGGCCTGCAGAGTTTCTGCTGAAAGATCAGCCGTTGATCATATGGCGTTTCCTTTGTATGTTACTTGTTGCTTTTCTCTTGCTGCTTTTTAATATTCTTTCTTTGTGTTCAGTCTTTGCTAGTCTGAGTAGCATGTGTCTTGGCATGTTTCTCCTTAGGTTTATCCTGTATGGGACTCCCTGCACTTCTTGGATTTGATTGACTATTTCCCTTCCCATGTTGGGGACGTTTTTGACTATAATCACCTCAAAAGTTTTCTCAAATCCTTTCTTTTTCCCTTCTTCTTCTGGGACCCCTAAAATTCAAATGTTGGTGTGTTTAATATTGTCCCAGAGGTCTCTAAGACTATCCTTAATTCTTTTCCATGTATTCTGCTCTTCAGCAGTTATTTCCACCATTCTATCTTCTAGCTCACTTATCCATTCTTCGGCCCTATAGTCTCATCTTAACGCTGCTCACTCTCCCTACTGCGTATAGAAAAATGACCAATTAGTAGCTCTGCGCACACAGACTTTGCATACACTGCTTCACTCTTCTGTTTTTGCACATGAGGATGAGATGGATGGATGGCATCACTGACTCGATGGACATGAATCTGAGTGAACTCCGGGAGTTGGTGATGGACAGGGACGCCTGGCGTGCTGCAATTCACAGGGTCGCAAAGAGTCAGACACGACTGAGCGACTGAACTGAACCCTTTACCTGGAATGCCCCTCCTTGACTTGGTCATTTAAAATCTATTCATAGTGTCAAAAAGCAACAAACTTTTTTAAAAAAATGTATATTCATACTTCAAAATGTGAACCTTTGTGAAACTTTACCTGTATATTCCTCACTGTCTTCCCACCAGTGACTGAATTAATCCTTTCTTCCCAGAGCCACTTGGATGGTGGCGTAAATCTCACTGTAGTGTACGGACCTTGTGTATGTCTTATGCGGTAAACTATTAAGTTTCTTAGGGGTAGGGAGTGTATGTCTGTGTGCAGCTGGTCCTACAGGGCTAAGGAGTGTTTGCTGGTCTGAAGTAGTTTATCCTTCTGCTTCCTTATTAGTCTACTTCACTAAAAACATTTCCATCTAAGCTTCTGGCTGACAGGAGCAGAGATGATGCCGGGTCAATGCTGCTCTCGCTCTATCGCACTCTGACTTCCCATCCCAGGATTTTCCTTTGAATAAGGCTTTCTTTCCTGGGTTCACGACCTTGAGCAGCAGCAAGCCTAAACTGCTAAAAGCTGGCTTTTAAAACACAATTGGGGGGAACTACTTGTTGACTATCTGGGACATAAGTTTATTGAGGAATAACATTATTCCTCTTCCTTCTTTCACTTTAAAACTCTTCCTTAATCTGTCTTCTAAGCAGCCAAGTTTCTTCACACTTCTTCCTACGGCTTCCCTCCAGCAGTCACATGGTTCCTGGGTCTCACCATCCCTTCTGACTTTGGCCCTGAATCTCCTCAGCGCCAACCTGCACTTCTTTAACAGGCAATTGCCTCCCAGCCCCCACCTCAGCCAGGCTAAGCTCATCACACCAGCTATAATTTAAGAGAGAGGCTTTCACATCATACCACCCTGGTCTATCATGTCAAATTCAATTGCATGTAGGATTCACTGTCCAGTGTTCAGAAGTGGGGTGAGGCAATTATCTCAAAACATAATGAAAAGGAATCTAGATATTTTATATAAAGATAATAGAAAACAAACAAACAGGATTAAGAATCAGAAGTGCTTCGTCGCTCAGTCATATCAGACTCTCTGCGACTTTATGGACTGTAGCCCACCAGGCTCCTCCAGTCCATGGGGATTCTCCAGGCAAGAATACTGGAGTAGGTTGTCATACCCTCCTCCAGGGGATCTTCCCAAACCAGGGATCGAACCCAGGTCTCCCGCACTGCAGGCAGATTCTTTATCATCTGAGTCACCACGGAATCAGAAGACCTGGGTACAATTTATTGATCTGAGTCTCCCACTAAAGGCTTTTTTTTGGTAAACTGAATCAGAAATGTTCCTCTATAAATGTTGCAGAAAAACATTTTCAATGGCTATGGTACATAATAAATAAGAAATACAAGATTTGAATATAGGTGGCCCCACTCACTAAACACACTAAAGTGAACAGAAGTATACAAAAATAATAGGGAAAAATTTATTTTAGGTTTTTTATTAATAAAGTTCCTATTATACCTTACTATAAACTTAATTACAATCTAAATGTAAAAGCTGGAACCATAAAAACACTAGGAAAAAGATGAATAAATTATTTTTATAATTTTAATGAGTGAAGAAAAATTTTCAAAGCATGACACAAAATTCAACTCAAAAGCCATGAAGGGGGGAAAAAAGTCATGAAGGAAAAGATAATACATTGACCTACATAAAAATTTAAAACATGTGAAAGGCAAATAACTAGCACAAAGTCAAATATTAAAATAAAACAAACTGAGGGTGAAAAATATCAGCAATACATACAGCAAGTAGTTCTAATGTAATATGTATGTAAAAGTTCTTACAAATCTATAAGGAAAAAACAATGACCAAACACAAAATTGAACCAAGTATTTGAAAAGAAAATTTATATAAGAATAAGTACCACTGCCAGTGAGCATAAAAGGTATCTAATTTCACTAAAAATTAAAGAAACCCTACATAAAGCAACAATAAGAAATACTTTTTCACCTATCAGATTGGCAAAGATTGAAACACTCTACAATACCCACTTGGCAAAGGGATGGTGGAAACAGGCATCATGATATACTTTTGATGAGAACCAAACTGATGCAACTTGTCTGGAAAGCAGTGTGGCAATACTTATTAACAGTATAAACGAGCATAACCTTTGATCAGTGAATCTTCCCTTCCAGGAATTTTGCTTAAGGTAATACAAATACTAGACCACTGGGGCAAAGTCAGCTATATTCAGCTGTTTATTGCAGCACTGTTTATAACAGGAAAAACTGGAAATAAATGTCCATCAACAGAGGTTTGGTTAAATAAATTATGATACATCCACCTGAAGAAACACAGCACTGCTATTAAAATTAATGTACAGACATGGAAAAAAAAATAGCCTAGGTAAATTATCAAGAGAGGAAATTTCAACCATTTTTATTGGGTTAAAATATATGTAACATTTGCCATTTTAAGTATTTTTGAAGTTTAAAATTCAGTGGTATTAATTAAACCACAGCATTGTGCAACCATCACCACTATTTCCGAAACTCTTTCAAAACTCTCCCAAACAGAAACACTGTAACCACTAAGCAACACCTCCCAATTCTCCCTTCTTCCTAGGCTCCTAGTAACCTCCAGTATGCTTTTGGTCTCTATTAATTTGCCTATTATAGGTATTTGAAGGAAAGTTATGACCAACCTAGATAGCATATTCAAAAGCAGAGACATCACTTTACCAACAAAGGTCCATCTAGTCAAGGCTATGGTTTTTCCAGTGGTCATGTATGGATGTGAGAGTTGGACTGTGAAGAAAGCTGAGCGATGAACAATTGATGCTTTTGAACTGTGGTGTTGGAAAAGACTCTTGAGAGTCCCTTGGACTGCAAGGAGATCCAACCAGTCCATTCTGAAGGAGATCAGCCCTGGGTGTTCTTTGGAAGGAATGATGCTAAAGCTGAAACTCCAATACTTTGGCCACCTCATGCGAAGAGTTGACTCATTGAAGAAGACTCTGATGCTGGGAGGGATGGGGGCAGGAAGAGAAGGGGACAACAGAGGATGAGATGGCTGGATGGCATCACCGACTCAATGGATGTGAGTTTGGGTGAACTCCGGGAGTTGGTGATGGACAGGGAGGCCTGGCGTGCTGCGATTCATGGGGTCGAAAGAGTCAGACACGACTGAGTGACTGAACTGAATTGAACTATATATGCAGACTCATACAATATCTGTCCTATTATATCTTGATTTATTTCACCTAGCACAGTGTTTTAAAGGTTCATCCATGTTGTGGCATGCATCAGAATTCCATCCCTCTCATGGCTGATTAATATTCTACTACATGGACCTACCACATGCTGTTCATATTCATGTGTGGATGAACTCAGTTGTTTCCACCTTTGAGGCAGTGAATAACGCTGATACGAACACTGGCATAAAGCACCTGAGTTTCTGTTTTCACTTCTGTTGGGTTTATACCTGGGAGTGGAACTGCTAGGTCATTAGGCAAGTTTTTGCTTTTTGAGGAACCAAAAGAATTTAGTCCCTTGACAACTACACCATTTACATTCTCACCAGTAATATATAAGGGTTCTAACTTTCTCCACACTGTCATCAATGCTTTTTTTTTATTACAGTATCACCATTTTTTGAAAGATGAAATAGGCGTATATGCAAACGTAGAAAAAAATCCATTGTTACTCAACTGTTAACAATGATTATATTTTTTGGTGCATGGATTTAAAGGATGGGTTCATACTCAGATTTATATATTTTTCTGTTTTGTAAAAGTTTTTAGAACAAATATATTACTTCTGCTACCAAAAAAGAAGAGAGGGGAACAAACAAATCTTAAACAAAAATTAGGCTGAGAGAGAGTTTCGTGCATGCTTGCTAATCTGAAATGTTACCGCTTCACAGTTCTTGTCTTGTATAGACAGCAATGCCCTGAATCAGCAGCAGTGGAGATCTGAGTCCAGTCCTAGCTCGGCCACCTCGGGTGCTCAGTTTTCTCACTTCTACCCTATTGCACCTAGGACTGGACCAGAGTTCCCATCAGTAAGCTCAGCAGACCTCTTCAACCCAGGGCAGCACCAGGGCTCAGGGCTACCAGCAGCCTTCTTCTATCCCAGAGTGTCTTACAAAATTTATCATCTTCCATGTGTACAGCGATATGACAAAGGCTGGGCAGAGGAAAATCAGGTAACCTTTAAACATCCCTTCCCATACCAAAACAGAATCCTGGAATAATGAGGGAAGCTAAACAAAGAAGAGTCCTGGGAAAATCAAAGAGTCACTGGCCACGCAGGAGAGATGAAGATCCTCCCTCCAGGGGAGAGGCAAGCACAGACAAGGAATCAAGGGGAAATAGAATTCCACAGAAGAGAAGGCAGCTTGTGTTTATTTACTAAATCGAGTGTCTCACCTGGAGCCGCAGGCCCTTGAAGAGATAGCAAGGGGCAATGCCTGGAACCATGAGGCTCTGGGAGAATTCCAAAGTCACCTGCCTGGGCAGCAGACAAGCAGAAAACCTGACCTCTGTGGGAAGAGGCACAGAGGCCTGGCTGAGTGAAAGCCACATGAAATCCTCCCGTCCAGGTGTTCTCAGCCTATCAGGTGCCAACTGTGGACTTTGCCCTTGAAATTCAACTCCTGGGCTAAAGAGATAATCTCCCAGGCATGTCCTGTGTAAACTTGGCTAATCAACAGAACGCAGGCAGTGCAGAGCCTGCCCGCAGTCCCTGAAAACAGTCCTGCCAGCCAGTAGGCTGTGCTGAAGGGCAGGGGAGACTTTATCCTGGCATAAAGGTCACCTCTCCGAAAAGAGTGCCCGAGAAGGGCATTTTCCACAAATTAGCCAACAGCTGTTTACAGACAAGCACACAGCTGGAAACCTCATGTGGAGGTGACAGGGATATTGCGAGAAGAATCCTACAGACTGAGGACAAGAACTTTGACCAGGCTTTGTTGATATTTTGGAGTTAGAGACCCAGGAGACTGTAAAGTATAGACATGAAATTCCAAGTAAATGAAGGAAGTGGAAGTGTGGAAGTGTTAGCCATTCAGTCATGTCTGACTCTTTGCCACCCCCATGGACTGCAGCCCACTAGGCTCCTCTGTCCATGGTGTTCTCCAGGCACGTATACTGGAATGGGTAGCCATTCATTTCTTCAGGGCATCTTCCTGATCCAGAGCTCAAACCCAGGTCGTCTGAGCCACCAGGGAAGCCCAAGTTTAAAAAGGAAGGCACACCTATTTAGATCTGGCCCTCTCACCGACATCAGACTCTCAGCTGCTAAGCCTGGGAAGCAACGCTTTCCAAGCAGCGGTGGCAGTAGCAATTTAGAAACCTGTTAAAAATGCAAATTCCCAGGCCCCACTTCAGACCTACTGAACTGGAAACAAGCTTCCCAGGTGAGTTTGGGAGCAGCTCAAGTCTGAAAACCACTGCTTAAGGCCCTAGAGAACTCTGTCATCTGGAGGTCAGACCCTCCCTCCCCACCATCCAGACCTCCCTTACAGTCTCCTTTAAATGAATTTTGAGGGACTAGAATATTACCTCTCTGTGCTGTGCTCAGTCATGTCCAACTCTTCACAGCCCGTGGACTGTAGCCCATCAGGCTCTCCAGTTACACCCAATAAGACAGACATGCTTCTTCCCCCTCTAATTCTATCTTCCATGTGGTCTCACAGGTTTCTTTGCATGCCTGTGTGCATGCATGCATGCTAAGTCACTTCAGTCATGTCTGACTCTTTGCGACCCTATGGACTGTAGCCCACCGGTCTCCTCAGTCCATGAGATTCTCCAGGCAAGAACACTGGAGTGGGCTGCCATGCCCTCCTCCAGGGGATCTTCCCGACCCAGGGATCGAACCCGCATCTCTTACATCTCCTGTATTAGCAGGCGGGTTCTTTACCACTTTATTAGCGCCACATGGGGGTTTCTTTTTTACCAACTAAATCCAGGTATGTTCCTTTCTTGCTTTCAGAAGAACAATTTCCAGAGGGTTCAAGCACTTCAAGTTCTGACCTCAACCAGCTCTTTTCCATCACTCACTAGATCATCTGTGTGTCCTGGCTCATGGGGGTGACCATCTACTGCAGGCTCAGTAAAGAGGTACTGGAGATGAAAGCACCCTCTCAAGGAGTCTTTCCTAATCACAGAGCTTTTCTTTCAGAAGCCAAATAGTTACTAAAACAGACAGTGGTAGGGCAAACAGAAAAGTAGAGTCCCATTACTTACCAAAGAAATTCCTCTGTGTGTCAGGAATCTATGTTAAACCTGAAATTCAATCTCACCTTCTCTGCCCTTCACAGACCATTCCATCTAGCCGGCGGACCAAGGCTGAACACAGATCTCATGAACACCAAGGACTGGAAGTTTATCAACACCCTGTACATTTTCATTTCAGAACCCTCACCCCTGATTTACAGAATCCAAACAGGATCAGTCCCACAAAAAAGAAGTATCTATCAATAGAAACTAGTCAATGTTCAATTTCCAGTGAGTGAAAGTTATGGCCTAATAAATTTCTTTCCTCAAACACTGCCAACAAACTTGAAGACTCCAAAAGAGACCTGTGGACTAAAACATCAGAATTTACTTACAAATGCTAATTTGCTGACATATTGCTTAAATCTTCCAAAAACAAATTCCATCTTCTTACTGCAAAATGAGAGGGAATCATAATATAACATTTAATTAACTACTTGTCTCCACAAGTAGTTAATGAGTTTAATGAGAAAGATGATCACTCCTCCTACCCAGATAAAGAGAGGTGATTCAGACTATCTGTTTCCAAGTCTTGCCACACACCCTTACCCTGCCCAATTTTTGATTTGGACTGGTATTCTCAACATTCAACCAGATACACCTTTCAGAAAAAGATGAAACCCACAAATATCCAAAATCTTATCCTAATTTCCAGCGGATAGAAAGGAGAACAGGACAGTAAACAACACAGAACAATTCAAGGGGGAAAATGCTCATTAACTATTTTAGATAATTAAGAGGAACGCACCAGTCAGAGAGAGCACATCCTTTGGAATGGTACAGACTTAGATCTGGATTTTAAGCAAGTTAGCTAGTCTAGGTTCCTCAACCGTAGACACCAGAGCATCAACAAATTCACTCACAGCTGTTGTGAGAATTTGCTAAAATGATGCAAGTGAAAATGCCTAGTAAAACACAATACATATAAGAGAGTAAGCATGCATTCTGCTAATGATGTACCACAAATCTAAAATTTACAGAAATCTTTAAAACATATTGCTTGATTCCAAGAACTATGCAGAATTCAGTTGTATTTATTCAACTTCCTTTAGTTAGCTATGTGCCAACCCCCACTCCAGAGCCCTTCTCTTTCCCCTTGCTTTTTTCTTTTCAAATTCAATCTTCCTCTCAGACAATCATCCCTCTCAAATTTTGACAACTTGGCCCTAGTTGTGCCACAGACCTAGAATATGAACACCTCATACTGGTTTTCCAAGCTCCTTACCACAGCCAAAAGGCTGCACTTGAAGTAGCCTCCACCATCTTCTGCTCCTAATCTACCTGCCCCCTGTATTCTAACAATGACTTTCTTTCTGTTCTCTCAACAAGCCGACCTCTTTTTTACCCCCAAAGACTTGGCACTGCTGTTCTCTCTTCCAGGAAAGTGAAAGAAAGTGAAGTCACTCAATCGTTGTAGCCTACCCGGCTCCTCCATTCATGGGATTCTTCAGGTAAGAATACTGGAGTGGGTTGCCATTTCCTTCTCCAGGGGATCTTCCCAACCCAGGGATCGAACCCTGGTCTCCAGCATTGCAGGCAAACACTTTAACCTCTGAGCCGTCAGGGAAGTCCCTGTCTTTGCTGCAGAGATAACTACTAACACATCAAATCCTTGTGTGGTGGAGCTTTAAGTAGAGCAGAGGTGGGGGCAGGCAGTAAATAAGCAAACAAATCACAAATAAGATAAAGACAGTGATATGAGCGATGAAGGAAATAATGGTGATGTGAAAGAGAGAGGCACAGGAACTTGAGAACTATTTTCAAAAAAGAAGTTCAAGAAGGCCTCTCGGAGAAGATGACATTGAAGCTTCAAGGACAAGAAAACGCTGTGGATGTGCAGATTTGGGGAAGGTACCTTCTTGGACTTCCCTGGTGGCTCAGAGGTTAAAGTGTCTGCCTGCAATTCGCGAGACCCTAGGTTGGGAAGATCCCCTGGAGAAGGAAATGGCAACCCACTCCAGTATTCTTGCCTGGAGAATCCCATGAACGGAGGAGCCTGGTAGGGGTTGCAAAGAGTCAGACACAATTGAGTGACTTCACTTTCACTTTCTGCAGCATAGAGAATGGTGCCTAGAACAGGATGAAAGTGAAAGTCACTCAGTGGCGTCTGACTCTTTGCGACCCCATGGAATAGTCCATGGAATTCTCCACGCCAGTATACTGGAGTGAGTAGCCATTCCCTTCTCCAGGGGATCTTCCCAACCCAGGTATCCAACCCAGGTCTCTGACGCTGCAGGTGAATTCTTTACCTGCTGAGCCACAAGGGCAGCCCAAGAAACAAAGAACAGGATGGACACTCAATAAAGACATATTGAATGAATGAATAAATAAATAACATTTCTAAGCAAAAGAGGCAGATTTGGACACTCTCCCTGCCCTCTAGGGGATCTCAGGGAAAGACTGCAAATTAAAAAGAGAAAAGACTGAGGAGAAATAAACTCTAAGGGAACACAAACAGATAAAGCCATCCCAGTTCCCCTACTGACATTAACTGCTATTGCTGGCCAGGATGATGTCACAGGTATTGCAATCTCCACAGCTTGCCTTCTCCCCCCACTAACTTTTCTTATCATGGTAGAATGCACACAACTCCACGGTCTTATCCTTTAGTTTCTGCAGCTTCCCAGGGCTCAACTTTTTCTAGCAGAGCTATGTAGACATCTGACCTTGGGTATTTTTCAGGTGAAAAGAAGTCTGGGTAGCATTGCATATAAAACCCGCCTGGGTTCACCAAACAGATGTGGGTTTCAAGATGAAACTTGTCTGTTTGTATTCAATGAGGTCTAAATACAACACAATTTTCCAGCTGTTCCTCACTGTTTTCTTTTTAGCTTGGCCCCTGCCACTTCCCTTTGGGCACTTACTCAGCGTTAAGAAAACCCACAGTCCTTCTTACCACTAGCATCCTCACAGCCGGCTCTCCCAGCACAACTGAGCAGTGACCCTACCCTGAGTGGCAGCGATGATGCCCACCTAAAGAGCCCGGGACCCAGAGAGGACAGTGCTGCTCAAGCCATCTCAAAGACAGCAATTTATCTGGCATTTCCATTTATGTCTGAAGCCAAAGTGGTGAATAAATCTGGAGGTGAGAGAGGAACAAAGAAAATAAACTTCAGGGCCCTCTTTCTGGATTCCAAAGTCTCAGTTCTCTGAGTGAGTCAAGTCACAGACTGCAAACCAAGGCCACTGCCATTGCCAAGTTCAACTGAGCTATCCCAGGTATTTTCCTTTCGCATTCAAACACCACACTTCTTGAGAGCTGCCAGGGTCAGTCAGGTTCTTTCACTTCCTTTCCCTATTTGCATCCATTTGCCAAGAGACAAAATCTAGGCACACGTGGATCTGACTTTCTTACTCTCAGATCTCTACAAATGAGTACGAAACCTCACGTGTGGTTTCTACACCCTCTGGTCTTCACTTCTTTTAATCACTCCTTCAGAACACACGGGAGGTCAAAAATTGCCAATAAACTAAAAAAGGTAGGGAAGTCTGGCACAAAATCTGCACCAAGAAAACTTACCTCCGATAAGGAGAGTCAGGCATAGTTTAGGCAGCTGAAAATACTATCAAGGCTGAGCTTCCCCTGAGTGTATATAGGGAGCTACTGCAGGGTTTGAGTTCCTGCCTCTGGGAGCCTACAGAAGTAAGACCGCGGAAGAAATAAGACGTTTGACCCTAATCCGCAGTTTGGTCTTCTGAAGCAAAAGGAACCTTAAATTATAAACAGCCTCACTCAAAGGGAAAATTTGTGAAGCACCTACTCCCAGGAACTCCCCATTCTGCCCCAGGCCAGCCTGGGTTCGGCAGGCCCATAAATTGGCACTGTTGATGTGACCTTCCCAGACTGTTTCAACAAGAGATAACAACAAAGCTGAGAGCTTTGGTAGCACTCAAAGGAGATTTGAGGGACTTAAAACATGCTGCTAAATTTGGCAGCAAAAGTTCCCATTTCTTGCCATTGAAAAAGGCAATCTCTTTATAATTACACTTGTAGATAAGATGCACCAAGCTACTGGAGCTACTCATTCTTCTGAGGAACAGGTTAGACTCTCTTGGACCCAACCCACCGCTCCTCTGAGACTGGTCTCAGAGTCCAGTGAGGGGACAAATGTCACCTGGGGCTGGGGAGGCAACCTGTCTCCTGGAAGACAAAGTGCCAGGAGCCTCTCCTACAACTCACTGTCTGAACTGCAACCACCTGCCTGGGGATATTCACCACTCACAAGCTCTCTCTGCCCCTGAATTTACATTCTCCCTCAGCCCAATTCCTACCTTACTCTTTCACCCAGGGCTCTGCTACAGAACACGCATGACTCATCAGAGAGGGTCCTTTCAACCTAGATGCTCCTTTGTTTAGCCAGACTCCCCCTCTAGCTTACATATTTCTTTGCAAAAGCAAGGTACAGGAGCTACGACCCGTGCACTGATAATGAGTGCATGTGCTAAGTCGCCTCCGGCGTGCCCGACTCTTCACAGCCCTATGGACTACTTTGCCCATAGGGTTCTCCAGGCAAGAATACTGGAAGTAAGTTGCCATGCCCTCCTTCTGGGGATCTTCCTGAGCCAGGGATCGAACTCACGTCTCTTAAGCCTCCTGCATTGGCAGGCGGGTTCTTTACCACTACCGCCACCTGGGAAGTCCATGCACTGATAGAGGACACTTATTACTGCCCTGCTGATACTAGATATCTGTCCAAGACATAGAGGAAGTGGGTAGCACCTCACATTTCTCAGCAGAACAAACCAGACAGACTAGCCACTCAGAATCAAACTCTGCTTGACTTACAAGAGAATAATAAATATAACAATCATTGCTCACACTGCATGAAGTGCTAGATATGAGGTGTTATTCTCAGCACTTGACATTTAGACCTCGCCACGACCCTATGAAAATAGTACTATTACCACCTCCATTCTACAGACGAGGGACTGGGTCCTAGGAGGCCAAGTGCCTTACCCAAGGTGACCGAGCTGGGATGTAGCAGAGCCTGAATGTGAACCACAACAGCCTGACCCGGGTCTGGACATCACTCTTTCATTGGAGGGCTCTTCCCCTAACACACAGGTTTGTCTCTGAGCACAAGCGGCTCACTCCAGGATCTACAGGAGAGAGGATCCATCAGAAAACACTTGCCAGTTTTCTCCACTGAAAGAGGGAAACTGTGGACAGAATTTATTCACAGAGCTGGTCTAAGTCTTTGCGGCACATGACTACTCCAAACATCTACTGACCAAAATTTTTCCAGAGGCACTAAGTGAAACCACCACCTCTATTTCTTACTGACCTGGGAGACCTTCTAGCTTACTAAGAGACAGAGCCTCTTTGCAAGTTGTTGTGCAGCTGAGAACAAGCTCCCAGCCTCCAAGTTAAAAGAACCAAGTTGGAACGTTTCCCAGAATCCAGCTGATGGTTTTCTTTTCAAAAGTTACTCAAATATGTTTTAAAGCATAAACTACATACGTAGGTCAATTTGAGGAAATAAAATGTATCAACTACTATATTCAGTTTCATAAGACTTTAGGGAATCTAGTTGGAAAGATAAGATGCATTTCAAGTGCCGAGTCAGAATGTCAACGAAAACACCCAATCCCAATCCCCCTTGCTAGAAAAGGAAGCTGAAGCCTAGGACTAACACTCGGATCTGCTTACTACGAGGCTAGGGCTCCTTCTCCTGCTGCATGCAGGCAGAGACGTTCCTAGGAGGGAGAGATCTCCAACAACAGCAGCAGTTAGCACTTACTGAGAGCATGTGTGTGCCAGAAACCAAGCTAAGTGCTTTATACAAATTAACTCCTGCAACAGATCATTGGGATGGGTAATATTACTCCCAATTTACAGATGAAGACACTAAGGTTTTATAGAGGTTAACTGCAGGGGTCCACAGGTAGTAAGAGGCAGAGCCAGACTGTGAACCTCTAGAGCCAGCCTCAAAGCCCATGTTCTAAGCCGGGTTTTGAAGGACACAGAGAATTCACAGAAGAAAGGTGAGCAGTGCCAGGGTAGCCAGAGTCCAGAGCACTGGGGGCAGCCAGCTTGGACAGGACCTCCAGGGCTGGGCTAAAGGGGACCTCAAGGTCCCACCTGGGCTGGCCTGTAGGAGAGGGGCAGGCAAAAAGCAGTTCTAGACTCCCCTGGCTGTGAAGGTAAGCCTCCTTCAGGAGGATAAAACTGAGCCTGTGCAGCTGGGTCAAGAAAGACCACTTCGGCGACTCTCCTGAGGTCTTGACAGAAAGAGGAAGAAAATGCAAAGTCTACACTCCTTCTAAAAGAAGGATCTGATTTGACTTTCCTAACACAGTAACCCCAACCTGATTAAGAGATGGCAGCCACAGTCTCTTCAGAGTGCTGCCCTAAGTTGATGATAATAATGGAAAGCCTTGAACATTTACTGTGTGCCAGGCACTGGGCTGAGAGCTTTACATGCATCATTTCATTCAATCCTCACCACAATGCCAACCAGCTAAGAACTATCGTTACAGGAAGTCCCCTATGTACAAACCTTCAAGTTGCAAACTTTCGAAGATGGGAACGTGTGTTCACGTGTCCAGTCGTGTAAGTTTGTTCACACGTCTGGTGTTCATTGTCACGTGTGTGCATCCTCTACAAGTGGCTGTACTTTTGTGTACTTTACAGTACTGTGTCGAGTACAGTAGTACAGTATATTTATTTCAAGCTAGATCTACAAGAGGATGACTTCACTGATCCTTGTGAAGACCTGATGGAATTGTAGGCCAGCCCCTGGATTCCAGCTATTGTACTGTACTACTGCACTTTTCAAGGTACTATACTGTAAGATTTGAAATGTTTACTTTTTGTGTTTGTCTTTTATGTATTATTTGTGTGAAAAGTACTATAAACCTATATATATATATAGGTATATACATATAAACCTATACGGTACTATACAGCTGATTATGTTAGTTGAATACCTAGGCTAACTTTGTTGGACTTTGAACAAATCAGGCTAACAAATGCACTCTCAGAATTGAATTCATTCATATACAGGGGACTTACTGTATATCCATTTTACAGATGCCTCACAGAAAACTGAGGCTCAGAGAGGTTAGTTAAATTACCCAAGGTCACACAGATAACAAATAGTAATATCAGGTTCTAAATCTAGATTTATTTAAGATCCCTGAGTTCCAGCCCTTAATCACTTCACCAGACTGTTACTCTAGTATCATATGTAAATAGTTTCATCAGAGCTGCTCAAAGGCAGCACCATACACTCTCACTGGGCATCTAATAGTCACTGAGAGTTGAACACACACATTACAGGTTGACTCCCTTAAAAGCAATCTATAAAACTCAGTTGTCAGAACTCAATAAGGGAGCCTCTGTTCCAAGACACAAATGAGCACACAAAGCTAAAGAGTTCTAGAAACCAGCTGACTTTGTAGTTTTCTTTCCAATTTTCCCATTTCCCTTTTCCCATTCCCCACCCCCTGCACACACACCCCGTCGCCCGACACTCCCAGAGAAGCTGCCACCCAGGCCTAGAACCCTCACCCTCCTCCTAGTTCCAGTCCTTAGTTGGCTCTCTTCCATCACGCAAATAGTGCTCCAAATCAGAGTCTAAGAGTTGGACCCTCTTCCTTTCGCCCAGTCTAAAGCATGAATAGTCATTAACCCTACCATCAAAACCTAAAACTTCAGTAGGTCTGTGCTCCTTCTCAGTCACATGGACAGAGGCTCACACTGGAGAGGAAATAAGCATAATAAATCATGTAATACAGTGAGTGTGTGTGTGTGTGTGTGTGTGTGTGTGTGTGTATGATAAATCTCACACTTGATTTTTTTTTTTATCTTTCCCAGTTCTTGGCCCAGACCCTCTGGATTCACTGACTAAATGAGTGAACAGACCAAGAGAACATGTGGAGACCAGGGATGTCTCCGAGTCCAAGAGCAAATGAACAGGGGTGTCGACCCCAGTGCCAGCCACCCCCACCCACTCCTGCCCTCCCGGTGCCTGTTAGGACCTACACAAAGCTGTCTCCGTGAGCCCCCTGGGGGCAAACCAGCCTTCTGCTAAGTCGTGAGGGCCTTCTAGGTTAGTCCAGGTACCCCCTCTGCCACCCCTCCTATCCCTGAGAACTACCTTTCCCCCAGTCCCCTTCCCAGGGCCTCTCTCCTGTTTCCTTCCAGTAGTCTTCCTACTGCTTCAGAGCTTGTCTCCATAACCCTGTGTTCATCTCATTTTACCCAAGTTCAAACAGTCCTTCATTCACTGTGACGTTTCCTATTAGCCAATTGCCAACTCACATACAAATCCCCTTCAGTGACAAGTCACACAGAAATATAGTCTGGATCTTTGAGAAACAGGTAGCTTCATGACAAACTCTCAGGGACAAGTCAGCTTTGGTTAAGAAGGCTTCATATCCTGATTGCATATAATTCACCCTTTATATAGACAGTACAGCTTTCAGATGAGAAGAGTACTGTGATCATTTCAGCACCCCCTCAACAACAGTATACCAGTATACCAGAGTCAAAAAAAAAAAAACAAGAGAATGGATCTTTGGCGAAATCCTTCACTAAGGTAGTCTGGACTCATTTGGCATCCTCCTCTCTGCTCAACACACACACACCCAGGCCAGTCTTTCTAGGCCTATGGCTAGAGACAGAGACCTTGGATTTTTTTTTTTTTTTTTTGGAATAGAGTTGCTTTACAATGTTGTGTTAGTTTCTGCTGTACAATGGAGTGAATCAGCTGTATGTTTACATATATCCCCTTCCTCTTGGACCGCCATCCCAACCCCGGTATTTTCTATCAGACAATATCACATGGCATGTTTTCCCAAGACAGACTTACCCAGCATTTCACCACCCCATCCCCCACCTACCGGGACAGGTGCACAGAGCACTTCTGCCCCAGCAGAGCACAGGGCCTCCCTCCCCACCCCTAGAAGAAGGCACTCACTAAAGCACATGTTCCCACAGAGAGAGAGATCTCTGCAGACCACGCCAGATGGTCATTGTTTCCCTTCTCTCATGCCCTTCTGGCCCCTTCTCCACTTTCCATGGTTCCTCTAAATCAAAGAACTCCCTCATCTGTCGTTAGATGGGCCCTCCCCCAGTGAAGGTGGAGGCACAGAAGGCAGACAAGCCAAAGCCCTGGGGGGCTGCTGCCTGGCCTCCGCCCCCTCCAGGCTCCAGGCTTTCCCTCTGCTTGGCTGTCTCAGCAAACTCTCCTGGGCCCCACACAAAACATCAGGAGCCTCCAGGGCACTGACAGGTAACAGCTAAGAGAAGCAACAGACCACGTGCTCTCAGCCTCTCAGTCCCACCAGCCCACAGGGAGGGGCTTGGGAAGGCCCCGGACTCAGACCCTCCACCTCACTCCGGTGACCAGGGGGTCTCCCGGAATAGTTCACTGAATCCAGTGAGGTGGGGACTGGGGCACACCCCTCCTCATCCCCAGCCAGCAGGATGGCCATGATATCTGGAGTCAGGGCACTGCTCCAAACGGTACCCCCAAGCCCTTCATTCCAGGGACGGGGCAGAGCCAGCAGAACTGAGGATGGCCTTGGCTTGTCCTCCAGGGTATTTCAAAGTTTCAGCTTCCCGGGGTTACTGATAATTCTAATTTTGTAGACAGAAGGAGCCCAGGGCTGGAGAGCAGAGCGCAGGAAGAGCAGTAGAAGAAGTGGGAGAGAGAGAGTGGGAACAGAAATGTTACTTTTTAATCCCTAAGGAACATGGAGGGGTCCAATTTGTGACTCAGCTCTGGGAAGCTAGACTGAAGGAGCGGGAAACAGCTGCAGACCCGCGCGAAGCTGTGGACAGCTTCCCCCAGGCTAGCGAGGCTGCTGTGACAAGACTCACCTGGAAAAGAGGGCTCTGTTGTTTTTGTTTGTTTGTTGTTTTTTTTTTTAATGTGTTCAGGGGCTTCTTCCTAGGCACCACTCCAGGGCCTGGCTGCCAGGTGTGCCCCTGCCCTACAAGAGCTGCGGCTGCAGGTGGGGTACCAGCCCCGCCTCTGTGTTCCCGCCTAGTACCCAGGAGCCTCCCAGTGTCCCCGAGGACAGAGCTGGCGTGCCCTTGCCCAGAGGCTCCCCGCTCCCCTGCGATTCTGTTTCCTGGCACAGTCCCAGGGCATATCGAGTATCTCTGCCCTTGGAATTCCGACTTCCTCATTTCTTTCTTTATTTCTTGTTTCCTTCTAAGCTATAGCTACAGGTTCCTAAGAGAGCTGCTCAGCCCCCAAGGACCTTTCAGAGCAATAACTCTTCCTGCCAGTTAGAACTCTGCCTTTAAAACCCAGGAGAGAGGAGAAAGGCCTCTGGGCTCCCTCAGAACAGTTTTCCCAGCACAACCTAACAGGATGAGGGAACGGGCCCTAGCAACTAGTAGCTTCCCTTCCAGCTCCTAAAATCTATGACTCTGTAAACACCAGGCAGCTAGCTTTGGGACACTGGAAAAGCCAAGGGGTCTCTTGAAATCCCTCTCCTCTGAACGAAAACACGTGAATCAGGGGACCCAAGGA
Source organism: Budorcas taxicolor (assembly GCF_023091745.1). NCBI lineage: Eukaryota > Metazoa > Chordata > Mammalia > Artiodactyla > Bovidae > Budorcas > Budorcas taxicolor. The sequence continues at coordinate 43,165,227 of NC_068924.1, read as the reverse complement.
AAGCTTCATCTCTCAAGGGTCATTTACAAGGCTCCAAGCCTACAGTGAACATCACTCTTACTAAACTTGCCTGTATGTTTCCTTTAACATCTTGAAGTTTTCAAAGGTTTTTCTCATTTTTATTTATAAATGCAAAAAAGAAGAGGGGCCTTTATAAATGGGAAAACCAGAACAGAGAGCAAAGTGACTTTCCAGAAGAGAGAGGGACTATTCTTCAAGGGTCAACTCATAACATCTTACATTATATAGGTCTTGACTAGTTTAAACTTCTTCCGTGGAAATTGTTTCATTTGCTCCTCCCAACAGTACTGTGGAGGAACTATTATCATTACCTCCATCTCACCAGCCAATCAATCTGAAGGTTGTAGAAGTTGAGAGTCTTGCCAATGGCTACCTGAACGGTGAGTAGCATGACCTAGTCACAATTCAAGTCTTCTAAACCCCAAGCTATTATCATTCTGCTACACCAGAAGAAAGAGCATCTGCTGGCCCTCTTCACATGAGCTGCTGCGGCTGCTAAGTTGCATCAGTCGTGTCCGACTCTATGCAACCCCACAGACGGCAGCCTACCAGGCTCCTCCGTCCATGGGATTTTCCAGGCAAGAGTACTGGAGTGGGTCGCCAGTGCCTTCTCCGCTTCACATGAGCGAGGGACATAAAATTGAAGGAGCTGCCCAACTACATCCACACAAATAGAGGAGAACTGAGATCCTGGATTTGTGTTGCCCACCAACAGGCCCAACGACTCCTCTTCATATCCCCTGACTTCAGTCCCAGCCAAGAGCACCAGGCCACATCCCCCCAGTGAATCGAGGTGTCAACCAAGCAGAGGAGCCCTAGAATGGAATAAAAGGAAGTACCGCTTTATAAGTGGCCCGTCCGAGGTGCAGGGCCATTGAGTTCACCCTTGTGGAGCCTCGGGCCACAACAGTGATGCACGCACGTACACATTCAGGGAGCCCGATTCGAGACACGGCCAGTGCTTTCATTGGCAAGCTGACCCGAAGTTAATCAGAAGGCCCCTCATTGTGTGCTGGAGTACAAAAGACATTCTGTTCAGAAAGTTCAAGAAGAAAAACCAAAGAGCTAGGACCGCAGCTGTTCCCTCATCCCACAGGGAAACCAAAAGCAGCCACCGAGCCTCCTGAGGCCCAGGAGTAAGTTTAAGATATAACATGGCTGAAGCAGAAGCACGTCTCCTGAGGGGTCTCCACTGCAGGGAGTGTCCACTGCAGAAACCTCCTGTTGAGATCACTGACAACCTTGGCCATCCCATCACCTATACAAGTGCCTTTCTGGAATGATCTCCTCCCCGAGGCCACACTGCGCTCACCACACACCGGTCCTCCAGGTCAGGATAAGTTTTACTGAAACACAGGACAAACAGTGTAGAAGGAGTACGTGGCAGAGACACCACATGCCCTGAGACTTGATTCAAACATTAACCAGGAAATCCATTCAGCACAACCACAGCACTTCAGGTCTCCTCAGGTAACCCAGCTCTTAGCAGCAACCCACTCAGAGATACCGGGATAAGGAACCTCTTAACAGGTCCCACACCCCCTGACGCCCCCTGCCTCCACCCCATACATTTGTTTAGGAAAACCTGTGATGGATTTTATTAATAATAAAGGAGGACAGCTTGCTTCTTACCAGCCTACCTGGGGGACAGAGAGAGAGGAGAGACTGACCCTGGTTTAGACATCCCTAGGACAGCCCCTCTCTCCTAATACCTACCCCAGAGAGACTTGGAGCTCATTGCAGCTCCCAGCTGAGTTAATTAGCTTTTATTTTTTTCATTAGGTCAGACATAGCACCAAAAGACAACAGTGTTCACTAGAACAAACCCAGCCACTCAAAAGACACTGGAGTTTCCATGTAAGAACTACAAACACGTTGCGGGAGTGATGATAATTCTTTTTTTTTTCCCTACATAAAAGACTCTTCCCGTAAAATTTCCTGAGCCTTTGTGCTAAATAAAAGTAAGATGATGATTCCTATAGTGAAGTCTAAACACCTCAGGTTCAGCAAGAGTGAGATCAGCTAGATTTGCAAAGTCAAGAAAACTGGCTGCCTCCCTCCTCCGTAAGCTAATAGAATCCAACTGTTGGAGCATGACATCATTCCTGAGCCCCAAACCCTGAGCAGAGCAGAGCATACAGACACTCGCCGGCCTCCCAGAAAACAGCCCAAGACTACGGCCAGGAAAGGAGGAAAAACAATCCCAGCCGAGAGCTGACTTACCTGAAAGTCCCGGTGCTTTCCTGCCCACTCCATTCTCGGCAGAGTCTGGCTCACACCACAGTCTGTTAGGGAGCCCACGGCCCCCAAATCCACTCGCTCCGGCTCCGATACCTGCTGCGAGCTTCCCACAGCTCCTTCCTCTGACCTTTCGTGGCGCTCCTTCCAGCCAAATAAGCGGAGCACTGCTGGCCGGCCAGGCCAGTCGTCATGGAGACCCTGTTCTCGCCAGCGCTCGCTCCGATCTCTCCCTCCCTCCCTCCCTCTCCCCCTCCCTCTTTCCCCCTCCCTCTCCTCCCCCCACCCCACAGTCTCCCCCTCTCTCCCTCAGTTCTGGGAGGCTTTCACGGAACAGCACTGTCTTTTGATCAGCTCGGGCTCCGCACGCATTCCACTCCTCCTACCTCCCTTCCAGCCAGACAAGGGCTCTGGGCTGCTCCTGGGAACTCGCTTCAGCAGCTCAGAGGGGAGAAGACAGTGAGTGGACTTGTTTTGTTCCCCTCCAGTGTCTCATTTTTTATAACTTGGAAGAGTCCCGGCTGGGGAGGGGGGTGACGGGGGGGAGGGAGTCAGCTGGAACGCTTGGAGGGGAAGCCAGCCCTTCCTCTGGGTCCTGGAGCGAGGGTAGGGAGGACCCAGATGCCCTGCCTTGACTTGTTTGTGCACTTGGGGTTTTCCGGGCAGCAGGCTGAGGCGGAAATGCACTCACATCTCAGGAGCTCGCCTGGACGGGCCTCTCTGCTTACCTTGCTGCCTGCCCAGGTTGGGGCGACGACTTCAACCAGCACAGGGACACATGCTGCTAGCGCCGGTGCCGAAGCAGCTTCTCATCTCCCTGCGATGGAGAGGAAAGACTCAGTCAGCACCAGGAAGCATCCTGGGCAATCCAGAGTCACAGCCCGAGCATCAGACACGACACAGATGCAGAAAGCCCAGGCTTTCTGTGAGCTGCTGTCCAAGTCAGAAACGGCACCAGTCCTGACCAAGAGCTAGCACAGTGCCTGGAACACAGCAAGGCCTCAAAGTTTAACTCCCTGGTACATATTTCTATTGTGTAATAGTCTTTTACAGGATCTATCTTGTTTGATCCTCAAAACCTTTTGAAACATATTGTCATATTGTGTTAGTTGCTCAGTCTTGTCCAACTCTTTGGAGATCCTGTAGACTGTAGCCCACCAGGCTCCTCTGTCCACGGAATTCTCCAGGCAAGAATACCAGAGTGGGTTCCATTCCATTCTCCAGGGCATCTTCCCTATCCAGGGATTGAAGCCAGGTCTCCCGCATTGTGGGCAGATTCTTTACCATCTGAGCCACCATTATTATCACCATTTTATAGATGGGAAAACTGAGGCTCAAGGGGATCAAATGTTTAGTCCACGGTAACAAAGTTAGTTTGGCAGTCGAAGTACTAACAGTAGAGACCAATCTGCTGCCCCCTAGCCTGGTACTTTCCTCTAAAGTACACTGCCATCTGATCTTACAAACTAACAACTTTTTTGACAGCCAGTCATGAGATCAAGGCTGGATTCCCTGGGGAAGATAAAGACTCCTTCTGAGTCATGATAAGATAGGCTCAATTATCCTCCTTTCAGCCTTGAAGGCTCTGAGATAGCCTCTACGAGATGTGAAACATACTGGTGCACAGATTAGAGAAAAAAAGTCCTGCCCTACAGCTATAACCTTACAATTTTCAAAAAAACTCTCACAATCTTGGCTCATCTCTCAAACCCAATAGACCCCGAGTTAGGATTCCTGTTATCATACTAATTTAACAGATTTTTTTTAAAATCTAAAAGAGAGGTTAAATAACTTGCCCCAGGTCACAGAACCAGAAGACAGCTGATCTAGAAATAATACCCAAGCCTTTCAGCTCTCTTTCCTGTACTAAGTAGAGCAGTTCTAAGGGCACCAGACAATGCCAGGGTCAGAAGACCAGGCAGTGCTGGGCTCTGTGACAGCCATATGCCCTTGGGAAGTCACCAAGCCTTCCAACTTTTACCCATAAAATCCATCCCCTGAGCAAGTGACAGGTCTGGGATAAGCATGAAAAGATGTGTGTGAAAGCATTCTCCTTAAATCAGGCACTGAGCTGAGAATTTCATTCATCTCAGCTGCTCTTCATCACAAAAACCTGGGGCAGTAGATATGGCCCCTAGAAAAGGACACAGAGGCTCAAGGAAGATACTTTTCAATATGTGTTAGCTGTTCAGCCATGTCCGACTCTTTGCGACCCCATGGGCTGTAACTTGCCAGGCTCCTCCGTCCATGGGATTCTCCAGGCAAGAATACTTGCGTGGGTTGCCATTTCCTTCTCCAGGGGATCGTCCCAAACCGGGGATCGAGCCTGGGTCTCCTGTATTCCAGGCAAACTCTTCACCATCTAAACCACCAAGGAAGTCCCATACTTTTTCCTGATGGACTCTTTAATGCAGAGACCCCTTGCAGAATCTTTGTGTTTTTGACTAACCTTCAGTATTATAGCAAATTTCTTAAAACAAGATTTTAATTCACTCTAGTTTAAAAGGTAAATATACACAGGAGATAAGGTAGGAGGAGCATCACAAAATCCAGCAGGAAATGACAGGGTGGCACCAACCCTAAGTGGGGGACACTGCTGCGTCAGTGGAGCAACCGGAGTGTCAAAGAGGGCACACTCAACCAGCCACTAGAAATACCCAATCCAACACCCCGACCCAAGTACCAAGTCAGGAATTCCTCAAAGGCCCTAGCGTCCCCCATCGGTGAAGGACAGGATGAAAGGGCAAGGGCAACACCATCAAATCACTCACCTTCTCCCTTGTCCCATTCCCAACAGGCAGTCCTCTGCTCTTCTCCTGATCCCTAAAATGCACATTCCACCTGCCCAGTCTCCATACTGAGAAACAAGAGGCAATACCCATTCATTTCTACAATAAGACACATAATCACAGTTATGATACCAACTCATGTTTATTGAGTGGGCTTCCTTGGTGGCTCAGCAGTAAAGAATCCACCTGCAATGCAGGAGACTTGGGTTTGATCTCTGAGTCAGGAAGATCCCCTGGAGAAGGAAATGGCAACCCACTCCAGTATTCTTGCCTGGGAAATCCCATGGACAGAGGAGCCTGGCGGGCTACAGTCCATGAGGTGGCAAAGAGTCAGACACGACTTAGTGACTAAACAACAAATACCATATACCAGGCATTCCTCTAAGGAGCATGAAGGGTCAGGGCGGATTACTAAAGCTGATACGAGTCAGTCTCTTCTCTTAAGTAATGCAAACTTCAAAAAGCCTCCAGACCAGACCTGACACAGAATGCAGGCCATGCTCCCCCTAGTGGCACACAGGGGTTATAGTGGTTCCTTAGGGCCTTGTCCTGGGTCGGGGGGAGAGGGGCCCAGATAGGGACACAGTAAGTGCCCACTTCTGGGAGATCCGCAATCTCTGCTGGGTGCTGCTATTGTGTGTAAGTTCCTTGAACTGGGCAGAGCAAGAGGTCAGCTGAATCCTGCTGCCTCTGCAAGGTTGGATTCAGACCAATCCTACCTGACCTTTCCGGAAAGACAGGAACCTGTAACCTGTGTGGTCTGCTGGGAGTCCCCATGCAGACTTGTACTGACAAGGAGGTACCTTTGTGCATCCCTACTTCTTTCTGGTCTGCAGCCAATCCACTTACCGACTCCAAACAATGCTGCTTCCTAGATGTATCTTTCATCTGTCCATTTTTCTGCACCTCATTGCCACCCCAATCTCTCCCCTTAACTGCGACGAAAACCTCCTGCCCACCCCAGCTTTCACTCTTACCCTCACAGCTCCATTCTCCACGGAGGTGTCTGAATCACCCTTTTACACTAGATCGTGTCATTTCCTGCTTAACACACTCCAGTCGCTCCCCAACGTTCAGGGTAAAATCTAAAATCTTCCCATGTCCCTATAAGGCCCTGTATGACTCTTCTCCAGCCTCCTCTCCTGCCCTCCCCCTCTGGGTGCCAGCTCTGTGGGCCTTATAGTTCCCTAAAGTGTCAGAGTTTCTCCAGGCTGTTCCCCTTTGCCTTGGATGCTCCCCTACGCCATAGTCTTTGCCTGGCTGAATCTTACTCAGCTCAACTTGCCTCTCACTTTCTAAGAGAAGTCTGCGACCCTCCAGTCTGAATGAGGACTTACCCTCCATGGCACTCACCATAATCTGTAATTGCTCCCTTGTGCCATAATGTGCTTCCCCCCAGGTTCCTTAGGAGCAGGAACCTTGAATGCTTTGCTAGCCACCTTATTCTCTGCATGTAGTATAGCGCCCAGCTTACAGCTGGCATGCAGTAAAAATCTGCTGAATGAATGCATAAACCCCCATTCCTTCCTGTCCAACAGGAAGAAGAAACTTAGAACGGCTATTTCATGTCACTCATTGCATCTTTTCATAGACTTACAAACTATAATTACATCTCTTTTCCTCATGTGCCTTGCCTGTGGGCTCAACCAAAAATTCCTGTAAAGTCTCCCTGCGGTTTGTTTCCCAGAACTTCTCTCGTAAGGTCACTCTTCTGGGGACGCACTCCAGGGTTTTACAGTCTTTCCCATTCCCAGAGAGCCCACTCACAGGCACTCCACCAGCACAGTCACTGCCAAACCGTGCAGGATTCGGGAACGGCCCAGTGCCCACAGATGAGAAGGTTCTCTCGGGTCAGCTCCATTCAAGCACAAAAATGCTTTCTCTCACCTCCACTGTGCAGGTCACTATGCTTACTGAAAATACACATTTACTTAAAAATGCCATCCTATGTTTTATATAATTTGGAGATGGGTATAAATACTGTTTTGAAAAAAAAAAAATGTTTTTCCATTACTAAAAAGAAACTGAAAACTACTCTCTGGGGGAAAAATAATTAAGACCTAACAGCAACAGCGGTGTGACTAAGTCCAAACCCCTCCCATGACAGACGTCGCCACCAAAATTTGAAATCCCTTTGGCTTCATCTGCCATATTCCCCTACCACCACCACTCCAGGGTAGGCACAAGCGCAGCGCACTGCCTGCTGCTCTGAAACTGCACTTTTTTCTCTTCCTCCCCCGACTGCTCACACTGTTACCTTTTCTCTGAGTGCCTCTCATTGCCCAACTACTTTCAAGGCCCAACTCAGTTACTACCTCCTCTGTGAAACAGTTCTTGATCTCCTGGCAGGATCTGTTTGTCTATGTCTACTCTGCAAGCCCACAGCAGTCTGAAGATGCCTTTATCATGGTATTTATATAATTTTATCACTGTTACTTGCACTCCTGTCTCCCCCAGTCATGAGCCCCTTGAAATCTACCCACTTTCATATTTCATTCAGAGTAGGCAATGAATTAAAGTGTCAAATAAATCATTTAAAAAGACTCTTAGGGAAAAAAAAAAAGAAGAAACAGCTATCCCCTTGATAAGATGAAAGAATCTGAGAGAAGAATTTGAGAGGAGGAAGAAAAAAAAAAAAAAAATATATATATATATAAGAGATGAGATGTCCCTTTATAAACTGAAATGCCAAATGTGAAAATACAGGAGCAGAATAAATCTTTTAAAGTCACTCTTTACTTTGGGAGCATCGGAATTCTAGAAAAGAAAGCTGCTGTTACCTCAATATTGGTCTTCCTTGGAGGCTCAGCAGTAAAGAATCTGCCTGCCAATGCAGGAGACATGGGTTCAATCACTGTGTTGGGAAGACCCCCTGGAGAAGAGAATGGCAACCCACTCCACTATTCTTGCCTAGGAAGTTCCATGGACAGAGGAGCCTGGCGGGCTATAATCCACAGGGTCACAAAAGAGCCGGACACAACTTGGCAACTAAACAACTATCTCAACATTACTAGTTGGATCCTAGAATGCCTAAGAGATGCAGTATAACTTCAGATGCCTCTAGGGAGCCTAGCTCCCAATGCCCACCAGACAGCTCCAGCAGCATGTCCGCACAGGACACCCCATTCCACCCATGCGTCCTACCCATTCTCCAACACTGGGCTCTGGCTGCCATGTGAGTAGGCAGGTTTCCACAAGAGCTCTTTAGGACTTTACAATTATCCTTTTCTAACCCTGAGTGGCAATGTGATTAAGAAGGGAAAAACTAAAAATCCAGGAGCAGAGAGAGAGTCATCAGGTCCCGGTTACAGGGCGGTGAGATCGTGAGCAAGTCCTTGTGTCCCATAGGACCGCTGCCTTTTCCTGCAGATAGTGAGATGGCTGTTGGGCTGTTGAACAAGCGGTTCTCCCTTCTAGTGTCAATGTCCTATTGTATTGCTCTCTGGCAGTCACCCAGACCTGTGGTTCTATCCTAGTCACCCAGTCCCCTTGGTCCTGAATTAGTCCAAAGCAGCAGAAAGATTTCTTGTTGCAGGGGCTACAAAGTCTTCATCTAATCCTTTTAGCAGAGTCATCTGTCTAGGATCAGACAGAAGACCACCACCAACAAAAGGCGACCTTTCCTGGAGGGAAAGATGGGATATTCAGGCTTCCTCCCTAAAAAGAGCTGGAGAGAGAAGAAAGACAGCAAACATCCGATGGGGAAATTAGGAAAGGGCCCGGGAAGTGCTTTGAGGAAAACTGCAGCTCTGCCAGGGACTCACTCCTAGCCATCAGTCTGAGACAAAGCAGCCTTTACAAAGCAGAAGAACTGGCAATATCTAAGTTCTCTTGGAAGGCAATCTGCTTACTGCCAATCAAGCAGTCTGTTCATGAGGTCTACCAGGGCTTTGAACTGACAAAACAAATGTCTCCCTCCAGATGGCAACCCCAGCCCTCCTCTGCTCAAGAACCATAGCTGGCAGGACGTCTCGTGTGCTAGCCACTGCTGCACATACTTTGCTTCACAGCCTTCCTGGAGAAACAGAAATATCCATTCTTTGCTCAAGTCCTGAATTTTATGTAAAGAAATTCTTCTAGGTCCTTCAGTTCGGTTCAGTTCAGTCACTCAGTTATGTCCGACTCTTTGCGACCCCATGAATCACAGTATGCCAGGCCTCCCTGTTCATCATCAACTCCCAGAGTTCACTCAAACTCATGTCCATTGAGTCGGTGATGCCATCCAGCCATCTCATCCTCTGTCGTCCCCTTCTCCTCCTGTCCCCAATCCCTCCCAGCATCAGTCTTTTCCAGTGAGTCAACTCTTCACATGAGGTGGCCAAAGTACTGGAGTTTCAGCTTCAACATCAGTCCTTCCAGTGAACACCCAGGACTGATCTCCTTTAGGATGGACTGGTTGGATCTCCTTGCAGTCCAAGGGACTCTCAAGAGTCTTCTCCAACATCACAGTTCAAAAGCATCAATTCTTCGGCACTCAGCTTTCTTCACAGTCCACCTCTCACATCCATACATGACCACAGGAAAAACCATAGCCTTGACTAGATGGACCTTTGTTGGCAAAGTAATGTCTCTGCTTTTGAATATGCTATCTAGGTTGGTCGTAACTTTCCTTCCAAAGAGTAGGCGTCTTTTAATTTCATGGCTGCAGTCACCATCTGCAGTGATTTTGGAGCCCCCAAAAATAAAGTCTGACACTGTTTCCACTGTTTCCCCCTCTATTTCCCATGAAGTGATGGGACCAGATGCCATGATCTTAGTTTTCTGAATCTTGAGCTTTAAGCCAACTTTTTCACTCTCCTCTTTCACTTTCATCAAGAGACTTTTTAGTTCCTCTTCACTTTCTGCCATAAAGGTCCTTATTCCTGCTCTAATCCCACCTGCCTCTGACCCATTTCCTACCCATCCCTCTAACCCCAAGGCTCTGAACTAGGAAAGTGTGGGTGCAGTCTATAGTGACCCTAGATCCCACCACCCTGTGGTGAAGTGGCTACTGGACCTCTTCATGCTGGATTGAGCACGCTTTCCTTCCACGCGCCAGCTTTCCAGCCCTCGTCCATCTCCACTCAGCTCACAATCCTCAACATGAAGCTCAAAGCTCAGATCCCCAGGACACAAAGGACTCAAGTGCGTTGATTCAGTCTCTTGGAATATCTATTCGTCTCTTGGAGAGACTATACATGGGCTAATTTCTGAAATCTCAAATTCACAGGCCCCTGAACACTGCGCCTTGTTAAATCCAAGCACTTTAACACTGGGCCACATAAACACAGTCTTGGGGCCAAGAGCGACTGGACCAAGGAGACAGTACCCTTCACCCCCTCTGGAAGAAACATTTGCCTTCCAGAACGGGCTTCCCGTGTTTACTCGGCTCAGAACTCCGAGCTCAACCAAGATCTTATCTGTCATGACTGAACCATCAGGATGGGGGAGACAGGGTACAAACTGAGGAAAAAGGAGATAGAGGAATAAGGGGAATGCGGACTCAAATGGCTTTTCCATGATGTAACCAAGGAAAAACTTTGAGCCTCAGAAAGGAGTAGCCCTCAGAATAAGATCTGGGCAAAGCAGTGGGAAATGTGGGTCCAGACCATATCACCTCCTCCAGGCTGTCTCCCCTGATTTTCCCAGATCCAACTGGATGCCCTACTCCCACCCACTGTACTCCTCAGAACAGCCTACACCTCCAGTGCCTGCTGTGTTCACTGCCTTGTATTTTAGTGCACCAAGGCTTGTTCAGCTCATTTCTCCTACTAGCCTATGTCTTAACCTGAGCCTACTTTAGGGTTCCGTACATTGTACAATTAATAAATTGTTAACATATGAACTAAAGAAACCAACCAACTAAACTAACCAATGACAATGCTGTAACTACATGGCTATAACTACATGATCCTACTAAGGGATCAACAGTATCACCATACAACCTAAACCCCTTGGTCATTAACACCTTAGAGCAGTCCAAGGTTTTTGTGATTATAAGACAAGGTTTTTGTGACTATAAGATGATTATAAGTGGTATAAGAATATATTTTTTAAATTTTTAATGCTTTTATATTTATCATAACGTGTATTAAAAAAAAAGTTAGCCATCTATTAACCCCCTTTTCACTAATCTCATTACTAGGCCAGTGCTTAAAAAAGTATATATGGTTTTTTGTTTGCTTTCAGTTTTGTTTTGCTGAAATTAGTGAGTAAGTGTTTAAAGAGAAATGGGATACTTGCACAATTTTAAAGTATCTCTCTCAGAAATATGTACTGATTACAAAGAACTTGTCAATGGAGAAACCTGGGAGACATAGCTAACCAAGTGATCAAAGTTAACATTATAGTAATTAAACACATCAGCATCATGTATCCTTGACATGAAGCACTAAGAAGGGCATTGCACCTCTGTGGTCTTCTTCCCACAAATCCATAAGTTTAATCTGATTTTGAGAAAACACTAAACAAACCATCTGGAGGGACATTCTACAAAATACGTGCCCAGTACTCCTCAAAAATCTCAAGGTCATAAAAGACAAGGACAAACTGAAGGACTGCCGTAGACTGGAGGAGACTAAGACACAACATCTAAATGTAATGTGGTATCCTACGTTCCACCATGGAACAGAAAAAGGACCTTAATGGGAAAGACTAATGAAATCCAAATTAAGTCTATAGTTTACATTATACCAATTTTAATTTCTTAGGTGATAATTGTACCAGAACTATGTTAAGTTAGAGAACTTGTATTATCTTTGCAGCTTTTCTGCAAATCTAAATTTTTTTTTTTCTCATTAAACTTTTTATAATGGGTCTCAAATTTTGTGACAGATTTTTGGTCAAGTTGTTTTCATTAAAAAGTACTGATTTTAAAAACTAATAACTTAAACTGTCACACACAAAACATATGATCCACAAAAACATTCTCCTTTCCTTCTGAAGGTTTTACGATGCATTGTGATCATTAACCAGTCTTTTACTATTAAACTTAAATGGCCAATTGAGAAAAACAGTTCTGAGACCGTTCTTCCACCACTGATTAAGACTGGGGTGGCAGGTATTGGGGATAATATTCATTTAGCCTTCTGAGCTTTCTGGGCAGACTTGGTGACCTTGCCAGCTCCAGCTGCCTTCTTGTCCACTGCATTGAAGACACCCACAGCGACTGTCTGTCTCATGTCACGCACAGCAAAACGGCCCTGGGGAGGATAGTCAGAGAAGCTCTCGACACACATGGGCTTGCCAGGAACCATATCAATGATGGCAGCGTCACCAGATTTCAAGAATTTAGGGCCATCTTCCAGCTTTTTCCCAGAACGACGATCCATCTTCCCCTTCAGCTCAGCAAACTTGCAAGCAATGTGAGCTGTGTGACAATCCGGCACAGGTGCATATCCAGCACTGATCTGGCCTGGATGGTTCAAAACAATCACCTGAGCTGTGAAGCCAGCAGCTTCCATGGGTGGATCATTTTTGCTGTCACCAGCCACATTGGCCACAATGGACAGCTTTGACAGACACGTTCTTGACATTGAAGCCCACACTGTCCCCAGGAAGGGCTTCACTCAATGCTTCATGGTGCATTTCTACAGACTTCACTTCAGTTGTTACATTGACTGGAGCAAAGGTGACCACCATGCCAGGTTTGGGAATATCAGTCTCCACACGACCCATAGGGACAGCACCAATACCACCAATTTTATAGACATCCTGGAGAGACAAACGCAAAGGTTTGTCAGTTGGGCGAGTTGGTGGCAGGATGCAATCCAGAGCTTCAAGCAGGGTAGTTCCACTGGCATTGCCGTCCTTACGAGTGACTTTCCATCCCTTGAACCATAGCATATTAGCACTTGGCTCCAGCATGTTGTCACTATTCCAGCCAGAAAATGGCACAAATGCTACTGTGTTGGGGTTGTGGCCAATTTTCTTAATGGAGGTCTGACTCCTTAACAATTTCCTAGTATCTCTTCTGGCTATGGGGTGGCTCAGTGGAATCCACTTTGTTAACGCCAACAATTAGTTGTTTCACACCCAGGGTGTAAGCCAGAAGGGCATGCTCAAGGGTCTGCCCGTTCTTGGAAATACCGGCTTCAAATTCACCAACAGCAACAATCAGGACAGCACAGTCAGCCTGGGATGTGCCTGTAATCATGTTTTTGATGAAGTCTCTGTGTCCTGGGGCATCAGTGATGGTAACATAGTACTTGCTGGTCTCAAATTTCCACAGGGAGATATCAATGGTGATACCACGCTCACATTCAGCTTTCGAGTTTGTCCAAGACCCAGGCATATTTGAAGGAGCCCTTTCCCATCTCCACAGCCTCCTTCTCGAACTTTTCAATTGTTCTCTTGTCGATCCCGCCACATTTGTAGATCAGACGGCCAGTCGTGGTAGACTTCCCTGAATCTACGTGCCCAATGACAACGATGTTGATGTGGGTCTTCTTTCCCATTTTGGCTTAGGTTTAACGGTGGTTTTCACGACACCTGTGTCCTGGCAGCAAACCCGTTGCGAAAAAAGCTAAAATTATTTTAAAATAAAAAGTTTTTTAAAAGTCAATTTAAAGATAAATAAATAAAAGTATATATGGTACAAATCATAAAGATGGTTAAGAATGACTCAAGTCTGAAAAGCAAGAGTGGTCACTCTTTACACCTACATCCAAGGAAGGCTGCCCCAGAATAAAAATCAGGGCTGCAGAAGAATATTTAGTAAAATTGGGAAGCATTCAGTTTATATTACTTAAATTAAAAGTAATTATCCCATTTTGGTTAAAAAAATATATACATATATCACAAATGTGCTGCACAGGAAAAAATGTCTGTACTGAAATAAAAATATCTTATCCTGAACCAAGTACAGAAGGCATTTAGTAAATGGGATATGGTTTTTGGAAAGCATCTTGGCTAGATCAATTAAAATCTTCATATCCTTTGACTCAGTGGCCTCACTTCTGCCAAGATGTCTTAAAAAAATTTTAAAGTATGAGAAAAAAAAAATGCATGTTCCCAAATTATATATAATAATGAAAATGAGAAACAAATTCCACATCAGCCATTATCATACTGGTAAATTTCAAGTGTTTTCTGACCATTTGTTGTTGTTGTTCAGTGGCTAAGTTGTATCCAACTCTGTGACCCCACGGACTGCGGCACACCAGGCTTCCCTGTTCTTCACTATCTCCTGGAGTTTGCTCAAACTCATGTCTGTTGATTCAGTGAAGCCACCTAACCATCTCATTCTCTGCTGTCAGCGTCTTCTCCTGCCCTCAATTTTTCCCAGAATCACAGACTTTTCCAGTGAGTTGGCTCTCCACATCAGGAAGCCGTGCTTCATTTTTTACCATGACCCATAATAAAAAAAAATTACATTTTACATAGTAAAACAGTATGTGCATGTATGAGAGTGTGTGCACACATGTGTACCTGTACAAAACTGAACCAAAAAAGTTTCTTCAAACAATATTTCTCTTTACTATGAGTGAGGCTCTCTGTTGTTTTCTATCCTAATCTACTTCATTAAAAAAAACAAGCAAGGCTTCTGGAGCCCCACTAAATTAATTTTGCATTTCACCAGTTATGACCTGAAGTCAGAAAAATATTGCACTAGATGGACAGTTGTGCAGCCATTAAAAGAACGACTAAAATCCACAAACCTATAAAAAGCAAGCAGCTCAAGGGAAAGAAAAGAGAAGAGAAGGTAGGAAGAAGATTTGCTTTTCACTGTATACCTTTTGAATTTGCAATACATACATGTATTACTTATTTAAAAAGTGACTGTGAGGACTTTAATAGTATCAGATAATGCTAATTACACATGAGAAAACTATAACCACATTAAAATGTAAAAACACATACAAGTAAAAGAGGAAATTATGCCAAAACAATAATCACATGTTAGCAAATTTTTCCTTCTTACAAAGTTCTAAATATGGGCTTCCCTTGTGGCTCACTAGTAAAGAACAGCCTGCCAATGCAGGAGATGCAGGTTTGATCCCTGGGTCAGGAAGATCCCCTGGAGAAGGAAATGGCAACCCACTCCAGTATTCTTGCCTGGGAAATCCCATGGACAGAGGAGCCTGATGGGCTACAGTCTATGGGGTTGCTAAAGAGTCAGACACGACTTAGGGACTAAACAACAACAGCAAAGTTCTAAATACTCCACACTGTTACTATTCTACAATTTAATACAAAAATTTATTTTCTAAATTAATGCAACTACTGGAAAGGGCACATAGGAGATTTCAAAGCTAACAGTAATGTTTTCTTTATTAAGCTGAGGGGTAGATACATGAATATTCACATTTAAAGTGTACACATAAAAATCATATACTCTATATTTTTAATCACATTTTTTAAATAAAAGTGGACCGTCTCTTCAGCTCTGCCTCTCCTCACCCTCAAATTCAAGAAGACATTCCCCAAAGTGTTGGGCTAGGATTTAAAACCATCAGTCAAATGGATACCTTCCATTTTTGTAAACAGGTTGTAACATGTTAGAATCTGGCTTCGAAAGATTTGCATTTAGAACTTTGTAGGTGGGCTGGTTTCAGTGTTCCATTCACACTCAGGACTCTTTTTTGGTATGTTCTTTGCTTTCCCTCCCCACCCCCCCACTAAGCCATTATTTAGCCTTTCATATTTTTAATCACATATAAGCTCTTCTGAGCCCAGGGGCCATTTCTTATTCATCTTCGAATTTCCAACAGGCTGTAATACAGTGTTTTCTTTGCACACAGCAAATGCTTAATAAGTATTTAATAAATAAGCAATATCATATGCAAAACTCCAGAACAGAGTATATGGAACATGAAAAGTAGCAAGGACATAGAGATGGAAGCACTGATCACTGGAGATTAAGTAAGGTCATGCTAAAAAAAAGTATTACTTTTATCTAAGTGGAGTTAACATAGAATTATGAGCCTGGAGGCTCAGATGGCAAAGAATCCACCTGCAATGCAGGAGACCCGGGTTTCATCCACGGGTCAGGAAGATCACTAGAGAAGGGATAGGATACCCACTCCAGTATTCTTGGGCTTCCCTGGTGGCTCAAAGAGTAAAGAATATGCCTGCAATTCAGGAGACCTGGGTTCAATCCATGGGTTGGAGAAAAGAATGGCTACCCACTCCAGTATTCTGGCCTGCAGAATTCCATGGACAGAGGAGCCTGGCAAAGAATTCATGCCAGGTTTATGGGGTCGCAAAGAATCAGACAGGACTGAGCGACTTTCACTTCACTTTATAATAGAGAATAACGGAGATAATGTATGGAAAACCCTCAGCAAAAGAAAGCAAGTGCTCTATAAAAATAGTCTGGGAGTTTAAAAAGTAATATGCACACACACTTACATGATAACTATTTGTATATGGTATATATATTATGTATCACATAAATAAACACATACAAATACACGCACATATGGAAGAATGCTGGGACACAATTTATCTGGACTTCAGGAAAATGCCTCTTGATGTGATGGATAAAACAGATGGGCACTGGCAGCAGCTCAATCTGGTAACTCAGGAGAGCTGGGTCCAAATGGATGTGCAAGATGGATCAGTATCAACGAAGAAAGAGTGTTCTGGAACTCCTAGAAGTCTGGACATTCCCATCTGTTCTAGATGCTCTCTTGGTCATTCTTTTTTATAAAGGACTCAGATGAGGCACAATAATAAAAAATGCATATAACAAATTAATTGGGAGAGAAAATTAATATTTAGAGGTAACTTTTTTAAAGGCCTCCGCAAACTTAGAACTATAGGTTAAGTATGACAAGATGAAATTTTAAAAGGACAAAAGATATGTTTACACAAGTTTATATTAAAAAAACCTGCATGACAACAGGATGAAAATGGTATAAATGAAAGACACTTAAGGAATGGTTCAGTATGAGTCAACCAATGAGTCAACATGATTTTGGGTTTACTGACGGGAATACAGAGCCCCAGGTCAAACGAAGTCCATGTCTTAGTTTGCTTCACTCTGGTTAGCAAAGTAGTGTATCCAGGGGACACACACACTGTACTTGTAGTGTGCGCTTTCATGCTCACTTGCTCAGTCGTGTCTGACTCTTTGCAACCTCACGGACTATAGCCTGCCAGGCTCCTCTGTCCATGGGATGTTATAGGCAAGAATACTGGAGTGGGTTGCCATTCCCTTCTTCAGGGGATCTTCCCGACTCGGGGATCCTGCAGCTCCTACATTAGCAGGCAGATTCTTTACTTCTGAGTCACCTGGGAAGCCCTATACTTGCAGACATATGGGTAAACAGAGTCAGTCCTCTTGCCTGGAAAATCCCATGGGTGGAGGAGCCTGGTAGCCTGCAGTCCATGGGGTCACTAAGAGTCGGACATGACTAAGCAACTTCACTTTCACTTTTCCCTTTCATGCATCGGAGAAGGAAATGGCAACTCACTCCAGTGTTCTTGCCTGGAGAGTCCCAGGGACGGCAGAGCCTGGTGGGCTGCTGTCTATGGAGTCGCACAGAGTCGGACACGACTGAAGCGACTTAGGAGCAGTAGCAGCAACAATATCACAGGCAATTGTGCTGAAGGGAACAAAGAAAATCAAGTCTGTGGAGCCTCTTTAATTGAAAAATAAGATAACATGTCTGGTTCATGAAGCTGTTAAGTCCTCCTACAGGAAGATACAAAACTATGCCATGACTTATCCTCATGGAGTCATCTCTGGGAACTAGTGGTGAGATGAGATTTAAAAAACTCACAGAAAGAAAAGATAGCTGAGGCCTATCTCATCTGCCCTATGGCCCTTCCGCGACTCGCATCAGAGCCTCTCATCTGGGTCTCTGACCATCCAGGCTCTAGTGAGGACACAGAGGTAAAAATCCAATTTTTACCTGTTGTTTCCCCAAACCAAGGTTCAACATGATCAAAATTACAAAGTGATATTTTTAACTATCAGTGTGAATTTTTGTGACTCTTTAACCTGCCATAATAAGCTGTTGTGAGCAGGGACTCGGCTCTAACTGTTGTAACTGAAACATTAGACAGCAGGACTGCAGCAACTCAGCTCCATCAGGCACTGCTGGGATATATACATACCAGTGTTACCTCCCATAATGAGAAACTACGATGCTTCTAAGGACTGAAGAAGAATGAGGAGGAGAGAAGAACAGAGGCCCCGCAAAATTCAGTTCTTATCCTAGAAACAAGGATGGTGGCCCTGGTACATGGAGAACTATCATACTAAATAAACTTCAATGTCCTATAGTAGAAGGACCCTTCCTTCTCTTCTGCCCCAAAGATAGGAACCTAGAAGTTTCTAACTTATGCAATGATTAGCTCTTTCCTTAATGATACATG
Source organism: Budorcas taxicolor (assembly GCF_023091745.1). NCBI lineage: Eukaryota > Metazoa > Chordata > Mammalia > Artiodactyla > Bovidae > Budorcas > Budorcas taxicolor. Next base: position 43,146,874 of record NC_068924.1, on the reverse strand, counting down.
CACTAGGTTTATCCCATTTTTTATGTAAAATAGATAGAGCTAGCTTGCCTTTTGTATAAAAAGAGGTGCTTATAAATGTTCATTGACTTAGAGATCAACATAGAGAAACCTACGCAATAGGGAAAAAAATCAGACCCAGGTTTCAAGACAGGGAAGACGGGTGAGATGATGAGAGGAAAAACAGAGGAATGTGGAGGGAGAGGAGAGTGCAGTTTAAGATCCTGAAGGACAGAAACAGGAGTAAGCTTGTTTGGAAGTATGAGAATAGCAAATCTTTGGGGAATTCCTGAGTATTACTTGCCGGAATGTCAAAGAACACATCTGAGTATCACTTAGCCAACATATCTGAGTATCACTTAGCCTGTGAAAAGAAAAAAATTCAGAAAGCCTATTTTCCTTACATAGGTGAATCTGATTGCCTATACCCCTTGCATAAAGGGTTAGCTAACACTGCTAATGATGGCATTGTTAGGGAGAGGAGGGCAGAATAAAACACATAAACAAAACAAAAACACACAAAAGGTCAGGGATGACTGTTCCCAGCATAGCAGATGCCAGCAGATTTTCTCACACTGTGGGACTGTAACTGGGAGATGCTGGCTCTCCTCAAACCCGAGCAAGCAAAGGAAGTCAACCACGTGAGCGTCCTCGAGGTAATGACAGACTGCACCACTTCTCATCCATGCAGATAACATCTGCAGTCGGTAACGCATGGACACACCTCCTCCAAGGAAGAGGCCCGCAGGAGTGAGGAGGGGACGTCTACTTAGGGGAGATCCGCCAAGAAAATGAGGCATGGCTGTGTCCATGTGCTTCCAAGAGAGTGAAAGCGAAGTGAAAGTTGCTCAGTCGTGTCTGACTCTTTGCGATCCCATGGACTATACAGTCCCTGTAATTCTCCTCAACCCAGGGATCAAACCCAGGTCTCCCGCATGGCAGGTGGATTCTTTACCAGCTGAGCCACAAGGGAAGCCCAAGAATACTGGAGTAGGTAGCCTATCCCTTCTCTAGCAGATCTTCCCGGCCCAGGAATCGAACCGGGGTCTCCTGCATTGCAGGCAGATTCTTTACCAACTGAGCTTTCAGGGAAGCCCCTTCCAAGAGAGTAACCACTGCTTATTAAGTCAGTGTTCCACTTCAGACTTGGGATTTCTCCAAACAAGCCAGCAGAAACAGAGCCACCAGCCAATCACCAAGGGTCAGAGACCCAGAGACAGCTGTGAGGGCTGTGAGACGGAGACTCTGCATCGGGCTTTAAGGGTTTACAAAATCTTTTCGAGGATAATGAAGTGAGTGAGTGAGTGAAGTCACTCAGTCGTGTCCGACTCTTTGCGACCCCATGGACTGTAGCTTACCAGGCTTCTCCATCCATGGGATTCTCCAGGCAAGAATACTGGAGTGGGTTACCATTTCCTTCTCCAGGGGATCTTCCCGACCCAGGGATCGAACCTGGGTCTCCCGCATTGGAGGCAGATGCTTTAACCTCTGAGCCACCAGCGAAGCCCGAGGACAAGGAAGGTGACCCTCCATTCTGGTTTTCTTTTTTCAACCATGACCTCTCTCTCTCTGTGCTCTGTCTCCTGCTGTGTGGGGCAGTGAGAATGAACAGAGGAAGGGGGAGCAAGAGCTCTTTGAATAGAACATAAAAACTTGAGGGGTGACTGACTGTGGAAGTGAAGGACAGGCCAGTGACTCCCAGATTCTGGCTCGATCCCTGAGCACCAGCCGCCACATCAGGGAATACAGACAAAATGAATATCCCAAGGTGCTTAACTGAGCAAGCTGCTCCAACACAGGGAGCTACTTAGACAACAAGGCAGACAAGAGTGGAGAGAACAGAGATACAGGAAGGTGAGTGAGACAAGAGAAACAGTGAAGGAGGCAATAAAAATGAAAGGCAGGAGAAAGAAAAAGGGGGACGGAAGAAGTCCGTGCGTGTGTGTGTGTGTGAAGTCTGTGCGTGCGTGCGTGCGTGCGTGTGTATTTTAAGACGAGGTGAGGAGACGACACGGAAGACACAAACAGCCTTGAGTGTAATGACTCTGCAAATACTGTGTGTGTGTGTGTGTGTGTGTGTGTATTTTAAGACGAGGTAAGGAGACGGCATGGAAGACACAAACAGCCTTGAGTGTACTGACTGCAAATACTGAGATCAAATATTGGCCACAGCCTACTAACAGCCGAGTGTGTCCTCCTCGGTGGTTAGGTTCTGGGGTCAGCACATAAGGTGAAAATCAGGTGGAATCAAATTACTCTAGAAATTCCCTTAGAGAGGCACCACACTGGAAACCAGCCATTGCCTCTGAGGAAACCCAATTCAATATTTTTCAAATATATTACTTTTGTATACTCTAAAGTACCTCAGCCTAGGAGGACCAAAGGAACCCATCTTCCTTACCTAGTGATCCCCTAGAAGAATTCTAGTCATAGAACCACTCATCTAGTCTGAATCTTCTTGAACGAAGCCTCATTTTGCTCAGAGAGACTGGTAATCACCTAAAGTCACCCAACAAGACAGGACTTTTCTCTGACCCCACACCCCTTCTCCCGTGTTTCTCTGGCCTCAAAATTCCCCTAGGAGATAGAAGGCCAAGATGGGAGGTCCTACTCGACATTAAATAGTTGTGTGAGCTGGGGATAGTACCCACTCCTTTCTTGATCCTACTCTCCCCATCTGGAACATTAAACCAGTTTTTAGATGAACTCTAAGAGCCCAGACAACTCTGAGATACTTACTGAATGGCGGGGGCGGGTGGGAAGTGCTTTGAAAAGCACTTCATAAATGCAAAGCATCGTAATGGTCAGCTGTCACAGGGCAGAAATGTTGGCATCCTCTGTCTTAGCCCTCAACTTCACTCTTCGTATTCTACGTCCAGGTCCTGCTTATTCTACTTTTGCACCTTCTCTAGGATTCACCCCCTTCCTCGCTATTCCAGTCACAGACGACTTGTATCTCTTTGGGGGGTTTCCTTACTGCCAATCTCTGTCCTTTCCAAACTTAGCCTGCTCTCTTCTCTAAGAGTTCTTTTCACAAAATGCCACTTTCACTGCTTCATTTCTCATCTCCTGAGCACCAAGGCAGAACCTGCAGAATCTAGACCCACCACTCCTGAGGCCCATCACCACAGGGACCCTGGAAACTCACACTCTGTCTATGTTCTTACTGTTCTCACAACCAGAACACTCCCCATCTCTCCTGTGCTTATATGAAGTCCATCCAACTTTCAGAGATCAGAAAAGATCCTGCCTCTTCCAAGAAAGTTTTCCTCTAGTTTTAAGACACAACCTTCTATTTCTGAACTCTAAACACATTCACAGTTAGTAACCAAACACAGTTAAGATCCACATTTTCTATTTGCTTAACAAAATTTGTGTCTCCCATTATTAAATTCCCTCATTGAGGAGAAAAAAAGCTTTACATAATATTTGAATTGCAACGTTGGTTACTAGCTGAAAATTTTAGCTAGTACTATTGACTGACTGATGGCCGAAAAGCAAGATCTTTTGCTCTTGACCTTTCACAGGAAATGGTGGGGGAAGGGGAGAAGGGAAGAGGTGGAACCAATACTCCCCCAACTTCAAAAGTACCTTCTTACCTTTTCCTCCCAATTTTCACCTATTCTGCTTGGGGTGGAAAGGCTCTCTCTATCACAGGTTCAAATCAACCTCCCTCCCTGAGGACAAGTCTGAGCACATCAGAGCAGTATGCTCTGTAATACTTAGTTATCTTTAGCTCCATTCTTAACCCTGATCCATCTTGATTAGCCCGTATGATAGCAGCAACTGCTTACAATCCCTGACAGTGGGAATGCAAAGGCAAGAGAAAATGCAGAAGGAAGAAGAGCCAAAACTAGCACTGATTTTTGTAATATACGTATCAGATTTGGGCCCTTGAGGGAGGTCTGCTTCTAATTAAGCCCCATCTGTTCTCAAGCCCGAGAGAGGCAGGACAGTCATGGGAAGGCTCTGAAACCTGGCCGGGCATAGACACCTCTACAGGCCATGCCACTGAGGCCTGCAAACATCCTCAGGGAGCCAGCAAACTGGAGGTGGGCACTCTGACTGGCCATGCCTGCCAGGGGATGCTAACATGTGTTGTCACTACCCAGAGTGTCAACACAGCCAGACTAGAAAGACACCCAGAGGACAGGTGATCTCCTCTGTCTCTAAGCTCCTTCTTCACAAGTGGCTGCATCCATCCCCAGAGCCAAAGAGAGATCACAAGAAACTGAGCCCTGATCTCCCTCCTCACCCGCTTCCTTCCAGAGTGGCAAGGAGACAGGGAAGCGAGTCAGAGAAGGTTTTAAGAAGAATCAATCCCACACCACATCCCATGGAAAGCTAACTCCTGGTCCCAGGATTGCAAGAAAGGGCAACTCCACATTCAAGCTCCTGGTTTTCTTCAAGGGCTGGTATCCATGGAACTGCCCTAACATTCTGCATTACAGAGGCACGACACAACCGCACCCCACGGAGCCCCAGAGGCAGAAAGCTGGCTAGAAAGGAATGCAGACAGCTTCCCAGAAGTGCCCAGCAGAAGAGGAAACCCAGAGCTTCCCACAGTTTCCTGGGTCCAGAGGGGAGGAACGAGGCTCTCGGAAGAAGGACTTCAGCAGCTCAGAGAGCCCAAAAGGAGAGAAAAGCACCATGGTGGGAAGACGCCTGGACAGAACAAGCCTGGGCAGGCCCCAGATGGCTTCCAGTAAGCTGTGGCTCTGCTGAATGTGAGCAAGAGTCTTAGAGAGACCCAAAGCTACTGACAGCCTCAAAGAAACCCAAGCCAGGCCTAGGATGGGGAATGTCTGAACCACTTAGTATAAGCTTTTGCTGGTGGCTTTACCACCTGCCTTCCATGCAGAGGCTTCATTTTTTCCCATATCTTGGGGAAGGAGGGTGAACCAGAGCAGGTCCCCCAACATCTGAAGACAAAGCTTGTAAGCAGATGGGCTCTGTGGGCTCCAATGCCTCCCAGCTCTGGTTCTCTCTGTCATGCTCCAGAGGATACAAAGTTTTTTCATTCCTACTGTGAGGTGTGGGCTTCCCAAGGAGCCCCACCACAGTTCGCAGAAGCCCATACAAAGGCAAGGCTGAGCAAAAATGAAGCTGTTCCATACACAAGTGCTTTCTCCAACTGTCACACATTACGGCTCTGTCTCCAATGTGTCACATGTTACGGCTTTGTGAGCCTCTGCTCTAGGACAAGCATAGAGGAAGGAGCAGAACACAGGAAATTATTCATAATTTCCTTTTGTACACTAAGCATCCACATGAAATATATCAAAAGAAAAGAATCAAATGATTTTAATTTTAAAAATGGGTTAAATCAAACTGCTTTCCCTTCCAAGAAAAGGGCAATTCCTAATGCAGACTCCCCAAAACCCAGACAACACTCCCCCTTCTCCTCTCATATAAAACCCCCAGTTTGGAAACCCTCATCAGTTTTCAGCATTAACACAGAATACACACAGATACACAGAGACACACGTCTGCCCATTCCTCAAAACTTTGTTCCCAGAGCCAAGGTTACGAGACCCTTTCCAATTTCAGGTCCCCCTGGGACAGCAGGAGGCGAGAGTTATACAAAGGCTGTTCCCCAGGGAAGATCCTGGCTGCCAGTAGGCCTGGGGGTGGCTGTAGATACCCCCACATGTAGGAAGCAGGCTGAGTACCTGCAATCCGCCATTCCTCCTCAGCACCAGTATACCAGCTGACATCACCACTCTGATAGTGGTGACACCACATGTCTGCCTCCCAGCCTCGGGCTCTTGCCCATCCTCACCTCAAAACTGCACAATAAGCGTCTGGAGCTAGCTAGTTCAGTGACTTACAGCTTGGTACCAGAGAGACAAAGGTGAAAGGTATGCCCCTTACACAAACCATTAGTTTCACCGTGCCCTGTGGCCATAGGATTTACTCTCATACCTTGATCAAAATACACACTACTTTTTTGCAAAGAGAGGAGACCAAAGAGGAGCTCAGACCGTCTCTGGGCACAGTGGGAAGAAAGACGAAGAGATAATCCACTATGGACGTACTTCTTCAGAACTACATGCCACATACTATCCCCAGGCAAAAACACACGGATAAACTTTCCTACTCTAACAGGAAATTCTCAGGCACTTGGAACCTAGTACAGCTTGGAATTTTATTCAAAAACATTGTTCCATTTTTCCTGAATTGTTCATTCCACAAAAAGATGCTATAGTTTACACACGGAGCACAGAGACCTCATCAGTTTTCATAAATTGGCAGCAGATTGCTCCCACTGGAAACAGACATGGCTTCAAACTAGCAGCTTTCCATTTAAGACCTGACACAGTATCACAACAAGAATGTATTATTTCCTACTCAAAAATAGGAGGAGATAATTCAATTAACTCCACTACACAACATGCTTAAAGAATGAGGTCCTGTCATAATTGGATCATGACTTTCAAAGTGGGGGATGTCTCCAGGCTTTAAGCTAAAGTATTTCCTGAAGTAACACAGAGTGGGGCGGGGGCGGGGGGTGAGGGGAGGGGAGAGGGAGGGAGAGAGGAGCTTAATCTGGCATGGCTCACTCCAGCATCTCCACTCAGAGACTCAGACAAAAGGAAGGACCCAGCTTCCCCGATCGAGCTCCAGTCATCCCTGGGAAGCACTCCTCTTCCTCTCCATATGACAGGAGAGGAGTCGGTCCCTTCTATAGCGACATCACCACTGGGGGCCACAAGGTGAGGCTGTTTTTGCACGCAGCACTCCTCTGTCAGGCAGTCACCTTTATAAGTTGAAGACGTTTTCCTGAAGAAACAATACTAGATATGGTGGCTGTATGTTCAAATAGGCTCATTACTGAACAACATGGCTAAAATACTGTTTCTATAAAGACACCAAAAAAAAATTACCAGGGTAAACAAATACTTGCAATAAAACAAAACATAAGACAAGTAAAATTAAAGAATTTTTACGTGTTCCAAAATGTGGTCCTTGGTTCAAAGATAGGTATTTTTAAGGATTTCAAAAGGTACTCAGCAAGGAAAAGACAGCACTGATTCTTCACATCACCTCATTTCACTCCCAAATGAGTGAAGTATTTGTGGTGTCATGCTCATCAGCTATGCCTGGGGCTAGCTTTCACACCACAATCAAAAGAGGGATGGGGACAAGGTGCGTATTTCTTGAGACATCTAAGAAAAGTGTGTAGAAAAGAATGAGAACGGAGGAAGAAGGTTAAAGGGGATGTGAGCAGAATCTGATAGACACCTGCCTGGGGGAGAACTCAGGAGAGACACAGACGGGAGAGCATTCGTTACTATCCAGGGCTGGAGTGTGAGGGAGAACACGTCAGGCATTACGTGACCGCTCCCAGTTGGGTCATCTTCCTCAACAACTTGGTTTAAGAACAAGTGGGATGGCAGTGATAGGAAAACAAACTCTGTATGATTTCAATGCCTTTGTGTGCATGCTCAGGCGTGTCCAACTCTTTGTGACCCCACGGACTGGAGCCCACCAGGCTCCTCTGTCCATGGAATTTTCCAGGCAAGATTACTGGAGTGGGTTGCCATTTACTACTCCAGGGATCTTCCCGACCCAGGGATCAAACCTGAGTCTCTTGTGCTGGCAGGTAGATTCTTTTACCACTGAGCCACCCGGGAAGCCCTAAACCATGAAATTTTTGCACCTTGTTTTATATCCTTGGATATGTTCCAGTGTCTAGGGATTTATAGTTTATGGGAACTTGAATAGAATTTGTATCCTACTGTTGTGTGAAAATCGTATAAATCTTAATTATGTTAATTGGTTCATAGTGCTAAAAATCTTAATTGATCTACTTAAAAAAATAATTGTAATACACAGTGGAACTACATGTAACTTCGTCCTGTATTTTCCAAGTCTCCTGTAAATGTGTTATACTTTCATAATTTAAAAAAAGAAATCAATAAACATTTGACATTTACCTTTTTTTAAATAAACATTTACTTACTTTAAAAAAAAATAAATAGAACAAGTGGGATGGGGGAAAGTACCAAATAGCCAGACATGGGCTCATAACTCTTACTGAGTCCCTAATCAAACCATCCTTTCACCCACTGGCATCCACAAGAAACACATCCATAGCACCGACAAGAAATGCTTATGCCTGTTCTCTTAGAGCAGGATGAACTGTGGTACCTAGCTCTTGAACGGAGAAGGCAATGGTACCCCACTCCAGTACTTTTGCCTGGAAAATCCCATGGACGGAGGAGCCTGGTAGGCTGCAGTCCATGGGGTCGCAAAGAGTCGGACACGACTGAGCAACTTCACTTTCACTTTTCACTTTCATGCATTGAAGAAGGCAATGGCAACCCACTCCAGTGTTCTTGCCTGGAGAATCCCAGGGACGGGGAAGCCTGGTGGGCTGCTGTCTATGGGGTCGCACAGACTAAAGCGACTTAGCAGCAGCAACAGCTCTTGAAAGAAAAGGAACTATCTCAGAGTATCATGTCACCTAGCTCTAAGAGTCCCAGTAAAGTAGAAGGCATGCTCATTGCTGATGTAGGGTGAGAATGGAGTCAGAGCTTACAGAGTACAAAATAAAAGAGAGAGCGAAAGAAGGAAGGGAGGGAGGAAGGAAGAAAAGCACTGTGGTGTATGTCACAGAGACTTAAGATAAATTAAAGGATTGCAGAATAACAAAGAAGGCCCAGTTGAAAGTATGCAGAGTCAATTATGAAACTCTTCTGCCCAGAACTAGTCTCGGTTCCATTACTTTCTCTGGCAATTTTCAGCAGCGGGAGAGCCTCCAGAAGTTGGGTGTGGTGACAGTGAGCACAGGTCCTCATCACTAACCCCGCAGGGACAGGTATCCCTCTGCACTCTTTCACCAAAGTTTCTTTTCTGCTGACTATGCCTGACAAAGGATCACAGGGCAGCAAAAGACTGCCTTCCAAATCCGCATTGGAGGAAATCAACGCATATCTTTAACTAGAAAGAAAAAGCATAAACGAGGCAAGACCTGAGTAAGACAATCAGGAAGAAATGCAGTCCTGCCTATTCGAGTATGTGTGCGAGGGCTAGGCAGATGTTAAACCACTTTGTTCTTCTTCAAAGACTTGTGTCTCCCGACACCAAGGGGGTATCTCTCAGCTCTTTAGTCTACTTTTATTTCCCAGTTTCTGGTGATAGGATTCCCCAAATATCCCCCGCTTTCCTTGCTGGAACGAAACCTTCAGGGCACAAGACCTGGAACGCAGCCATGCACAGAAGGAGTAATCAACAAATGCAGAAGTTGGACATGTTAGCAAACATTTCAGGTTTCTGGAAACTACAACCTCCAAGGCCCATTCTCCACATGATGGGGAAATCAAAGCCAGGTGAAGATCTGGGCTGAGTTTCAAATATGTCTGGGTTTATGAAGGAGGTGGAAGGTGGGAGGCAGAATTCTGGAATGAACTCGCCAAAGGCCAAGCCTCCCACGTCCCAAGGTTGACAGCAAACAGGTGTGCACCTAGAACAGGCCCAGCAGTGACCAAGACAGTCGCCTCTTGAAGTCAGCCTTGTCACAGAATTTCCACCACTTCTTTAGCACAGTTTATACTTTTTCAAAGTAACCAGACATATTAATTTTATCTGTGTTTGGACGTGAGTTTCCTCTTGGTTCCACTAACGACAGTCACAGTCATGGTTCTCTGCCTCTAGCCTGTCCACTCCACTAGCTCCCCGGGATGACTCTCTGGGTCCCGATCGCCATAGATTTCTGTGTCTTCTTCATCATAAAGTCCCTTTTGACAAAAGAAAATTGAGACATAGAAATGTGGCTTGCGAAAGTCTATACCGCAAATTAGTAGCACAGCAGAGATTAGAATCCAATTCTCCAAACTCTAGTCCAGCACTCTTTCCAGCTGACCACAATACCTCCGTTATAGGAGGAACATCTGCCCCCGAGCACCAAGACCAAGAATCAAAACAGTTTATCTGCATGTCTTCTTAAGCAAAACAACACAGCCAGAATGTTTGGCAGAGACTAACTAAATATTTCCTCTGTGATCTGTGCCGGAGGGGAAGACTGTGGGAGTGAGGTAGGCACAGAATACAGGGAAGCTGAAGAGAAAACCACTGCAACGGCCAGCAGATGGGTGACAAAGGAGGGAAAATGCAGTCTTAAGTGGAGGACAAGCTAGGAGCAAAGGAATTGGATTATTTTTCTTTAATGTTGAGATTTAACAGTAGGGTTCTAAACGTCAATATAAATAGACTGTCATCGAAGAACTGACCACAGGGAAGTCAAAAGAAAATGTATCATAATATCAAGTCAAAAAGACAGGAATCTGGGGGAGTAACCTGGGGGCACCTCAGAACTCAAGGGGAGGACAGACAGGTAGGTGATGCTCCTACCATGGAAGGGAGGTCAGGGGACCTAGGCAAGGTTCTTCCAAGATCAAGCAGCTAAAGGAAGGCTGGAGAAACTGAAGAAGTCGCTATACAAAACTAGGGCCACTGATTTAAAAAAAAAAAAAGAAAGAAAGAAAGAAAAGAAATCCACCTGATCATCCAAAAGAGAAATTCTCCAAAGAGTGTGAAAGCTGTGGAATGGGAACATTTTTACCCAAGGAAACGTCCGTGAGCTTTCCAGGAACCTCTAACAAAGAAAAGGCTTTAAAGGGCAGATAGGATCACTCGACTGTGTCAAATGAACAAAAAGAAAAGGGAAGCTTCCATAAAAGAATAGAGAGGCCTGACTCAGGCTTTCTACCACTGCCCCTGGGGCAAAAAGGTTTTCTCTAGCACTTCTGTGAGCCATGGGTTTCCCAGGTGGCTCAGTCAGTAAAGAATCCACCTGCAATACAGGAGGGTTGCTTTCAATCTCTGGGTTGGGAAGATCCCCTGGAGAAGGGAATGGCAACCCACTCCAGTATTCTTGCCTGGAGAATTCCATGGACAGGAGCCTGGCGGGCTACAGTCCATGGGGTCGCAAAGAGTCAAACACGACTGACTAACAGTGTTGGACTCTTTCTATGAGCCATTATCCTATTTATTATTATTATTATTATTATTTTGGTCACACCGTGAGGCATGTGGAACTTCTCCAGCCAGGGGACCAGGGATTGAACCTATGCCCCCTGCAGTGGCTACATGAGTCTTAACCACTGGACCACCAGGGAAGTCCTGTGAGCCATTATGTTAGCAGAGAGTGAGGTCCACCTCAGAGACGCTGTGCCGGCATGCTCAGTAGGCAGGATGACACTGGAGCAAGGATGAAGTAATCTCACCAGCAAATTTAGTCACTGGTGGTTACCCTCCCCGCTGGAAGAAACAGAAAGATCCTGGAGCTCCTAACCTTAACAGGTTTACACTCTATTTGAGCAGCCAAGACACACATTCCAAAGAACTAAAATACTGCATCAACATTTTAGCTCAGCAAGGTCCAATAAGCAGCTGAGCCTCTGGGTATGAAAGACCATTACTCCCTTTCTTAGAGGACAGTACTGACAACTAAGGCAGTGATGGGCAAATGAGAAAAGGTCTGATTGTCACAGAATACAGCAAAAGAGAATTTTAGGAGTCAGAGGAATTGCTTCCTGATTATGAACTGATTCACTCATTAGGCAAAGTCTATGAAACAAGGAGTTAAGTCAAGGGCAGCTCTTCCCCAGGTGGAAAAATTGAGAAGGCAGACAAAAGGAAGGAGTGAGCTCCACGGAAGCAGGGAAATCCCCCACCCAAGGCTTCATGTGAAATCAAAGGCAGAAAGGACCAAACTAATGTAAACAGGCCAAGGGAAGCTAACGTGCCCTTCTCCAGAGAGGCCAAAACACACACTTCCCCAGCATGGCCCTGGAAATGCAGAAGGTAGGTGTTCCATAGGGGCACTGGGGAATGCCCAGGCTGCGCTCAGGCTTTTTTCCTCTGAGTTCCCAGGCACTCAGAGAGTTCACTAACAACCCACCCCACCCCCGCCCAACCCCCAGGGCACAGGGACCAAGGAGAAGGTAAAGCCAAGACTTAACTGCTTGAAGGAAAAATGCAGTCTGCCCAAAGTTCCCACAGGAGACAGTAAGGAGAAAATAACCAGAGGGAACAGCAGAACCACTTCCAAGTCTGAGCACCTAGGCTGCAGGCCGGCGGGCTCCCCATCTCTTCCTTAGCACCAATGCAATAAACAGCTGCCTGGGAGAAAACAATGGGCCTTTGTCTGTGTCTCTGCCTTCCGATTATTTTGGAGAACCAAACAGGATTATTCCTTTAGAGGAGTGGTTCTCTTAAATACTAGCCCAGGCCATGATGCAAGTCTTTATCATGTTCAGCAACCCTCTGAAATTCATACCTGATCCACAGTGGGCAGCAAGGCTCCTCCTGTGCAACCCTGTCCCTTACCTGGTATGTGAGCCACGGCAGCCAGGTGCTGGTAGCACTCTTCCGGGAGCCCCCGCCAGTCAGACACCAGAGCTATGACTTCTGCTTCTCCTTGGCCTGGCCACAAACGACTTACCCCTTCTCTCCATTCCCCAGAAGAGTCCATATTCCATATTCCATTGACAGCTGATGCTGTTCTCATCAACAAACCTGATGAAATGTACTATCAACTGTACCTGTGATAAAGTGTGAAGCAAGCTGGACCGTCAAGCTTCTCTTGAGGTTGCTATCAAATACAACTTTCCAAGCTGACAAACATATCAATAAAGTTTATGCTGTCATTTTTCTTGATTCAAAATAGTTTGTGTAGGTGCTAAGTTGCTTCAGTTGTGTCTGACTCTGTGCGACCCTATGGACTGCAGCCTACCAGGCTCCTCTGTGCACGGAATTCTCCAGGCAAGAATACTGGAGTGGGTTGCCATGCCCTTCTCCAGAGGATCTTCCTCCTGACCCAGGGATCGAATCAAGTCTCTTAAGTCTCCGGCAATGGCAGGCGGGTTCTTTACTACCAGCGCCACCTGGAAAGCCCTCAAAATAGTTTAAATCTAACAAACTATTATAAGGTACTTTCTTACAAAGAGCTGTTCCATTATCCCATTTTATGTTTTTTTTTTAATTTATTCATTATTCCGGATTTCACATGTCCCTTCTTATATGACGTGATGATGATAGACTTGGGGGCTTTATTTTTGGCCTCCTTTCCTGGGAAAAAAATCTTAAAATCTAGGAATTCTATGTTGGCCTCATGAAAACAAAACAAAAACATGTTTTATGAAGTTCTATAAGCTATAGTATGCTAGTCTTTTCCCATTTTCCTCCACAAAGATAACTGGTTGCAAATGAATTCAGCAGCCATTTCTTTCCAACCACCAAGGACGAGATGCCACACAGCACGGCCCAAGATCCCATCACATGAAACAGAGACAGTCTGAAGAACTCCTAGTATCTTCCCCTTCAACACATCTCTCCTCACCAGCATTACTCCTCTCCCCAAACACCTCCAAATAAAACATACTCAGAGTTTTTCAGAACAGTTAGCTGGATACCATGAGTTCCCTAATTCAGTCCAGAAGATAGTTCATTTTCCATGATTTCAGCACAAAGAAGCATCACAGTATAGTGGAAAGGGCTTTGGCATCTAATGAACCTGGGTTCAAATTTGGGACCCTGGGAAAGTTCCTTAATTTCTCTGCATCATCATTTCCTTGTCTTTGTGACAATTAGCAGAATTTATGAACACATCAAGTAGTGACTGGCACAGAGTAGGTCTTTGCACTGACTCAGTCCTTCCTTGAAGCATTCCCTCTTAATATCCCCCGAGAGCAAGGCTTTTCAGAGAGTATTTTGAAAACAGAGAATTGGAAAAAATGAAGACAAGTCCAATCTTTTCCCACAAGAACTTAGAAGTCATGAGGCTTTCCCTATCTTGCCTTGCTAGTTACATTCCATCTCTTCCACAATTCCTTTCCAGGCTCTTTTGGAAAGGTCTGGGCACCTATTTAATAGTATAAATCTCCCACTTCTCCTTCTCAAGAGCCTAGAAGAATTATTAGCTGGCTCAGGGTTCTCTAAAGGCAAGGCATTCAGTGTCATCCTGGAAAATATTAAAATGTGGAAAAACCACTCATCTCAAGGCCTCGTGTTTCTGTAAAGGGTCGAATCAACCCTTTTGGAGTTTGTTCAATCTGCTCTAAGCAAAACGGAATCAGGTCTCTAGTACAGCACTTTGCTGAACAAATGCTCCAAACAAGCAACAAAAAACTGTAATCAATTTTTTTAAGACCACATACAGTTTCATTTCATAGTACTATTTTGATCCCTATTAATAGAAGCCCTGTCATCATGAAAGCAAAAGAATTCCCAGTACCAGATGTGCCAGAAGAGTGACCTTACACGCTACTTTTTCCAGGACCATAGAATTTTACACAGTTGAATTCTGTATAACAAGTAAATGTGTTGTTTGACTTAATTTGCAAAAATCTGTAAAAGCTTTTCATATAAACAAATCACAAACCAGAAGAAAAAAAACTGTTTACTGGCCCAAGGATCTCAAAATTTAATTCCAAAATTGGAGTCACCCTTTCAAGTGACAAGCTGAAGGCTTCAACCAAGGAGTTGAATGAACTTCCTCTCAAAAGGGGAAAAGAACCCTCAGACCCCAGCACTAATCTCAGTCTGCCCATTGCTGCTGCTGCTACTGCTAAGTCATTTCAGTCGTGTCCGACTCTGTGCGACCCCATAGACGGCAGCACACCAGGCTTCGCCATCCCTGGGATTCTCCAGGCAAGAACACTGGAGTGGGTTGCCATTTCCTTCTCCAATGCATGAAAGTGAAAAGTGAAAGTGAAGTCGCTCAGTCATGTCCAACTCTTAGCGACCCCATGGACTGCAGCCCACCAGGCTCCTCCGTCCATGGGAGTTTCCAGGCAAGAGTACTGGAGTGGGGTGCCATTGCCTGCTCATTGCTACTAAGGTACAAAACTTGTATGAGGAATAGACCCTGGGTGGGCCTCATTTTACTACCCTAGGAAAATGTAAATAAGGATATCTACATTTGTAAGAACTGAATGTGCCAGGGAATTAAGTCAGAAGAGCAGGAGAATATCAAGTGCAGAAATGAAAGGCAGCAAGAGCCTGTGTTGGCAAACCACAGGCCATTTCAGCATGGCAGGAAGGGGAAGCCAGGCACGGAGGACCTGAAGTAAAAGCCAGATGACAAAGATTTTTTAATGTCACATTAAATGAGTTTGGAATTATCCTGTCAAAGAAGATTCAATAAAGAACATTTGTGATGCACTTACACGAAGATTAACAAAAGATTTTTTTTAAATGGTCACAGAAGAATGGTTAGGGCTAAGGATGCAGATACTCCCTGGGAAGACACAAAAAGCAAACTTCCCTGAAAATGTTCTTGATCTGAGTAATAGTTATTTGCGCAAACACAAATGTTAAAGATCATTAGCTACACACTTAATATTTGTGCACTTTTTGTTGTTGTTGTTGGCTAAGTTGTGTCTGACTCTTTGCGACCCCATGAACTACAGAACGCCTGTCCTGGACTATCTCCTCGAGTTTGCTCAAATTCATGTCCATTGAGTCAGTAATGCTACCTAACCGTGTCATCTCTGCCACCCTCTTCTTCTTTTGCCTTCAATCTTTCCCAGCATCAAGGCCTTTCCAGTGAGTCTGCCCTTCACATCAGGTGACCAAATTAATGCAGCTTCAGCTAGAGCGTATATTCCTTCCAAATGATTTCCTTTAGGATTGACGGTTTGATCTCCTTGCTGTCCAATGATTCTCAAGAGTCTTCTCCAGCACCACAATTTGAAAGCATCAATTCTTCAGCTCTCAGCCTTCTTTATGGTCCAATCTGTACAAGACTGGAAAAACCATAACTTGACTATAAAGACCTCTGTCGGCAAAGTGACGTCCCCACTTTTTAATACACTATCTAGGTTTGTCATAGCTTTACTTCCAAGAAGCAAGCCATGTCACCCTGTTAATTTAACATTTATGCAGAGTACATCATGTGAAATGCTGGGCTGTATGAATCACAAGCTGGAATCAAGATTGCCAGGAGAAATATCAACAACCTCAGATATGCAGAGGATACCACCCTAATGGCAGAAAGTGAAGGGGAACTAAAGAGCCTCTTGATGAGGATAAGAGAGGAGAGTGAAAAAGCTGGCTTTAAATCCATTGTGCACTTTACTGTATGTTATTTCTCATGAAAAAGGAAGAGTTTTTAGCAAGGAAGTATGGTAATTGACCTGTATTTCAGAAAGCTCACTCTGGGAGCAGCTTGGGAGATTGACTGAAAAACATCCAGGGGCAGGCATTCTGAAACATTAAAACTGCATTCCAGGAAAAAGATGGTCAAGACTTTAAATGGATTGGAGGCAGCAAGAGAGCAAGGAGGACTTTTGGGAAATGGACTGACAAGACTTTATGAGTGTGATTATTGAGAGAGGAGAAATCAGAGACAACTCTGTGAAGGAGCCGGTGAAAACAGAACGAAGCGCAGCTTTCTGGAGATGAGTATTGAAATGTCAGCTTAAAAAACAGTCACAACCTTAAAGTTGAGAGTAATAGTTTTATTCAGTGGGCATTTTTAGGACTTTCGAGACGGAAGACAGCATTTCAAGTAACCCTGACAGAACTCTTCTGAGGAGGTGAGGGGGCAGCTAGGGTAGACAGAAGTTTTGCAACACAGTGAAGATAGTCTGAACATCAAAAGATTATTGTTAATTAAAGAAAACCAGAAATCCCAAATTAAGGAATTCAGCACTTTTCTTTGTATGGGAGGATGCAAGAGTCTGGGCTCACGGAAATCATTCCTTTCATATGCATTTCAACTATCCTGGGCCAGAATCCTGTGTTTTTCACCTAGGGCTCACCATAGGGGATGGCTGCTAAATCTCAGGCATTCTTCTCCTTCCTGAGTGCCCTTAGGGCTTACCAGCTCACTTTGGAGGGCTGCAATCACTGATGACTGTGACATCCTTGTTTACTGATATGGCAGGAAATACTCCATTTCTCAAAACATAAAGTCTGAGGTGCTTGTGGGTCACCCAGCTGTCCAAAAGCAATAATTACATACACTAACTATATGTCAGGTAGTTCTGAATACTTTACATATATTAACTCATCTAACTTCACAAAAACCTTATGAGGTAGGCACTATTAGTACCCCATTTTACAGATGAGGAAACTGAGGCATGAAGAAGTTAAATGACTTGTCCAGGACCAGATACAATAAGCAGTAGAAAAAGAACATGAACCCAGACCATTTGGCTCAAGAGTTCAGGCTCTTAAGGTGACTACTGAGATATAGGTGATATAGTCTCTGACGTAACGGAAATAGTCGAATCCCTGGGGAATAGCACCTCACAGGAGGAGAGTATACAAAAACAAGCAATAACAAAACATGCTTCTTAGTGTTGTCACAAGAATTAAACGATATTTGCAAGCCTCTTGGCGATACGCAAGTCAGAGTCAGGAACCTATTAAGGATAATTCTTCAACAAGATAATATACAAAAGGACTGACTCAGTTAGATTCAACGAAGCTTAAAGGACATAACAACCAGATACAGTGTGAGGTCACAGGTTCAATGTCAGTATGGAAAAAAATGATAGGATACGTGGGGGTCAACAGGGGGATCTGAACCATGGACTGGGTGTTAGTTAAAATACAAATCCACAGAACATGAAAAGTGGAGATAATAAAAAAAATAAAACAATGAATTATAGTATGTCTAGTATGATCTTGCTTTGGTGAAAAGCAAAGAATACAAACATGTACATAGATATGCATAGAGAAAGATCTAGAAGAGGGTGCACAAAGATATTAATAGTGGTGATCTCTGGGTGTTGGCAAAGTGAAACTTAATTTTTTACAGTGTACTACAATGCACACATTACATTTTTTAAAGAACCAATTTAAAGTTGAAGGTAATGTCGTATTTTGTAGTTTTCTATTAAAGAAGTCCACAGACATGAAGAAAGCAGAGCAAACCTCATACAGTATACAAGCTGGCTCCAGATGCCAAGAAAAAGAGGGGAAAACAACCTCACTCTGGATAGCAATCCAAGGGCTCAATAAAACACTCCTCTTGAAAAACAAAAAAACACTCCTCTTCTACATCTGTCTTCTTTTGTTCTGAGCAGCTGCTTTTTCCAAATGATGGGAAAAATTAGCATGATTGCCTCCCTCTCATTTTTGTCATTCGTTCTCAGAAAACAACATCCCCAAAGAGCCATGGAAGCAGGCAGAAGTAAAGAGCCTGAGAAACAACACACACCATGTGCCCTGTGCCCACACTGCAGGCAAAGGAGCTTTCAGAGGAAGGGAAAAAGCCCCTGTGGAGAACGCTCTTCTCTGGGCTTAACACAAGCAGGAGAAATTCTTCTGGAAAGACTTCAAACTTAGAGGGTTTCATCAGGAAGTGCTGCCCCAGTGGAACTTCCCACACTTCATGCAAAGAAGCTAATTTTCATTTCTCTTAAATTTAAAGTCAGGCCAGGCACAGAGGTCAGGGAGAGAGGGGAGGGCCCAGTGGGGGCAGAACAAGTGAAGGGGTACACTGCTGCTGAGAGCACTCTCCTCCTGGCCAGCAATCCCAGCAAACTGGAAGCTGCCAGATCTACCCAACAAATTCCAGCCAACCAGTTGAGGACCCTTACCAATTCTTTTTTTTCTTCAAAACTGCCTCAGCATTCAGTATATTGCCTATTACACAGTACACATTTAACAAGTGAATGCAAGCTTAAGTGAGTAGTCTGAACTAACTGAGGGCTTATGGACCGAGCTATATAACTTTTGGGGCTTCCCTGGTGGCTCAGACAGCAAAGAATCCACCCGCAATGCAGGAGAACTGGGTTTGATCCCTGGGCTTGGAAGATCCCCTGGAGGTGGGCATGGCAACCCACTCCAGTATTCTTGCCTGGAGAGTTCCCAAGGGGCTTAAAGAACTTAATGTAAAATAGAACCAAATGTTAATATTCTGTATCAACAACATTTGATGCAGTATGATCAAAAGATTAAAGCTCCAACACTTAGCATAGCATCTGGTATTTAACAGGTCTTGCTCAGTAAGTAATTGTTGAATACTCTAGGACCAGATTTTTTCCTGCAACCCAAACTCTCAGATCCAGTATGAGATATTATCTGAAGGTCTGTGTTCTCACTTTCTTGCTGACTTTTAAAGTTTTTCCTTAAAGATGGAAAAAGATTCCTGAGGATGGAATAAACTTCTGTGCCAATTCACTGGCCTGGTAAGGACTGTATCAATCTATTCTCATCAGCCCTGGCTGAAAATCTACATGGATACATGTATGGGCCCGGGCTTTAGCACAACCCATTCACCCAAAGCATTTGTGGGTCCAGCAGGCAGATCTTACTTCCACTGGCCTCTTGAGTCCTAAAACGACAGTGTGAGGCTGCGGTCCCTGGAGGCCTGACTCCCTAGCCACAACATAGCTCCTCCGACAGAGATGTCCAGGCCCTCCTTGGAAGCTGATCCCATTCACTGTCCATCTGCTCCTTCTGCCCTTCCCCCTCCCTCCATCACTATTTTCACACTAGTATAGTGTTAACTTCTACCTCTACTTTCCAGGCTCAGCTGCCTGAAGAGGAATCATCACTTAGATCCTAAAATGTCACTTACAACCATATACAGAATTAAGGTAAAAAGCCAGTTCTCCAGGCTTTTTACTCCCATGCTCTCTCTAAGAATTCTGGGTACACGCATCTTACCAAAGAACTGAGTGTCATCTTCAAAACCTCCTACAAATTTCTAAAAGCAAACCGAAATGCAACTAGGCCCCTAACTGCACTAACATCTGAACTGTTACAAGGGCCTCCAAACTCCTCAAGGTTCCTTCCACTTCCTTCCTCAACTCCAATCTATTCTCCATACCTACATACCTACATCACCTTCATTGGAGAGAAAAGACAGAACAAGACTTAAAGCACTCTGTATGCTTCCCTGTCATTCTGAATTTAAAGTCTTCAAGATAACGTTCAAGATCCTCCAGGATCTGGTCTTCACCTTATTCAGTTCATCATATCTCCCATGGATCTCTTGTACAAACCTGTTGATTCAATTAGGCCTAATTTCCATCCTAATTTCTATCCCACACAAGCCAAAATCACTGTGTAGAGGAAAGAGAATTGACCTAACAATCAAAATATCTGGATTCCAGACATTTTTGGCATACACTAGCTGTGTACCTTTGGACATGTCCTTTGCCTCTGTAGGCTCAGCTCCTCTACCTATAAACAGAAAGATTGAACCAAATCATCTTAACAATCCTTCTAGTTTAAGAAAATTACTCTATGATTCCTATATGACCAACCAAATCCATCTCTTCTTCAAAAGTCTGTAAGTCCTAAAGCACTCCAGACCACACTATTCTCTCCCTCCACTGAACTCCTATGTCTGGAATTCAAAACAAATCAAACAGTGCATTCATTCAGCTAAGATTTTCTGAGCATTTTTTGGGCCAGATATTACGGCAAATCTTTGGCAATAAATATAAAGCCAAGTAAGACCCAGTCAGTTCAGTCACTCAGTCGTGTCCAACCCTTTGTGACCCTATGGACTGCAGCATGCCAGGTTTCCCAAGTAAGACCCAGACCTGTGTATATCACCTGTATACCCCTTTCTACTTCACTTTTTATCCAAGTAAAGTTACGTTAAACATGCACATCAAATGCATATGACACCATTTATTCATTTAACAAATATTTATAGAAAACTTTCCATGTCCTGTTTTGAAAAGTAAAGATACCAGTAAACAGATGGACCAACTCCCTAACCTCATAGCATTTGTTTATTTTTGTAAAAGCAGACAGGAAAAACACACAAATACGTAATGCAATTTTAGGGATAAAAACAAAGCACAGATTAAAGATTGACTAAGATTAGCTCACTTCATATGGTCAGGGAACGTCTCCCAGAGGTGGCGCATTTGAGCCATCACCTGAATGAACTGAGAGTACAAACTGGCAGTATTCAAGAAGAGCACCTCAGCTGCAGGGCAAAGGCTCTGAGACAGAAGACACGGAGTAGGTGGGAGGGCTAGGGGCCAGAGCACGTAAGGACTTGGTTATAAGCGTGAATTCTAAGTGTAGTGGGCAGGAATCCTTATGAAGGCTAAAGTAGGGGACAAACATAATAGCTTGGTTGCTACGTGGAGAAGGGATGGGGTAGAGGAGTTCAGGACCAATTAGAAGGTTAAACAGAACCGGTCAAGGGCTTGGCATCCAGCCTCCAACTAAGCTCACATCTTGACTCTTCAGTTTATAAACGGTGTGATCCCGAGGAAGTTCATCTCTCTGACCTCAGCTTCCACACCTTTAAGTGAGGATGACAGTACCTATATCACAAAGCTATCTGAAGATTACACTAATTCGTGTAAAGCCCTTGGAACAGAATCTGGCACAAAGTAAACATTCTATGAACGCCAGTGCTTTAAAACCATGGGATCACCTGGGGAAAGGGCAGATAAAGAAGAAAAGGGGGCTGGAATGACCCTTGGGGCTCTCCAACATCTCCAAAGTCCTCCATTCAACCTGAGGGTTTTCCATAAACCTGCATCTCCTAAGCCTTATCCAGGGCCACAAACCCGTTTGTGACTCATGAGTTAAAGCTTGATAATTTAATACTTTATAGAGATCTTCAGTGGCTTCCCTGGTGGCTCAGAGGCTAATGTGTCTGCCTGGAATGCAGGAGACCCGGGTTCGATCCCTGCATCAGGAAGATCCCCTGGAGAAAGAAAGGGCAACCCACTCCAGTACTCTTGCCTGGAGGCAACAGTTATCTGTTCTAAGTTCAGGACTGGTTTGGTTTCTTTTTTTTTTCACATACTCGTATACCCACTACCATGCCTGGCATAGGGTCAGACACATACCAGGGTGTTGGAAACTTACTTGTGGACACATCACATAAACTAAAAATTTTAAAGTCAACGAACTATACTTTCTCTTAAGGAAAAAAAAAATCTTCAAGGAATGATGGGGATTACATGATATCTTTAGCACTATCCCATCATCCAACCATCAGGCCCACCTTAGCTGCGATAGTCACAACGGCCAAAGCACCTGCCAGGCCATTTTCCCTTCTGACTTCCAATCCTTGTGCTGTGTGTGGAAACTTTTCTGTCTCTTCTTTCCTGGAGATTTGTCTAGGTGTAAAAGCCTCTCCTATCCAGCAACATGTCACACTCTGGCCCCCTGCCCCTAGTCTCCATAAGCCAAAAATAAAAAAAAACCAAAAAAACCTGGACATTGAAGCCAAATTTCATTCCTTAAAAACCAACCAAACAAACAAACAAAAAGCATCAAAACTGAGGTGAAAAAGAGGGAAAGAAAATGGACCAAACACACATCCAGAGAACCATCGAGGAGGGATCCTCCCACCACTGTGTAGGCGTCACAGTGCGTTCAGCTAGTGACTATGAGTATTTACAGAATGACCTCAAGTGACAAGAGTTTCCAACAGAACAAAAGTACAAGTCAATGAGGGGGAAAAGAAGTCCTAAGAGGTTGTTGCTTTGCTTAGTTTCCAAGGAACTACATGCCCTTCTGTTTGTCTTCCCTGTCCCACCCACCTTCCTCCCCACACCCTCAGCCCTGATGATAACCACAGAAAATAAGGCTGACCCACCAGGACCAGCTGTTGACGTGGTTTCAACCACATCTGAGCCTCAGATCCTGAGATCTGCCCCTGGCCCCCCAGGGACCAGTACCAGTGACAAGGATATGGGAACCACGTAGGCGACTTGAATGTGGGCAGAGCGGAGCATATGAAATTGCTCCCAAATTGGCTCTCTCACTCATATCTAAACCTGGAACAGACAAAAGGCTGCTAGATGTTATTTTACCAATACCTTTCAGCAAAGCTACTGCTAACTAATTTGGACTGCTGAGCTGCTTATGGGGGGTTTTAAAAATGGTCCACCTGAATTAAGATACAAAGTGGCCTCTGTCCATCTCCCATGACTGCTATCACTTTCTGTATAAACACTTTGGTCCTAAATCCTAGTCTAATTCAAGGCAGTGATCCGTCAAAACACAGATGTAGAGAAAAACAAAAACAGCAAAACAAAACCCACACAGTGGTTTATGTCTGATAAATTGGACATTAAAGACTCAAATGAACACTTTGACCTTAAATCCTGTTTTTCCACTTTGACCTTTAATCCTGTTTTTCCATCCTCTTCCTAAGCCTATATAGCACTATATAGTCATTTGTAAGCTGGTTTTCTTCATCCCAAGATCTGTGTGTATAGATTCTAACATCTACTGAGAAGCAAACAGCTTTGATCCCCTCCTATAGTGGTACAAAGTTTCAGGGGAGCCTCTATTCCCTTTGGATCCCAGTGTTAGAATCATTCTGGTTGTGTAGAAGCCCCTTGAGTCTAAGCACCTAGCATCCATCCTTGGCTCAAGTGCCAAGACCAGAGTTTTAGGAAAAACTTCTCCAGGCAATCCTTGCTACTAACCCATTGGGTACCTTCTAATACAGGAGCTACCACATTTAAGTGGCGCTCCCGGCAACTGTAAATGTAACCTAACATGACTAGCAGCAAAAATAACTGACTGAACCCTGTTCACTTACTAGAAAATATATGCTCACATGTTGAAACTCTTTATCAGGAGTAATCTCAGCATCTAGATCAGATCCCCACAGCAATACTCCAACCAGGGTTATCCAAAAATTACTTCCCATGTAACTTCTTTACCCTACGCACTCCTCAATTCATCAGACTCCTTGTATCAAGCGTGTTTACTGAAGAAAAGCAACAAGAGAACAAAGAGATGCTTGAAAGCACTCGCCAATGTGCTATGTCCACGGCAGATATTTAGTAATGCTGAACACCAGAGCGGATGAACAATGCTTCCTGAAGACTAGTGTCTGACAAAATATCCTAAGACATTGACTCCTTCATTAAAAGGAAGGAAATACTCCATTTAATACTCCTTTTAATTTCCATTAAAAGGAAATACTCCAATCTAGCCTTCAAGAAAGGAAAGAACAGGGAGAGGGGATAAAAAAATTCACAAGTATTCTATATTCAAACTTCAAACTATATTCAAATTAACACCCAAGATCCCAAATTCATATCAAAGGAAGTCACCAACAGTGACACTGACCCACTCAAAGCAGTTTTCAGAAAACTGACCACCGAGACTCTCAGCATGCTCTCATCACTATGGCGCTTTATCACAAGAGGCCCATTCAAAGAGGTTTTCTTTCTTATGCTGTTATAAAGGGTTAAGCAGATTATTTCTATCATATTTATTCAGGGGTCCTAGATTCTGGTTTGAACAAATGATTCCCACACTTCTAGAAAGGCCTTAATTGGGTTAGTCTGTTACTTTTACTACAATCTTACAAAGGCTGGATTCTTTTTAAGTCCTTAAAAGACTTGGGTAAAATTCTTTTGGTGATAATTTTTTTTTTTTTTTTAAAGATCCTCTCCAGTGTTTACATATGTTCCACAACCACTCAGGCTGATAAGGGAGGAAAAAAGCACATTTTACTTCCAAAAAGCATCCTTCAATCTGGAAGCTCTAATTGCCAACATATCTGACACTGACTGACTGCATAAAACAACACACAAAACAACACGTATAAGCACAGGTCTAGAAAGCAACTCAGCTTGTTTAGCCAGAGAAAGGGAATGAAAAGATGGGTACAGAAGGGGCAATCTACATTTCTGGTAGCTGACATTAGGGTCCAAGAAAGACAATACGCCCACACTGTGAACAATTGTGCAATAAGAGGCATGAGAAAAGAGTAAAAGCAAGCAACACTAAGAGAAAAAAAAAAAAAGCTCAGGCTAACTACAAAGAGATAATCTATGATCATCAGTCTGGAAAGCTCAGGAAACATTTCCTGGAGAGATTGTGAAGTCTCTTGAGAAAGGGCAAATCTCTTGAGAAAGATTTAAGAATATTTGGAGGTGGAGATTCAAGGATAATTAGAGGTGGAGTTGGAGTGGGTTAAAATAGTCAAATGGTTCTACTACTCTAGGAGATTACATCTGAGTATCAAAAGGATATTCTAGTCCTCTTTTTCTAAGCTTTTAGCTATCTTGGAAAATGTAAATCATTCCTTTAATAAATTATAAAAATGATAGATGCTTACCAAATATAAAAACACTAACAACTGTGTAAGCAATGAGCCAAAAATGCAACCAAAACATCTCTGACATTTAAACAAGAGCACTGCCAAAGTCTCTTCTTGGGACCCCCAACTCTCAAAACTAACCTCAAGAGCATTCTCACAGAAATCCATACCAAAAGAGCTGCCATTCTCTGGAGAAAAATCCTAGATAGTTTTCCTTTCTCGTCTATAACCACAGGCCACAGATAAAACAAAATGGGTTTCAAGAGATAACAAGATACGAAATGGGAGAAGGAGCCAGGGACCCATAGTTCAGGGCATGAACTATGGGTTCATCCTGGGAGATTACTCTGATCTAGAAGAACTAGATAAACTGAGCTAAGAAACATCGAATTCCAGACACTTCTGAACAAACGGCAAAGCTGGAACCTTACCCCATATCTTTGGACTCTAAATTCCCTACTTCAAGGGGGCAAATTCCTCGGAGGTCCAAACCCAAACTGAGTCACATCCTGACACATTTAGAGCCGCTGGTGAGAATTTCACAAACCAAAGCCTCATTCAATAGGGCAAGCTCTCCAGTTAGAGGCTCCTGAAGGTAATTTGAAGAACTGAGATGAAATATTAGTTTTGCAACTTTTTTTTAAAATTTTTGCTGTACTGGGTCTTCATTGCTGTGAGGGCTTTTCTCTAGTTGCAGTGAGCAGGGACTAGTCTCTACTTGCAATACACGGGCCTCTCATTGTGGTGGCCTCTCTTGTGGAGCACAGGCTCCAGTGAGTGTGGCCTTCAGCAGCTGTGACTCCCGGGCTCTCGAGCACAGGCTCAGCAGTTGTGATGCACAGGCTTAGTTGCTCTGTGGCACGTGGGATCTTCCCAGATCAAGGATCGAACCCATGTCTCCTACATCTGCAGGTAGATTCTTCACCCCTGAGCCACCAGGGAAGCCCATTTTGCATCTTTTTATTTTACAAAAAAACATGGTTGACTCTAACATGAGTTTAGTAATAAAACAAAACTTCTCCAGTTGATAAGCGATTTTTCTGTCAGCTGCCCTTTTCTGTCTCATCGCCTGTTACCTGATCTCCCTTGGCCTAAAAACCAAGTCTTCAGAGCGCTGACACATTCAGAGGAAAGGCCTAGAGGTTGACAAGGAAGAGTAAGAAATCGAGATTGCATTCAAAGTGGGAGACAATTCTAGCAAAATGGCTCCACCCACTGCTGCCCTTCCTGTGCCCATTATCTGCAGAGAATCAAAGGGCCTGGCTATAAACTTGGGCAGTGGATGGCCCTGCAAGCTCCCGAGCTGGACAAGTGAACAACACAATTAACTGGTAGGAAATGTGGCAGAGTAGAAAGAGCTTTGCACATCTCAAAATCCTGGCTTTCCGATCCCTTCTAAATTCCTACACAGTAACTACCCAAATGCAACCTATTGCTCCTCCATAACAAAAAAGTGAAATAAATCTACATTTTTTTCTTAACTGGTCTTATTAATAAAAAGGTAATTTCAATTCATTTTCACCTTGCTGGTGCCAAGTTTTACATTTTGGCATTTTTAAGAAGCAAGGGAATGTTGAAAGGAAAGGGCATCTCAACTTAACATTTTAGGGCAGAGGCCCTAGTTTGGGGGTTCAACTTTGCCACTTAGGCTCTCAAACAAATTACAACATTGATCTATACCCCAGGGTAGCCAGGAAAGGAAAACCTTTCCACCAGAGTACTGTGAACCACATGGAAACATAAAGGACAAACCAGCAGTCGTGGAGCTCCACGTACACATTCCATGCCAATGCTCACCTGCTCGGACCCAGCGCTTCTCTGATCCCTGGCAGCCCTGTAGTCTGTGCAATCGGTTCTCACCCAGTGAACGAAGCCATCAAAAGGTAGGGGGAACAAGGTGGAAATTTACATACCGAGATATCCTGACCACACTCACTCTCTTTAGGCTGCCAATTAAGAACTACATCTTGCAGGTTACCTAAGATAAGCACGTTACATTCCTATACACAGATGTCATAATAATCTTCTAAAAACACTGCTTTACCCATCATTTCCTTTCTCAAAAATCTTTAAAAGCCAGACAGAGTAATAGGATGAAGTCCCAGCTCCTAAGCCAGAATTCAAGCTGACCGGTCTGCTTTAGCTGAACCTGCTACTGTCCCTGGGGAAGGACAACCTTTAGAGTCAGACCACAGGGAGTAGGAATTCCAGCTCCACCGCTTACCACTTATGCGATCCTGAACAGGCGACCTATCTGTGTAGTCATTTCTCTTTAAAACAAGAGGAGCAATACCTATGCCATAGCCCTAGAGGGTGGAAGACAGAACATGGCATATGGCACAGAGGAGATGATGCTCAGTAAGCACCACTTCTCTCCCTAGCTCCAGTCCAAAAGGTCTACTCTCTTCTCTCTTGAAAATTCTCCCCAGCAACTTTCCACTGATTTCAGAACCATGCTTTGCTTCAATGCCTAACTGAAATCTTTTCTATAAAGTTACCCTGGCTCATGATCATTTTCTCCTCTGAGCTTAGGCCAATGGATTTAAACACTTCATTCTTCTATGTTGCTCCTCTTTTCCCGACAAGTCAACAAACCCAAAAGCAAAGTTTTTAATCAATCATCAAGCCAATAACAATTTAAGTGGTCAAGAAAAAATACTTCGAAGAAACAGTTGGCTTGGGGTTGTCTACCAATGATGGGAGCCCTTCTGGCCCAATTAGGGGATAATACCACTTTCCATATACCCTTGAGAAAACCTCCCACATATTTTGGGGAGTTTTTCCAAGGGTAATATTTATTGGGTAAATGAAAATGAAGCCTTAATCTATGTAGTCACAAGGGAACCCTCAGACAAGCCGGCAGAGTCCAAGAAGCTTTAATTCACTCCATGCATTCAACAGGTTCTATTTAGCTCTTGCTTTGTGCTGTCCCTAATTCACCATGGGAGACAGACTGAGCAATCTGGTCTCTATCTTTGATTAGCTTTCTGAAATTAGACTATTTCTGATCCCTTAGAAACTCCTATTTCTGAAAAACCTCATCAACAAAGGGATTCACCTTCTGAAAATATTACCTGGGAAGAAGAAAAAAAAAAAAAACAGTAATACAGTTACTGGGGTTTTAACTTGGTGGCCCTATCCTAAGATGGCCAACTGAGGAACTTGAACATAAGCACTAGCTCAAAACAGCCCTGTAGAAGGAATAATGACCCCTTCACTATTCCCAAGACCCTGCCGTCCAAACAGAAGAAACAGCCTCATCAGGATAAAGCAAGAGGTGGACTGAGGCAGCATTAAGCGAAATTCTCTTACTTAGTGAAGCTGTTTCACACAGGTAAACCACATTCTCATAAAGACCACAGGAAAATGCAATAATCTCTCTTTATAAAACTTGAAAACGTTCAGTCTCTTGAATTTTACAAACTACGAAATTCTTTAATCAGGGAGCATAAACGTTGGCTAAAGTGTGTTCCTTTGGTCTTGGGTCACTTAAAAATGCAGTTTCAATACTTAGTGCACTTCAGAAGCACAGCAAAAAAAAAGTAAAGGTAATCAAAGTGATAGAGAGCAAAATTAATTTTCCTTTGTTTGAGTTCCGTGTGTGTGCGTGCGTGTGTGTGTGTGTGTGTGTGTGTGTGTGTTCTGGAAGAAGCCTGCACACAAACTACCACAGCTGCAGGTAAGAGCGGCCGAGCAGCTAGGGCGCATCAAGGGGTTCGCTCAGAGCCCACTACCAGGACCGCCCAGACCTCGGTCTCCTCCTCGCACACCAGCTCTGCGCTTCCCCAGACCCTCGGCTCCATGTTCCCCACCCCCAACTGCGCGCCCCAGCGGAGCCGGGAAGCAAGGTTTGCCAGGACCGCCCGGAGGGCAGCCCCCACCAACCCTGCTCCTCTGCGCCTTCAGAGGCCGGGGATCGCTAATACTCACCGAACTGGAACACCTCCGGGGCAGAGTGGTGAATAGCGGGGAAAGGGCTCACACTGCAGCCGCAGGGCAGGGCGCGGCAGAGCCGGAACCGGCGCCCCTCCTGCCCGCCACCCGGCCTGGAGCAAGGGCACTCAGGCCAGCAAGCAACCTCCTGGAGGGAAGACGGGCAGGGAAAGCCTGGGCGGCGGCCGGGACGCACCTACCTCTGAGCCCCCCAGCCGGGCTGGGTGCTCGAAAGGATGGGGGCTTGCCTGCAGCCGCGCAGCCCGGAGGAGGAGCCGCTCGGGGAGAGAGGGCGATCGTCGGGCGGGCATCCGCGCCCGGGGCTGCGGCCGGGCTGAAGCGAGAGAGAAGGGAGGGAGCACAGATTTGAGTGGAGGGGGCGTGGAGGAGGTGTGCCTCCACCCGAGACAGGGAGGGTGGGCTGCTGGAGCCCGGCGGAGGGGTATGCTCGGAGGCTCTGGAGGGAACAAGAAAACCGCGCTGAGAGTGCGCAAAGCTGGGGAGGGAGGGCGCTGGGGATGGGAAGATGGGGGTGGAGAACAGGATGAGGAGTTGGTCCTTAAACTGGACCGGCCCTCACCTCGGACCATCAAACCAAGAACTGTCTGGGTCTGGAGCAAAACACAAGAGGGTCTGAAACTTTATGTCATTTTCTCATACACACGTGACGCCCCTGCAGTCCAGATGGTTTCAATCACTGCAGGAAAAAAGCGGCTCTGCTGGTATGCATGAAAAACCGGAGCTGGGAAAGTCTGGGAAAAGCTGTCTGTACAGCCTGCCTGCCTTCAAACTAACCGATGAGCTCTTCCCGCTCTCCCAGCCGGAGGCCAGGGGAGCCCTGGAAAACCCTAAAAGACACTAAAGGAAGCTACATTTGGTATTGCGGGAGTGGCGGAAGAACTCTGAAAGCGCTATAGTTCCAAGGTATCTGGTCGGAACCGAATGTTCTAAGTGCATTGTGAGAATTTGTTTTTAAATACTCCATGAGCTTGCAAAACCAACTAGAAAGGGGTGTCATTAGGAATAAGCAATGGAATACTAGCAGTGAAAATCTGTGATTTATTAATGGAATTCGGAAAGAAATTGTTAATGCAGTATGACAGTTCCAATTGGAAAAGAATAATGTAAATCACTTAAAATAAAAAACCATACTACTTAGTGGGATGTTAGGAAGCCATGTAACCCAATTTCTCATCCCATAAATCATAATAAATAGAACTTAATGTTGAAATGCACAAAATTGACTCTCACAAGCCTAGTTACATTTTGAAGGAACAAACGTGTATGAATGACCATAAACAGTCTCTAAGGCCAAGACATGCTTCAAAGTCCAAGCCAAGAGAATTGTCACAAATCTCAAAAAAAGTCTTTACTCAGCTGTAGAGCAAGCATAAAAAATAATGGGGAGTTTAAGATGCAAATTGGAAATAACTTGTTCTTGATGGAATAGAAAAAATAGAAGCACCAAACTGATAGTCTGTTGTTCCTTTGCTTAAAAAAACATATTAACATGACCTAGTAGTATTTATGCGAATCCTCAGAGAACACAAGTCACAAAATTTAACAATGCTCTAGGCAAATTCCACCCGTAGCTCCCAAGCTCTATACAGAGGTTCTTAAGTTTCCTAATTCCCAGACTATTAAAACTTGTATTAAAGTCTTATTCTTCTTGTGTATGACACCTGTAAAGAAAGCCAACTCAATGGAAAGCAGCAAGATTTTCTTTATTCAGGCCCAGGACAGTAATTGTTTTCACCTGTGGCAGTTGCTGCTGCTGCCTCTTACATGTTCTAAAGAGAGCAATAATGAGATACAAATAGTTGTTCTTCTCCTTTGCCAGTACTTTGCAAATTATGCATCAAAGTTTTTTAATTACTAAAGAAAAACCGTAATTAGATATTCTCTTTCAGAAAGAAAAGTAACATATTTTAACTTTTCTAATTATAGTCTTGAGTCTAAACTCCACTGATGTCAATATTACTCAGTCTGTCCTAATAATAGCCAGATATTTATTAGAGACACTGGAACCTGAAATGTTTTAATGCTATCTTGCTGCTAAGTCACTTCAGTTGTGTCCGACTTTGTGTGACCCCATAGACGGCAGCCCACCAGGCTCCCCCGTCCCTGGGACTCTCCAGGCAAGAACACTGGAGTGGGTTGCTATTTCCTTCTCCAATGCATGAAAGTGAAAAGTGAAAGGGAAGTCGCTCAGTCATGTCCGACTCTTTGCGACCCCATGGACTGCAGCCTACTGGGCTCCTCCATCCATGGGATTTTCCAGGCAAGAGTACTGGAGTGGGGTGCCAAATGCTATCTTAAATGGTGTTAATTTAGTGATTTCTGTTAACCTAATGTCCACATCACTTGACAAGCAAAGCCAACTATGTATAAGAAGCTAAGGGAAGCGAAAGCTCTATGAGGACAGGGACTGTCTATCTTGTGAAAAACTATACCCTTATGTGCCTGGCACAGCGCCCAGCATGAAAGAGCTGCACAATAAATATAGGCTGTTTGAACAAATGAAAGATAAATAAAAACAGTCCTCATCAGTTTACAGTCTTGTGGAGGCATGTGACTTCTAAACAACAGAATGAAAGAACAGCTTCAGAAGGGATACCAGCAACAACAAAAAGGTAGGGATAATTAGCATTAGCTGGCTTTGGATTCTAATCACAATATTCAAAAATGTGCAGAGACTGCTGCAAATAAGAGGCATTTATAAAAGGAATTTGGTATATTTTGTGCCTAATTTAGGGATCTCAGAGATACACTTTCCCATGTCCCCATTATTCAGTCCCCTCGACACAGAGCCAAGACAAGATTTGAGCATAAACATCCTGGCTCTAATTTGGATAGTATGAGTGCTGTTCCTTTCATCCTCTCTCATACATCTCCTCCACCCCCAGCCATTTCCTCTGCACTGTCTTCTGTCAGTCTACTGAAAGTTTGCTAATCTTTAGAAGCAGTAGCTTTGATTCTCTTTGTGTGGAGAAGTACAATACAGTCTGATTACATAGTTATATTCCATACAGATGCCTGGCAACACATCTTATAGCTAAGGGTCTGGTTAATATTTTAACTTTGAGGGACTTATAATTCAACTATTTTGCTATCTACCAAAATAGAACTTGACATCACAGAGATGGGCTTTACTTCCTTTTGCTATTTTAAATCCTCCACTTGAGCCTGGTGAATAATTTGGGTTTTCTGGTTCATGGATTTTGCCTCGGCGTGGTTTTTGTTTGTTTTTTTCTTTTGAGGAACAAAATGGATAAGATTTTCAAGGAAGTCTTTCAGGTGTACAGACAAGTCTACTGCTCAGGACGCAGTTATTTCCTCCTAGGTATTCTGCCTGTAATATTCTATGTGGTCATTAAAAAGGCAAGGGGGGCTTATTCATGCCACATGATCCAAATAACCAGGTTTCTCTAAGGCAGGCAACTCGGAAAGATGGTTGGCCCAGATGACCTTTAAGTTTTCTAGGTCATGCTTTTCCACATATCACTTCCTTTTACATTTTTTTTATTTTTAATAAAAATAGTACATTTTGTTGAAACAGCTAAACTTAAAAGGTAAAAATGGAATCATCCTAAAACACTTTTAAAGAAAATAATTAGTAATCACGAATCCATAACCTCAACACATACTACTTAATCCCATCCTGCTTTCCATTCTCCCTAAATTTAAGTAGAGCCTCATTTCTAAAGCAACCCATATTCAGCTTACTTTCCTCTTTTCCAAGCCTTCAAAAGGCAAACATACTAGGTAACTAAGTCAGCAGTACCTTCTTCTTTCAAAGGTAGGCAAGTGAAGGTAGTTGTGCCCAAGTAAGTTGTTTACTGTGAAGGAAAGAATTATATTCTATTTCAGTTCATACAATATCTTGCTTTATTCTTTTCTAAAAGTCTGTATGAATGTGTGGTGACAGAGGGGCTTTTCCTAAGGAAAAATTGCCCTTGGAAGAAGTGATGAAGATAACTAGTTTAGCCTAGTGTCTCTTAACTTTGGAGATTCTAATTCAGTAGATCTGGGACTGGAGCCAGAATCTCTATTTTGTTTTTTGTTTTTTGTTTTTTTTAATTTTTACAGAATCTCTATTTTGGACAAGCTTCTTCTATGATTCTGAGATCCTCATGACTAGTCTTGGCAATCAGTAAAGCATAATAGTGTGTCCCAGGATCACTAATTCCTACATCTCCTAACACTCAGAATCATAGAAGAAGCTTGTCCAAAATAGAGATTCTGGCTCCAGTCCCAGATCTACTGAATTAGAATCTCCAAAGTTAAGAGACACTAGGCTAAACTAGTTATCTTCATCACTTCTAAGGGCAATTTTTCCTTAGGAAAAGCCCCTCTGTCACCACACATTCATACAGACTTTTAGAAAGGAATAAAGCAAGATATTGTATGAAGAGAAATAGAATATAATTCTTTCCTTCACAGTAAACAACTTATTTGGGCACAACTACCTTCACTGCCTACCTTTGAAAGAAAAAAAAATCCTTAAACTGAATGCTTTAAAAAATTATTATTATTATATAGTGTTTTTAAAAGTTTAAGAAGATTTTAAAATAGAGAAACACAGTGTTTTATTATAGAACCACTATAGCACCAATTCCAATTGCTGACTGACTGAACTGAACTGAACTGATAGCACCAATAGGCCACTGAAACTATTTACATTTCTAATTTTTTGTAATCGAGTAAAATATTCCACAATAATAACTGACTACATATTCTATTAAAAGCTACTTAATTTTTTAAATTGTAGGGGAGAAGAATCACAGATCCCAAAATTGTGTACAAAAATTTTTAACTAAAAAGCACATTAATATATATATATATATATATATGTAAGATATATACCAGAGTTAAAAACTTCAAAGCAGTATAAAGTAATATATAAAAAAGTCTTCCTTCCCACTCTTGTCTCCCAGTTACTCTCTCTTCAGGCAATCACTGTAATTTCTTATATATTTTTTCAGAAATGTTCAAAAGGAATGCAAAATTATTTACGTGTGCATAATACATTTTTGATAGGAGAGGTATCAAAAATATTTTGATATCCTGTATTAAGATTTTCAAAGAGGTTCATAATCTCAAAAAAGGTAAAAATCACCATTCTACAACAAGGCTAAGGGTTTAAGCTCTATCCTGATCTGTTGGTAAGATTAGCAGAATTCAACTTTCAGGCTGTTTGTGACTATTACTATGCACAATTCCAGAGTATAAAACAGCTTCAGCAAGCAATGTTGGTTAACATACAGATGTGGTTTAAAAATATAAATCCACACACCTATAGACACCTTATCTTCGACAAAGGAGGCAAGAATATACAATAGATTAAAGACAATCTCTTTAACAAGTGATGCTGGGAAAACTGGTCAGCCACTTGTAAAAGAATGAAACTAGATCACTTTCTAACACCATACACAAAAATAAACTCAAAATGGGTTAAAGATCTAAACGTAAAACCAGAAACTATAAAACTCCTAGAGGAGAACATAGGCAAAACACTCTCCGACATAAATCACAGCAGGATCCTCTATGACCCAGCTCCCAGAATACTGGAAATAAAAGCAAAAATAAACAAATGGGACCTAATTAAAATTAAAAGCTTCTGCACAACAAAGGAAACTATAAGCAAGGTGAAAAGACAGCCTTCGGAATGGGAGAAAATAATAGCAAATGAAGCAACTGACAAACAACTAATCTCAAAAATATACAAGCAACTCCTGCAGCTCAATTCCAGAAAAATAAACCACCCAATCAAAAATGGGCCAAAGAACTAAATAGACACTTCTCCAAGGATGACAGACAGAAGGCTAACAAACACATGAAAAGATGCTCAACATCACTCATTATTAGAGAAATGCAAATCAAAACCACAATGAGGTACCATTTCACACCAGTCAGAATGGCTGTGATCCAAAAGTCTACAAGCAATAAATGCTGGAGAGGGTGTGGAGAAAAGGGAACCCTCTTACACTGTTGGTGGGAATGCAAACTAGTGCAGCCACTATGGAGAACAGTGTGGAGATTCCTTAAAAAACTGGAAATAGAACTGCCTTATGACCCAGCAATCCCAGTGCTGGGCATACACACTGAGGAAACCAGAACTGAAAGAGACACGTGTACCCCAATGTTCATCGCAGTACTGTTTATAATAGCCAGGACATGGAAGCAACCTAGATGTCCATCAGCAGACGAATGGATAAGAAAGCTGTGATACATATACACAATAGAGTATTACTCAGCCATTAAAAAGAATACATTTGAATCAGTTCTAATGAGGTGGATGAAACTGGAGCCGATTATATAGAGTGAAGTAAGCCAGGAAGAAAAACACCAATACAGTATACTAATGCATACATATGGAATTTAGAAAGATGGTAACGATAACCCTGTATGTGAGACAGCAAAAGAGACACAGATGTATAGAACAGTCTTTTGGACTCTGTGGGAGAGGGAGAGGGTGGGATGACCCAGAGGGATGGTATGGGGAAGGAGGTGGGACGGGGGTTCAGGATTGGGAACACGTGTACATCCGTGGCAGATTCATGTTGAAGTATGGCAAAACCAATACAATATTGTAAAGTAAAAAAAAAGAAGAAAGAAATAATAAGAAAAAAAAATCACATCTGTTTGTAAATAACCTCCTGATTTTTATGTTTTTCTCAAACAATCCCTCCAATAAATAGTTCCTTCTGTTGAATGACAATGAAAATCTGTAGAAAATTTCTGGCATACATACACAAAGACAATAGATATTTTTCTCTAACAACCTGAAAGTTTTCAACTGGGATAAAATAAAGATTTTATTTAAATCTACATAGAATTTAAGGGGAAAATTAACTTAGTTTTCATAATTAACATACTTTACATTTTGAGTTATTAATAAAGATCTTAAGAACCTATCCTTTAAGATATAAATTAATTCTGTCAAGATAATAAAGCTTATTTGGATTTCAGTGATTATGACTTTCTTGTTTTAACTAGGATTTTAACATAAAATTACAAGTTACTAGTTTGTTAAAGTATTTAAGGGATAATGGAACTGACCTACTTCACTTATCACTTCACTTACCCCTTTTTCATACTAGAATCTATTTCCCTGGCCTGAATAATGCTTTTCACTCTCACCTTCCATAGTACATGAAAGATATAGTACATAAAAGCAAGGTTCTTTTTCTATAATGAGCTTACAAATAGGTGCACTCAGACCTCGGTTCATTTCTTTACTTGTTCTGTAATGTTGTTTGGGGTTTTATTCCAAATACCAGGCTATTTAGTATTTATTTTAAAAAAAGTATTAGGATAGCTTGACTGATGATGCTGGGTGGGCTGGAGCTAAGAGAGAATAAGATGAGATGCCATGTGCTCGTTAGATGGATGAAAGACAAGAGCAGGCTCAGAAAGGCTCACTAAGCCAGAAGGTCTCCACACTCGTCTGCTTTGCTGAATGGTCCTTTTTCCTTTTCTCGGGTTCTTGAAGATAATTTTTGATTGGGAGATATTAAAGTCTAAGGGGGCTTTCCTGGTAGCTCAATCGGTAAAGAATCCTCCTGCAGTCCCGGAGATGGGGTTCGATCCCTGGGTCAGCAAGATCCCTTGGAGAAGGAAATGGCAACCCACTTCAGTATTCTTGCCTGGAAAATCCCATGGACAGAGAAGCCTGGTGGGCTACAGTCCAGGGGTCACAAGAGTCGGATATGACTTAGTGACTAAACTACCACCAAAGTCTAAGAACTTAGTGATTTGAAACACTAGTTATCAGTCTTTCTTCCGATGGTATCAGCCTTAGATCTAAGCAAATATCTCTGGATTAAAGAATGATTTGTCCTTTTCACTAGGCTCACTGAATTTTGCCCAACAAGCACCCCTGAAATAAGAACTGTAAGAATATAATATCTTCTAGTCCATATTACTTGCAAGAAAAAAAAACTATAGTAAATGAGAAAAAATGATTATATAAATATAGCTATTTATTCATTTATTCACTCAACAAGCATTTATTAAATATCCATAATAAACTGATTTTTATCATGGGGAATAAAAGAGAAACAAACTGTACAAGCAAGTTTATAATCTCTTAGGAAGATATATATAAACAACTAGTTAGAATAAAATAAGTGATATAAAAGAGACAAGAGGAAATATAGGAATTTGCAGAAGTAGTTGAGATTCTTACTGACAACTGAGGGAGACAGGGCTGGAACTTAAATGTTTGTTAGGATTTCTATTTCAATAAAGAGAAAAGCAGGGGAAATAATTAAAAACCAAAGAAATTGCCTGAGCTATGGATGTGAAATAGTAGCTTTAGGAACAATGACGGGTCCTCATTTGACTGAGTCAGTTCAGTTCAGTTCAGTCACTCAGTCGTGTCTGACTCTTTGTGACCCCATGAATCACAGCACGCCAGGCCTCCCTGTCCATCACCAACTCCCGGAGTTCACTCAAACTCATGTCCATCACGTCGGTGATGCCATCCAGCCATCTCATCCTCTGTCTAGAGTAACAGGCTAAAAACAGATTTGGTGGAAAACAGTTTGGCAGTTCCTCAAAAAGTTGAACACAACCCATGGCTGATTCATGTCAATGTATGGCAAAAACCACTACAATAGTGTAAAGTAATTAGCCTCCAATTAAAATAAATAATAAATTTTTTAAAATTAAATTTACTCAGGGACAACTTGCCTGAAGAATTCCAGCCCTACTGACCCATGCTGGACATGTCGCCTGAGTAAGAAATAGGGTTTTGCTATCTTGCTGCTGCTGCTGAGTTGCTTCAGTTGTGTCTGACTCTGTGCGACCCCATAGACAGCAACCTACCAGGCTTCTCCATTCCTGGGATTCTCCAGGCAAGAACGCTGGAGTGGGTTGCCATTTCCTTCTCCAATGCATGAAAGTGAAAAGTGAAGTCACTCAGTCATGTCCCACTCTTAGCAACCCCATGGACTGCAGCCTACCAGCCTCCTCCATCCATGGGAGTTTCCAGGCAAGAGTACTGGAGTGGGGTGCCATTGCTATCTTAAGTCACTGAAATTTTAGGGCCTGCAATGCAGGAGACCTGGGTTCAATCCCTAGGTTGGGAAGATTCTCTGGACGGTTTGGGCATGGCAACCCACTCCAGTATTCTGGCCTGGAGAATCCCCATGGACAGAGGAGCCTGGTGGGCTACAGTCCATGGGGTTGCAAAGAGTCAGACACAACTGAGCGACTAAGCACAAGCACTGAAGCATAAGCTAATCCTACTCCGACTAACATCGGGTCAGATCCAGGAAGGCCATGAGAACAATATTAAGAAATTTGAAGCTTCTTCTGAAGGGTGTAGAGAGACAATATTTTCAAGGAGAAGAGTGACATGATGTGCATTTGAGGAAAATAATTCTGGATGCAATGTGCTGAGTAATCCAGAAACAAAAGCAGCCCCGATCTCTGGCACACATCAGAAATCACCTGAGGATAGTGAAAATCGCTCAGTCATGTCCGACTGTACAGTCCATGAGATTCTCCAGGCCAGAATACTGGAGTGGGCAGCCATTCCCTTCTCCAGTGGATCTTCCCCACCCAGAGATCGAACCCAGGTCTCCCACATTGCAGGAGGATTCTTTACCAGCTGAGCCACTAGGGAAGCCCAAGAATACTGTAGTGTGTAGCCTATCCCTTCTCCACTGGATCTTCCTGACCCAGGAATTAAACCGGGGTCTCCTGTATCGCAGGCGGATTCTTTACCAATGAGCTATGAGGGAAGCATTTGAAGAAAATAATTCTGGATGCAATGTGCTGAATAACCCAGAAACAAAAGCAGTCCCAAATTCTGGCACACATCAGAAATCACCTGAGGAGAACTGTAGTCATTTCCTAATTTATTTATACTTCTGTAAAGAATAAAATATTTGTCCTCTAGGGGAAAAAAAATCATCTGAGGAGCTTTTCAAAATGCGATTCTTTGGTCCAGGATATCTCTAGATATTCTGAACCCAGAATCCCTAAAGGTAGGGTCTAAGCACTTATAATTGAAAAATATTATACGGGAAATTCTAGATTAGAGACTGCAGATAAAGAGTCAAGGATGAGGTGTTTAGCTCTGAGATGACCATATTTACATGTTTAGTGAACTCAAATAAACAGCATAATAAAATAACTTTTCTTGACAAATGGAATGATAAATGTTCAGGGAATTTCTGTTAAAATACTAAGTTATTAAAAGGTTACTCACATTAACATTTGTATACTGCTACTAGGAGCTGAATAAAGAATGTTCATTCGGTATGCAGGGATTTAACATTTGAGGGCTTTTTGTTTACTTTAGTTTTGGCTTGATTTTTCTTTTTAAAACTATGCCATAAAGCCAAATCTTACATTTTTTTTCTTTTTCCTGTTGAACTGATGTTACATTAAGATATAGGCACGAACATCTCATAAGTGTTTTAAATCCATCCAATTGTTTGAGAAGGCATACGTGCTGGGCCAAAGAAGCCAAAACATTAGCGCTAGGAATTTTGATGAAGATAATAATTGCTTACAGACCAGCTTGTTTTAACTTGCTGAACAAAGAACACAATTTTATACCACATTTTCATCACAGGTTTTTTTTTCTGCATAATCACTACTATGTATAATGAACACTTTGAAAAGGAGATTATTTACAGGTTAAAGAGTAAGGAAGTTATCAATTAGATTCCATCATCTTCAAAATTTCACTTACTCAAACTTTATATTAATTAAAAAAAAAATTTTTTTTTGCTCTCCTAAGCACTGTTTTAAATCTTTACAACCCATATGTTTAGTGTGCACAGCATAAATCTAGGAATGAAGACTCTGTTATTTTCCAGCACTTCCCTGAGTGCTTCTATAGCCTTGAATAGGTCAGTAGTTTCTTTGTGATTTAGGCTATTTCTAGGACATTCCTATATAGCAATACATTTCCATCTTTCTCACATCTGAAAGCTGCATTCAGGCTCTGTGTCTATGTCAGGAGTTGTACCCTCACCCTTCTCCCATTCAGTTACTACCATCACTTGCAGACCCCATAATTCAGTATTCAACCACTATTTATTAAATACTTACTCCACGACAGGCAATGCAGTAAGGGTGGGGATGAGTTCAGTCCACAAGAGGATAGCAGTGCTAGTTTCTTGACTAATAGAAAGGATGTTTCAGTCATTTTACCTCTTTAATCCTGATTTTGGATTTCCTCTTCATTTCCTGTGGAGTATATAGCTGGAAGTCCTAAAAATTCAGGAGGTATAAGTTCTCAGAACTGGGTTGTCAGTCACTTGGTGATCAGATAGGGCCACACAGTCCAGGAATCAACATCGTTTCAAGACAGAGATGAGAAGTCATGGAAGGGACCAAGGTCACTAATTCACAAGACCAAGATAACTCTGTTCGTGGTACAAGTGGTGACACTAGGTTTGCTCAATCTTTGTGCCCTTACAGCTTCAGCGTCTAAGGTAGAACTCTGTGGACCTCAGCGAGCAGCGTTGACTTCTGATTTCCTTAAAGCAGGAAGCCATTCATCTCAGCCCCTAAGCCTTCAGTATCAGTGTGCGAAAGCAGGGTCATGACTTCCAACTAACTCTGAACCTTGTAAACGACAGAGAGAAAGGGAGAGTGGGAAGTGAGAAACCTATGTTGTGCGGAGTATTAAGGGGTCAGCTTCTAACGGCAGACCTCAAGTTTGAGGCTCCAGATTCTGGACATATGCTCATGCCCCCATGCCCCTGGGTTTGTATGTCAATCTCTTATACTCTGATCTGTTGCTTGCCCTGCGCCTCACCATTCAAGGCCATCTGATTCTGACCCATGGCCTTGTTCTGATCTTGGATCATGGATATGCTCCAGTCTCAAACGCGTATCTTGCTATGGACCCCTGGCCCAGGCCTCATCACAAACTACTTTCTTGTCACCTGTGCCCGTGCTATTTATTTCAGTCTCACTACACTTTTTGTGCCATTTCCTCATTCATTGTTGCCTATAGTTTGGGGCTAGAATTTTAGATTTCCTTTCTAACTCATTCTGCCAGGACAAAGGAAGTAAGTAATGGTTAGTTTGTTTAACAACAGTATACAGAGTAGACCTAAATTTGCTCACATTTAACTGTAGTATGTACATCAAGTTATTATACCTTTCTGTAGCTCAAGTTTCTCATCTTTAAATTTATACATTTACCACCACAGTCCCTCAAAGATATATTTATACTTAATTAAAATAACATGCATTCTGGGGTTACAATAAAGCTATATATAATACGCTCCTGCATTCCTAACTGTATAATGAGCATTTAAAACATTCCGAAACAAATTGGCTCCCTAAAAGGAAAAAAAAAATGTTGGGTAATTTATTTTAAATATAGTACACCCAGCTTTACAAAATATTTCTGAACTGTTATGTAAAAAAAAAATTATAAATGAATTAAGTAGAGCATACTCTTCAGAAGAAACTCAGTGGTGGGTTTTTCTTAGTGAAAAAAATTTTGAAAATGTTAACAATTGTTCCATAATTTAAAAAGTTTTATGAATTCAGACATAATTTCATTGAGTTTTCTGACAGATTTATCTTAAGAATCTTATAGGAAAGGAACATTCTAAGTACATTTTATTGGGCTAATTCAGTTTAAGACTTTGACTTTTCTACTAGGGAATTACTAAAACAGATGCATTTTTCTTTCAAAGGCACAAGAATTCTCATTGTGCTAGTTTTATAAAGGGTAGATTCTAAAGTGTCATTAAAAAGTATGCTTCTAAAATGTTAAAGAGTT
This sequence comes from Budorcas taxicolor, assembly GCF_023091745.1. Classification (NCBI taxonomy): domain Eukaryota; kingdom Metazoa; phylum Chordata; class Mammalia; order Artiodactyla; family Bovidae; genus Budorcas; species Budorcas taxicolor. Next base: position 43,105,163 of record NC_068924.1, on the reverse strand, counting down.
AAAGGGGATTCCTCATCTCAATTCCTGGGAGATGCTGTATCTGGAAAGGGTAAACAGAAGCGAATAGTTTCCTGAAATTGTGCCAAGGCTACATGTCAACTGCCTGGCAGGAAATGCTTTTGGAGGGCCTAGATAAACAGACTATCATCTTTTTTTGGAAAAATCTTCTCCTTTGACTTTTTGCAAAGCAAATGAACTGAGTCTAGCATCACGGATACAATAAGCAGAAAAGGGCGTAGAGGATTTTTAAATGATGACATCTTCAGGATCTCCAACAAGTGATTTGCCATTCACTTTTTAAAAAATATTTATTTTTATTTACTTATTTAGCTGTGCTGGGTCTTAGTTGCAGCACTCATTGCAGGCTGCAGGATCTTTAGTTGTGGCATACAGGACCTAGTTCTCAGACCAGGGATTGAACCCTGGACCCCTGCACTGGGAGCTCAGAGACTCAACTACTGGACAATGAGGGAGATCCCTGTCTTTCACTTTTAACACACTGAACCTCATTGCTCAACAAGCATATGCTCAACACGTGGTTGTGGAAATTTTGTGGTAAATTAAATCTTATCTTTCCATTAATTTTCTTTTTTTCCATTAATTTTCATCATGATTTTGGTGAAGTTTTATCTTATAAGAAATTTTCATTTAGCAGCAGCTCTTAATATTTTAGCATTATACAATATTATTTTCTTGCATTTATATAGCAATTTTTCATAATATTTTACATCCATTATCTTAATTTTTGTTTTAACATTTCATTTTATATGTGCTAGCATTGATGCTAAGCTACCATTTAGCATCTAATTAAAGTCTCATGAGATGTCAGTACAAAAATTAAATCAAAGATTGTTAGTCAGACCTAAAACCTATTTGTCTGAAATATTTTCTAGTACATTTCCTTGTGTCCCCACTATGTATCAGATAATTGATCCAAAACTCCTACTATCACATCTACTAAAATAATCCTTCGACCTCACCTCACTTTCTTAAACTGAAACAAGGATGATGAGGATCTAGGTGTTGACTCAGAACACTTAATATCAGCCGGAGAAAACTCCTACCTTGTGTACAGCGTAGTCAACTTTTTTGTACCTCCTTTCTCCACCAGCCTACCTGTTCTATTTTGCTATAATCTCATCACCCATCTTCTCGGCCCCTTTTCTCATACTGAAAGCATCCTCTGCCCCACTCATCTTATGCCCAATCTTACAGTGCAAAGCAAAATTTCCCTGGCCCAAGGAACAAAACAGTATGAAATGTGGCATATTTCTGTACCTGCCTGCCTCATCCTCTATCCATGGCACTTCAGATAGCAGTGTGAGCCCCTGCAACAATGGGTCCTTCTCCATATTCCACAGCCACCAGCCATTACTTCCAGTATCCACCCAGTCTGCTCGTTCCTTCCCAAACAAAGCATCTTTGCTTTAATTACTACTGGATCTCACAGGGAAAAAAAGAAAAGCAAAACTTTGTGTGTAGACTATTTTTTGTTCTCTCCACAAAAAAGAAGGAGATGGTATATGACTGGAAAAAGTTACAAAACTGAAAGATATAAATATTTGAGTGTAAATAGTACATTTTAAATGATATAATCACCCTATTATTTCTTTAAAATTTTAATTTATTTCTACTTCTTAAAATAGGGTATACCTATAATTATAATTAGGTACACTTGGTACAGACCAGGAAATATAAGTCACATTTTCTCCAGGACTGGTATACTTCTAACCCTAGAAATTTGGTTTCCTACTCCACTTCTTAGAAATTCCAGGAATGGAAATAAATCCAAACATCAATACAAAATACAGTCTTCATAAATGACTACTGAATAAAGAGATATTGATGAAAAAAATAAATATAAATTTCATCTTCAAGAATATGTACAAGTAAATTTGAGAGTGAAGGGTTTAGGATTAACATAAACACACTACTACATATAAAGTAGATAACCAAGGGCCTACTGTATAGCACAGGGAACTATACTGTATTTTAAAAATAACCTATAAGGGAAAGGAAATAGATATGTATGTATATATATGACTGAACCACTTTGCTGTATACCTGAAACTAACACATCATTGTAAATCGACTATACTTCAATTTTTAAAAAAGAGAGAGTTAAGAGTTATATTTTTAAAAGTTAGGAGGTTTACAAAATTGGAAGGGAACAGGAAGATCAATAATTATTTTAAAAGCAGCTGGGTCTGTGAAGATATACACTGTGTCAGTTTTTAGGACATGAAAACTCCACACTGGGAACACTCTCAGAATGAGTGAGAAGATTGACAAACCATTTATCCAAAAAGCCACAAAAAAATTATCAGCACAATTATCTCAAGATATGGGGGGAGAAATTAACCAGAGGTACACAACAAATTGAAAAGCATTAATTACAACAACAACTACCAAAACTCTGTAAGGAAAGTAGGAATCTGAAGCATCCGAGGCTGGTCCCAGTTCCCTACCTCCAGCTCCAACATGGTGGTTCTATCAGGACAGGATAAGCTATGACGGTGGCTTGATTTGATGTCCAGAGTACTGTCGGAAACAAGTGATTTTGGAAAATAAGTGGTAAATGATCACGGATATTTTATATCACAGCTGACAGACTGCAGTAGTACTGTATGGTCCTTCACAGAAAAAAAAATTTGTTGGCCCCTGATCTGAAATGTTCAATTTTCAACAAAAAATTATGAGACATACAAATATAATAGAATACAGATCAATACAGAAATACAGAAAGAGAACACACGTAATAGAAACTAGCTCTGAGGGGACCTAAATATTAGACTTAGCAAACAAAGACTTCAGGGCAGCTGTTATAAATATGCTCAGAGAACTGGAAAAAAATAAACAAGTTTTTAATTAAACTACAACAACCCAATAGTAAATATCAGTAAAAGATAGTGATTATAAAACAAAACAAACAAACAAATACCAGAGTTGAAAAGGACAGTAACTGAAAAGAAAATTCACTAAGGGACTCAACAGAGGATTTGAGATTGCACAAAAAAAGAATTAGTGACATTACAGATTAGATCAATAGAGATTATTCCATTTTAAGAAAAAGAAAGGGAAAAGGATGAAGGAAAATAAACACAAACTACCATATTGTAAGGGGAGCCCCAGAAGGAGGAGAGAGGGAGAAAGGGGTAGAAACAAAGGCCCCAAACTTTCCAAATTTGAGGAAAAACAATCTACATATTCAATGAATCCCAGGTACAATGAACACAAGAATCCACAGAAAGCCTACCAATACCAGCAAATGAGTTCAGCAAACTCACAGGACACAATATCAATATGCAAAAATCGACTATATTTCTATATACTAGCACATAATCTACAAACAAAACCAGGAAAATAATTCTATTACCAATGATATAAAAAATTGAATATATAATACATTTGTTAAAAGTGTAAGAGTACACTAATAACGATACAACACTCCTGAGAAAAACTAAAAAAATAAAACTAAATAGAAAGATGTTTCATTTTCATGAATTCAAAAACTCAATGTTATTAAGATTACAATTCTTCTCAAATTGATCTCTAGATTCAGTACAATCTCTATCAAAATCCTAATAATCATTTTCTGTAAGGTGATAAACTGAACATATATTTTGTAGAAATACAAATGACCTAGAACACCAAAATAATTTTGAAAATTAAGAACATATTTGATGGATTTATAGTTCCCAATTTCTAAACTTATTAGAAAGCTATAACAATCAAGACACTTAAAAACAATTAAAAATTGACAAAAGACAATTAAAAATCCATAAGCTGATTCTTTTATTTACAGTCAATTGATATTTGACAAAAGTGTCAAAGCAACTTAATGAGAAAAGGATAATCTTTTCAACAAATGGTACTAAGATAATCAGACAAGACTGTAACTTTGTAACACACACAAATGAATGTAAAAAGGCATAAACCTAAAAGTAAAAACTAAAATATAAAACTTTTAGAGGAAAACATAGGGAAAAAATTTTCATGACCTTGTGTTAGGCAAAAATATACTTAGATATGACACCAAAAGTACAATCTATAAAAGAAAAAAATTAATAAGCTGGGCTTCATCAAAATCTAAATTGTTTGTGCTTCAAAAGACACTGTTATGAAAATGAAAGCCATGACCTAGACTGGGAGAAAATACTTATAAACCATACAATTGATAAAGAATTCTTGTTAAGAATAAGAACCCTTATAACTTGATTTTTAAAACAAATTTAATGGAGAACTTTGAATAGACATTTCATGAAAGAAGAAATAGGAATGGCTAATAACCACAGGAAAACATGTTCAACAACATTAACCATTAAGGAAATGCAAAGTAAAAATCACAGTGAGATACTACTTCACATAAATTAGAATGACTCTAATCAAAAAGACAATGATGAGACTGAGGAAGGTGCAGAAAAACTGGAACCTTAAAACATGACTTGTATAAAGGCAAAATGGTATAGCCACTCTGGAAAACAATTGCTGGTGGTGGCGGTGGGTTTAGTCGCTATGTCATGTCCAACTCTTGCGATGCTATGGACAGAGGAGCCTGACAGGCTACAGTCCATGAGATTCTCCAGGCAAGAATACTGGAATGAGTTACCATTTCCTTCTCCAGTCCCTTAAAATGTTAAAACAGAAATTTACCATCAGTTCAGCTGCTCAGTCGTGTCTAACTCTTTGAGACCCCATGGACTGTAGCATGCCAGGCTTCTCTGTCCATTATCAACTTCAGAGCCTGCTCAAATTCATATCCATCGAGTTGGTGATACCATCCAACTATCTCATCCTCTGTCAACCCCTTCTCCTCCTGCCTTCGATCTTTCCCAGCATCAGGGTCTTTCCAATGAGTCAGTTCTTCGCATCAGGTAGCCAAAGTATTGGCGCTTCAGCATCAGTCCTTCCAATGAATATTCAGGACTGATTTCCTTTAGGATTGACTGGTTTGATCTCCTTGCAGTCCAAGGGATTCTCAAGAGTCTTCTCCAACACCACAGTGCAAAAGCATCAATTCTTTGGTGTTCAGCTTTCTTTATAGTCCAACTATCACATCCATATTGAAAAGCGGAGACATTACTTTGCCAACAAAGGTCCATCTAGTCAAGGCTATGGTTTTTCCAGTGGTCATGTATGGATGTGGGAGTTGGACTGTGAAGAAAGCTGAGCAATGAACAATTGATGCTTTTGAACTGTGGTGTTGGAGAAGACTCTTGAGAGTCCCTTGGACTACAAGGAGATCCAACCAGTCCATTCTAAAGGAGATCAGCCCTGGGATTTCTTTGGAAGGAATGATGCTAAAGCTGAAAATCCAGTACTTTGGCCATCTCATGCAAAGAGTTGACTCATTGGAAAAGACTCTGATGCTGGGAGGGATTGGGGGCAGGAGGAGAAGGGGACGACAGAGGATGACATGGCTGGATGGCATCACCGTCTCGATGGATGTGAGTTTGAGTGAACTCTGGGAGATGGTGATGGACAGGGAGGCCTGGCGTGCTGCGATTCATGGGGTCACAAAGAGTTGGACACGATTGAGTGACTAAACTGAACTGAACTGAACTGATAGCAATTTAACTCCTAAGTATCTCCCCAACAGAAATGAAAACCTGTACCCATACAAAGTCTTATACCCAATCTTTCATAGCACTATTATTCATAATAGCCCCAAACTGGAAACAACTGGAGAATGGATAAAATGTAGTATATTAATATAGTGGTGAAATATTCAGTCATAAAAAGGAATGAAGTACTAATACATGCTACAATATGGATCAACCTCAAAAACATCATGCTAAACGAAAAAAGCCAGACAAAAAGGTCACATATTGTGTAATTTGTTTATATGAACTGGATTGAAAAGGCAAATTTATAGAAATGGCAAGCAGAATAGTGTTTGCCTGGGTCTAGGCATGGGAGCTAAGACTGACTGCCTATGGTGGGCACTAGGGATCTTTTTCAGGTCATAAAAATGTTCCAAAACTGGATTGTGGTGATGATTGCATAATTCCATGTTGTTGTTGTTGTTTAGTCGCTAGTCATGTCTGATTTTCTGTGACTCCATGCATTATAGCACACCAGGCTCCTCTGTCCATGGGATTCTCCAGGCAAGAGTACTGGAGTGGGACGCCATTTCCTTCTCCAGGAGGATCTTCCCGACCCAGGGATTGAACCCAGTTCTCCTTGCCACATCTTCCACATTGCAGGCAGATTATTTACCACTGAGCCACCTGGGAAGCATAATTCCATGAATTAACTAAAATGTATTACATTGTATAGTTCCATAAAGTGAATTTTATAACATGTAAATTATGCCTCAAAGTAGTTTTTAAAAAACTGTTTAACTGGATTCCAACTATTTATATCTTCCAAATTACTATTCCTTTAATCTCTGATAGTTTTTAAAATGACAAAACTTTTCATTAGTCATTCCTGCTCTGCAACCAGTTTTTTTAACTTCCAGTCAATTTTTAACATTTTTGTGAAAGGTAATTCTCAGAAGTTGCATTCATTTTCTTTAATCTATATAATCAAGATGACAATTTTGATAATGAGTTTCTTTCATTCCCCAATAACCCAATGAGTTGATGTAATCAGGCAAAATGAATGATCTAATGACTCACTCAGTCATGATCTAATGACTAATACTACTTTACAAAGCTATAATGATTCTAAAGCTCTCTAAGTCGGCTGAAGGATTAAAAATACCACCTGTCAGACAAAATGATTTATACATTCTTTGGTATGTGCAGTATAACTCATTGTCTAACTGGCATGCTACCCACTTTTGCATCCTGTTTTTAACCCTTTTTTGTCCCCTCCCCATAGAGAAAAGGAATTTACACAAAGAATTTATACTGTTCTTCACTAGATTTGTTTTTTCTCAAAAGGTCCCAAGTACAACATCAATCTCTTTCCTCAGATCTCAGGAATAAAGGCTTCCTCCAACTTCATCTATTCCTCCAAATATAACCTAGACAAATAACTTCTATGTGTTATCTGCAATGAATTGATTTTATGAAGAGAGATATCATGAAAGACTTATACCAACTGTTTGTTTCCTCATCAGTGACCATATATACGCTCCCCCGATTAGTTCCATTTCCACGTCTCCACCAGTGGCTTTCGGGAGTACCTGGCTTGGACTGTGTTTGATCAACAAGGGTCCTGATGGCAGGCCATGGTCCATAAGTTTTTCCATCCAGTCTCAAAAAAGAGAAAAAGGATTCTCTTAATCAGTGGCTTACAGTATATATATATCTATCATTGTGTTGTTTAGTTGCTAAGTCATGTCCAACTCTTTTGCAGCCTCACAGACTGTAGCATGCCAGGCTCCTCTGTCCATGGGATTTCCCAGGCAACAATACTGGAGTGGGTATCCCTTCCCTTCTCCAGGGGATCTTCCTGACCCAAGGACTGAACCTGCATCTCCTGCACTGGCAAGAGGATTCTTTATTGCTGAGCCACCAGGGAAGAAGAATATATCTATATAGGTTTATATATTCATAAACATAAAAATAAACACAAAGATCTAACTTCATGTTAATCTTCAGTTTTAAGGTTCATTCCAAGCACTGTCTTTCTCGTTTTTTCTAAATGCTAAATTCTGGGAAAATTAGTTACAACTGAATATTTATTACATTCATTAAAGTGTACGTAGGTAGATTTTTCAAAGAAGCCAATTCTTATATGACCTAATAGGAATCTATTTAAATTAAATATTCAATCAATATCTATTGAAAACCTACTGCTCAACAATCCCTGGATATGGGACAATCCCCCATCCCCAATCCCTGGGGACAAATAAAAAACAATGTCCACCTTCAAGAGTTTATAAGCTGACAGGAGAGAATGAACCAGAACTATACAAAAAGCAGAGACATTACTTTGCCAACAAAAGTCCGTCTAGTCAAGGCTATGGTTTTTCCAGTGGTCATGTATGGATGTGAGAGTTGGACTATAAGGAAAGCTGAGCGCAGAATTGATGCTTTTGAACTGTGGTGTTGGAGAAGACTCTTGAGAGTCCCTTGGACTACAAGGAGATCCAACCAGTCCATCCTAAAGATCAGTCCTGGGTGTTCGTTGGAAGGACTGATGTTGAAGCTGAAACTCCAATACTTTGGCCACCTGATGCGAGGAGCTAACTCATCGGAAAAGACCCTGATGCTTGGAAAGACTAAGAGCAGGAGGAGAAGGGGACTACAGAAGATGAAACTGTTGGATGGCATCGCCGACTCGATGGACATGGGTTTGTGTGGACTCTGGGAGTTGGTGATGGACGGGGAGGCCCGGCGTGCTATGGCTCATGGGGTTGCAAAGAGCCAAACACGACCTAGTGACTGAACTGAACTGAACTGATACATAATTTAGATTGGACTAAGTACCAAAATATTTTTTTTTAATCATGAAAATATAGGTTGTTCCTGGGAATTATATCTCACCCCTAACTACAGTCATTATGAGAACAGATAACAGGTATCTTAACTACCCTTTCCCATTAATTCCTAGGCCATCCTTCAAGGCTCAACTCAAATGCTTCCTTCCTATGAACCCTTTCTTGATTCAGCTGAACAATATTTATTCATTCACTTTATCTGGATCAATCTTTTGGCAAACAGCTTATGAACAAAATCTTAATATTTTGTTTCTAGCATTACAGATTTTATGTGCATCTCTTTTTAATTCTCCTTTGTATTTTGTATTCTCAACCACTCCTAGCATAGCATCTCACACATAACACTACATCGATGGAGTACTTATTCTTGACAAGGCATTGTGCTTAGTATTATATAGGAATTTTCTCACAAAATCCTTACAGCAGCCCTATTCATGCATTCAATCTTATTTTCAGCTTCTTCTGTGAGGGAGAAAATACTAGATTCACTTTAAACTCAGTAAACAAGACAGATACGGTCCCTGTCCTCAAACTCACAGTCTATGGCAATTGGTCTGTTGCTGTTCTCTAGTATAGAGATGAGGAGAAGTGAAGCTCAAAGAAGTTATCAATAATTTGTTTGCCCTGAATCACACATCAAGAAAGTGGCAGAGTCTGAATTCAAGTTCAGCTCTACAGACTGGATATTCAAGACCCTGTGCATATAACCACTATGTTCTAAAAGAGGTTGCTGATAAACACTGAGATAAAGTTTCAGAAAATTCCTGCAATGAAAACTATCCCAAGGATAATGAAGATTTCCATTCAATTTCATTCTGGAAGAGGAAACCAGGAAATGAACAAAAGGGCAGATGGGGGTTGTAGTAAAAGTCTCACACACACCTGGTAACTCAGAACTGCTAAACTAGCCATCTGCTGAGGATGCTCAGCACTGCTTAGCTCAGCACTGAGAATGTCCTCCTGTCTCTTCAATTGGTCCTTCCTCAGAGGCAGCGATTTGCTGCGCGCCAGGGTGGTGTAGCCAAGTCATTAATTAGCAATGAGACCTTGTATCTCCTACCAGATAACCAGCAGTGTGGAGTGGAAGGTAAGGATGCATAGCTCCTTACTTAAACGTGTCTGGGCAGGGAGGTATTCTTGTAAGGTGAACTCCCATGCCTAGAAACGGCCTTCAAAAAGGTGTGAGTTGGGGGCAGCTAAGCCTGCAATGCAGGAGACCTGGGTTCCATCCCTGGGTCAGGAAGATCCCCTGGAGAAGCAAATGGCAACCCACTCCAGTACTCTTGCCTAGAAAATCCCCATGGACAGAGAAGCCTGGTAGACTATAGTCCATAGGATCGCAAAGAGTCAGACACGACTGAGCGACTTCCCTTCACAAGCCTGGGAGCCAGCCACCACTATGGAGCCCACGTGCCCTACAGCCCAAGCTCTGCAACAAAGAGAAGCCACCACAATAAGAAGCCCCCATAGGCAACAAAGAGTAGCCCCCGCTGGCCACAACTAGAGAAAAGCTCATGCATAGCCACAAAGACCCAGCGAAGCCAAAAATAAATAAATAATTTTTAAAGAGGAGAAAATGGTGTGTGTGTACTTCTCACCGGAGGAGTGAGGAAGCTACCACGAGGGGATTCAGTTCAGTTCAGTCACTTAGTCGTGTCCGACTATTTGCGACCCCATGAATTGCAGCACGCCAGGCCTCCCTGTCCATCACCAACTCGCAGAGTTCACTCAGATTTACGTCCACCTAGTCAGTGATGCCATCCAGCCATCTCATCCTCTGTCGTCCCCTTCTCCTCCTGCCCCCAATCCCTCCCAGCATCAGAGTCTTTTCCAATGAGTCAACTCTTCGCATGAGGTGGCCAAAGTACTGGAGTTTCAGCTTTAGCATCATTCCTTCCATGAGGGGATTACCAGACCCTAAACACAATGCATGGCATGCTGGAGTCCCTGGGTCACAAAGACCTGGACACAACTTGGCGACTGAACACCACACAATGCAGGTGCCCCTGGCCCTGTGGGCCACCCATCCCAGAGCCCACAGCCTGCTGGACTCACTTCTCCAAATGCCACTGTGGAACCTGCACTGTTTGGCCTATCCTGGTCATCTCCTCAACTAAATGAGGTTTCAGAGTAGCGATATCCCAAAATATAGACACGGCATTACTAGGTGCCTGGAGGCACGCATCTTATTCCCCACAATTTATTAGCCCAACAAGGGACCACTTGGCTTTACATCAGGTTCCCCGCTAGAACGTATTTGGCTCAGACGGTAAAGTCTGCCTGCAATGCAGGAGACTTAGGTTCGATCCCCGGGTCAGGAAGATCCCCTGGAGAAGGAAATGGCAACTAATCCAGTATTCTTGCCTAGAAAATCCCATGAACGGAGGAGCATGGCGGTCTACAGCCCATGGGGTCGCAAAGAGTGGGACACGACAAGGCGACTAACACTTTCCCCGCGTTAAGCGGTGGAGACAGTTTCTAAGGGCCAGGTCCTGACCCAGAGGCTCCTGCAACAAGGAGGACAGACAGCTTCCGCCACCGGTCCCCCCGACTGGCCCGCCGCCAGACCCCGCCCCCTGCATTCAGGCAGTTAACTGGACAACCGGCTCGCAGAGGCTGCAAGTCGGTCGCAAGAAGGCAAGTGGGTCGCAGGCTGCACACTCCACCGCATTGGCCACGCCCCTCACCACCACCCGGCCAATGGCCTGCTGCGCCGGCGCAGGGTGTTCCAGAACCAGTCCGCCCTCGCCGACTGAGCGCATGCGCCTTGAGAAGGGGACTGGGTGAGGGCTCTCTAACGAGGGGAGGGGGCCACGGAAATGGAGGGACTGAGAGCGCACGCCTTGGGCCCTGACAGGGCGCCGGCTAGAGAGCGCATTGGGCGAGCCGGGGGCAGTGGTCGCCAGGGAGGTCGAGGCTCTGAGTCCGACCCCGAAATGGAGCGGGGTCCGGCGCTCCGCTGACTCGCCCGTGTTTGTGTGTATGTTCCCTCGCAGGGCGACATGGAGAACTGTCTGGTGGCCGCGGCGCTGAACGGGGTGGACCGACGTTCCCTGCAGCGTTCGGCTAGGCTGGGTCAGGAAGTGCTGGAGCGGGCCAAGAGGAGGGCGGTGGACTGGCCTTCGGTGGAGCTTCCCAAAGGCAGCGTGGGGATCGTTTCCCGGGTGCGGCACTATGGAGAAAGAGGGCCGGCAGCCAGCCCCCAGCGCCTTCTCCCAGGAAAGGTGAGGAGGGCCTCTGCTGTGGACCAGCCCATTCATTCACTCATCAGCGGCTTGCTGAGAACCAGGGTACGCCACACACTGGGACCCGAGGGATCCTGTGCTTGGCGGAAGCTGCTGTGTGTCAGGACAGCGAACCGGAAAGTCTTGAAAACTTGACATTTGACAGATTCTTACTGGGTAGCTTTAGGATACCGCTAGGTACCGCTAGTGCTCGGCCCTGATTGGTTACTTTTTAACTTAATTCTTAGAGGCTATCATCTGATACTCGAGGAAAGCCAACAAACCTTTGTCCCGGAAAAACTGCATAGATGTGTATTCCTTTTAGAGTTGGAATTCTTTCTCAATAAGATCATTTTACTAATTTAAACTTGCAGAGGCCTTTCAAAAAGTAAAAAGGAAGGTATTTCCAAAATGACCTCCTTCTCCAGTAGGGAATACAGATCTCACTTGTGATTTGCCGTTTATTCAAATAGAGAGAAGACAGACACCCGACCCTCAGTGCTTCCTTCAGAACAATGGCTGAATACATGAACTACACTTCAAGTCAGTGTGGGGTAAGTTGGTGTAAGCCAAAGCATGCCCCTGATCTGCCTGCTGATGGATCACAAAGTGCATTTTTGTGGAATTTAGAAAGAATCTGCACACTATCTGTTCACCCGGTTCTGCCTTCGTGGGCAGGTTGTAATTAGCCAAGGATTTACAACAGGTGATAAATCCAGGTTACAGTTCATTCAACAAATATAGACCTCCTAATGGCAACCCACTCTAGTACTCTTGCCTGGAGAATCCCAGGGATGACAGAGCCTGGTGGGCTGCCGTCTGTGGGGTCACACAGAGTTGGACACGACTGAAGTGACTTAGCAGTAGCAGCAGCTTTAGCTGTTAGGAGATTACAGCAGGGAACAAGGCAGAAAAGTTCTGCCCTCACTATTGTTTTTAGATGGGAGGTGGGTGCTTATTTGCTGAATTCCAAAGTAAGACCAAACATAAGGAGTTTTTAAAACTTTGAACTAAACTAAAAAATTTTTAAACCTGTAGAATCACTCTAAACTGGAACTGAGTCTGTTTTCAAAGCAAAAATTGAAACAAAATCCCTCCACTGGATTTTAATCTCTTTTCCAAGTCCCTGATAATGTAGTTTTTAAATACGTCCCTTTGGGTCCATATCACAAAGCTGATTTTGTGGCACAGATGCAATGCCCTCATCAGAGGTAGTGTGGCTTAATGACAGGGGCAGCCTCCCAGGAATCAGACCTGTATTCTGTACTTCCTGGCTCTAATGCCTAAGGCCAGTTAGTTTCTCTCAGCCTTACCTTCCCCATGGTAAATTAACAATGTTCAAGTCCTTACCAGCCCTTTTAGTCTGTTTCTTTAGTTTCCACTGAGAGATGAACACCAGGAAATTGCTATAAACTGTAGCACAGAGGACCTACATGAGATTTTTGGTCCCATTCATTAAAATGGGTGAACAAAGGTTTTAAAGATACTCTTCTCAAAAGCATACACTAAGGTCATCTCTAAGTACTTTAAGGGAATGTTGAAGGTGGACCAGCCAACACTGAAGAAAATCACCTGCATGGAAGATACTCTGTGTCTTTTAGGACTTAAAACAGATACTGTGGTCTTGTCCAGCCTAACATTTTATGATTCTTATGTGGGTGTAAGGGTGCTGGTCTCTATTGGCAAAAGGAAGAAAATGCCTCATTTCTGTCCTGCTTTTCAATTTCATAATGAATATTAAAATTTAAAAAAAACCTCTAATGTTTCTACATCCTGTACAAAATCCTTATGACTCCAAGAATAGGATTCCAACCAACGAGATACAGTTCAGAGAGTATTTTTGTTCTTATTCTGTGAAATGGTTTTAGAAAAATCCATAACTTTGGCTCTGCTATAAAGTGATGAAGTTAAACACTTTGGTTCATGGTTCAGTAAAAGGAATAATATTTGTCTTTGGTTTGAGGTTTAGCAAATTGGTATTCTTCACTTTGGTTTTCAGTTCTTGCTTCAGTTCAAGTCTCCATTAAAGAATGGAGCCTCAGAACTCCTTGGCTGTCTAGAGATAGAATTAAGAACAGTGTTCTGAGTTCGTTTTCAGAATTTTGAAGCAGCCCCTAAGTTACATCATTAGCTTCATGTCCTGACGTGCTTTTCCCAGCTTCTCATTCTTTTGGTCTCTTGACTTAAACATTGTCCCTACCCTTTGTTCCAAACAGGCAAGCTTATGATGTCCTCGACATTACTAACTATCAAGGGCAAGTCTAAGGTTAACCTGGAGAGGGAGGAAGGAAGTAGACAAGAAAAAAACTGTTTTCTGATCCTTTAGATGATTTTGCCTAAATCAGAGACTTCTCCCTCCCCTCCTCCACATGGGGAGAATGGCTGCTTAGCAGTTGTGTTTCCTGTTGTATTTCTAAATTGCCAGGAGATGCACCTCTCTCTTTTCTTGTCCTTGTCTGAGACTTAGTAAACATGGACCTGTTTGTCAGAACTTGTCATGAATAGAGATAAAAGGGCTTGTGCATTGATATCAGAGTGAGGATGTTGTGAAAACTTTAACCTGGCAGAGAACATGGTCCTACCTAGCTTGAGTTGCCAGAGTTCTTGCCCTGCAGAGGCAGCAGATGGCAGCAAAGTAATGCCAACTGCAGTTTCCTTCTCTGCAACCACTTTACGATGGCTAAGATTTGTTACATGACTTTGGAGGTTTCTTCGGAGGGCAGGTAATTTACCTGTGCTCTCTTGCCTCTCTTGTTAACCATAATTTGCCCAAGTAACGGTGTTTTTTGAAAATCTGACCAGACTCTTGAGTTACCCAATGTCTTCCACGTTACTTCTCTAGAAATATTACTCATCTGCACCAGAAGAAGGAGGGGCAACCCACGTCTACCGCTATCACAGAGGGACATCGGAGCTGCACCTGTGCTGTGATGCTGGGAATGGTCGGGTATGTATCCTCAGCTGTGCTGTGCCCTCAGCCTCCCAAACTGGGAGGCCCTACATCCTGGGGCTTCTGCTGGATTATGTTATTGGGTGGCTGGGTGACTCTACAGCACTTTATGGAAATGTTTCTCCTCGGAGAAGTTACAGCAATGAACATGAAATAGGAGTTTTTGTCCAAAATACCAAGATTGATGCCACTGTAGGATCTTCAGTGACAATCCTGGGCCAAGGGATTCTTGAGCAGGCTTAACAAAAAGCGCTTCAAATATCCCCTGCTACATCTAGGGATATGAAAGAGACTTTTAATCATCATGTATTTTACTCTAAAGTAGTGATAAGTATCATGTCTTTGGTAATTTTAAAAAAGGAAGTTCAAGGAGGGGGTCTTTTTTAACAACATCCTTTTCCTAAAGATAACAGTTACAGGCTTCTCACTATGAATTCCCTGTCTTACCACATGTCACTCTGGGAAGTCTAAAAGACTACTTTTTGAACTAATTCAACAGGAGTCCTTTGTTATTGTTTCTGGGAAGAGCAGGTTTTTCTTGTTTTTCAGCTCCCCTACTGCTACTGCTAAGTCACTTCAGTTGTGTCCAACTCTGTGCGACCCCATAGACGGCAGCCCACCAGGCTCCCCCATCTCTGGGATTCTCCAAGCAAGAACACGGGAGTGGGTTGCCATTTCCTTCTCCAATGCATGAAAGTGAAAAGTGAAAGGGAAGTCGCTCAGTCATATCCGACTCTTAGCGACCGCATGGACTGCAGCCTACCAGGCTCCTTCGGTCATAGGATTTTCCAGGCAAGAGTACTGGAGTGGGGTGCCATTGCCTTCTCCTCAGCTCCCCTAGTTGTACTCAAAGGTAGCAAACTAAGTCTAGAGTCTAATCCACGGTTGGATTCCTGACTTCCTTGTTTTGAGAAGGGACAAGAGGGTGGCCACAGGGATGTGAGCAAGGACTGGCTGTGTGCCAGAAGTCCCTCCCGCTTCCCTGGCCTGGGGTGCGAGTGGCAGCACCAAGGCCTGGATCCAGGGCTCCCATTTCTGGCCCGACCCAGGCCCCCTTAAAAGCACCTGACCCTAAGGGGGCTTACAGGTGGGCAAGAGTCATTTGTATCCCTCCCCTCCCTTCCTACCTGGAGCAGGAAATTGCAACCCACTCCAGTACTCTTGCCTGGAAAATCCCATGGATGGCGGAGCCTGGTAGGCTACAGTCCATGGGGTCGCAAAGAGTCAGACACGACTGAGTGACTTCACTTTCACTTTTCACTTTCATGCATTGGAGAAGGAAATGGCAACCCACTCCAGTGTTCTTGCCTGGAGAATCCCAGGGACGGAGGAGCCTGGTGGGCTGCTGTCTATGGGGTCACACAGAGATGGATACGACTGAAGCGACTTAGCAGCAGCAGCAGCCTCCCTTCCTATAAAATGTAAGTTGATAACTCTAAGAGAAATTGACTTTCTCAGTTCAGCCTCTTCCTGTCTAATACTCCCACTGCTGGGAGAAGCACAGAAGAGAATTCTGTTTTCTGAAAGCCTGTTAAACGTCAATCACTTTTGCACTTTAAATCTTTCCTACAGTTGAGTATCCCCAGGTTATAGACTAGAAATCAAGACTTAAGAGATATTAATCTGTCCCTATCAATAAATGGCAGGTATAGGATTCAAACTCACATCTGCCTTTTCCAAAGCCCATGTAAGGATAAAAGGTAATGATGGTAAACATGTGACTAAAAGTACTTCACAGAAATCACTAAAAGCCTTAAGATCTTAGTGGCATCTTGGAAAACAGTGACAGCACAATTGTTAGTTCCTCATTAAATAGGAAAGAATTTCTACCATCTAGAAGTCAAAGTTTGGGCCCTCATCAGTGTTTCTACCTCTCTCTTCAGAGAAAAGACGCAGGCCTTAGTGTTGGAGGCATGCATCAGCCGTCAGAGTGTGTGCTGAAGGCACCCCAGTCTGTGAGTACAGAACTTCTAGGGCACCAGGCTTCCCCACCACTGCCGTCCATGAATCAGCTGACCAGGTTATAACAGGGTTCTTTGTGTTGGATCTATATTTAAGTTGGGATATTTTTACCTTAGGGGAAAGTGTGCAGCATTTTAGTTCACTGTAAAATTATATTTTCTTGGTATCCTCCCTTCCCTTGAAATTTCAGAGATAGCGTTTGTGCCTCAACTCATAGTTGTGGTCAGAAAGAATGCAGAGCATTTGTAACTCCATTCCTACAGCTCAGCTGGGCCCTGCTAGAATGTCACCATCTGTTTAAGCAGCGGGAGGGGCCTGGCCTCCTGTTGCTCATGAAGTGAAAATCATGGCTGAAATTCTGAAAGATATACATTCAGCTAGATCGGGTTCCAAAACATTTAAAGGAGTTTGTTCCTATTTTCCACAAATGTTTCTGTGTGAAAACATATAGTGATGAGTTTTTCAGGATAAAATACTCATTTGTTCATGAACCTAGAGGATCTTCTGGAACTTGGAAGGGCTGAATTCTGAGGAGTGGAAGCCCTGTATGTTGCAGTAATAGTTTAATTTTTGTTGGTCTACAGTATACTCCTAGCCTGGATTCAGAATATACTAGACTTAGTAGCAACTAAGACTGTTCTGTTTCTAGTACAAGTTGTTAGGCTTAGATGCCTCCCCTGCTGGCTGGATTTTGAAAAATCCATCATAAGTTGAAAATACCATAAATCGAAAGTGTACTTAATATCCCTAAGCTGCTGCAAGTCATAGTTTCGCCTCGCCTGCCTTAAACAAGCACAGAACACTTATATACCCTGCAGTTGGGTAAAATCATTAACACAAAACCTACTTTATAGTTAAGTTTTGAATAATTCATGTAATTTATCAAATGCTGCACTGAAAGTGAAAAGGAGACTGGTTGTATGGGTACAGAATGGTTATAAGTGTATCAGTTGTTTACGCTCCTGATTGCACAGCTGACTGGGAGGTCGCTCACTGCTGCTGCGGCATCACACTAGTCTGCAAAAAGATCAAAACTGGAAGTACAGTTTCTGCTGAATGCATATCACATTCACATTATGGTTAAACACACACACACACACACACACACCACACACACACACACCACACACACACACACACCACACACACACACCACACACACACACACACACCACACACACACACCACACACACACACACCACACACACACACCACACACACACACACCACACACACACACCACACACACACACCACACACACACACCACACACACACACACCACACACACACACACACCACACACACACACACACCACACACACACACACACACCACACACACACACACACACACACCCCCCATGAATCAGACTGTTGTAAGTCAAGGACCATCTGTATGGGAGAACCAGCCCTCCAAGGGAGGACATTAGCTAGCCAGCTGACTTGCTGCATGACAAAATGGAATCTGTTCATAGTCTCAGCTTTAGGAGAAATGTTTCATCCTAATAATGAATTTAGCAAAGCACACCTAAAAAGAATGCTTTGCATCATCCTGCAGTGCCTTGCCATTACTGCTGGTCTGTGCTAACAGGTGCCACTGCCCACTTTTGAGCCCCAAAGCAATGGTCATTAGGCTTTCCCTCCATCTGATTCTTACCTTTGTACTCCAGCCAGTGTGTCCTTTCATGATTCTTCATGTTCCTGCAACAACTCAGTATTTTCACATACATTCTTGTGAGCTAAGTTTAGAAATAAGGAGACAAGCATGAAGAGGGTGAGACTGGCCTGAATGGCAGTTCTGTTACGTGGCCAAGCCAGGTGCAGGAAGCAGAACCTCCGTCTCGCACGTTAGTGCCTCTCACTGCACCACACACAAGGTGCTCTGACAGCAACAGGACATGAAACCTCTAAACTGGTAATATCTGCTTTTCCTTCCAGGCTGAGAACATCTCTAAGGACCTCTACATAGAAGTATATCCAGGGACCTATTCTGTCACTGTGGGTGCAGATGACTTGACCAAAAAGACTCACGTGGTAGCAGTTGATTCCGGACAGAGTGTGGACTTGGTCTTCCCCATATGATGTTGACCATCACAGGCATCACATCACCTTTTTCTAAGTATCAAGAAGAATAAAGCCACTGTATATTCTTAATATGTACACATTAATCCTGCCTTTAGTGCTGACTGTAGAGGGTCAGCCTTCCTAGGAACTGGAGTGTGTCTCTTTCAGTGCCTATTTTAACTTGAAAGTCCCTTCACCCTCTTCTGCCTGAAAGTAATAATGTCATGATGCTGTCTGATTAGTTTTTACAGCTTGCTTTCCAAGCAAAGGTTAATTATGATAATAAAGGAAGAGATTTGGAAATGAAGAAAATTCCTTTTTATTGGCATTAAGAAGGGAAACAAAACATCACTCCTGTACAATTGAGGCTTTATGAAAAGATAACAGAGAGGCTGTGGACACGTTTGCCCATAGCAGGCCAACCATGTTCTGTAGCTTCTGTGGAAGAGGCATCCTCAAGCAGGTCTCACCCGGCCCCTGGCAGGGAGCCCTGGGCTCCTGACTCCTGTGCTCCTCAGGACAGGTGAATATTACTGGACTGTCATCTGTGGCCCTCACTGCACCATTTCTGTTGAAGAGTGCCTTGTCAGCCACTCTGTAGCTCCTCCTCAGGTTACCACCTCTAGTCTTTAGCTTCCTATAAGAGGAAAAAAAAAAAAAAAAAACACTGAGAGTCTTATGCTGACTTTAAAAATCAGCAACTTTTAATCCTTAAAATTATGAAGTCACTGCTGTGTCCTAAGTGTCTTTAAGCTAGCACACCAACAGTATTGTTGCATCTCAGTTTAACTGCCTAGGACTTCACCTCGTTTTGAACGTATAAGTTTTGCCTCAGAAAAAAGGCCAGTATTTTATATGATGAAAACAAAGTTTTAAGTAGAGCTATCTTAGCATTCCTAGTGAGGAGCAGACTCATGGACAGAAGGCCTAGTAAAGCAGACCCATACACTTCATCACCAGGTAGAGGGGTCACTTATACAGGGATCCTTGCACCCCCAAGAAGCCAGTAATGAAATCTGTGGGTTCTGCAAGCCTTCTGAAGTCATATGCAAGACTGTGGGTATGACTCCAAGAGATCAGAGCACCCTGGAGGGAGCCCTTCAGAAGCACCCCTGCAGCCATCCTGCTCTACCTTGATCCTGGGGCTTCTAGCCTCGGGGTTCTGGCCTCCTGACGTGCAGCAGTGCCCTGGCTCAGGTTCCTGTTCGGCTGCTTTGGGCAGGATCTGCAGCAGCTTCGTGCCAGTGACGTCCAGGGCCAGCTCGCTGGGACTCCCCGCTGCAGCAGGTTTCTCTCTCTGTTGTCTATTGCTCTTCTCATCTTTCTGGGTGCTGCACAGTCTTACTCCTGAACCCAAAGTTCAGTTAGTTGAATATGCTACCATTTTGATGGGGTTAGTGTTGATGACTTGGGTAGGACTAAATCAGGGATCACAGAATCCCTTAACTCTCTGAACCTAGTTTCAGTCATAAGCAAGGAAGGAGAGCAGCCTGTCTGCTGGCAGGAATCCTGCCTCCAGGTTTGTTAGGTTAGGATCAGACAGTAACCTCTCAGCCTGAAACTAAAAGGAGCCAAAAGTGTGGCAGGCGGGGGACCCATACAAGAGGATCCTTAGGGGGCAGGGCCTCAGACCAGACTGGCAAGCATCAGTTCTTGGTGTCACTCAAGCACAATTAGGAGAAGCAAAGCAGCCACATTTTCTTAAAAGGGAACAAGATCTGGAGGAGAGAGAAGAAAACTCTGGTGTTTGCCATGGTTTCCAGCCCGGCACACATGTCCTTTTACACGCTTCATCTCACTGGTTAGTGAGGCACAGCGTCTGTCTGGGACAAGGGCTGGTGACGGGCCCCTTCTCCACACCCCATCCAGGCTTGTTCTCCATAGCTTTGAGTGCAGGTGTGGAACCTGGCAGAGGGCAGGCTCACTGATTATCATGGTTCCACTCCAACTTTGCCTGGAGCATAACAAATGGTCCAATAACCTAGAGGAAAGTGAGGCCAAGTACCTAAAGATACTCTATTTCTCTTTATGGCCAATTATTAGAATTTATTTGGGGATGCAGGGTACTTTAGAGAGGATGTTTAAATATGGTAATGGGGAGAGAGGCTGAACGTAGGTGTAGCTGGTTGGGTGGCAGAGGTAAGAGCAGTGTACACTGGGGCCAGGAAAGATTGGTCTGGACTCAGTAGGGTTTGGAACAGTCTGGATAGAATGCCATGGAGCAGGCCATGGGAATGCAGGCCTGGAGCCAGGGCAGGTCTGCGCACCATGGCCCTCCGGTTACCCCACTGGCCTGCCTCTCCATGAGGCAGGGCCTCATCCTATCTCAGTTGCTCCCCAGAGGCTACTCACTGTTGGATAGATACAGCTTTTCTTTCCCTAGTCTGTGCTGAAGCAGGAGGCAGTGGAAGCTATGGAGAATTTAACTTGAAAACTCTAGATTTGGGCAGTATTTATATTATCACTTGGAGGGCACACCTGTAGGAACCTGTTTCCAAGCACTTCCGCCAAGGCCTTTCACTGCGAGGAAAGACATCCAGGAAGCTCTCCCTGCCCCATCTTGACATTTTCTATACAAAGTGTCCTCTTAGAGAGTGCAGGAAAAGCTCCACTGGTCATAGCTAGATTCCTGTCCCTCTAGTTATTCCCTCTCAGACATGGGGGAAAAATCCCACACCTTGAAAGCTAAGGAAGGAACCATCATATAAAATACAACAGCAGCTGGGACTTCTCTGGTGGTCCAGTGGGTAAGAATCCACCTTGCAATGCAGGGGATCCAGGTTCAATCCCTGGTTGGGGAACTAAGATCCCACATGCTGCAGGGCGCCCATGTACCACAACTAGAGAGTCCATGTGCTGCACCAGGAAAGAGGCTACATGACCCGACACTGGTTGCCACAACAAAGACCCAACGCAGCCAAACAAAAATCAGCAACTAATATGTCTATCCCTGCCCACTCCAAAGGCCAGGGACCCAGAGGAGTCACCAAGAAAGTTTCTCATGCAGAAACAATTTCTCAGCTTCCTGGAACGGAGGGCTAATAAAGTCCTTATGCCTGGAGCAAGACTGAAATCCCTGTGGGTTGAGAGGTCCTGACTAAGCAAATATCCTGGAAATAGGGCAATGGCTTCAAATGGGGACTCACAGTGAGTCCCAGAGTGGGCAGTGTCTACAGATCCTTACACCCTTAGCAGTGGTATTCTTAAACCCTCAGTATCTCTGCCCCAGGTTGAATGTTCATTTAGTTCACTGAAGGTTGAATTAGTCATCCCAGGGCCCCAAGAATCTAGTCTAGGACTGGCTAGGGCAAGCCATCTCCTTCATAAAGCTCTGCCAGCTGCCTTAGGCATCTGCTCTTTCTGCCACATTGGGAATTTAGATCGCATGGCATGAGGCATTATCAGTGATACAGTACCCTAAGCCTACGAGGGCATGTCACATGGGTGTTTGCTGGGGTAGAGAAGTTCAGGGGTGGCTGCAGATTGCCGACAGTGACACTGCCTCCCCTCTCCATGGCAGACCAAGATGATTAAGGCTGTGCCTGGTTCTTCCCACTCTGACTTCCTCAGGGGCTCATATGAAGAGTAGGGTCTGATGACCAATGTTTAAAGACGTTTCTGAGTTCTCAGGGCCTTGAAGACTCTAATCAACACGTGGAGGCATTCTGACTGCACATGTAGAGAAAAATGACAGCCTCGAAGGAAAGTCAAGGAGGGGAGGGTAGAAACGGACAATGGCAGTGTCCTGCTAGTAGACTAGTGAAGAAAGAAAGGACAGTTGTCAAATAGGGATGCAAAGCTTAGCACCAAGATCAGCCCATCCTTTCTTGTTAGGTTTCCATTTAATCAATAAAGCCCACTACGTCCCTCTTATCACAGCCCCCCTTCAACATGACCACACCCCCCACTGTTACTTCCAGTTCCATCACAGCACACACGTGTATCAGATTCCTGAGAGACCACCCCCACCCAAGGAGGGCGTTGGCAGAGGGGAAGGGAGCAGGGGCCTCGGCCCCACCCTAGGAAAAGGCCTACCTGGCTTCCCTGGATGTGGCTCGGGCCCGTTTCTCCTCCAGTACCTCCACTCGGGCTGGCAGAGGCCACCCTGCTTCCTCGGAGACTTCTCGAGAAGGATGGGGTCCGTGTTGACTGTGCTGTTCACCAGCAGCCTCTGAGGGGGGCCCATCTCCAGCTCATTCTCCAAATCCTCGTCTTCAGAAGAGGAGGAGGAGGCGGAGGAGGAAACAGCCACGGGAGCCTGCACTGCCGCTTCGTCCTCCTCAGGACTCTCCAGGGGCAAAAGCTGGGCTGTGGGCTTCAGCTCCGCTTCTGGAGCTTCTCTGGCTGCAACCCCTGAGGTCCTGATTAGAGGCCACCAAGTGGGTCCAGCCAGGGGGCAGCAGCAGAGGCAGCCCTGGACCAGCAGCTGGCAGCCGGTGTGTGGGTAGCAGGGAGCACACAGGAATGGAGGGCTCAAAGGAAGCCCGCTGGTGGCAATGCCAGCGACCGGCCCCACCACAGAGCAGCAAGGGGCCCAGAGGAGGGGCCTGGGGTGCTCCCTGGCGTAAGGCTTATGCAGCCCGTCCACAGCCTTCTTCCAGACAGCTGGGGGCACCCACTGGACCCCTCTGAGAGGCACTGGAGCTGTCCTGCCATTCCAGAAGTGAATAGTAATTTCTTCTTCTTTCCGGGATGCTATGTAACAGAGAAGGACAACATTTTGTTACAACCGCCTCTTCTCCATCAAGGGTAAAGGTTCTCCTTTCCCCAGAAGCAAAGCCTCAGCATGGCCCCTCAGTTTTGCCTGCTGTCTCACCAACACCTGTCCCTGTAAAGCCTGCCAGGGACGCTCCTCACCTGCCCCATGTTTACCTCCCCGTCCTGTGCCTCCATATCTCAGTTTTCGTGTCAAAACCAAAATCCCTCCTCAGGTGGGGGGAGGGGAGGAGAAGTCTCCACTGTGGTTTTCTGAATTACAAGGATGCTGCCTGGCTGGCCCCACACAACGGGATACTGTATCCATGCCCGGATGACTGGTGGGGGACCGAGCACAGGTGTGACCTCTGGATAACCTCACCACACCATAGGTCAGGAAACCAACACAGACATGGTAGCCTTGGGTGATTTTGCCCTAATAAAAAATATTCTATAATCGGAAAAATATGATTTGTCTATCTGTGGTCACCCTCGGGATGAAGCTGCAAGTGAAAGGGTAAGGATTTCCTCAAGCCCCTAAGACCCCTAAGCTGTAGAGATACCCGCTTTGCTCTTTCCTCAGCCTGATCACCAGTCTTGCTCCTGGGGAGCCCCAGAGCAGCTCCCTTACCTCTCTGGGGGTCTCTCGCCTCCAAGCCCAAGAGAACAGTGCCAGGGCCATAGCGCTGTTGGTCAGGGCCCCAGGGTGCCAGCACCTTGTCCCCAGGTCGCAGTGAGTATTCCATGGTTGGTGAGAACTGAATGACATCTTCCTCTAAGACCACACTCTGCCGCTGGGCTGGCAGCTCTGGGCCTGCGGCAAGGGGAGCCTCAAATTCCACCAGCAGGAACCCCTGCCTCTCCAGCTGTGGGAAGGAAAATATTCAGAATAATACCTGGCCTTAGGAAGGACTACAGGGAGCCTCACGGTCCCCTACAACGCCCAGAGCCAGGCTGAGGGTCTCCCTTCCACACAGCAGGGGCCAGCTAAAGGGGCCAGGCCAGGTGCTGCTGGAGCCCATTATGGCAGGGACAGGCCGGCTGAGAGGCAGAGGCTCTCCCTCTGCTTCCTGCTGTGACAACTCTTGTTTATCACTTCCTGCCTTTCCCTTCCCATGCGCTTTCTTTTCCTGGTTTTCTTTTCTGCTATCTTTATTTTTGGTCTGCAATTCACAGGAGTAAACTGGGTCCTCTCCATCTTTCCCAAAGCACCCCTCTTCTCCCAGCCCTCCCAGGAAGTGTTGTCCCCGTGTCCTGGACCAGCCAGGGGTGGGGTATCAATCACAGGCCTTGTCAGGCAAGGACATCTGTGGCTGCTCCCAGGGCAGCCCTGGGCACTGCCTGCATGTCCATGACGGGAAGCGGGGCCCAGGAAGGAATGAGCCGCCTGACAGGGAGGGCAGGAGGAATACTGAGCTAATCAAAAGAACAAGCTGTTTGGAGAACTCAGTATGATTTTTGAAGAGTGATAAAGTCTGGTTACAAATTAACTTTTATCTAGTCACTAGACAGAATCTGGAGAAGGCAATGGCACCCCACTCCAGTACTCTTGCCTGGAAAATCCCATGGGAGGAGCTTGGTAGGCTGCAGACCATGGGGTCACTAAGAGTCGGACACGACTGAGAGGCTTCACTTTCCCTTTTCACTTTCATGCATTGGAGAAGGAAATGGCAACCCACTCCCGTGTTCTTGCCTGGAGAATCCCAGACATGGGGGAGCCTGGTGGGCTGCCGTCTGTGGGGTCGCACAGAGTCAGACACGACTGAAACGACTTAGCAGCAGCAGTAGCAGTAGCAGACAGAATCTATATTTGAGCAAACTCTTGCTGATATTTCATTTGAAATCACATATTAGTTACTGGAAAATGACAAAATGACTTTTGATTGGAAATTCTGTAATATATATTTTTTAATAAATCACACTAGTTTTCCCTCTATGGACCCACATTCACAAAGTCTGACTCTGAAAAGAAAGAGAAAAATCCCAATGAAGCAAGCAGTCACCAAAGTAAAGCCCAGGCCCGGCCCCAGCACATAGGCACTGTGCCCCCACGCAGAAGGACACAGGCACACATGAGGTATACACGGGGTGGCTCCTCTTTCCCTTAGGCTGGTGCTCATAACTCCACACACCGAATCTTTCTGAACAAAGTGCTTTTACTGTACATTTTCTTCACTGTTACGGGTTGAATTATGTTCCCCCAAAATTCATGCTGATGTCCTAGCCCCTAGGACCTCAAAATGTGTCACACTTAAAGTCTTAATGACTTAAGACAAAGTCACACTGAGGATGACTGAGTAGAGTGGGCCCCTAATCCAATGACTGGTGTCCTTATAAAAAGGGGAAATTTGAACACAGACATGAGCCCAGGGAGAACAGCAAGTGAAGATGAAGACCAAGTGCGGGGGGATGCTTCTACAAGCCAAGGGACATCAAAGATTGCCAGCAAACCACCAGAAGCTGGGAGAGGTGCACGGAACAGATCCTCCCCCAGAGCCCTCAGAATCACCACCCCTGCCCACACCTGATTCTCCCCAGAACTGAAAGAATCAATTTCTATTGTTAAAGCCACTCAGTTTGTGCCACTTTGTTACGTAGCCCTAGCAAACTGATGTGCTCACTGACATTACATTTTCACTTCCACATCCTGGCCATGGAAGATCTGTGCTTATTTAAGACACTGAACAGCTGAGGCATATCAGGTATGACAGGGCCACCCAGAGGAGCATATGGGGAGACATGGGGACTGAGGGACTTGCCTCTGGAGCAGCCTTTATCTGAGCCCTGTAATAAAAGTCATCCGGTTCCTTTCTTGCCAGGACCCATGTGTCAGCAGCCTCTCCAACTCTTCCCAGCCAACCAGGCCCCTGCCATGCTGGGTCAGCAATGTGGAGACACGGATAGTAAGATGCGTATCTGGGGGAAAGCAAATGGAATTAGGGAAGTAGAGAAAAGCAAGCCCTAAAACCATCAAGAAACACATTTCAAAGTTAGGTCTGAGCAGAACCATGGGGTGAATATGACAGTTAAGGCGATATGGAACAGAAGCCCGCGTAGAGTGGCAATCTGTGACTTCCGATAAGGTAAATTGTTGGAAGAGGAAGGAGAGGAGAGTGAAGGGAATCGCTGTTTAAGGCCTGGGAATTGTTTCAAGGTAATCAGAATGGGATTAGCCTTGATATATAAAGGGATGACCTGATTAACTGGTTCAGAGACTAGATAGCAGACCAGGAAAGTGTTCTTCCAGGACGGGAGATCCTGAGGCGGTGTGCGGGATTCCGGGATAAGGTGTGGAGGCTTGGATGGTGGTGACAAAGGAGCAAAACTGCAAGGAGGCTGAGCACCATGGAGTCGGGAGAGAGGAGGAATTGTCTGAGCAGGGGAAGCACAGGGGCTGAGTAAGAGGCTGAGGGACAGAAAAAAGGAGAAGCTGGTTCTGGGAACTCTGGTAGACAAAACCAAGCCATAGGGAGTTGTTGAGTCAGGTTTTGTTTCTCCAAAAAAAAAAAAAAGTGTTTATTTTGTGGGCAACCCAGGATACAGGATTGTTTAAACTCTGGCTTTGAAGGGAAATGGTCCACATGGGTGAAACAAGAAAGGGGGCTGTAGGGTTCAGGCCTGGGCAGACTGACTTGAATAGCACGGGGCTTGCATGATTTGTATGTGCTTATTGGCTGAGGCTCCCTTCCCCTCTTGTATTCACACTGTAGACAGCTAACTCTGGGTACCATTCACAAAAAGCTAGGGCAACTGAGGGAACCTGAGGAGGGATCTGGCGACCTCACCTAATTCCCTCATATAGTGCCAGGGCAAGTCGCAGAGAAGATCAGAGCCAGAAGTTTTATAACTGGTGATGCCTGCCTTCTCCCACACATGTCAACTCTGACATCAGCCCCTTTGCTACAAGGCGGGACAAAAGCCAGGTCAGCCCTTGTTGGTGGGGTTAGAGTTTATTTATATTTTGGCTGCACATGGAGGCATGCAGGATCCTAGTTCCCCAACCACGAATCGAACCTGTGTTCCCTGCGGTGGAATCCTGGAGTACTAAACACTGGACCTCCAGGCAGGTCTCTATGTATTTATTTATTTATTTATTGTGAGTACAATTGGGGGGATTATAATAACCCAAGGAACTCAACCCACACGAGTAAGGAACCCTTTTGTCTCCCGCCATTTTGAGCCAAGAGCAGAGAGGAAAAAGGAAGCACAGATGGGTACCTGGTGAGGAAGCTGTGCCGGGTCAGCCAGGGTGCTCGGCAGGCGAGGGGGCAGGTGAAGGAGAGGTCCCAGGGAGGAGCAGTGCCGGCCCAGGCAGGGGCCTTCAGGGTCGTGGCCACGCTGCAGTATTTGGGCAAAGGCGTCCCAGGCCCCGCGGAGGAGTCCATAGACCTCGGCGAAAACACCTGAGAACCAGCGGCTCTATTACCTGAGTCGCAGCCCACAGCCCAGCAGAGGCCAACGGGCTGCGCTCAGCTCTGCGGTTTGCCGCCTCTCTGCGGCCCCACTCGCTCCCACCACGCGCAGGGTGTCCCCAGAATCATCACCTGCCCGGGGAGACTCCCCTCAGGAAATAGGGGAGGGGTTGAAAGAGCAAGAGCTGTGACTTCAGAGAAACCCAGCTGGAAGTCCTTCACCGCCGGCTGGCTGCGTGCTCACTTCACCTGGGAGCGTCAGTTAACGCCCTGGAGATGATCTGTGGAAAGCACCTGGCATCTTTAAGTAGCTCAATCAATATACGTTAGTTTTTTTACGCCCCCCCCCCTTCCACCCCAGTTGTTGGGACTTTGGGGGTTTAAGATCATATTTTCTTTTACAAATCCCAGCCCTTGATGACAAACTGACCCCTAACCCAAGCCACAGACTTCCCTCCTAACCTGGTCACCTGAGGGACTAACTCGACCGAGCTGAGAGCCCATGGCGGTGGCCTCCGAAGATGTGCTCAGAGGCGACAGCTGCCACCCAGGGCCTGAGATCACACTCGGCTGGCCCAGCCCAAATCGGCCCTGTTGGGTGTGCTTCTGCCCAAGCCCACGGTTCTGACCCCAAGCGTACTTACCACAGCCCCAGCCAGACTCCTCCACCTCAGCCTCGGTCCCTTCCGACAGTTAGGAGTTCACGGCCTCAGCCCAACCGACTCCTGGTTGCCAAGCAGGTTGCCATGGATACAGCCAGCTGGGCCAGAGGGAGTGTACTGAGCATGTGCGGAGGGGTGACTAGGGCCTTAGGGCAGCATGGGCGGGAAGAGAGGGTAGGGGGTTGGTTATTCACTGCCTTTCCGGAGAGTGGTGTTGACAGGTGGTGTTGAGGAGAAGAGCCAGGGTAGCATCAGTTCCCCAAAGCTATGCTTCTCCACTGCTGAAAAAGTCAGTGGTGGTGGGAAGCCCTCCTGGATCTAGGAGAGAGTCTTGGGAGGGAGGGGGCTGACCCCACAGAGTCTCAAGGCTGTTGGTTGATCTGCCTTCCTCCTCTGTGGGCAGGAGGCTGGAGTGGACGGAACCCACTGGTTGGCTTAAGGA
Organism: Budorcas taxicolor; assembly: GCF_023091745.1. NCBI lineage: Eukaryota > Metazoa > Chordata > Mammalia > Artiodactyla > Bovidae > Budorcas > Budorcas taxicolor. The sequence goes on along the minus strand of NC_068924.1, from coordinate 43,076,355 downwards.
CTCTAAGATAGAATTTGTAGTTTAAAATGAAAGAAGCAAAAGTGTGAGCACGTTTGTCTGAAGGAGACAGGACTGCTGAGAAGCAGGTGTGTGGTGATATCTTAGGGTGGTGGGAGTGGACAGTGGGACCAAATGAACAGAAGTCCAGAGTCCGCTCTCATTTGAACATCCAGAGGATGGTATTCGAGGCATCTGACAGCCATTTTGTGGATCTGTGAGTGTCTCTACCACATCTAATCCCCCCTTCCACCAGTTCCTCTTTCTGTTGTGAATCTGAGTGGTAGGGAGAGGCTGGCTGTACCCCTCGTTGCTGTGTGTCCATCAGCACATTCCATCCCCTGTCCTCTAAGGCATCGGCATGTACTGTGCCTCTCCAGTCAGCGTGAATCTCAAGACTTTTGTTAGAAATCTTGGTTATAGAATTTGTTTCCTCCTATACATAAATAAGAAAGCTTATAGTTCTGGGAGCTCCTGACAGTCTTTCTGGGACACTGAAGCTATTCCCAGAGAGGATAGATCTAATGAACACAGATTTTTGGTGACAGTGTTGAGCCCTGCCTGAACCTGTACCCTTTGCCATAGGAGTGCAAAGTCTTAACTTCTGGACCACCAGGGAAATCCTCCCTTTTTTGATTATACCAATTTTTGTTAGATTTTTGTATTGCTCACAGCCAAAAGCATCCTAACTGATGTCTACCCTCACAGAGCTTAACTTTGCAGCCAGGAGAATGACTGTTGCCCAAAACGCTGAGTGATTTGGTCCACAAAGTTTGAGTCTAAGAAAGACTAATTAGATCTCTGGCTATGAGAAAAGGATTCCTGAATAAGATAGGTGGGATTTCAATGGTGAAAGGAAACAGGAGATTATTCCATCCCATCTTGGTAGGAAGCAAGAGCTAAGAGAGAAGTATGCATTTGCAACACGTGATTTTCTTTTTGGAGTGGGGGAATGGAGTGTCATGGGAAAATCAATGGGAAGAGGCCAAACTGGTGGGAGCTTTGAAAATCAAGCAGATGAATGTCCAACAATGTCACAGTCAAAAGGAAGTTGTCATGAGGTTTGAGCAATGAAGTGACATGAAATATTAGGTTGGCAAAAAAATTTGTTTGGTTTTTTTCTGTAGCATCATATGGAAAAAGTCAGACAAACTTTTTGGCCAACACAATACTTTAAGAAAGAGTATTAAAGTAAAAATAGAACCAGTTGAGGACAGAGCCTGAGAGGCCAGGGAGTTAACAGTGATCCAGACACAATGTGACAGAATGGAAATAGGAAAATAATACCACCAAATATTTCTTGACACCTACCTGATGTGAGCTCTTTTCTGGGTGCTGGAAATACAGGATTGACTAAGACTTGTCCTTATCTTCAAGGAGCTCACAGTCTACTGAAGACAGAGACAAGTGTGCAGCGGGAGTCAAAATAGCAGGCTGGGAATGGCAAGGAAATATGTGTGCAAAATAAAGGAACAAGTAATGGCTGCGATGGAAAGACTTCATAGAAGAGGTGACAGTGGAAATGAATGTGGCAGTATGTTGGAAGCCCTGCCTGGGTTTGGTGACAGATGGGACCTGGGCGTTAAGGAAGACAGAAGAGTTGAAGCTCATCATGGGAATAGAAATAGACATTTTGAAAGAAGACTCCAAGACAGGTGAGATCACTGTCCTTCCCACATTATCTGGCCAGAGAACCTGAAGCATGATGATGCCATGGACAAAAAAAGGATAATAATAATTTTAAAAAATAATGATTATGAAAACATTATGTGTCAGGTGCTGGTGATCCCCATAATAAACATATAGGGTAGTTGCTATTACTCTTATTCTGTGGATGAAGAACTGAAATGACACAGAGAGAGGCAGCAAAGTCAGAATGTACACAGAGCAATATGACTGCAGAGCCTGCCTGCTTAGGCCCTACACTAAGCTACCAGAGGATGTCTGCCTCATGCAGGACAAAGATGAGTCTGAAATAATTTCAGATGACAACAAGGTTTTGTTAATTACTTTTGCTTTAGCCCCAAAATACTTCCTCATCATGTTATGGGTAAGGTGTAAATTTCTTACTAACCCCAAATAATAAAACCCACCAAATTTTGACAAGTCAAGGAAGGTTCATTGGGCTGCTTAGCATGAAGCATCTGCAAAGTGCAGTAGAGGCATTGACTAGGCATTAATCGTACTTTACATTACTTTCGTGAGTTTCTCACACCTGAGACTCTGGCCAAGTGTGGGAGAAGGGCAAGTTGAGAGGCATAGAGAATTTTTAGGACTTCTGATTCCCTAATGTTCTTGAAAGAAATCACCAGAGCTTAAGAAGCCTTTTCTCAGTTTACAAAATATAATGTTTAGTACATCTGAAATCCAAGTAAGACGTATCCAGCATCCGTCTGGATATGTCTAAATAGTTAGCATTTGAACTATTATCTGCCCACACAAAGATGACATTAGGAAAACTACTGAATGATGTAGAGGACCACATTTTGTGAAATTGTTTCTATTTGGAAACATGGAATCAAATGATTCTAAAAATGGAGTCAGAGTGGCGGGTGGTGGTTGCCATTATGGAGGAACCTTTCCTGGGGCTGTTCTTGGTCTCAGCCTCATCAGGGTACAGCAGGGACTGGAGATAATTAATGTACTTGATGGCAGCTCTGAGGGTTTCCACTTTGCTGAGGCGTTTCTCTAAGTACTCCTCTGGCAGATGATGTCGGAGCTGGGCATAGCCTTCATTGACACATTTCACCCGCTGCCTTTCCCGCTCATTCCTTTTCCGGATAAAGGCTGGCCCGTAGGAATATTCGCACCTTCTGTAATTTGGATAAGGCACTGGGAAGGAGAAGGCGCAGGGTTCACCATAATCTTCCATAATCAGGGAGTCACTGGAAAAAGGCAGCAATGGCAAGTTTTCCGAGTAAGGGGATGGCACTGGGCCCTCTGGGTAGAGGTGGAACGTGACCATGGGGTCCAGATAAAAGGACCTGATCAGTGGCAATTGGGAGGAATCAGTGAAGACAGGCAGTTTGTCTGGCATGTTAGAGTAGCTTCTATTGTCCATCATTTCTCTTTAGCCTGGAAACAGAACCAAGTTTATGAATTTGGCCAGATCAAAAGAGAGCAGATATCGACTTTCTCAGAGATCAGAGACTTTACTGCTTTCATGAATAGCTTTTGAGCTCATTCTGAAAACTTGATGGGGTTACAATATTTTGTGGGCAGTAAGAGGATTTTTGATGGTACACAGAAACAGCCTGAAATAACATTGACCTGCCTTGTGAGAAAGTTATTTCCTTTCAATTCTCTGTCAATCCTTATGATTGCAAGGTTATATCTTTAGTCTGGTGAGAACGTCTTCCACACTATTAAAATGCTTTCCAATCCTCCGCAGATAGAAGGCTTCAACAGGAATAGTATCTAGCTAGAATCTAATAATATTTTACTATTAATTTCTATTTATTGTGAATTATGCTGATTTCACATTTACAGTAGTGATACAAAGTCTCTTTTAAAAATAAATCTACTTGAGTTAAAAATACGAACCAATTCACAGACAAAGAGTAAGTAAACAGCAATACAGGTGCTGTAGAGCAGTAATGTAATGAAGATTGTGAAAGTGTATGCAAATACTAATATTTGGGAAACAATGAAACACCACGATATTCAAATATATGTTGGAGAAATTACAAACTAGTTAATGATCATGCAACCTCACAGGCATAGCCTTCTTAAATGATAACTGGTATGCCAGAGGTAAAACTGAAATCAAAATAAGAAGGAATGATTTGCTCTTAAAAATTCACTGTAAGATTGCCTCAATGAGAAACTCCCCTAACACATTTGTAACATAGTCAGTTTACATATTTACTTAGAACTTCAAACATATTAAGTAAAGTGCAACTCTGTTTAGGCTTTTTTTTCATGGAACTTGAAGTATTATATTCCAAAAGGTTCCATATCAAACATATTCCCCCTTTCTGAATAGATCTGTATCCAGCTTATTTATTACACTACCATTACTTTTTACCCTTAACTGTAGTAATGTGGTCATAACAGATTTCACATAGACATTATACTTTAGTTGATGGGAAATCAGGGAAGTGCTGAAAAAGAGCATTTTTCTTTCAGTCATTAACTTTCTCAAGTTCAGTCTTGGCTTTGCATCTTCTTAGCTGTGTATCCTTTGGCAAGTTTGTCTGAAGCACATTTGTTGAGAGATGAAGAATGTACCCAAAGTGGAAAACAACAAGCCACATGAAATTTAACTGTGGCTTTCAGAAAAGAAGGAAATCTGGCTTTCTTTCTCCTAAAAAAAATCAGCCCTAATGTTTTTGGGCAAGAGTAGGTAACACTGGCACTTGTTTCTCTACCTGAGTATAATGAAACTCTGCAGGCTGCACTGTGTAATGACAGGAGCAGTCTCTAAGCACCAGAAATCGAATGCAATACAGTATATTACAATTCTTGTGAAAAAAACCTATCCTATCATGTATGGCTACTGAAAAGACAAATGACTCTCGGAACCAGAAAGGGCAAGAAGTGATAGGGGTTGGGGGATGAGGGGTGGGGAGTGTGAGTGGTGGGGAGAGTTTAATAAGTCATGGTGAAACAGGCTGGAAAAGGAATGTCAGGAAGAGCTCTTCCTAATAGAGGGATGGGGGTGAAGGAATGAGATAAGTGCCATGCTGCTGCTGCTGCTGCTAAGTTGCTTCAGTCATGTCCGACTCTGTACAACCCCATAGACGGCAGCCCACCAGGCTCCCCCATCCCTGGGTTTCTCCAGGCAAGAACACTAGAGTGGGTTGCCATTTCCTTCTCCAATGCATGAAAGTGAAAAGTGAAAGTGAAGTTGTGTCCGACTCTTTGCGAGCCCATGGACTGCAGCCTACCAGGCTCCTCTGGCCGTGGGATTTTCCAGGCCAGGCCAAGAGTACTGGAGTGGGTTGCCATTGCCTTCTCCGGATAAGTGCCATAGGTCCAATTAAAAAGCAAAACAGAGGAACAGAAAATGAAAGATGTCAAATTACTGATCCAATGGCCTAAAATAACTAACACACAATAAAAATTTCTGGAATAGAAACTAGCCAGGAAAAATTTGCTGAAAGAAAAAGAGTTAGGAAATTCCTGAGCTAGGAATTCTAGAGGGTAAGAGATAAGAAATGTGCACGGTAGAAACTGTGAAATTATGGCACAGTGAGTCTGAAGCCCCCGTTTCTACATTCCTGAGAACATCAGAACCTTCTTTCTGCCTGTAGCTAATAAGCCAGAACTGCTACAATAGGGTACTGAAAAGTAGACAGCTGTCATCAAAGCTAACTCACGAGAATTCTTTGGGTATAGTCATCTTGACTGATAATTTTCATAATATCTTAAGCCTTGATCCAGATGAAATCTGAGTAGTTTGTATATGCCACAAGTAGTTAAAAGTCTCTAGGGTTTTTTCTTTCTTTTTTATTTTTTAAGTTATGAAAGTATGATAATGCATTTACAGGAGACAGAAAATACAGAACAAACTTACGTATAGTTCCATTATATAGCACAGTTATTTTTTAAGTAGATGAATTAAGATTTTTAGTTGGAGTTTTAATAGCGAACTCTCAAATATTAGTAGAATGAATGGACAGAAAAGTAGAAGGACATTATAGACCTTAAAAGCACTATGAACCAGTTCAACATAATTAAGATTTCACACCACAGCAGGACACAAATTCTATTTAAGTTCCCATAGACTATAACCAGAAAACACTGGAACATATCCAGGGAAATAAACTTTCTAGATTTTAACAAGACCTTGCATAATTCTTGGGAAATGAGCCTGGTATCTTTGGAGACACACTGAAGGGGGAGCTTTTTCTATTGAGCATTGCCAAAAGGTTGCCAATTAATGTAGTAGCATTTATCTTCTATTCAAAGAAAAAAATTTAACCGCAACAGCAATAGAATGAAAAATGCAGCAGTGAGGATCAAGATAGGAAGGCTCGTGGACACTGGACACATTTGTAGAAACTGAGTAAAGCTTTTAAAAGAGAGGAACACAGGGACTTCCCTGGTGGTCCAGTGGTTAAGACTTTGCCATCAGATGTAGGGGGTGGGGGTTTGATCCCTGGTCGGGGAGGTAAGATCCCACATGCCTCACGGCCAAAAAAACCAAAACATAAAACAGAATCAATATTGCGACAAATTCAATAAAGACTTTGCAAATAGTCCACATTAAAAAAAAAAAAGTTTTAGGAAAGAGAGAGAACAACACGAACCGTTAAGTGCTGGGACTCTGAAGCCAAATATACACGTAGCTAAAAGCAAATGCACCTATCTTTTAGTGAAAGTCTCAGGTTTCTGACTCAGAGCTATTCTGGGAAATAAAGGGTAAGGTCTTCATGATAAAATCCTAAGAAATTCTGGATTGCTCTGCTTAGCATTAAAGTTTCAACTTTCTGATACATTATAAATATCTAGCATGTAGAAAAAAAAAAGCTACTACTGTACATTATGAATTATGGAATTATGAATTATGGAATGTTAGGGATGGAGAAATCTTAGGAAAGCCTCTCATCCAATCCCTCATAAATTGTTGCAGTTATGAGGCCAGAGGTCAGAACCTAGGTCTCCTAACTTTCAAACCCCTAAATCCTTTCCACTCCTCCAGATGATTTAATCAATAGCAAAACTGAATCTTTCAACACAGAAGCATATTTGCTAGTTTAAGATAATCAGCTGAAAATAATCATCATTTTTCAACTGTGCCTAGGGATTTTCTTAAAAACCATGTTCTTATTCTCTCCCATGGGCCACTCTGGAGAAGAGTCTCTTACCTGAATTTTGCTGCCAAGATTCTGTATTTGGGGCTGAGTTAGACTTAACCTGATTTATATGTGATCATTTAGTAACAACATGCAAAATAGCTTACAGTTAAACAGAACTGCTCAGGCTGGTTTAGCGATTTTCTCTACCTAATATGTAGATACGACAACATGCAACAATACTAAATAGAAAGTTTGCTTACAAAATTGGACTCTCGTAACAAATTCTTTTCAAGAAGAATGTTTCCTCCACTCACCTGGGTTATATAATTTTATATCAAAATTGCTAATGGAAAAGATCCTTAAGTAATAATCTCATAATGTGAAAAGATTGTCAATATTTTTAAAATAGAGATTAAGATGCTAACCAGGAAGGTCAGTATGAACCTACATTTTACTATATATCTATTACAAGTTTTTCCTTCTAAATAGCCTTTTTCAGAGCAATTTTAGATGTACAGCAAAACTGAGCATGAAGTACAGTTCCCATATACCCACTGCTCTTACATATGTACATCCTCCTACATTACCAGAATGCCAGCCCCAGAGTGATACATTTGTTACAATTGATAATACTGACACATCATTATCACTCAAAGCCCATAGTTTCCATTAAGGCTCAACCTTTTTTTAAAAAGTATTTGTTTATTTGGCCATGCCAGGTCTTAGTTGTGGCATAGGGTACTTTTTTTAGTTGCTGTATGTAGGATCTAGTTCCCTGTCCAGGGCTCGAACCCGGGCCCCCTGCATTGGGAGCATGGGCAGAGTCTTAGCCACTGGACCACCAGGGAATTCCCCCGGCTCACTCTTGTGTTGTACATTCTGTGCAACTTTACAAATGTAGAATGATACATATCTACCATGCTAGCATCATATGGAATAGTTTCACTGCTCTAAAGTGTCTGTTACACCTATTCATTCCTCCCTCCCCCCAGTACCTGACAATACCTGATTTTTGCTTCCCTGGTGGCTCAGACAGTAAAGCGTCTGCCTGCAATGCTGGAGACCTGGGTTCAATCCCTGGGTTGGGAAGATCCCCTGGAGAAGGAAATGGCAACCCACTCCAGTACTCTTGCCTGGAAAATTCCATGGACTGAGGAGCCTGGTAGGCTACAGTCCATGGGGTTGCAAAGAGTCGGACACGACTGAGTGACTTCACTTCACTTTTCCTTTTCCAGAATGTTGTATACTTGAACTCATATAGTATACAGCTTTTTCAAATTGGCTTCTTTCAATTAGTAATATTCTTTTAAGTCTCCTCCACATATTTTTGACTTGATAGCTCATTTCTTTTTAGCACTGAACAATATTCCATTGTCTGAATACCATATGATAACATTTACATGTAGAATCTAAACTATGACACAAAGGAACTTATCCATGAAACAGAAACAGACACACAGACATAGAGAACAGACTTACTGTTGCCAAGGGAGAGGAGGGTGGGGGAAGAATGGACTGGGATTTAGGCATTAGCAGATGCAAACTAATATGCATAGAACAGATAAACAACAAGGTCCTACTGTATAGCAGCAGGAATTATATTCAATACCCTGTGATAAACCATAATAGAAGAGGATATGAAAAAGTATATATTAATATAGACACACATATATCTGAATCACTATGCTATACAGTAGAAATTAACACAACATTGTAAATCAACTATATTTCAATAAAATACATTTTAAAAATATTCCATTGAATGTATCACAGCTTATTGTCTATTCACCTATTAGAGGACTTCTTGATTGCTTCCAAATTTTGGCAATAAATGAATAAAGCTGCTATAAACACCCATATGCAAAATTTTCATATGGATATAATATTTTAACTAACATATATTAAATGGGCTTCCCTGGTGGCTCAGACTGTAAAGAATCCTCCCTCAATGCGGAAGACCTTGGTTCAATCCCTGGGTTGGGAAGATCCCCTGGAGAAGGAAATGGCAACCTACTCCAGTACTCTTGCCTGGAAAATTCCATGGATGGAGGAGCCTCGTAGGCTATAGTCCATGGGATCGCAAAGAATTGGACACAACTGGAGCAACTTCACTGGTGGACATGTGTTATGGAGCATTTTTTTGAATACTTACCTGCCATCTGTATATCTTCTTTGTTGAGGTGTCTGTTCAGGTCTTTGGCCCATTTTAACACTGAGTTGTCTTATTGTTGAGTTTTAAGAATTCTTTATATGCTTTGGAAGATAGTACTTTGTCAGCTATGTCTTTTACAAATATTTTCTCCCAGCTGGTGGCTTGTGTTCTTGTTCTTGACAGAGTCTTTCACCAGAAGTTTTAAATTTTAATGAAGTCCAGCTTATCAGTGATTTCTTTCTTGATTTGTGCTTTTGATATTGTATCTAGTAAGTCATTACCAACCAAAAGTAAACTAGATTTTCTCCTGTGTTGTCTTCTAGTATTATAGGGTTTTGTTTTGCATTTAGGTCTATGATCCTTTTTTAATTAATTTTTTGAAGGTTGTAAGGCGTGTGTCTAGCTTAACTTTTTTTGCATGTGACCGTCCAGTTGTTCTAGCACCGTTCATTGAAAAGACTGCTCCACGGTGTTCCTATTGTTGCTTTGTCAAAGGTCAGTTAACTACATTTATTGAGTCTGTTTCTGGGCTCTCTATTCTGTTCTATTGATCTATGTGTTTATTCTTTCGCCAATCCATACTGACACTGCCTTTATTACTGTAGCTGTACAGTAAATCTTGAAAATAGGTTGTGTCAGTCTTTCCACTTTGTTCTTCTTAATTAACATTGTGCTTACTTTCTGGGTCTTTTGCTTATAACTTGCTGGGATTTTGACTAGGATTGTATTTAATCAAGACTGACATCTTGATAATATTGTCTTCTAATCCATGAACATGGAATCTCTTATTTAGTTCTAGTTCTTTGATTTCTTTAATCAGTTTTGTAGTTTTCCTCATATACGTTTTATCCATATTTTGTTAGATTTATACATATTTCATTTGGAGGGATACCAATGTAAATGGTCATTGTGCTTTTAATTTCATTTGTTGTTAGTAGAAGCAACAGTTAGAACTGGACATGGAACAATAGACTGGTTCCAAATTGGGAAAGGAGTACGTCAAGGCTGTATATTGTCACCCTGCTTATTTAACGTCTATGCAGAGTACATTGTAAGAAATTCTGGACTGGATGAAGCATAAGCTGGAATCAAGACTGCCGGGAGAAATATCGATAACCTCAGATATGCAGATGACACCACCCTTATGGCAGAAAGCAATGAAGAACTAAAGAGCATCTTGATGAAAGCAAAAGAGGCGAGTGAAAAAGTTGGCTTAAAACTCAACATTCAGAAAACTAAGATCATGGAATCTGATCCCATCACTTCATGGCAAATAGATGGGGAAACAGTAGCAGACTTTACTTTTTGGCCCTCTAAAACCACTGCAGATGGTGACTGCAGCCATGAAATTAAAAGACGCTTACTCCTTGGAAGAAAAGTTATGACCAACCTAGACAGCTTATTAAAAAAAAAAAAGCAGAGATATTACTTTGCCAACAAAGCCAACAAAGGTCCATCTAGTCAAAGCTATGGTTTCTCCAGTAGTCATGTATGGATGTTGAGAGTTGGACTATAAAGAAAGCTGAGTGCCGAAGACTTGATGCTTTTGAATTGTGGTATTGAAGACTCTTAAGAGTCCCTTGGACAGCAAGGAGATCCAACCAGTCCATCCTAAAGTAAATCAGTCCTGAATATTTATTGGAAGGACTGATGCTGAAGCTGAACTCCAATACTTTGGCCACCTGATGTGAAGAACTGACTCATTTGAAAAGACCCTGATGCTGAGAAAGATTGAAGGTGGGAGAAGGGGACGACAGAGGATGAGATGGTTTGGATGGCATCACCAACTCGATGGACATGATTTTGAATAAACTCTGCGAGTTGGCGATGGACAGGGAGGCCTGGCGTGCTGCAGTCCACGGGGTCACAAGGAGTCAGACACGACTGAGCAACTGAAGTGAACTGAACGGAAGGATAGCAATTGACTTTTGTAAATTAACCTTCTAGCCTGAAACCTTGCTATAATCAACTCAGTTATTAGTATCAGAAATGTTTTTTTGCTTTTTAAAAAATTCTTTTGGATCTCCTACATGTTTACAATCATGTCATCTCTAAACAATGTTAGTCTTTCATCTTTTCTTTCCCTGTATATCTTTTGTCTTACTGCATTAGCTGGGATTTACAGTATGATGTTGAAAATGAGTAGTTAGAAAGAACATCCTTAACTTCTTCTCTATTTCTAGTTTACTGAGAGTTTTTGTCATGAATGGGTGTTGGCTTTTGTCAAATGCTGTTTCTGAATCTATTGATAAGATCATGTCATTTTTCTTTAGTCTGTTGATGTGCATTTCATTAATTTTCAAATGTTCAAAGTCTTGCAAAACTGGAATAAATTTCACTTGGTTGTAGTTAAACTTACATCTTTTAATATTAATAATAAAATCAACAATTTTAGGTTTGATTTGGGAGTTTTAAAAAAGTTTTTCACTAACCAAAAACCCCATTTATAGCTCCTAAAATCTCACCCTTATGAAATTAATGTGATTTAGTTCTAATACTAAATACTAATTTTTGCCAAGAAATTTTTAAAACAGGCACTCCTTCATGCATCTTAAATCCCTCAATTTATCCAAATATATGTGTACTTTCAGAGACCCATCTAAGTACCCATATGTTCTCTCTCTCCCCACCACACACGCACATAGAGATAATTTAGTACCACTGTTTTATGATTAGACTGTATAAAACAAGTCTTTCAACAGGATATAATTTGTCTTTATATTTTCAAGTTCATCATACAGCAAAAGAGGGAGGAGAGAAAAGCTGGGATAGATACACTGGTAGATGTTTCAAAAATTATTTTTATTGTTACATTTCAAAGAGGACATAGGAAGAAAAAATCCAATCCAGTTATCCAATAACTGCTACACCTTTCAGAGGGAGGCAACCTGAACTCCAATCCTAGTTCAAAGCTGCACACACCAGAGTCCAAATAGCTGCCTCTCAACCTGATTGGAGGTCCTGACAAATATGTGTATGTCATCAATCCAGGGAGGCTTGGGTTTAAAAGAAACTTTCTTTATTGTAAGTGTCCAAGTCCTTAGGATTTATCCTTAAAGATACTACAAGATGAGAAAGACCACACACCAAGACTATGTTTAGTCATTAGACTAGCGAGCAGCCAGTTTGTTCTAGGATGCATTGCATCAGACATCACAGTACATAAAGAAAATCTGCTTTTTGTGAAGGGCCACAGTGCATTTTCAGATCTAATTTACCATAAAGTGAAGCCACAGGGCAACCAGATGTCTAGATAATACAGTCAGTGCAAAAATTCAAATAGGTAAGTTGGGGCTTTGATGAGGCTAAGTTCAGTTCAGTCACTCAGTTATGTCCAACTCTTTGCAAGCCCATGGACTGCAGCACACCAGGCCTCCCTGTTCATCACCAACTCCCGGATGAGGCTGGCATACTGCAAAATATAAATGAATCTTGAAAATAAAAGGCAAAGTTTATCTCCAAAAGTTTGTTTAGTAAGGTGACTTGAGAAAAGGTATGTTAAGCACTTCCCACACATCCCTCCCCTCCTCTGCCAAAAACAAAAAATACCACACAAAAACCCTACCTGAAAATTATCTTGAAAACCAAGTCAAAACTGTGTGGTAAAAAGAGTGCTTTTTCCAGGTAAAGGACTTCAAGATAATTTACAGACAGACATATTTTTATTAGTAAAAGTCACAAATAGGAAAAGATTTATTGGCTGACACTGTCTGAGGTGTGTGCTTAAAAAAAAAAATGCCTTGATTAATACATTAATGAGAAAAGAAAACAACAAGCGTGTTTTTGTTTCGAGTTTTGAATTTTCCAGCAAGAGTTGGAGAAATCAACAGGGTATTAAAACAAAACCCAGGAAAACTCAGTCAATCTTTTTCCCATTGTCTGCCTCATTTCTTTCTAGTCACCATGAATTCAGTTCCCAGTTAGCTGAGGACAACATGACGGTCAAAGACGGATTTTCGCTGCTCTTGAACTTGAAGCTTCCAACGCTGCTGGGCATACTCGACCTTATTTAGTACATTGGCTCGACTGCGGGAGCGGGCCAGCACATCATGGGCATTTGCAAAAGGCTGGTGATCCTGAAAGTGCAGGAATGGAGAACATCAGACGGCATGATCCATGTAAAACACACACGCACAATAGCAGCTATCCAGCCACAGAGACTGGAGCAGCTGGACTGTTAAACAGACCATCTAATTTAGCCAAGCCTTCTTAGGCCCTCAATACCAGAAGCAGGATGAACCCAGCTACAGAAATAGGTGATTCAAATAAAACAAGCAATGAGGAGTATCTGTGCAATGTTCCCATGAGTCACCATTTCCAAAGAAATTTCCCTTAAGAAAGAGGAACCAAGATAAAGACAGTGGTCATTTATGTTAGAGAAGTCTTTCTTGATGAGCTGTGGAAAGAAAATCTATTTGCATGTTAATATCTACAAGTTACAGACAGAGGGTAGGGCTTTGCCTTGCTTTATTCATCCAGCTAATCTGTGACTGAGGAAAAGACCTGTCTTTTTAATATCCTAACCTGACTCTCATATATATTAGAATTGTTACTTGCCAGCTTGGGACCACATTCATCCTGGGAGATAAGCTGACTGGATCGTATCTTGGTTATTTTTTTTACATTTACTTACTTTTGTTTTATTATTTATTTGGCTGTCCCAGGTCTTATTTGCAGCATGTGGAATCTTTACTTGCAGTATGTGGGATCTAATTCCCTGACCAGGGATTGAACTCAGATACCCTGCATTGGGAGTGCAGTGTTAGCCATTGGACCACCAGCAAGTCCCATCTTGTGTGGTTTTAATTTCTTCTTATGCTCTCAACACATACACTTAGAACTTTTTCATTCTCGCCATCCCCTTCCCCAATCTGTAATGGACAGAGATACAGCTCAAGTGCTCCAATTACCCTCGACTGCTAAGGACGGTAAAGGATTATTACTTCAGCATTTCTGTTTGATAAAGTCTTGAATCTTCCATTGCTGAGCACATGGCAGCTTCCATGTTAGCTGCTGCCTGAGAAGAGAGATTACTGCAGCATCACCCAGGCATCTGGGTAGAAAACCAACCTATCCTGGTCAAAATAAACCAATACCACTGATGTTTGTCGTCATTACACAGGAAACCACCATGCTAATCTATCTATGAATAAGATATAAACACAGCTGCCCAAATGACAAAAGGCAGTCAGTACTAATTTATTGCTTTTGTTTGTCTTTTCCTTGATCTCTTCTTCCTGAACTTGAATAGCAATGCTTCTAAATGTTCCAACATAGGAGATAAGTCACAACTCAGTGCTGTTAAACTTGGCCTCTTGAAAAGAATATTGTTTTGCTGTGCATGTTTGCCAAAGCTCTATTATATACCCAGGGCAGGAGACAGCATGTCTATGGAAAGCTGTAGATAACTGCATAACTATATATATATAACTATATATATAACTATTTATATAACTATATATATAACTATATATAAACAGTGTTTTAATACCTGGTCTTCTTTTTATTGCAAGATATTTATATAATGTCAACATTTCAAAGACAGCAAAGAGCTTTCTATAAAGAATCTATCCCTGCCTTCTTTACCAAAATTGCTTCAACTTTTTGCTTAATTTAGGTAATATCTTGTACAAACCCCATTCTTTTTTTTAACCTTACAAATGAAAATAATAAAAACAATTCCATAAAGTTCAACTGTTTCAAAGATGTAAGAAAAGAGGTTAGGAAAAAGGAAGACGGATTCCTTTATCCTGTTGTTGGATTATTGTATTTCCCATGAAAAAGTAAACCAATCCAAGGTCGTCTAATAAATAAGTACAAACACAAGTCTTAGCTCCCTTAACCTTGACCTGGTGTCACATCTTGTCAACATACAGAGTTTGTTCAGGGAGATTAAAATGGCACTATACGAACACAGCGCTTTAATGAACTTGTATATAAAACATTATTACCGTTGGTTTGTTTTGGCACAAACAGGACTGGGAAGAGGGATGTGCTTTACCAGCAGAGTACTTCTCAATTTCATAGTTTTTTATCTACTCTTCAAGGTAGCGGGAGAAACATCTTCTTAAGAAACAAATTAAAGGACTAAACAAACCAGTTAATCCTTTCGGTCTATTCTCCATCAGAACAAGACTGAACTAGCTGCTTGTGCTCATCTATGCCGGGAGAACGCACATAGAGGTTTACCCTTTATATATATTTGCTCTTTTAACACTGGATAAGATTACAATAAATATAAAACATGTTTTAATGTAATGCTTTGATAACAGTAATGATGTGTCATGGATATATGATACAGTAAATATTGTGACAACTTGCAGTGAATGTCTTAACTATTTGTGCTCTCTGATTCAAAGTGCTCTACATCCAACAAACATGGAAAAAAATAAAACAGAATTTAACTGAGGATTTAACAAAAGCATGTTTAAAGGCACATAAAGAGTGAAGAACTCTCATCTTGGATTAGCAACAATTGTAGGAATTTAAATTCAACTTCTTATTGTACAGTTGTTATCATACATTCATTGCTCTGTTTAGAAAACCTCTCTCTACCCAGAATCAATTTAACAGATATCCAAAAGTCAGCCAGGCCTCTAAAAACAATGTTCTTATATGGTAGACATGTACATAGGATCAATCCCTGATGAACAAAATGGTTACTAAGCACAAGGCCCCATCAATCAAATGCCTTTCCTACATGTTTTCATCTACACATTTGTGTATCCATTTATTTTATGTTCTGTGTATTAAATTAATATTGACAGTGACAGTTCTGTGACTCCATGAACTATATAACCTGCCAGGCTCCTCTGTCCATGGAATTCTCCAGGCAAGAATAGTGGAGTGGGTTGCCATTCCCTTCTCTGGGGGATCTTCCCGACCCAGGGATCAAACCTAGGTCTCCTGCATTGCAGACAGACTCTTTACCATCTAAGCCACCAGAGAAGCCCTAATATTGTCTATTCCTAAAATCAGGAACCTCATATTTAATGCCATATGCAATGTATGTAAGTCAGAGCTTTTATCTATGTGCCTATAATGAAATGGTTTGTGTGGTCTTGGACATATAACATTTTTATATGTTAGCAGTTCTCAACTGAGGGTGAGCAGTTCTCAACTAAAGCTTCTTTGCCTTTCAAAATATTTGGTGATGTTGACAGGAAAGGTGGTAGTTTAGGTTGGAGCCTGGGGAGAAAACTATCTCAGATGCTTTCCTCAACATAAACAGGAAAAGGTGATGAAAACTGTGCCCCTGATACAGAAAGCAAAGCCTTGTACAGCACACTCACCAAGGATCATCTGTCTAAGCCACCACATTTACGGCTTCACAGAACAATTTCCTCACATTAGACCTCATATTAGACACATTCATATTAGACCCGTCTTTAGTTTCTCTGGTTGAGGATGTGCTCCAGCACATGGACATTTATATGGAACTACTCTTCACCTGCACTTTACATCAGATGATGACAGAGACTGGCATGAGACTTAACAGATGACAGAGACTTAACAGTGGGGGCATGTTAAGAACTCACCCCAACATCATCATCGCTCTGTATCAACTGTGAGTGTCCAAACAGGCGTCTCTTCAGTATGGGCTCAACCAGAGTAAGATATACCATGTAGAGAAGTAGAAGGCCCAAAATGGAGAGATAAATTATAATGGTAACCTAAAGGAAATTGAAAATAAGTTACATCTCTATTCAAGCCAAGAAATCAGAATTTTGTATAATACTACTAAAGCCATAGTCAAGACTGGCCCATCTATTAACCACACAGGATTTCTATACAAACCAGATTCCAACATAAGAAACAAACTCAACTCTTCACCAAAGTATTATTTATAGAAAAAGAGGAAAGAAAGCATTTTTTTGTCTTTGGGGCCTTTTCACAAGTCTTCAAAACTCCATCTTCACCTACTACTAATCATTGCTACCACTGCTTTTTTCACCTGAATATAGTGTCCTAAGTTCAACAGCACTGCAGTCAAGACCACTTTCCATTAGGAATCCTAATAGAAAATGTAGTTAAGATGAATTTCAACAGCATACTGTTTTAGATCAATTCAGACATACAAAAATACATTTTAGGCACAAGATTTTCTTGAGATCTTAATTTGTGTGGTGTCAAGCAGCAGAGTGTGACACCTCCCACTAGGGCTACAGTTAAAGACAGACAATACCAAATGTTAGTGAGGATGTACAGAAACTGAACCCTCATACATCGCTGGTTAAGAATGTAGAACGGTACAGCTATTTTAGAATACAATCTGGCAGACTCTTAAAAAGTTAAATACAAACTTACCTCTTTTAGGAATCTACCCGAGGGAAAGGAAAACATATATCCAAAGCACATACACTGATATTCATAACAGCATTATTCCTAAGAATAAAAACCTGGAAATAATCCACATGTCCATCAACTGATGAATAGAAAAAGAAAATGTGGTATATTCAAGAATGCTATTCAGTAATAAGAAGTAATTAAGTGCTGATACATGCTATAGCATGAGTGAACCTCAAGAACATTATGCTGTGTGAAAGAAACCAGTTGTAGAAAAGCACGCATTTTCTGATTCTATTTATATGAAATGTCCAGATCTAGACATACAAAGCAGAACAGTAATTATCCAGGGCTGGGGGTGGGCTTCTCGGGTGGCTCAGATGGTAAAGAATCAACCGGCAATGCAGGAGACCCAGGTTGAATCCTTAGGTCAAGAAGATCCCCTGGAGAAGGGAACCCACTCCAGTATTCCTGCCTAGAGAATCACGTGGACAGAGGAGCCTGGTGGGCTACAGTCCACAAAGACACAGTCAGACACAACTGAGGGACTAACACTTTCACTTCAATTTCAGGGCTGGAGGTAGGCATGGGATCAAAGATAAATGGGCATCAGGGATCTTTTGGGGGTAATGGGAATGTTCTAAAACTGGATTTTAAAAAATGGTTTTAAATTTGCTAAAATTTTTATAAAACTGTACACTTAATATGATTGATATTTGGGGATGCAAATTATACATTAAAATTTTGTTTAAAAATAGTTTATGATGATTTCTTTACAGGGAGGCATCCTGCTGGAGTAGAGGCTCTCTGGCATGGTCAATCACAACAGGAATTCTGTAACTGGCACAGCTGGCCACTCCATACTCCCCTGAAGCCTTTTTTTGTGGAACAGAAATGGGAAACCCCATATTAAAATTGGGAAAAAGAACTACCATCTATCATAATAAAGTAATTGAACTCATCAGAGGTCCAAATTGAGATAAAAGTGATCTACATTCCATTTCCTATAAGAGATAAAGAAAGAGAATCTTAAAATCCAGCTATGATGTTTCTAGGATAGTGCAGTCACTAAATATGTAACTTTTTCTAAGAGTTGAGAGGGCAGGAAGAAGGTCTAATTATGCTGCTTGGCATTCGTGGGCGAAGGAGAAGCTGGAATGTCTTTCTGGAAATGCTAATTATACACAGGGCTTCTTTGTGCCATTTCACATATCACAACCATCTAAGGTGTCCTAATTAATCTACAAAGCATCTCAATGAGGCAGGTGGAGAGTAGGCTTATTACTCCTTTCAGAGTGGGGGCTGGGGATAAGGAAGAAGTAGGTAAGAGGGTATTGGAGAAGAGGATGGAAGAGCGATAGTTTAGGTAACTAGACAGAATCCCAATGTCCAGCATTTTCTTTCCTGTTTAGATACCATCAAAAACTGTTTCAGAAGCAGAAAAGATGGATTTTTTTCCTTTCTTACCTTGATCGTAACCGAACTTCTTTCTTCATATTTGCATTCACAGCGAAGACAGTATGCTTCTACGTCAGGACCCCGCACAGGCATGGGATCCACAACATGAAGGCAATCACTGAAAAAAAAAAACAAAGATAAAATACTGTCTAAACCTAGCTGGATTTTCTACTCACACTGATCAAACCTTTCCTGAAATCCAGAATAATCACGGAGCTTACCCAATGAAATAAATAAGGAACACATAATCAGTAAGGGAAGTGAAATCATTTCCTCTCAATATTAGCAATTTGGTAAGACTGCAAGGAGATCCAACCAGTCCATTCTGAAGGAGATCAGCCCTGGGATTTCTTTGGAAGGAATGATGCTAAAGCTGAAACTCCAGTACTTTGGCCACCTCATGCGAAGAGCTGACTCATTGCAAAAGACTCTGATGCTGGGAGGGATTGGGGGCAGGAGGAGAAGTGGACGACAGAGGATGAGATGGCTGGATGGCATCACTGACTCGATGGACATGAGTTTGAGTAAACTCTGGGAGTTGGTGATGGACAGGGAGGCCTGGCGTGCTGCAATTCATGTGGTCGCAAAGAGTCGGACACGACTGAGTGACTGAGCACACAACAGTCAAATAAACCGTTCAGTTCAGTCGCTCAGTCGTGTCTGACTCTTTGTGATCCCATGGACTGCAGCACGCCAGGCCTCCCTTTCCATCACCAACTCCCAGAGCTTACTCAAACTCATGAGTCGCTGGTGCCATCCAACTGTCTCATCCTGTCGTCCCCTTCTCCTCCCGCCTTCAATCTTTCCCAGCATCAGAGTCTTTTCAAATGAGTCAGTTCTTCACAACAGGTGACCAAAGTATTGGAGTTTCAGCTTCAACATCAGTCCTTCCAATGAATATTCAGGACTGATTTCCTTTAGGATGAACTGGTTGGATCTCCTTGCAGTCCAAGGGACTCTCAAGAGTCGTCTCCAACACCACAGTTCAAAAGCATCAATTCTTTGGTGCTCAGCTTTCTTTATAGTCCAACTCTCACATCCATACTGTCTACTGGAAAAATCAAAGCTTTGACTAGATGGACCTTTGTTGGCAAAGTAATGTCTCTGCTTTTTAATATGCTATTTAGGTTGGTCATAGCTTTTCTTCTAAGGAGAAAGCGTCTTTTAATTTCATGGCTGCAGTCACCATCTGTAGTGATTTTGGAGCCCCCAAAAATAGTCTGTCACTGTTTCCATTGTCTCCCCATCTATTTGCCATGAAGTGATGGGACTAGATGCCATGAATTTAAGTTTTCTGAATGTTGAGTTTTAAGCCAACTTTTTTACTCTCGTCGTTCATTTTCATCAAGAGGCTCTTTAGCAAAACAGAGAGGGTCTTCTTTGCTTTCTGCCATAAGGGTGGTGTCATCTGCATATCTGAGGTTATTGATATTTCTCCTGGCAATCTTGGTTCCAGCTTGCGCTTCATCCATTTTGCATGATGTACTCTGCATAGAAGTTAAATAAGCAGGGTGACAATATACAGCCTTGACATACTCCTTTACCGATTTGGAACTGTTGTCCCATGTCCAGTTCTAACTGTTGCTTCCTGATCTGCACACAGATTTCTCAGGAGGCAGGTCAGGTGGTCTGGTAGTCCCATCTCTTGAAGAATTTTCCACAGTTTGTTGTGATCCACACAGTCAAAGGCTTTGGCATAGTCAATAAAGCAGAAATAGATGTTTTTCTGAAACTCTTTTGCTTTTTCAATGATCCAACCATAAAGACACATATGTAGCAGCTATTTTTCAAAAGTGCTATTCATAGTTAAAAAAAATGCATCTAAAAATCCCAAATGGGACTGAAAGCTACTTAGCAGATCAAGTCATATTTAGACTTGTTTATTTAGCAAGTAAAACTGCTAAACTGATTTAAGGTGATCTGGAGCATTATTCAAACACAATTACCTCCTTTACGAATTAACTAACATCTGAACTGCCACATGTGGTATATGAACGGCTAATCACACCTAACAGATGGTAAATTATGAAACTCTGAAAACCGAACACCAGAGTAAGAAACAATTACTTTTCTCAAGGAGTCTATTTAAAAAGCATGGAGAAGTAGGTTTAGGACAACAAAAATATTTAAAAATGAAAACATTACCTGGCAACAGTACATAAATAATGATAAAAGGCTTAATGTTTTTGTTGTTGGATGTTGTTTATTTTCTCCCCATTTGCCATTTATTTATGGCTTATGAAAAAGCAATTCTACTCAAAAAATCTTATTTTCTAGAAGTCTGTCAATTCTAGGAAATAATTAAATTCTTACTCTCCACAGCTATTAAGAGCCCACTACTCTGATCCCCTTAGGCAAAGGTAGGCAAAGCTCTCCTGTCCTCCTGCCAGCCCCTCTCGTCATCTGTCCCTTAGGCACTTCTGCTTGCCTTAAGAACTACCACAGCATCCTGCCTCATTCAGGCATCCTGTCTGTCTCACTCCACCCACCTTCTCGGCAGCACCCAATGCTCCAGGCTGATTCTTTCCTTTTGCCCTATCAGAACATACTTTTTTGTGTTTTGTTCCCTGTGAGCTGGAGTAGAACAAAGAATCAGTTTTTCTTAACAGTTAATTTAATTTTAATAAAGGTAGTAATGAAAAAGTAAGTCTCAACCGGCAGAATTTCAAAGAAGAGTAAGGTCCCAAACTTACACCATACAAGTGTGTCATATCTGTTCCAAACGTATTGAAGACAAGGAATGTATCCAGCTGGATGCAGGCATAAAATAGAGGAAGCTAAATCCCACTGCAGGGGTATCTAGCTCAGAACCATGGAGGGCATGTAGCCCAGAACTCTGAGAGCTCAGCTGCATGAGGTCAGACTACATGAACAGCTAAAAGGACCGGAATAAAAGGCTCCTGCCTCCTAGGACAGCTATATTTCTGTCTTGCTTTAAATGATTTAAGGTGACCTGGACTATTATTCAGGCTTCCCTGGTGGCTCAGACGGTAAAGCGTCTGTCTGCAATGCAGGAGACCCAGCTTCGATCCTTGGGTTGGGAAGATCCCCTGGAGAAGGAAATGGCAGCCCACTCCAGTATTCTTGCATACAAGATTAATTCTTTTATGAATTAACCAACATCTAAACTGCCACAGTGTGGTATATGAATAGCTAATTACACCGAACAGTTCCCCCCACCTCATCCCACCCATATTTCTTTGAACCTCAGGAAAATGAGATTTATCTCCTACTTAGTTTCCTAGATCAGCTTCAGAAGCCTTAGTCACAATACTTAAGAATTACTTGGGAATCTAAGTATTGAGTATTTCTTTGGAAGTATAAATACCGTTAATAACAAAGAGATTCTGAGTGCTGTGCAGGATGGGAAAGGAAACAGGAAGTTTGGTTCTGTCTGGCCAGTCACTGTAAACACAGAACCCAATACAGAACTCTTATTACTCTTAAATACAGCCACTTTAGGAACTAGGCAACACCTCCCCCTAGTGCCTAAAGGAGGACATTATCAGCTTCGAATCACACCCCAACATAAACCAGAGAACTCAAACTTTTCTTAAGCTAGACAGTGTAGGTCAATGACGGAGAAGGCAATGGCAATCCACTCCAGTACTCTTGCCTGGAAAATCCCATGGGCGGAGGAGCCTGGTAGGCTGCAGTCCAGGGGGTTGCTAACAGTCGGACACGACTGAGCGACTTCCCTTTCACTTTTCACTTTCATGCACTGGAGAAGGCAATGGCAACCCACTCCAGTGTTCTTGCCTGGAGAATCCCAGGGACGGAGGAGCCTGGGTGGGCTGCTGTCTATGGGGTCACACAGAGTCGGACACGACTGAAGCGACTTAGCAGCAGCACAGGTCAATGAAAAATTAAAGCTGACAACTGGACAAAATGGAGGCCAGAAGATAAATATATATATAATATATATAGGTATATTTACCAGGAAGTAAATACATTACAGGTACCAGGAGGGAAATACTGGTATTTCCTGGTGGCTCATTGGTAAACCTAACTGCTTGCAATGCAGGAGACCTGGCTTTGATCCCTGGGTCGGGAAGACATCCTGAAGAAGGGAATGGCAAGGCACTCCAGTATTCTTGCCTGGAGAATTCCATGGACAGAGGAGCCTGGCTGGCTACAGTCCATGGGGTCACAAAGAGTCAGCCATGACTGAGCTATTAACACTTTCACTTATATATATATGTGTGTGTGTGTGTGTGTGTGTGTATATAGTGTCAGATAAGATACCCATATATATAATATATATATACATACATACATATAAAGTCACATAAAATACCGGAAGCCTCGGAAGACTGTAACATCTTAACTAATCATAACTTGCGTGCCCTCCTAAAGCCAGTTAAAACCTTTCAGTGACATCTGTGAACCTACCCAGAGGCAAAGGCTCAGCTGCAGACAGAAAGCAAGAGTGAGAAGGAGGAAAAATTCCAAGGCAAGTCTTGTTTTCAGCTGTTTATTTTCAAAGCTCCCTATTTTTACCAGTAACCAGGGATAAATGACATATGAGAATAAGTGAGTGAAGTCATTCAGTCGTGTCCAACTCTTTGCGACCCCATGGACTATAGCCCACCAGGCTCCTCCATCCATGGAATTTTCTAGGCAAGAGTACTGGAGTGGGTTGCCATTTCCTTCTTCAGGGGAATGTTCCCGATCCAGGGATCGAACCTGGTTCTCCCGCATTTCAGGCAGACGCTTTACTCTCTGTAAACCTGGAGTAACAAAAAGTCTGTGAAAAGATTAGAGCTAAACACTTGAACAGTGAGTTCATTTGCCACTCAAGTAACAAGCGTCATACTCTATTACTGATAACAGAGTAAACTGATTATAAGTGCTCAATACATTTGGGAAATTTACAGGAATAACTTATTTGAGTTTTCTTTTCATATAAAATAACTTGCAGATATAAAACCTAAAAGAATAGCCATATCACTTTGTAATACAAGACAGTTTAAAGTGGAACATAGAAGTTCTCAAGAACATACTTACCAAATGTCAGATTAAACTTAAATGGGAACTTATAGACTGAACTTCATGGGAAAAATAGACAATAGAATCAAAAAAGCTAAACATGCTCAAAGTCTGCATTTTCTTATTCAAAGTCAGCTTGGAATATTGTAACCGAATGAATTTAATTCTGCTTTCAAACTTTTCGGTCTATTTCACTGTGAAATCAGGTATATGTTATAGTATGGTAACATCTGGAGCTATTTTTCTTCTATGCCTATCCTGGCAATCTCCCACTGCAAACTATAAAATGTTCCAGTCCAGGGGTAAGGCGCCCACCTATCCTTAAATGACTGCTTCCCAATCATTTTATAGCACGTGTAGAAAAAGCTATCATTTGAAAGGTTCACTGGGATAAACAGAGAAGACTGCTGGTGACAAACCAGTCAGGATCCCAGTCATTGCTGGATTATATACCAAGAGCTGAAGGGACTGATGACTTGGCATATCTATAACCTACTGGCCCACCAACTGGTAAACTCTGGTGTCTATGGCTCATTCCCACTCCTTCCTGAGCCTTCTGACACTTTAAAACATAGTCTCCTATATCTGACAATATAGCATCAAAACCTACAAGTTGTAAAAACTGTAACCCAGATAAGTGAGCCTTGCTTACCTTCAACTGCAAAGCAAGAAGGGCCTAAATTTAAGGGCACACAGAAGGGTGGCTATGGGGAGTTCAGGTGCCACGAACTCAGCCCCACCCCAATGTAAAACCCTCCTTGCCTGGGGCTTTTGGCTACATTCCTTTAGACTTACTTGATGCACTCAGGGTCCTACTCTCATTTTTTCAAATGGAAATGGAATTCAACACTTTTGCTTAAAAATAAATACTTAAAAAGAAAACAATACATTGGATGAATATCCAGTGCTAACAGTGACAACCAAAGAAAGAAATGTGACAGGTGATTCAGTAACACAGAATACTTACCAGTCTTTTTGGGATATGTTCTTATTATAAATATGCCCAGAATTATCTTTATAGGGAGGACAGATACATTTACATCGGACATCCTCAGAATTCTGTAACCAAAATAGAAACTTAGTATAGCTTGTTGACGGTTTATCATCAATATTTTTAGAAACTGCAACGTACACATTTTGTTAAGCATCCCCTGCCAAATATTCCAAAACTATTCATTTAAATTTTTAAATAACTTTAAGAGATACAAGTTTTTAAAAAACCATTGGTAATGCTCACGAATAATTACATAATACATAAAATTATTCTGAAATAATACCTAGTATCTGTGGTTTATGAATCACATTTTCAGTCACGTGACAAAATTGTGCTAACATTATCATCTACCTGCCAGTAGGAAGACATAGTAGACTGACAGCTGTGCCTTCAAGTAAGAATGTTGATTACCGAAGGGTTAGGAAATATCAAACTAAAAATTACAAAACAAGTCACAATTCTGCCCATAACCCTTATGCCCTTTGGTATAAAGGCACTGATATGGATAAAGTGAGTTGGGACAGACTCCTAAAGGGATGAAGTTTTAGAGGCACTCAGCTACAACAAAAAAGGAAGTACATAAAGGAAGTAGCTTGCATGTAGCTGAGATCAGTTTGGTATACTCTTCCCAGGAAACTTTGCTTCTAATCCCTGGGACACAGAGAGGACAACTACTGAAAAAGCAAGTTTGAAGAAGTGAAGAACAGGTGACTAAATCTATGAACAGGAGTAGGAGATGCTTTCTCAGCAAAGGGGAATCTAATCTCAGAAGGAAGGCAGTGACTCAGTAGCCTCCAGAGGACCGAGCCCAAAACTCCTATATATAGTGGCATGTCTGGCAGAGTTGTTGATAAGTCATTTACTCATTCAGCAGCTACTTAGTGAGCATTTGTCCTGTGCCAGAACTTGAGCGAAAGGAGGTGGATTCAAGGAAGTCTAAGACACGGCTCCTTCCCACAATTAGGACACTCCCAAGTAAGGAAGACTGACAAATACAGGGTTACAGGAATGTGCCACTTAAAGTGATGACAGTAGATACGCAGACGGTGCAATCAGTGTTTTGAAAATCAGGACACTTGATGCCGTCCCTTTTTCTGAAGGGAACTGGGGAAGATTTAAAAGAAACCTTGACATAAACAACAAGGACCTGCTATAATAACCTATAATGAAAACGAACCTGAGTTATTTTCTGTACACTTGAAACTAACACAGCATTATCAATATTTCAATTTAAAAAAATCCCTGACCAAACCTCCCATCTGTATGCCTGTCACTCATCCTTCCTGGCCTCTGTATTTAAAGGTATTATAGAGTAAAGCTCCAATTTAAAAAATGCAAATATCATTCTATTTTCCCATCAAATTAATGTGAATGCCTTCTGTTTCCTCCAGTAATGAGCCAGTTCATCAAGGAGGAAGCACAGGGCAGGTTTGGAGGGTATGGGCATGAAGGGGACTAGAGAGCAGCATGAGGGTGAAGTGGGAGATAGATGGGTTCCAGGTTGGAACCCTACTATTAGTCACCTCCTCAGATGGTGACTGCAGCCACGAAATTCAAAGAGACTTGCTCCATGGAAGAAAAGCTATGACAAACCTGTTGCTGCTGCTGCTGCTGCTAAGTCGCTTCAGTTGTGTCCAACTCTGTGCGACCCCAGAAATGGCAGCCCGCCAGGCTCCCCCGTCCCTGGGATTCTCCAGGCAAGAACACTGGAGTGGGTCACCATTGCCTTCTCCAATGCATGAATGTGAAAAGCGAAAGGGAAGTCGCTCAGTCATGTCCGACTCTTAGCGACCCCATGGACTACAGCCTACCAGGCTCCTCCGCCTACGGGATTTTCCAGGCAAGAGTACTGGAGTGGGGTGCCATTGCCTTCTCCATGACAAACCTAGATAGCGCATTAAAAAGCAGAGGCATAACTTTGCCGACAAAGGTGTGTCTAGTCAAAGCTATGGTTTTTCCAGTAGTTATGTATGGATGTGAGAGTTGGACCACAGAGAAGGCTGAATGCTGAAGAACTGATGCTTCTGAACTGTGGTGTTGGAGAAGACTCCTGAGAGTCCCTTGGACTGTAAGGAGATCAAACTAGTCAATCCTAAAGGAAATAAATCCTGAATATTCATTGGAAAGACTGATGCTGAAGCTGAAGCTCTAATACTTTGGCCACCTGATGCAAAGAACTGACTCATTAGAAAAGACCCTAATGCTGGGAAAGACTGAAGGCAGGAAGTAAAGGGGAGGACAGAGGATGAGATGGTTGGATGGCATCACTGACTCAATGGATAGGAGTTTCAGTACGCTCCGGGAGATGGTGAAAGATAGGGAAGCCTGGTGTGCTTGCTGTAGTCCATGAGGTGGCAGAGTCAGACATGACTAAGTGACTCAACAACAACTCTTTGCATTTTTTCAGATAAGATACAGGTGGGCTCCAGTTGAGGAATTTACAGCCAACAAAAACAGGGTAAATAGCCAGTCTTTGTCTCTTACCTGAAGGGAACAATCATGGCAAGGACAAAGTAAGGAAAAAATCCTGTCTGATACGGGAGATACTACACCTGCACAGAAAGGCTCCTTGGAATCCAAAGTCAGAGGATAATTCCGGCCCATAATCAGTCTTGCTCCTCCCAGAAGCCTTCACTTTAGATCCATCTTGGTTAGGGTATGTGCACACCCCAGGGGAGGGTCCTGAGACAAATTAACTGGGGGTGGGGGTGGACTGAGAAAGCAAGGTGACTGGCCTGAGGGAAGAGGAAGACCGGGAAAACTGCCCCTTTACAAAGGATTTAAACTTCCCCAAAGCACGACTCTCTCTGAGGTTGCCCATGAGCCTTTCCGCATGTACTTTTCTTTTCAAAACTTTTCATACTCTTTACCTTCTGCCTCCTTGCCTGCTTTCATTCTTGACTAGGCAGGTAAGACTAGGGACTCTAGCCTTAAGTGTTGGCTCCTGTGGTCCAGTGCTTAGGACTCCCCATCTGGGAAACTAAGATCTGGCTTCCAGCCACCGCGGCTGCTGCGTGCTGCAAGCTGCCGCTTACTGCTATGAGCATCAGAAATCAAGGGGATGAGAAGGGCCAAGAAATGGAGCAGGGGAGAAGGCCACAACTTCACCTCTCCTATAGTTTGGATCCTCCCTTACCCACTAAATCAACAAGAAAAGAGAAGGCAACAAAGGGGCTAGGAGATCCTGGAGGGAGTGAGGTGAGGATATGAGGCCGGTGAGAGACTCTGTTCTATTCAGTTCAGTCGCTCAGCTCAGTCGTGTCCGACTCTTTGCGACCCCATGAATCGCAGCCAGGCCTCCCTGTCCATCACCAACTCCCGGAGTTCACCCCAACTCTTGTCCATCGAGTCGGTGATGCCATCCAGCCATCTCATCTTCTGTCGTCCCCTTCTCCTCCTGCCCCCAATCCCTCCCAGCATCAGAGTCTTTTCCAATGAGTCAACTCTTCGCATGAGGTGGCCAAAGTATTGGAGAGACTCTGTAGGTCCTTCCTATTGAGAAGGAAGGCTGCCAGGAGAGGCAAGTTCCTACAGTGGGAAGGGAATCTGTTAAGAGATGAGTTGAGAGGAGTTAGTTCCTAAGAGGTAAGGCACCTGTGAGCTGGGCCTTCCTATACGGGCTTGGGGAATTTCGGAGGGTGGTCCGTGAGGCTGGTGAAG